>NW_026902463.1:7311865-7939832 GCF_027409185.1 Cynocephalus volans | reverse complement strand
AGCAGACAGCACCCTCCTGGGGTGGACAGGTCATTCCAGCAGGGATGGGGCAGTGACACAGACAGAGGAGGTTGTCAGGTTTCCCTGAAGAAGGGAAACGTGCTCACATCAGTGGTTGAAGGCTCCTCCCATGGAGGCTTTTGCCAGCCCCTCCTTGGCTGCCAGACCCATCTGTGCCAGAACTGCCATACTGGGGGTGGACATTGGATGGGCTGGTCTATGGACAGGCACAGGCAGAGGGTACAAGACTGCAGCTCATTCAGGGGAGCCTTGGGAGGGCAGCATAAAGGGATAGGCCAGGCCTCTGATGCTGTTGCCCACCTGTCTCCCACAGTGCCATGTCCTCTGTCTTAAAGATCTGGCTGGAATTCTATTCCACCGATTTCCACGAGCCTCCTGAATTTCATACTTTGAAGTTTCTTTCGGCCTATGTACATATCAGTATGAGAGGTTCAGAGGTGGAGCGTAAGGCTGATCTTCTTCTGGCGCAGCTGGAGAAGCCGGAGCACCTGGAGCCTAGTGAGGCGGAGACTGAGGGTGAGGAGGAAGAGGGTGGGTGCCTGTGCGGGTTTGGGGAGGGGCCTGGGCTGGGCCACACAGAGCAGAGTTTCCAGAAGCAGGCTGGGGACAGGGGCACTGAGTACTCAGAACAATCATACAGTGTCCTGCAGTTTGGGGAGACTTCCTGAGGCTGGGACTCTGGACTTGGGCTTCTAGAAAGACAGTGTCATTGGATGAGACATAGAAACTCACATTGATATTTTCAATTGTTGTCTCTCCAGTTCCAGATTCCGCCCAGGCTGAACAACTGTCCCAAGAGCTGCTGCCATGTTCGGCTCGAGTTCCAGCTCCAGCTCCACCTCCACTGCCAGAGGCAGAGCGAGATCAAGATCCAGAGCCCAAGCCAGAGCAAGACGTAGAGCAGGAGCAAGAGCCAGAGCAAGAGGTAGAGCAGGAACAAGATCCAGAGCAAGTGGTAGATCAGACGCAAGATCCAGAGCAGGAGCAACAGAAAGATCAAGAGAAAGTTCAGGAGAAAGAGCAAGAGAAAGAGCAGGAGAAAGATCAAGATCCAGAGGTAGAGCTAGAGCAACCTGACATAACCGTTCCTGAAACATCAGAAGAATTAGAAGAAACACCAGCACCCAGGGGAGCCCTGGCTCCAGAGCTCCCACAAACACCCTCACCAGTCCCCACTCCAGATCTGTTCTTGCCCTTCCTTGACGCTGTGCTTCTCCTCATTTTTGTCTGTGTCCTGCATCTCCTCAAATTTTTTCATCTTTTATTTTCAATAATATCCCTTGTAGAAAATAAAGTGTTTCTAATATTTTCAAAATTACCATTCAGTGGCATTAAGTACATTTTTAATATGGCGCAACCCTTACCACCATCTAGTGATCGAACAGCTTCATCGACTCTGTAGTCATTAAGCTGTCACTCCCCATCCCGCCTCTCCCTGTGCCTGACTACCACTCCATTTTCTGTGTGTGTGAATTTACCTATCGTGGATTGTTCCTATCAGTACAGTTATATGTTATGTGGCCTTTTGTATCTGGCCGCATAATATGAGAAAGATCTGATTAATTTTCATTTTATGTTTGTAGTAAGAGGAAAATTACAGAAAAACCAAAGACTCTATGTAGAAACACAAAGCCCTGATAGTGATTATTGCCATAATCTTGAAATAGGAACTACTGTTGAATGACCAGAGAGCCAGAAGCCACTGAGGAAAATGCTGACTTTTCCTGGTCCAAACAAAAACCAGAATAATGTCAAAAGGTGAAAAGACAAACCCCAGACTGGAAAATTCTTCAAGGGCAGAGAAAGAGTAGTATACATCCTAGTTGTACAAAGAGTTCTCATTTATCCATAGGGACAAAGGACATATTCCTGCAGTTCCACAGGGAAGCAATTCACATGGCCAGTAAATGTCAGACATCCGCGGCCTCCCTAATGATTATGCACAGAAATTTGCTCACTATTCAGATAGCATTTGCCCCATCAGATGGGCAGGTCTGTATGTCTGGTGACGACCAGCTCTTGTGAGAATGAAGGAAGAAGAGGTCCCAGCAGATGCCCCAGGAGATGTGTTCATAGATACCCCTGTCGCAGGAGCCACAAAGCAGCTCCTACCGAAATGCCCACGTGTGTCCATGTGCCGGGCAGCAGTGATGCTAGGAAGTTACGCCACATATATATGTATTCTATCTATGATAACCAATAGATTCAATAAATCTAAACTTGAAAAATTCCAAAGAGTGATGTTTAGGGGACTTGTCAAATGACCTCAAGGTTAATATGAAAAAAAATTAAGTGCAAAAATGGCCCCCAATATATTCAAGACATAAGAAGAACAATAATAATAAAAACAAAGAGGAAATTTACTCCGCCCAATAAAATGTATTGCAAAGGAACATACTTGAAAGTGCATGAGATTGGCAAAGAATAAGCGAATAGTTCAGTGGAGTAAAAGTTTGAATTTTGAAACAGATTCTGGTATGTGTGGAAAGGATTCAGATTACTTAGGGGAAAGCACTTCATCATTACAGGGATTGAAATATTATTTATTTGGAAATAAAATCCAGTTATGCTTTTGCTAGGTACCATTCACAAAATTAAATTTGAGATGAATTACTAACTTCAATATTTTGCAAAAGCTTTAAGCATTAGGAGAAAGAAAAACACATAATAATTTCCACAGAAGCCAAAACTACTTTTGAGAAAATGTGAGACTCATAAATATCAAAACACTAGATAAAATAAGGTTTGACCATACGTATTTGTATATCTCAAGATGGAGAAAAATGTGTTATGTGTATGTATTGTGAATTTAGAAAATCAAAAAGAATTAATTAAAAGCCTATTACAAACAAGACGACTTAATAAAATAAAATTTACATGTTGCGATTTAGAAAAATTCACATATAAAATTAATAAATGTCTTATGTAATAACAATAACTATCTAGATTACATTACACAAATCAAGATTCCATTTTCAATAGCCACAAAATTGTTAAATTATTTGGCATAAAGCTAACAAGAACTCAACAAAGCCTGTTTAACTATGCGATTTAAGCATTAGGACACTCTTAAAACATACATACACAAACGATAGAGAAATGTCAGAGATATTTTCTTGGCCAGAAAGCCACATGATCCTAAGGATTTTATTTTCTCCTAAGTTACTTTATACGTGTGTCATGATCACATTAAAAATAGTCTCATTTGTTTCTTCACCTAGAACAAAATAAGATGATTATAAAATGTTGATGAAACATTAATCGTTCATCAGAAAAAAATGAGGAAACAAATCAAAAGGGAGGGGTAAGTCTACCAGAGATCGAAATTTTTTTTTTATAAATTCTTCATTATCAAGACCATATGGAATTTGTTTATAAGTAAATATAAAACCTAATGAAAAAGAATGGAGAATTCAAAGAGATACCCAAGATTCCTAGAAATTTAGTATTTAAGAAAGATAGCATTTCAAATCACTGGTGAAAATATGCTGCTACTAATGTAGCAGCAGTTAACATGGATGGCATAGCAGCAATTAATAAAGCAAAGCAAACTCAAACAAAAGGTAAATGCCACCAACTAGGTCAAAAGGACACGACAAAAAGTAATTACAAGCTATAATACTTCAAATGGGTGATCAATAATGTTTCAATTTTTAAAAAAGCAAAAAAACAAAAAACCTCTTAAACTAGGATAATATCACTAATACAATGATGTGTGAAAAAATGAGATGGAAATGACCAACAAAATGAAATAAAAATGAACAAAATATATGAACAATCTAATAACACAAAAGGAAATTTAAATTGGCATCAATACTTAATTAGGTGCTTAAAATCCCTCATAGAGAACTATGCATTTAAAATATATTGAAATACAAGACTTCACCTATTAGATTTGCAAAATTTAATTTTTTGATAACACACTTGTTAGTGAGACTGTGGGGATACAGGTATTATAATACACTGTGGTGGAATGCAAATGGTAGAGCCCATAAGGAGCAGAAACTCGCAAAATTTAGCAAAATTATACTTGTATATTTACTATTTAATACTGTAACCCAATATTCAGGAATCTATATCATATGTAACCTTGAAAAATTATAAGGTGAGGTGTCGACAAGATTGTTAATATGACAATACCTATTACTAAGGGTTGGAAACACCCCAAATTTTCATTCATAAGGTTTGCATGAATAATTAGGGTGCATTTTTACAATCATGATTTCTAAACACTGAGTGTAAAATGTTATTGAAAAAACGAACAAACTGAAGACAATGAAGAGATGTACATGTTCATAGAGGAGAAAATAAGTAGGGAAAATATATCAATTCTTCCAAATAAATCTATAAATTTTGTTTATATATAAATAAAAATGGACATTTTTTACGCAATTTGATAAACTACTAATTCTATATTTCATAAGGTTGAGTACAGGCATAGAATGGACCAAACGGCTCTGGTTCTTCTCTGCAAATGGTGTTCATTTCCTTCCATCTTCAGGTAGCTTCCTAATCTAGAATATTCTGATGGCCTCCTAGATCACTTTCCTCTCTTAGAATGTCAGGCACTCGATAGCACGTCTTCTCCTCTTTCTTATCCTGGGATCATCTCCCAAGCCAGGGTGCAGCTGAATCAGCTCTTTCTCCAGCTCTCGGCACCATGCTTGGCATATGGTGGATACAAACAGAGAGAACTGAGGACACAGAGCACAAGACTCTAGAGACAGGCGTGTTACAATGACATTTAGAAAGTGACACCTTCTCACTTTTGATCCTGTATTGGTTAGAAGTGAGTCACTAAGTCCAGTCCACACTGCAGGGCAGGGGATTACGTGAGGATGTGTGCAGCAGATGGTGGGGACCACTGGGAGCCCCTGAGGAGTCGCCAACCACACAGACAGAGATGTGGCACTTGAGTCCAAACCTAAATACACACGAAGCCATTGTGAGGTTTTATGGAGGAAAGCAGTATGTGAATGCATGCAATTCCAACTGTCGCATGGTGCAGACAGGGAAAACAGACCAAGAGCAAATGTGACATTTTCAAGATTATATGACAGGAACCAGACCTGTCGTTCGTCGTATTCCATGCTACCTTCCACACCGTCGTGGATTTTATCTCTAGTCTTGTTTATTAGCTGCATGTGACACCGGCCATAGGTTTCAGAGATGTTTTCTCACACATGCCTGATGCCATCCCTAGGAAGAAGATGCTAGAAACAGCCCCACTGTGCAAAAGGGGAGACTGGGGAGGTCTTGAGAGTGACAATGGCTTGTCCAGGGTCACATAAAGTGATAAGAAGCAGGAGCTGGGGATGAACCTACGTGTATCTCCTGCGAGCTGTGACGCTGGCTGCACCCAGGCCTTGCACAGGGGTGTGGTCAGGCAGTGTTGGTGGAAGTGTGGGCAATAGAGAGAGTTCATGGGGAAGGAGGGTCAGCAGACAGGTACCCAGAGGGGCATTTGCAGTCTTGTACACAGAGGAGGGGCTCAGGAAATGAGGTATCAGGAAGTGACTTCACTTCCTTGACGACAGACCCCAACAGAACTCGGAACTCGGTAACCTGGCACCCACATTCTATACACAGCCCCTTCCCCAGCTCACTTGGCCACAGGCAGAGTGAGATGTTGTGCTGTACCCCGAGGTCCCGGGGCCGTAGCCCCAGGAAGCCCTGTGCTGAGAGGCTTGTCCAATGCTTCCAGCGCTGGTTCAGCCCTCGCCCTCGACCCCTGTGGCCGTCTGGGAGGAGGTCCCCAAAGGTAATGTCAGGTGGCCCAGAGGAGGCTGCGCAAGGCCAGGCCAGCACTATGAGCCTCCCTGGGTGACCGCAGCCCCTCCTCCTGAGTGTGTGGGGAACGGGGACATGGGACACCCTCCCAGGGCAGGGGCAGAGGGTGGGGGGTTTATAAACCTGCTGGACCTGGTGTGTTCACACCTCAGGTCTGGCTGGAGGGTGAACGGGGACTGCCGGGGTGGCAACCACCACCCTGTACATTAACCCTGGGCCCACAGGCTGTCTTCTCAAGTCCTCCCTGGGGTTAAGACTGGCCTCCAGCCCCTGCCCTCCTTGGGGTTCACGGTGCTGTCACTGTGTATCTCTCCCCTGTCCTGTCCTAGAGTGAAGACACATCTTCATTGAGCTCGGATGCCACCCACATGGTGTCTCCTGTCCCGGCACGCACCCTGAAGAAGCGGGTGGAGCACCTGGTGCCTGCTGTCTTGGGTGGTTACCGATCTTATGTCCACCTGTTTCTGTCAAGCTACAAGAACTTTGCCAGTCCCCGGCATGTGCTGCACCTGCTTTTCCTCAGGTGAGCACTCGGGCCCTGGATCACACAGTGTCACTAGGCCGCCTCCCAGCTGTGAGTCTTAGGACTGTCACCACACCCCTCTGAGCCTCAGTTTCCTCCTGTGTTCAGTGGGTGGTCACAGGAACAAGCTCCAGTGGGTCCCCCATGGAAAGTGCTGCTCCTGAGTCCAGCCCTGTGGAAGGTCTGCTGGAGGGGCCACGGTCGTCCTCATTCAGGATTCCTGACACCCCCACGAGGAAGTCTCTGTCACCCCCTCACTGACCTCGTTGACTTGGGCTTCACTGTTTTCACATTTTTACAGGAAATTTGAGATTCTATCTGTAGGCTTCTGGGTGTATTCAAAGCAGGGAGACCAGAGGCGGGCAGAGCGGCTTCAGGTGCACCCAGATATCTTGGGAGGAGTTGGTTGGGGTTCATTCCTTCAACAATCATACGGGAAACCACACTATGTGCAGTCGCTTTCTGGGCACTGACCATAATCCAATGAACCGAGGAGACTGCATTCCCTGCCCTCCTGGGCTTCCATTCTAGTCAGAGGTGAGACAGTCAGAGTAGACATGAGAAGCAAGTAGTGCCACCATATGGTAGATTTGACACACTCCTGACCTCCTCTAGGTATGGAAACATTATTTCTGATTGTGACGGGGATGGCGAATCCCTGGAGCAGCTAAAATGGTAAGTGGGGTTTAGGTGCAGAAGGAGGGGCTCCCATCTCCACACAACTGCGTGTGGTCTGCGGGGGCCTGTGGGTGGGGGGCTGGCAGAACTCTGGCTCTCACACATCTTATGATTCCTGCTACAGGGCTGAGGGCTCAAGGCTTTCCCTGCAGGGACAGGAGTCAAGACGGCTGGGGATGTGGTCTCAGGCAACATAGGGTGTGCGAGAGCCTGGAGAGCAGAGGGAGCCCAGAGAGAATCCATCCCCACGCCCTCCCACCCAGCCCTGCCCACACACCCAGAGCCCGTGCTGAGCCAGAGCAGGAGGTGTGCAGAGCATCCCGCTCACACTCGGGGCTGGAGCCTCCATGGGGATGCTCAGCTGGTGCTGAGGGTGCAGAGTGTGATCAGGGCCAAGAGATTGCTGTCACTGGGAAAAGGATATGCAGATTTTCATGCAGACACTTGGGCAGTACATTCACGTGTGAGCTCAAGTTTGGGCTTTTCCAAGGGCCCTGGGTAGGCCAGGGGAGCAGCGCCTCCCTCTGTTTCCTCATTTATCAGATATTGCTGGACACCTCCTGTGTGCCAGTGAGTAATGCCCAGAGCAGACAGCACCCTCCTGGGGTGGACAGGTCATTCCAGCAGGGATGGGGCAGTGACACAGACAGAGGAGGTTGTCAGGTTTCCCTGAAGAAGGGAAACGTGCTCACATCAGTGGTTGAAGGCTCCTCCCATGGAGGCTTTTGCCAGCCCCTCCTTGGCTGCCAGACCCATCTGTGCCAGAACTGCCATACTGGGGGTGGACATTGGATGGGCTGGTCTATGGACAGGCACAGGCAGAGGGTACAAGACTGCAGCTCATTCAGGGGAGCCTTGGGAGGGCAGCATAAAGGGATAGGCCAGGCCTCTGATGCTGTTGCCCACCTGTCTCCCACAGTGCCATGTCCTCTGTCTTAAAGATCTGGCTGGAATTCTATTCCACCGATTTCCACGAGCCTCCTGAATTTCATTCTTTGAAGTTTCTTTCGGCCTATGTACATATCAGTATGAGAGGTTCAGAGGTGGAGCGTAAGGCTGATCTTCTTCTGGCGCAGCTGGAGAAGCCGGAGCACCTGGAGCCTAGTGAGGCGGAGACTGAGGGTGAGGAGGAAGAGGGTGGGTGCCTGTGCGGGTTTGGGGAGGGGCCTGGGCTGGGCCACACAGAGCAGAGTTTCCAGAAGCAGGCTGGGGACAGGGGCACTGAGTACTCAGAACAATCATACAGTGTCCTGCAGTTTGGGGAGACTTCCTGAGGCTGGGACTCTGGACTTGGGCTTCTAGAAAGACAGTGTCATTGGATGAGACATAGAAACTCACATTGATATTTTCAATTGTTGTCTCTCCAGTTCCAGATTCCGCCCAGGCTGAACAACTGTCCCAAGAGCTGCTGCCATGTTCGGCTCGAGTTCCAGCTCCAGCTCCACCTCCACTGCCAGAGGCAGAGCGAGATCAAGATCCAGAGCCCAAGCCAGAGCAAGACGTAGAGCAGGAGCAAGAGCCAGAGCAAGAGGTAGAGCAGGAACAAGATCCAGAGCAAGTGGTAGATCAGACGCAAGATCCAGAGCAGGAGCAACAGAAAGATCAAGAGAAAGTTCAGGAGAAAGAGCAAGAGAAAGAGCAGGAGAAAGATCAAGATCCAGAGGTAGAGCTAGAGCAACCTGACATAACCGTTCCTGAAACATCAGAAGAATTAGAAGAAACACCAGCACCCAGGGGAGCCCTGGCTCCAGAGCTCCCACAAACACCCTCACCAGTCCCCACTCCAGATCTGTTCTTGCCCTTCCTTGACGCTGTGCTTCTCCTCATTTTTGTCTGTGTCCTGCATCTCCTCAAATTTTTTCATCTTTTATTTTCAATAATATCCCTTGTAGAAAATAAAGTGTTTCTAATATTTTCAAAATTACCATTCAGTGGCATTAAGTACATTTTTAATATGGCGCAACCCTTACCACCATCTAGTGATCGAACAGCTTCATCGACTCTGTAGTCATTAAGCTGTCACTCCCCATCCCGCCTCTCCCTGTGCCTGACTACCACTCCATTTTCTGTGTGTGTGAATTTACCTATCGTGGATTGTTCCTATCAGTACAGTTATATGTTATGTGGCCTTTTGTATCTGGCCGCATAATATGAGAAAGATCTGATTAATTTTCATTTTATGTTTGTAGTAAGAGGAAAATTACAGAAAAACCAAAGACTCTATGTAGAAACACAAAGCCCTGATAGTGATTATTGCCATAATCTTGAAATAGGAACTACTGTTGAATGACCAGAGAGCCAGAAGCCACTGAGGAAAATGCTGACTTTTCCTGGTCCAAACAAAAACCAGAATAATGTCAAAAGGTGAAAAGACAAACCCCAGACTGGAAAATTCTTCAAGGGCAGAGAAAGAGTAGTATACATCCTAGTTGTACAAAGAGTTCTCATTTATCCATAGGGACAAAGGACATATTCCTGCAGTTCCACAGGGAAGCAATTCACATGGCCAGTAAATGTCAGACATCCGCGGCCTCCCTAATGATTATGCACAGAAATTTGCTCACTATTCAGATAGCATTTGCCCCATCAGATGGGCAGGTCTGTATGTCTGGTGACGACCAGCTCTTGTGAGAATGAAGGAAGAAGAGGTCCCAGCAGATGCCCCAGGAGATGTGTTCATAGATACCCCTGTCGCAGGAGCCACAAAGCAGCTCCTACCGAAATGCCCACGTGTGTCCATGTGCCGGGCAGCAGTGATGCTAGGAAGTTACGCCACATATATATGTATTCTATCTATGATAACCAATAGATTCAATAAATCTAAACTTGAAAAATTCCAAAGAGTGATGTTTAGGGGACTTGTCAAATGACCTCAAGGTTAATATGAAAAAAAATTAAGTGCAAAAATGGCCCCCAATATATTCAAGACATAAGAAGAACAATAATAATAAAAACAAAGAGGAAATTTACTCCGCCCAATAAAATGTATTGCAAAGGAACATACTTGAAAGTGCATGAGATTGGCAAAGAATAAGCGAATAGTTCAGTGGAGTAAAAGTTTGAATTTTGAAACAGATTCTGGTATGTGTGGAAAGGATTCAGATTACTTAGGGGAAAGCACTTCATCATTACAGGGATTGAAATATTATTTATTTGGAAATAAAATCCAGTTATGCTTTTGCTAGGTACCATTCACAAAATTAAATTTGAGATGAATTACTAACTTCAATATTTTGCAAAAGCTTTAAGCATTAGGAGAAAGAAAAACACATAATAATTTCCACAGAAGCCAAAACTACTTTTGAGAAAATGTGAGACTCATAAATATCAAAACACTAGATAAAATAAGGTTTGACCATACGTATTTGTATATCTCAAGATGGAGAAAAATGTGTTATGTGTATGTATTGTGAATTTAGAAAATCAAAAAGAATTAATTAAAAGCCTATTACAAACAAGACGACTTAATAAAATAAAATTTACATGTTGCGATTTAGAAAAATTCACATATAAAATTAATAAATGTCTTATGTAATAACAATAACTATCTAGATTACATTACACAAATCAAGATTCCATTTTCAATAGCCACAAAATTGTTAAATTATTTGGCATAAAGCTAACAAGAACTCAACAAAGCCTGTTTAACTATGCGATTTAAGCATTAGGACACTCTTAAAACATACATACACAAACGATAGAGAAATGTCAGAGATATTTTCTTGGCCAGAAAGCCACATGATCCTAAGGATTTTATTTTCTCCTAAGTTACTTTATACGTGTGTCATGATCACATTAAAAATAGTCTCATTTGTTTCTTCACCTAGAACAAAATAAGATGATTATAAAATGTTGATGAAACATTAATCGTTCATCAGAAAAAAATGAGGAAACAAATCAAAAGGGAGGGGTAAGTCTACCAGAGATCGAAATTTTTTTTTTATAAATTCTTCATTATCAAGACCATATGGAATTTGTTTATAAGTAAATATAAAACCTAATGAAAAAGAATGGAGAATTCAAAGAGATACCCAAGATTCCTAGAAATTTAGTATTTAAGAAAGATAGCATTTCAAATCACTGGTGAAAATATGCTGCTACTAATGTAGCAGCAGTTAACATGGATGGCATAGCAGCAATTAATAAAGCAAAGCAAACTCAAACAAAAGGTAAATGCCACCAACTAGGTCAAAAGGACACGACAAAAAGTAATTACAAGCTATAATACTTCAAATGGGTGATCAATAATGTTTCAATTTTTAAAAAAGCAAAAAAACAAAAAACCTCTTAAACTAGGATAATATCACTAATACAATGATGTGTGAAAAAATGAGATGGAAATGACCAACAAAATGAAATAAAAATGAACAAAATATATGAACAATCTAATAACACAAAAGGAAATTTAAATTGGCATCAATACTTAATTAGGTGCTTAAAATCCCTCATAGAGAACTATGCATTTAAAATATATTGAAATACAAGACTTCACCTATTAGATTTGCAAAATTTAATTTTTTGATAACACACTTGTTAGTGAGACTGTGGGGATACAGGTATTATAATACACTGTGGTGGAATGCAAATGGTAGAGCCCATAAGGAGCAGAAACTCGCAAAATTTAGCAAAATTATACTTGTATATTTACTATTTAATACTGTAACCCAATATTCAGGAATCTATATCATATGTAACCTTGAAAAATTATAAGGTGAGGTGTCGACAAGATTGTTAATATGACAATACCTATTACTAAGGGTTGGAAACACCCCAAATTTTCATTCATAAGGTTTGCATGAATAATTAGGGTGCATTTTTACAATCATGATTTCTAAACACTGAGTGTAAAATGTTATTGAAAAAACGAACAAACTGAAGACAATGAAGAGATGTACATGTTCATAGAGGAGAAAATAAGTAGGGAAAATATATCAATTCTTCCAAATAAATCTATAAATTTTGTTTATATATAAATAAAAATGGACATTTTTTACGCAATTTGATAAACTACTAATTCTATATTTCATAAGGTTGAGTACAGGCATAGAATGGACCAAACGGCTCTGGTTCTTCTCTGCAAATGGTGTTCATTTCCTTCCATCTTCAGGTAGCTTCCTAATCTAGAATATTCTGATGGCCTCCTAGATCACTTTCCTCTCTTAGAATGTCAGGCACTCGATAGCACGTCTTCTCCTCTTTCTTATCCTGGGATCATCTCCCAAGCCAGGGTGCAGCTGAATCAGCTCTTTCTCCAGCTCTCGGCACCATGCTTGGCATATGGTGGATACAAACAGAGAGAACTGAGGACACAGAGCACAAGACTCTAGAGACAGGCGTGTTACAATGACATTTAGAAAGTGACACCTTCTCACTTTTGATCCTGTATTGGTTAGAAGTGAGTCACTAAGTCCAGTCCACACTGCAGGGCAGGGGATTACGTGAGGATGTGTGCAGCAGATGGTGGGGACCACTGGGAGCCCCTGAGGAGTCGCCAACCACACAGACAGAGATGTGGCACTTGAGTCCAAACCTAAATACACACGAAGCCATTGTGAGGTGTTATGGAGGAAAGCAGTATGTGAATGCATGAAATTCCAACTGTCGCATGGTGCAGACAGGGAAAACAGACCAAGAGCAAAAGTGACATTTTCAAGATTATATGACAGGAACCAGACCTGTCGTTCGTCGTATTCCATGCTACCTTCCACACCGTCGTGGATTTTATCTCTAGTCTTGTTTATTAGCTGCATGTGACACCGGCCATAGGTTTCAGAGATGTTTTCTCACACATGCCTGATGCCATCCCTAGGAAGAAGATGCTAGAAACAGCCCCACTGTGCAAAAGGGGAGACTGGGGAGTTCTTGAGAGTGACAATGGCTTGTCCAGGGTCACATAAAGTGATAAGAAGCAGGAGCTGGGGATGAACCTACGTGTATCTCCTGCGAGCTGTGACGCTGGCTGCACCCAGGCCTTGCACAGGGGTGTGGTCAGGCAGTGTTGGTGGAAGTGTGGGCAATAGAGAGAGTTCATGGGGAAGGAGGGTCAGCAGACAGGTACCCAGAGGGGCATTTGCAGTCTTGTACACAGAGGAGGGGCTCAGGAAATGAGGTATCAGGAAGTGACTTCACTTCCTTGACGACAGACCCCAACAGAACTCGGAACTCGGTAACCTGGCACCCACATTCTATACACAGCCCCTTCCCCAGCTCACTTGGCCACAGGCAGAGTGAGATGTTGTGCTGTACCCCGAGGTCCCGGGGCCGTAGCCCCAGGAAGCCCTGTGCTGAGAGGCTTGTCCAATGCTTCCAGCGCTGGTTCAGCCCTCGCCCTCGACCCCTGTGGCCGTCTGGGAGGAGGTCCCCAAAGGTAATGTCAGGTGGCCCAGAGGAGGCGGTGCAAGGCCAGGCCAGCACTATGAGCCTCCTTGGGTGACCGCAGCCCCTCCTCCTGAGTGTGTGGGGAACGGGGACATGGGACACCCTCCCAGGGCAGGGGCAGAGGGTGGGGGGTTTATAAACCTGCTGGACCTGGTGTGTTCACACCTCAGGTCTGGCTGGAGGGTGAACGGGGACTGCCGGGGTGGCAACCACCACCCTGTACATTAACCCTGGGCCCACAGGCTGTCTTCTCATGTCCTCCCTGGGGTTAAGACTGGCCTCCAGCCCCTGCCCTCCTTGGGGTTCACGGTGCTGTCACTGTGTATCTCTCCCCTGTCCTGTCCTAGAGTGAAGACACATCTTCATTGAGCTCGGATGCCACCCACATGGTGTCTCCTGTCCCGGCACGCACCCTGAAGAAGCGGGTGGAGCACCTGGTGCCTGCTGTCTTGGGTGGTTACCGATCTTATGTCCACCTGTTTCTGTCAAGCTACAAGAACTTTGCCAGTCCCCGGCATGTGCTGCACCTGCTTTTCCTCAGGTGAGCACTCGGGCCCTGGATCACACAGTGTCACTAGGCCGCCTCCCAGCTGTGAGTCTTAGGACTGTCACCACACCCCTCTGAGCCTCAGTTTCCTCCTGTGTTCAGTGGGTGGTCACAGGAACAAGCTCCAGTGGGTCCCCCATGGAAAGTGCTGCTCCTGAGTCCAGCCCTGTGGAAGGTCTGCTGGAGGGGCCACGGTCGTCCTCATTCAGGATTCCTGACACCCCCACGAGGAAGTCTCTGTCACCCCCTCACTGACCTCGTTGACTTGGGCTTCACTGTTTTCACATTTTTACAGGAAATTTGAGATTCTATCTGTAGGCTTCTGGGTGTATTCAAAGCAGGGAGACCAGAGGCGGGCAGAGCGGCTTCAGGTGCACCCAGATATCTTGGGAGGAGTTGGTTGGGGTTCATTCCTTCAACAATCATACGGGAAACCACACTATGTGCAGTCGCTTTCTGGGCACTGACCATAATCCAATGAACCGAGGAGACTGCATTCCCTGCCCTCCTGGGCTTCCATTCTAGTCAGAGGTGAGACAGTCAGAGTAGACATGAGAAGCAAGTAGTGCCACCATATGGTAGATTTGACACACTCCTGACCTCCTCTAGGTATGGAAACATTATTTCTGATTGTGACGGGGATGGCGAATCCCTGGAGCAGCTAAAATGGTAAGTGGGGTTTAGGTGCAGAAGGAGGGGCTCCCATCTCCACACAACTGCGTGTGGTCTGCGGGGGCCTGTGGGTGGGGTGCTGGCAGAACTCTGGCTCTCACACATCTTATGATTCCTGCTACAGGGCTGAGGGCTCAAGGCTTTCCCTGCAGGGACAGGAGTCAAGACGGCTGGGGATGTGGTCTCAGGCAACATAGGGTGTGCGAGAGCCTGGAGAGCAGAGGGAGCCCAGAGAGAATCCATCCCCACGCCCTCCCACCCAGCCCTGCCCACACACCCAGAGCCCGTGCTGAGCCAGAGCAGGAGGTGTGCAGAGCATCCCGCTCACACTCGGGGCTGGAGCCTCCATGGGGATGCTCAGCTGGTGCTGAGGGTGCAGAGTGTGATCAGGGCCAAGAGATTGCTGTCACTGGGAAAAGGATATGCAGATTTTCATGCAGACACTTGGGCAGTACATTCACGTGTGAGCTCAAGTTTGGGCTTTTCCAAGGGCCCTGGGTAGGCCAGGGGAGCAGCGCCTCCCTCTGTTTCCTCATTTATCAGATATTGCTGGACACCTCCTGTGTGCCAGTGAGTAATGCCCAGAGCAGACAGCACCCTCCTGGGGTGGACAGGTCATTCCAGCAGGGATGGGGCAGTGACACAGACAGAGGAGGTTGTCAGGTTTCCCTGAAGAAGGGAAACGTGCTCACATCAGTGGTTGAAGGCTCCTCCCATGGAGGCTTTTGCCAGCCCCTCCTTGGCTGCCAGACCCATCTGTGCCAGAACTGCCATACTGGGGGTGGACATTGGATGGGCTGGTCTATGGACAGGCACAGGCAGAGGGTACAAGACTGCAGCTCATTCAGGGGAGCCTTGGGAGGGCAGCATAAAGGGATAGGCCAGGCCTCTGATGCTGTTGCCCACCTGTCTCCCACAGTGCCATGTCCTCTGTCTTAAAGATCTGGCTGGAATTCTATTCCACCGATTTCCACGAGCCTCCTGAATTTCATACTTTGAAGTTTCTTTCGGCCTATGTACATATCAGTATGAGAGGTTCAGAGGTGGAGCGTAAGGCTGATCTTCTTCTGGCGCAGCTGGAGAAGCCGGAGCACCTGGAGCCTAGTGAGGCGGAGACTGAGGGTGAGGAGGAAGAGGGTGGGTGCCTGTGCGGGTTTGGGGAGGGGCCTGGGCTGGGCCACACAGAGCAGAGTTTCCAGAAGCAGGCTGGGGACAGGGGCACTGAGTACTCAGAACAATCATACAGTGTCCTGCAGTTTGGGGAGACTTCCTGAGGCTGGGACTCTGGACTTGGGCTTCTAGAAAGACAGTGTCATTGGATGAGACATAGAAACTCACATTGATATTTTCAATTGTTGTCTCTCCAGTTCCAGATTCCGCCCAGGCTGAACAACTGTCCCAAGAGCTGCTGCCATGTTCGGCTCGAGTTCCAGCTCCAGCTCCACCTCCACTGCCAGAGGCAGAGCGAGATCAAGATCCAGAGCCCAAGCCAGAGCAAGACGTAGAGCAGGAGCAAGAGCCAGAGCAAGAGGTAGAGCAGGAACAAGATCCAGAGCAAGTGGTAGATCAGACGCAAGATCCAGAGCAGGAGCAACAGAAAGATCAAGAGAAAGTTCAGGAGAAAGAGCAAGAGAAAGAGCAGGAGAAAGATCAAGATCCAGAGGTAGAGCTAGAGCAACCTGACATAACCGTTCCTGAAACATCAGAAGAATTAGAAGAAACACCAGCACCCAGGGGAGCCCTGGCTCCAGAGCTCCCACAAACACCCTCACCAGTCCCCACTCCAGATCTGTTCTTGCCCTTCCTTGACGCTGTGCTTCTCCTCATTTTTGTCTGTGTCCTGCATCTCCTCAAATTTTTTCATCTTTTATTTTCAATAATATCCCTTGTAGAAAATAAAGTGTTTCTAATATTTTCAAAATTACCATTCAGTGGCATTAAGTACATTTTTAATATGGCGCAACCCTTACCACCATCTAGTGATCGAACAGCTTCATCGACTCTGTAGTCATTAAGCTGTCACTCCCCATCCCGCCTCTCCCTGTGCCTGACTACCACTCCATTTTCTGTGTGTGTGAATTTACCTATCGTGGATTGTTCCTATCAGTACAGTTATATGTTATGTGGCCTTTTGTATCTGGCCGCATAATATGAGAAAGATCTGATTAATTTTCATTTTATGTTTGTAGTAAGAGGAAAATTACAGAAAAACCAAAGACTCTATGTAGAAACACAAAGCCCTGATAGTGATTATTGCCATAATCTTGAAATAGGAACTACTGTTGAATGACCAGAGAGCCAGAAGCCACTGAGGAAAATGCTGACTTTTCCTGGTCCAAACAAAAACCAGAATAATGTCAAAAGGTGAAAAGACAAACCCCAGACTGGAAAATTCTTCAAGGGCAGAGAAAGAGTAGTATACATCCTAGTTGTACAAAGAGTTCTCATTTATCCATAGGGACAAAGGACATATTCCTGCAGTTCCACAGGGAAGCAATTCACATGGCCAGTAAATGTCAGACATCCGCGGCCTCCCTAATGATTATGCACAGAAATTTGCTCACTATTCAGATAGCATTTGCCCCATCAGATGGGCAGGTCTGTATGTCTGGTGACGACCAGCTCTTGTGAGAATGAAGGAAGAAGAGGTCCCAGCAGATGCCCCAGGAGATGTGTTCATAGATACCCCTGTCGCAGGAGCCACAAAGCAGCTCCTACCGAAATGCCCACGTGTGTCCATGTGCCGGGCAGCAGTGATGCTAGGAAGTTACGCCACATATATATGTATTCTATCTATGATAACCAATAGATTCAATAAATCTAAACTTGAAAAATTCCAAAGAGTGATGTTTAGGGGACTTGTCAAATGACCTCAAGGTTAATATGAAAAAAAATTAAGTGCAAAAATGGCCCCCAATATATTCAAGACATAAGAAGAACAATAATAATAAAAACAAAGAGGAAATTTACTCCGCCCAATAAAATGTATTGCAAAGGAACATACTTGAAAGTGCATGAGATTGGCAAAGAATAAGCGAATAGTTCAGTGGAGTAAAAGTTTGAATTTTGAAACAGATTCTGGTATGTGTGGAAAGGATTCAGATTACTTAGGGGAAAGCACTTCATCATTACAGGGATTGAAATATTATTTATTTGGAAATAAAATCCAGTTATGCTTTTGCTAGGTACCATTCACAAAATTAAATTTGAGATGAATTACTAACTTCAATATTTTGCAAAAGCTTTAAGCATTAGGAGAAAGAAAAACACATAATAATTTCCACAGAAGCCAAAACTACTTTTGAGAAAATGTGAGACTCATAAATATCAAAACACTAGATAAAATAAGGTTTGACCATACGTATTTGTATATCTCAAGATGGAGAAAAATGTGTTATGTGTATGTATTGTGAATTTAGAAAATCAAAAAGAATTAATTAAAAGCCTATTACAAACAAGACGACTTAATAAAATAAAATTTACATGTTGCGATTTAGAAAAATTCACATATAAAATTAATAAATGTCTTATGTAATAACAATAACTATCTAGATTACATTACACAAATCAAGATTCCATTTTCAATAGCCACAAAATTGTTAAATTATTTGGCATAAAGCTAACAAGAACTCAACAAAGCCTGTTTAACTATGCGATTTAAGCATTAGGACACTCTTAAAACATACATACACAAACGATAGAGAAATGTCAGAGATATTTTCTTGGCCAGAAAGCCACATGATCCTAAGGATTTTATTTTCTCCTAAGTTACTTTATACGTGTGTCATGATCACATTAAAAATAGTCTCATTTGTTTCTTCACCTAGAACAAAATAAGATGATTATAAAATGTTGATGAAACATTAATCGTTCATCAGAAAAAAATGAGGAAACAAATCAAAAGGGAGGGGTAAGTCTACCAGAGATCGAAATTTTTTTTTTATAAATTCTTCATTATCAAGACCATATGGAATTTGTTTATAAGTAAATATAAAACCTAATGAAAAAGAATGGAGAATTCAAAGAGATACCCAAGATTCCTAGAAATTTAGTATTTAAGAAAGATAGCATTTCAAATCACTGGTGAAAATATGCTGCTACTAATGTAGCAGCAGTTAACATGGATGGCATAGCAGCAATTAATAAAGCAAAGCAAACTCAAACAAAAGGTAAATGCCACCAACTAGGTCAAAAGGACACGACAAAAAGTAATTACAAGCTATAATACTTCAAATGGGTGATCAATAATGTTTCAATTTTTAAAAAAGCAAAAAAACAAAAAACCTCTTAAACTAGGATAATATCACTAATACAATGATGTGTGAAAAAATGAGATGGAAATGACCAACAAAATGAAATAAAAATGAACAAAATATATGAACAATCTAATAACACAAAAGGAAATTTAAATTGGCATCAATACTTAATTAGGTGCTTAAAATCCCTCATAGAGAACTATGCATTTAAAATATATTGAAATACAAGACTTCACCTATTAGATTTGCAAAATTTAATTTTTTGATAACACACTTGTTAGTGAGACTGTGGGGATACAGGTATTATAATACACTGTGGTGGAATGCAAATGGTAGAGCCCATAAGGAGCAGAAACTCGCAAAATTTAGCAAAATTATACTTGTATATTTACTATTTAATACTGTAACCCAATATTCAGGAATCTATATCATATGTAACCTTGAAAAATTATAAGGTGAGGTGTCGACAAGATTGTTAATATGACAATACCTATTACTAAGGGTTGGAAACACCCCAAATTTTCATTCATAAGGTTTGCATGAATAATTAGGGTGCATTTTTACAATCATGATTTCTAAACACTGAGTGTAAAATGTTATTGAAAAAACGAACAAACTGAAGACAATGAAGAGATGTACATGTTCATAGAGGAGAAAATAAGTAGGGAAAATATATCAATTCTTCCAAATAAATCTATAAATTTTGTTTATATATAAATAAAAATGGACATTTTTTACGCAATTTGATAAACTACTAATTCTATATTTCATAAGGTTGAGTACAGGCATAGAATGGACCAAACGGCTCTGGTTCTTCTCTGCAAATGGTGTTCATTTCCTTCCATCTTCAGGTAGCTTCCTAATCTAGAATATTCTGATGGCCTCCTAGATCACTTTCCTCTCTTAGAATGTCAGGCACTCGATAGCACGTCTTCTCCTCTTTCTTATCCTGGGATCATCTCCCAAGCCAGGGTGCAGCTGAATCAGCTCTTTCTCCAGCTCTCGGCACCATGCTTGGCATATGGTGGATACAAACAGAGAGAACTGAGGACACAGAGCACAAGACTCTAGAGACAGGCGTGTTACAATGACATTTAGAAAGTGACACCTTCTCACTTTTGATCCTGTATTGGTTAGAAGTGAGTCACTAAGTCCAGTCCACACTGCAGGGCAGGGGATTACGTGAGGATGTGTGCAGCAGATGGTGGGGACCACTGGGAGCCCCTGAGGAGTCGCCAACCACACAGACAGAGATGTGGCACTTGAGTCCAAACCTAAATACACACGAAGCCATTGTGAGGTGTTATGGAGGAAAGCAGTATGTGAATGCATGAAATTCCAACTGTCGCATGGTGCAGACAGGGAAAACAGACCAAGAGCAAAAGTGACATTTTCAAGATTATATGACAGGAACCAGACCTGTCGTTCGTCGTATTCCATGCTACCTTCCACACCGTCGTGGATTTTATCTCTAGTCTTGTTTATTAGCTGCATGTGACACCGGCCATAGGTTTCAGAGATGTTTTCTCACACATGCCTGATGCCATCCCTAGGAAGAAGATGCTAGAAACAGCCCCACTGTGCAAAAGGGGAGACTGGGGAGTTCTTGAGAGTGACAATGGCTTGTCCAGGGTCACATAAAGTGATAAGAAGCAGGAGCTGGGGATGAACCTACGTGTATCTCCTGCGAGCTGTGACGCTGGCTGCACCCAGGCCTTGCACAGGGGTGTGGTCAGGCAGTGTTGGTGGAAGTGTGGGCAATAGAGAGAGTTCATGGGGAAGGAGGGTCAGCAGACAGGTACCCAGAGGGGCATTTGCAGTCTTGTACACAGAGGAGGGGCTCAGGAAATGAGGTATCAGGAAGTGACTTCACTTCCTTGACGACAGACCCCAACAGAACTCGGAACTCGGTAACCTGGCACCCACATTCTATACACAGCCCCTTCCCCAGCTCACTTGGCCACAGGCAGAGTGAGATGTTGTGCTGTACCCCGAGGTCCCGGGGCCGTAGCCCCAGGAAGCCCTGTGCTGAGAGGCTTGTCCAATGCTTCCAGCGCTGGTTCAGCCCTCGCCCTCGACCCCTGTGGCCGTCTGGGAGGAGGTCCCCAAAGGTAATGTCAGGTGGCCCAGAGGAGGCGGTGCAAGGCCAGGCCAGCACTATGAGCCTCCTTGGGTGACCGCAGCCCCTCCTCCTGAGTGTGTGGGGAACGGGGACATGGGACACCCTCCCAGGGCAGGGGCAGAGGGTGGGGGGTTTATAAACCTGCTGGACCTGGTGTGTTCACACCTCAGGTCTGGCTGGAGGGTGAACGGGGACTGCCGGGGTGGCAACCACCACCCTGTACATTAACCCTGGGCCCACAGGCTGTCTTCTCATGTCCTCCCTGGGGTTAAGACTGGCCTCCAGCCCCTGCCCTCCTTGGGGTTCACGGTGCTGTCACTGTGTATCTCTCCCCTGTCCTGTCCTAGAGTGAAGACACATCTTCATTGAGCTCGGATGCCACCCACATGGTGTCTCCTGTCCCGGCACGCACCCTGAAGAAGCGGGTGGAGCACCTGGTGCCTGCTGTCTTGGGTGGTTACCGATCTTATGTCCACCTGTTTCTGTCAAGCTACAAGAACTTTGCCAGTCCCCGGCATGTGCTGCACCTGCTTTTCCTCAGGTGAGCACTCGGGCCCTGGATCACACAGTGTCACTAGGCCGCCTCCCAGCTGTGAGTCTTAGGACTGTCACCACACCCCTCTGAGCCTCAGTTTCCTCCTGTGTTCAGTGGGTGGTCACAGGAACAAGCTCCAGTGGGTCCCCCATGGAAAGTGCTGCTCCTGAGTCCAGCCCTGTGGAAGGTCTGCTGGAGGGGCCACGGTCGTCCTCATTCAGGATTCCTGACACCCCCACGAGGAAGTCTCTGTCACCCCCTCACTGACCTCGTTGACTTGGGCTTCACTGTTTTCACATTTTTACAGGAAATTTGAGATTCTATCTGTAGGCTTCTGGGTGTATTCAAAGCAGGGAGACCAGAGGCGGGCAGAGCGGCTTCAGGTGCACCCAGATATCTTGGGAGGAGTTGGTTGGGGTTCATTCCTTCAACAATCATACGGGAAACCACACTATGTGCAGTCGCTTTCTGGGCACTGACCATAATCCAATGAACCGAGGAGACTGCATTCCCTGCCCTCCTGGGCTTCCATTCTAGTCAGAGGTGAGACAGTCAGAGTAGACATGAGAAGCAAGTAGTGCCACCATATGGTAGATTTGACACACTCCTGACCTCCTCTAGGTATGGAAACATTATTTCTGATTGTGACGGGGATGGCGAATCCCTGGAGCAGCTAAAATGGTAAGTGGGGTTTAGGTGCAGAAGGAGGGGCTCCCATCTCCACACAACTGCGTGTGGTCTGCGGGGGCCTGTGGGTGGGGTGCTGGCAGAACTCTGGCTCTCACACATCTTATGATTCCTGCTACAGGGCTGAGGGCTCAAGGCTTTCCCTGCAGGGACAGGAGTCAAGACGGCTGGGGATGTGGTCTCAGGCAACATAGGGTGTGCGAGAGCCTGGAGAGCAGAGGGAGCCCAGAGAGAATCCATCCCCACGCCCTCCCACCCAGCCCTGCCCACACACCCAGAGCCCGTGCTGAGCCAGAGCAGGAGGTGTGCAGAGCATCCCGCTCACACTCGGGGCTGGAGCCTCCATGGGGATGCTCAGCTGGTGCTGAGGGTGCAGAGTGTGATCAGGGCCAAGAGATTGCTGTCACTGGGAAAAGGATATGCAGATTTTCATGCAGACACTTGGGCAGTACATTCACGTGTGAGCTCAAGTTTGGGCTTTTCCAAGGGCCCTGGGTAGGCCAGGGGAGCAGCGCCTCCCTCTGTTTCCTCATTTATCAGATATTGCTGGACACCTCCTGTGTGCCAGTGAGTAATGCCCAGAGCAGACAGCACCCTCCTGGGGTGGACAGGTCATTCCAGCAGGGATGGGGCAGTGACACAGACAGAGGAGGTTGTCAGGTTTCCCTGAAGAAGGGAAACGTGCTCACATCAGTGGTTGAAGGCTCCTCCCATGGAGGCTTTTGCCAGCCCCTCCTTGGCTGCCAGACCCATCTGTGCCAGAACTGCCATACTGGGGGTGGACATTGGATGGGCTGGTCTATGGACAGGCACAGGCAGAGGGTACAAGACTGCAGCTCATTCAGGGGAGCCTTGGGAGGGCAGCATAAAGGGATAGGCCAGGCCTCTGATGCTGTTGCCCACCTGTCTCCCACAGTGCCATGTCCTCTGTCTTAAAGATCTGGCTGGAATTCTATTCCACCGATTTCCACGAGCCTCCTGAATTTCATACTTTGAAGTTTCTTTCGGCCTATGTACATATCAGTATGAGAGGTTCAGAGGTGGAGCGTAAGGCTGATCTTCTTCTGGCGCAGCTGGAGAAGCCGGAGCACCTGGAGCCTAGTGAGGCGGAGACTGAGGGTGAGGAGGAAGAGGGTGGGTGCCTGTGCGGGTTTGGGGAGGGGCCTGGGCTGGGCCACACAGAGCAGAGTTTCCAGAAGCAGGCTGGGGACAGGGGCACTGAGTACTCAGAACAATCATACAGTGTCCTGCAGTTTGGGGAGACTTCCTGAGGCTGGGACTCTGGACTTGGGCTTCTAGAAAGACAGTGTCATTGGATGAGACATAGAAACTCACATTGATATTTTCAATTGTTGTCTCTACAGTTCCAGATTTCGCCCAGGCTGAACAACTGTCCCAAGAGCTGCTGCCATGTTCGGCTCGAGTTCCAGCTCCAGCTCCAACTCCACTGCCAGAGGCAGAGCGAGATCAAGATCCAGAGCCCAAGCCAGAGCAAGACGTAGAGCAGGAGCAAGAGCCAGAGCAAGAGGTAGAGCAGGAACAAGATCCAGAGCAAGAGGTAGAGCAGGAACAAGATCCAGAGCAAGTGGTAGATCAGACGCAAGATCCAGAGCAGGAGCAACAGAAAGATCAAGAGAAAGTTCAGGAGAAAGAGCAAGAGAAAGAGCAGGAGAAAGATCAAGATCCAGAGGTAGAGCTAGAGCAACCTGACATAACCGTTCCTGAAACATCAGAAGAATTAGAAGAAACACCAGCACCCAGGGGAGCCCTGGCTCCAGAGCTCCCACAAACACCCTCACCAGTCCCCACTCCAGATCTGTTCTTGCCCTTCCTTGACGCTGTGCTTCTCCTCATTTTTGTCTGTGTCCTGCATCTCCTCAAATTTTTTCATCTTTTATTTTCAATAATATCCCTTGTAGAAAATAAAGTGTTTCTAATATTTTCAAAATTACCATTCAGTGGCATTAAGTACATTTTTAATATGGCGCAACCCTTACCACCATCTAGTGATCGAACAGCTTCATCGACTCTGTAGTCATTAAGCTGTCACTCC
Source organism: Cynocephalus volans (assembly GCF_027409185.1). Classification (NCBI taxonomy): domain Eukaryota; kingdom Metazoa; phylum Chordata; class Mammalia; order Dermoptera; family Cynocephalidae; genus Cynocephalus; species Cynocephalus volans. The sequence goes on along the minus strand of NW_026902463.1, from coordinate 7,915,570 downwards.
CCATCCCGCCTCTCCCTGTGCCTGACTACCACTCCATTTTCTGTGTGTGTGAATTTACCTATCGTGGATTGTTCCTATCAGTACAGTTATATGTTATGTGGCCTTTTGTATCTGGCCGCATAATATGAGAAAGATCTGATTAATTTTCATTTTATGTTTGTAGTAAGAGGAAAATTACAGAAAAACCAAAGACTCTATGTAGAAACACAAAGCCCTGATAGTGATTATTGCCATAATCTTGAAATAGGAACTACTGTTGAATGACCAGAGAGCCAGAAGCCACTGAGGAAAATGCTGACTTTTCCTGGTCCAAACAAAAACCAGAATAATGTCAAAAGGTGAAAAGACAAACCCCAGACTGGAAAATTCTTCAAGGGCAGAGAAAGAGTAGTATACATCCTAGTTGTACAAAGAGTTCTCATTTATCCATAGGGACAAAGGACATATTCCTGCAGTTCCACAGGGAAGCAATTCACATGGCCAGTAAATGTCAGACATCCGCGGCCTCCCTACTGATTATGCACAGAAATTTGCTCACTATTCAGATAGCATTTGCCCCATCAGATGGGCAGGTCTGTATGTCTGGTGACGACCAGCTCTTGTGAGAATGAAGGAAGAAGAGGTCCCAGCAGATGCCCCAGGAGATGTGTTCATAGATACCCCTGTCGCAGGAGCCACAAAGCAGCTCCTACCGAAATGCCCACGTGTGTCCATGTGCCGGGCAGCAGTGATGCTAGGAAGTTACGCCACATATATATGTATTCTATCTATGATAACCAATAGATTCAATAAATCTAAACTTGAAAAATTCCAAAGAGTGATGTTTAGGGGACTTGTCAAATGACCTCAAGGTTAATATGAAAAAAAATTAAGTGCAAAAATGGCCCCCAATATATTCAAGACATAAGAAGAACAATAATAATAAAAACAAAGAGGAAATTTACTCCGCCCAATAAAATGTATTGCAAAGGAACATACTTGAAAGTGCATGAGATTGGCAAAGAATAAGCGAATAGTTCAGTGGAGTAAAAGTTTGAATTTTGAAACAGATTCTGGTATGTGTGGAAAGGATTCAGATTACTTAGGGGAAAGCACTTCATCATTACAGGGATTGAAATATTATTTATTTGGAAATAAAATCCAGTTATGCTTTTGCTAGGTACCATTCACAAAATTAAATTTGAGATGAATTACTAACTTCAATATTTTGCAAAAGCTTTAAGCATTAGGAGAAAGAAAAACACATAATAATTTCCACAGAAGCCAAAACTACTTTTGAGAAAATGTGAGACTCATAAATATCAAAACACTAGATAAAATAAGGTTTGACCATACGTATTTGTATATCTCAAGATGGAGAAAAATGTGTTATGTGTATGTATTGTGAATTTAGAAAATCAAAAAGAATTAATTAAAAGCCTATTACAAACAAGACGACTTAATAAAATAAAATTTACATGTTGCGATTTAGAAAAATTCACATATAAAATTAATAAATGTCTTATGTAATAACAATAACTATCTAGATTACATTACACAAATCAAGATTCCATTTTCAATAGCCACAAAATTGTTAAATTATTTGGCATAAAGCTAACAAGAACTCAACAAAGCCTGTTTAACTATGCGATTTAAGCATTAGGACACTCTTAAAACATACATACACAAACGATAGAGAAATGTCAGAGATATTTTCTTGGCCAGAAAGCCACATGATCCTAAGGATTTTATTTTCTCCTAAGTTACTTTATACGTGTGTCATGATCACATTAAAAATAGTCTCATTTGTTTCTTCACCTAGAACAAAATAAGATGATTATAAAATGTTGATGAAACATTAATCGTTCATCAGAAAAAAATGAGGAAACAAATCAAAAGGGAGGGGTAAGTCTACCAGAGATCGAAATTTTTTTTTTATAAATTCTTCATTATCAAGACCATATGGAATTTGTTTATAAGTAAATATAAAACCTAATGAAAAAGAATGGAGAATTCAAAGAGATACCCAAGATTCCTAGAAATTTAGTATTTAAGAAAGATAGCATTTCAAATCACTGGTGAAAATATGCTGCTACTAATGTAGCAGCAGTTAACATGGATGGCATAGCAGCAATTAATAAAGCAAAGCAAACTCAAACAAAAGGTAAATGCCACCAACTAGGTCAAAAGGACACGACAAAAAGTAATTACAAGCTATAATACTTCAAATGGGTGATCAATAATGTTTCAATTTTTAAAAAAGCAAAAAAACAAAAAACCTCTTAAACTAGGATAATATCACTAATACAATGATGTGTGAAAAAATGAGATGGAAATGACCAACAAAATGAAATAAAAATGAACAAAATATATGAACAATCTAATAACACAAAAGGAAATTTAAATTGGCATCAATACTTAATTAGGTGCTTAAAATCCCTCATAGAGAACTATGCATTTAAAATATATTGAAATACAAGACTTCACCTATTAGATTTGCAAAATTTAATTTTTTGATAACAAACTTGTTAGTGAGACTGTGGGGATACAGGTATTATAATACACTGTGGTGGAATGCAAATGGTAGAGCCCATAAGGAGCAGAAACTCGCAAAATTTAGCAAAATTATACTTGTATATTTACTATTTAATACTGTAATCCAATATTCAGGAATCTATATCATATGTAACCTTGAAAAATTATAAGGTCGACAAGATTGTTAATATGACAATACCTATTACTAAGGGTTGGAAACACCCCAAATTTTCATTCATAAGGTTTGCATGAATAATTAGGGTGCATTTTTACAATCATGATTTCTAAACACTGAGTGTAAAATGTTATTGAAAAAACGAACAAACTGAAGACAATGAAGAGATGTACATGTTCATAGAGGAGAAAATAAGTAGGGAAAATATATCAATTCTTCCAAATAAATCTATAAATTTTGTTTATATATAAATAAAAATGGACATTTTTTACGCAATTTGATAAACTACTAATTCTATATTTCATAAGGTTGAGTACAGGCATAGAATGGACCAAACGGCTCTGGTTCTTCTCTGCAAATGGTGTTCATTTCCTTCCATCTTCAGGTAGCTTCCTAATCTAGAATATTCTGATGGCCTCCTAGATCACTTTCCTCTCTTAGAATGTCAGGCACTCGATAGCACGTCTTCTCCTCTTTCTTATCCTGGGATCATCTCCCAAGCCAGGGTGCAGCTGAATCAGCTCTTTCTCCAGCTCTCGGCACCATGCTTGGCATATGGTGGATACAAACAGAGAGAACTGAGGACACAGAGCACAAGACTCTAGAGACAGGCGTGTTACAATGACATTTAGAAAGTGACACCTTCTCACTTTTGATCCTGTATTGGTTAGAAGTGAGTCACTAAGTCCAGTCCACACTGCAGGGCAGGGGATTACGTGAGGATGTGTGCAGCAGATGGTGGGGACCACTGGGAGCCCCTGAGGAGTCGCCAACCACACAGACAGAGATGTGGCACTTGAGTCCAAACCTAAATACACACGAAGCCATTGTGAGGTGTTATGGAGGAAAGCAGTATGTGAATGCATGAAATTCCAACTGTCGCATGGTGCAGACAGGGAAAACAGACCAAGAGCAAAAGTGACATTTTCAAGATTATATGACAGGAACCAGACCTGTCGTTCGTCGTATTCCATGCTACCTTCCACACCGTCGTGGATTTTATCTCTAGTCTTGTTTATTAGCTGCATGTGACACCGGCCATAGGTTTCAGAGATGTTTTCTCACACATGCCTGATGCCATCCCTAGGAAGAAGATGCTAGAAACAGCCCCACTGTGCAAAAGGGGAGACTGGGGAGTTCTTGAGAGTGACAATGGCTTGTCCAGGGTCACATAAAGTGATAAGAAGCAGGAGCTGGGGATGAACCTACGTGTATCTCCTGCGAGCTGTGACGCTGGCTGCACCCAGGCCTTGCACAGGGGTGTGGTCAGGCAGTGTTGGTGGAAGTGTGGGCAATAGAGAGAGTTCATGGGGAAGGAGGGTCAGCAGACAGGTACCCAGAGGGGCATTTGCAGTCTTGTACACAGAGGAGGGGCTCAGGAAATGAGGTATCAGGAAGTGACTTCACTTCCTTGACGACAGACCCCAACAGAACTCGGAACTCGGTAACCTGGCACCCACATTCTATACACAGCCCCTTCCCCAGCTCACTTGGCCACAGGCAGAGTGAGATGTTGTGCTGTACCCCGAGGTCCCGGGGCCGTAGCCCCAGGAAGCCCTGTGCTGAGAGGCTTGTCCAATGCTTCCAGCGCTGGTTCAGCCCTCGCCCTCGACCCCTGTGGCCGTCTGGGAGGAGGTCCCCAAAGGTAATGTCAGGTGGCCCAGAGGAGGCGGTGCAAGGCCAGGCCAGCACTATGAGCCTCCTTGGGTGACCGCAGCCCCTCCTCCTGAGTGTGTGGGGAACGGGGACATGGGACACCCTCCCAGGGCAGGGGCAGAGGGTGGGGGGTTTATAAACCTGCTGGACCTGGTGTGTTCACACCTCAGGTCTGGCTGGAGGGTGAACGGGGACTGCCGGGGTGGCAACCACCACCCTGTACATTAACCCTGGGCCCACAGGCTGTCTTCTCATGTCCTCCCTGGGGTTAAGACTGGCCTCCAGCCCCTGCCCTCCTTGGGGTTCACGGTGCTGTCACTGTGTATCTCTCCCCTGTCCTGTCCTAGAGTGAAGACACATCTTCATTGAGCTCGGATGCCACCCACATGGTGTCTCCTGTCCCGGCACGCACCCTGAAGAAGCGGGTGGAGCACCTGGTGCCTGCTGTCTTGGGTGGTTACCGATCTTATGTCCACCTGTTTCTGTCAAGCTACAAGAACTTTGCCAGTCCCCGGCATGTGCTGCACCTGCTTTTCCTCAGGTGAGCACTCGGGCCCTGGATCACACAGTGTCACTAGGCCGCCTCCCAGCTGTGAGTCTTAGGACTGTCACCACACCCCTCTGAGCCTCAGTTTCCTCCTGTGTTCAGTGGGTGGTCACAGGAACAAGCTCCAGTGGGTCCCCCATGGAAAGTGCTGCTCCTGAGTCCAGCCCTGTGGAAGGTCTGCTGGAGGGGCCACGGTCGTCCTCATTCAGGATTCCTGACACCCCCACGAGGAAGTCTCTGTCACCCCCTCACTGACCTCGTTGACTTGGGCTTCACTGTTTTCACATTTTTACAGGAAATTTGAGATTCTATCTGTAGGCTTCTGGGTGTATTCAAAGCAGGGAGACCAGAGGCGGGCAGAGCGGCTTCAGGTGCACCCAGATATCTTGGGAGGAGTTGGTTGGGGTTCATTCCTTCAACAATCATACGGGAAACCACACTATGTGCAGTCGCTTTCTGGGCACTGACCATAATCCAATGAACCGAGGAGACTGCATTCCCTGCCCTCCTGGGCTTCCATTCTAGTCAGAGGTGAGACAGTCAGAGTAGACATGAGAAGCAAGTAGTGCCACCATATGGTAGATTTGACACACTCCTGACCTCCTCTAGGTATGGAAACATTATTTCTGATTGTGACGGGGATGGCGAATCCCTGGAGCAGCTAAAATGGTAAGTGGGGTTTAGGTGCAGAAGGAGGGGCTCCCATCTCCACACAACTGCGTGTGGTCTGCGGGGGCCTGTGGGTGGGGGGCTGGCAGAACTCTGGCTCTCACACATCTTATGATTCCTGCTACAGGGCTGAGGGCTCAAGGCTTTCCCTGCAGGGACAGGAGTCAAGACGGCTGGGGATGTGGTCTCAGGCAACATAGGGTGTGCGAGAGCCTGGAGAGCAGAGGGAGCCCAGAGAGAATCCATCCCCACGCCCTCCCACCCAGCCCTGCCCACACACCCAGAGCCCGTGCTGAGCCAGAGCAGGAGGTGTGCAGAGCATCCCGCTCACACTCGGGGCTGGAGCCTCCATGGGGATGCTCAGCTGGTGCTGAGGGTGCAGAGTGTGATCAGGGCCAAGAGATTGCTGTCACTGGGAAAAGGATATGCAGATTTTCATGCAGACACTTGGGCAGTACATTCACGTGTGAGCTCAAGTTTGGGCTTTTCCAAGGGCCCTGGGTAGGCCAGGGGAGCAGCGCCTCCCTCTGTTTCCTCATTTATCAGATATTGCTGGACACCTCCTGTGTGCCAGTGAGTAATGCCCAGAGCAGACAGCACCCTCCTGGGGTGGACAGGTCATTCCAGCAGGGATGGGGCAGTGACACAGACAGAGGAGGTTGTCAGGTTTCCCTGAAGAAGGGAAACGTGCTCACATCAGTGGTTGAAGGCTCCTCCCATGGAGGCTTTTGCCAGCCCCTCCTTGGCTGCCAGACCCATCTGTGCCAGAACTGCCATACTGGGGGTGGACATTGGATGGGCTGGTCTATGGACAGGCACAGGCAGAGGGTACAAGACTGCAGCTCATTCAGGGGAGCCTTGGGAGGGCAGCATAAAGGGATAGGCCAGGCCTCTGATGCTGTTGCCCACCTGTCTCCCACAGTGCCATGTCCTCTGTCTTAAAGATCTGGCTGGAATTCTATTCCACCGATTTCCACGAGCCTCCTGAATTTCATACTTTGAAGTTTCTTTCGGCCTATGTACATATCAGTATGAGAGGTTCAGAGGTGGAGCGTAAGGCTGATCTTCTTCTGGCGCAGCTGGAGAAGCCGGAGCACCTGGAGCCTAGTGAGGCGGAGACTGAGGGTGAGGAGGAAGAGGGTGGGTGCCTGTGCGGGTTTGGGGAGGGGCCTGGGCTGGGCCACACAGAGCAGAGTTTCCAGAAGCAGGCTGGGGACAGGGGCACTGAGTACTCAGAACAATCATACAGTGTCCTGCAGTTTGGGGAGACTTCCTGAGGCTGGGACTCTGGACTTGGGCTTCTAGAAAGACAGTGTCATTGGATGAGACATAGAAACTCACATTGATATTTTCAATTGTTGTCTCTCCAGTTCCAGATTTCGCCCAGGCTGAACAACTGTCCCAAGAGCTGCTGCCATGTTCGGCTCGAGTTCCAGCTCCAGCTCCAACTCCACTGCCAGAGGCAGAGCGAGATCAAGATCCAGAGCCCAAGCCAGAGCAAGACATAGAGCAGGAGCAAGAGCCAGAGAAAGAGGTAGAGCAGGAACAAGATCCAGAGCAAGAGGTAGAGCAGGAACAAGATCCAGAGCAAGTGGTAGATCAGACGCAAGATCCAGAGCAGGAGCAACAGAAAGATCAAGAGAAAGTTCAGGAGAAAGAGCAAGAGAAAGAGCAGGAGAAAGATCAAGATCCAGAGGTAGAGCTAGAGCAACCTGACATAACCGTTCCTGAAACATCAGAAGAATTAGAAGAAACACCAGCACCCAGGGGAGCCCTGGCTCCAGAGCTCCCACAAACACCCTCACCAGTCCCCACTCCAGATCTGTTCTTGCCCTTCCTTGACGCTGTGCTTCTCCTCATTTTTGTCTGTGTCCTGCATCTCCTCAAATTTTTTCATCTTTTATTTTCAATAATATCCCTTGTAGAAAATAAAGTGTTTCTAATATTTTCAAAATTACCATTCAGTGGCATTAAGTACATTTTTAATATGGCGCAACCCTTACCACCATCTAGTGATCGAACAGCTTCATCGACTCTGTAGTCATTAAGCTGTCACTCCCCATCCCGCCTCTCCCTGTGCCTGACTACCACTCCATTTTCTGTGTGTGTGAATTTACCTATCGTGGATTGTTCCTATCAGTACAGTTATATGTTATGTGGCCTTTTGTATCTGGCCGCATAATATGAGAAAGATCTGATTAATTTTCATTTTATGTTTGTAGTAAGAGGAAAATTACAGAAAAACCAAAGACTCTATGTAGAAACACAAAGCCCTGATAGTGATTATTGCCATAATCTTGAAATAGGAACTACTGTTGAATGACCAGAGAGCCAGAAGCCACTGAGGAAAATGCTGACTTTTCCTGGTCCAAACAAAAACCAGAATAATGTCAAAAGGTGAAAAGACAAACCCCAGACTGGAAAATTCTTCAAGGGCAGAGAAAGAGTAGTATACATCCTAGTTGTACAAAGAGTTCTCATTTATCCATAGGGACAAAGGACATATTCCTGCAGTTCCACAGGGAAGCAATTCACATGGCCAGTAAATGTCAGACATCCGCGGCCTCCCTAATGATTATGCACAGAAATTTGCTCACTATTCAGATAGCATTTGCCCCATCAGATGGGCAGGTCTGTATGTCTGGTGACGACCAGCTCTTGTGAGAATGAAGGAAGAAGAGGTCCCAGCAGATGCCCCAGGAGATGTGTTCATAGATACCCCTGTCGCAGGAGCCACAAAGCAGCTCCTACCGAAATGCCCACGTGTGTCCATGTGCCGGGCAGCAGTGATGCTAGGAAGTTACGCCACATATATATGTATTCTATCTATGATAACCAATAGATTCAATAAATCTAAACTTGAAAAATTCCAAAGAGTGATGTTTAGGGGACTTGTCAAATGACCTCAAGGTTAATATGAAAAAAAATTAAGTGCAAAAATGGCCCCCAATATATTCAAGACATAAGAAGAACAATAATAATAAAAACAAAGAGGAAATTTACTCCGCCCAATAAAATGTATTGCAAAGGAACATACTTGAAAGTGCATGAGATTGGCAAAGAATAAGCGAATAGTTCAGTGGAGTAAAAGTTTGAATTTTGAAACAGATTCTGGTATGTGTGGAAAGGATTCAGATTACTTAGGGGAAAGCACTTCATCATTACAGGGATTGAAATATTATTTATTTGGAAATAAAATCCAGTTATGCTTTTGCTAGGTACCATTCACAAAATTAAATTTGAGATGAATTACTAACTTCAATATTTTGCAAAAGCTTTAAGCATTAGGAGAAAGAAAAACACATAATAATTTCCACAGAAGCCAAAACTACTTTTGAGAAAATGTGAGACTCATAAATATCAAAACACTAGATAAAATAAGGTTTGACCATACGTATTTGTATATCTCAAGATGGAGAAAAATGTGTTATGTGTATGTATTGTGAATTTAGAAAATCAAAAAGAATTAATTAAAAGCCTATTACAAACAAGACGACTTAATAAAATAAAATTTACATGTTGCGATTTAGAAAAATTCACATATAAAATTAATAAATGTCTTATGTAATAACAATAACTATCTAGATTACATTACACAAATCAAGATTCCATTTTCAATAGCCACAAAATTGTTAAATTATTTGGCATAAAGCTAACAAGAACTCAACAAAGCCTGTTTAACTATGCGATTTAAGCATTAGGACACTCTTAAAACATACATACACAAACGATAGAGAAATGTCAGAGATATTTTCTTGGCCAGAAAGCCACATGATCCTAAGGATTTTATTTTCTCCTAAGTTACTTTATACGTGTGTCATGATCACATTAAAAATAGTCTCATTTGTTTCTTCACCTAGAACAAAATAAGATGATTATAAAATGTTGATGAAACATTAATCGTTCATCAGAAAAAAATGAGGAAACAAATCAAAAGGGAGGGGTAAGTCTACCAGAGATCGAAATTTTTTTTTTATAAATTCTTCATTATCAAGACCATATGGAATTTGTTTATAAGTAAATATAAAACCTAATGAAAAAGAATGGAGAATTCAAAGAGATACCCAAGATTCCTAGAAATTTAGTATTTAAGAAAGATAGCATTTCAAATCACTGGTGAAAATATGCTGCTACTAATGTAGCAGCAGTTAACATGGATGGCATAGCAGCAATTAACAAAGCAAAGCAAACTCAAACAAAAGGTAAATGCCACCAACTAGGTCAAAAGGACACGACAAAAAGTAATTACAAGCTATAATACTTCAAATGGGTGATCAATAATGTTTCAATTTTTAAAAAAGCAAAAAAACAAAAAACCTCTTAAACTAGGATAATATCACTAATACAATGATGTGTGAAAAAATGAGATGGAAATGACCAACAAAATGAAATAAAAATGAACAAAATATATGAACAATCTAATAACACAAAAGGAAATTTAAATTGGCATCAATACTTAATTAGGTGCTTAAAATCCCTCATAGAGAACTATGCATTTAAAATATATTGAAATACAAGACTTCACCTATTAGATTTGCAAAATTTAATTTTTTGATAACACACTTGTTAGTGAGACTGTGGGGATACAGGTATTATAATACACTGTGGTGGAATGCAAATGGTAGAGCCCATAAGGAGCAGAAACTCGCAAAATTTAGCAAAATTATACTTGTATATTTACTATTTAATACTGTAACCCAATATTCAGGAATCTATATCATATGTAACCTTGAAAAATTATAAGGTGAGGTGTCGACAAGATTGTTAATATGACAATACCTATTACTAAGGGTTGGAAACACCCCAAATTTTCATTCATAAGGTTTGCATGAATAATTAGGGTGCATTTTTACAATCATGATTTCTAAACACTGAGTGTAAAATGTTATTGAAAAAACGAACAAACTGAAGACAATGAAGAGATGTACATGTTCATAGAGGAGAAAATAAGTAGGGAAAATATATCAATTCTTCCAAATAAATCTATAAATTTTGTTTATATATAAATAAAAATTGACATTTTTTACGCAATTTGATAAACTACTAATTCTATATTTCATAAGGTTGAGTACAGGCATAGAATGGACCAAACGGCTCTGGTTCTTCTCTGCAAATGGTGTTCATTTCCTTCCATCTTCAGGTAGCTTCCTAATCTAGAATATTCTGATGGCCTCCTAGATCACTTTCCTCTCTTAGAATGTCAGGCACTCGATAGCACGTCTTCTCCTCTTTCTTATCCTGGGATCATCTCCCAAGCCAGGGTGCAGCTGAATCAGCTCTTTCTCCAGCTCTCGGCACCATGCTTGGCATATGGTGGATACAAACAGAGAGAACTGAGGACACAGAGCACAAGACTCTAGAGACAGGCGTGTTACAATGACATTTAGAAAGTGACACCTTCTCACTTTTGATCCTGTATTGGTTAGAAGTGAGTCACTAAGTCCAGTCCACACTGCAGGGCAGGGGATTACGTGAGGATGTGTGCAGCAGATGGTGGGGACCACTGGGAGCCCCTGAGGAGTCGCCAACCACACAGACAGAGATGTGGCACTTGAGTCCAAACCTAAATACACACGAAGCCATTGTGAGGTTTTATGGAGGAAAGCAGTATGTGAATGCATGCAATTCCAACTGTCGCATGGTGCAGACAGGGAAAACAGACCAAGAGCAAATGTGACATTTTCAAGATTATATGACAGGAACCAGACCTGTCGTTCGTCGTATTCCATGCTACCTTCCACACCGTCGTGGATTTTATCTCTAGTCTTGTTTATTAGCTGCATGTGACACCGGCCATAGGTTTCAGAGATGTTTTCTCACACATGCCTGATGCCATCCCTAGGAAGAAGATGCTAGAAACAGCCCCACTGTGCAAAAGGGGAGACTGGGGAGGTCTTGAGAGTGACAATGGCTTGTCCAGGGTCACATAAAGTGATAAGAAGCAGGAGCTGGGGATGAACCTACGTGTATCTCCTGCGAGCTGTGACGCTGGCTGCACCCAGGCCTTGCACAGTGGTGTGGTCAGGCAGTGTTGGTGGAAGTGTGGGCAATAGAGAGAGTTCATGGGGAAGGAGGGTCAGCAGACAGGTACCCAGAGGGGCATTTGCAGTCTTGTACACAGAGGAGGGGCTCAGGAAATGAGGTATCAGGAAGTGACTTCACTTCCTTGACGACAGACCCCAACAGAACTCGGAACTCGGTAACCTGGCACCCACATTCTATACACAGCCCCTTCCCCAGCTCACTTGGCCACAGGCAGAGTGAGATGTTGTGCTGTACCCCGAGGTCCCGGGGCCGTAGCCCCAGGAAGCCCTGTGCTGAGAGGCTTGTCCAATGCTTCCAGCGCTGGTTCAGCCCTCGCCCTCGACCCCTGTGGCCGTCTGGGAGGAGGTCCCCAAAGGTAATGTCAGGTGGCCCAGAGGAGGCTGCGCAAGGCCAGGCCAGCACTATGAGCCTCCCTGGGTGACCGCAGCCCCTCCTCCTGAGTGTGTGGGGAACGGGGACATGGGACACCCTCCCAGGGCAGGGGCAGAGGGTGGGGGGTTTATAAACCTGCTGGACCTGGTGTGTTCACACCTCAGGTCTGGCTGGAGGGTGAACGTGGACTGCCGGGGTGGCAACCACCACCCTGTACATTAACCCTGGGCCCACAGGCTGTCTTCTCATGTCCTCCCTGGGGTTAAGACTGGCCTCCAGCCCCTGCCCTCCTTGGGGTTCACGGTGCTGTCACTGTGTATCTCTCCCCTGTCCTGTCCTAGAGTGAAGACACATCTTCATTGAGCTCGGATGCCACCCACATGGTGTCTCCTGTCCCGGCACGCACCCTGAAGAAGCGGGTGGAGCACCTGGTGCCTGCTGTCTTGGGTGGTTACCGATCTTATGTCCACCTGTTTCTGTCAAGCTACAAGAACTTTGCCAGTCCCCGGCATGTGCTGCACCTGCTTTTCCTCAGGTGAGCACTCAGGCCCTGGATCACACAGTGTCACTAGGCCGCCTCCCAGCTGTGAGTCTTAGGACTGTCACCACACCCCTCTGAGCCTCAGTTTCCTCCTGTGTTCAGTGGGTGGTCACAGGAACAAGCTCCAGTGGGTCCCCCATGGAAAGTGCTGCTCCTGAGTCCAGCCCTGTGGAAGGTCTGCTGGAGGGGCCACGGTCGTCCTCATTCAGGATTCCTGACACCCCCACGAGGAAGTCTCTGTCACCCCCTCACTGACCTCGTTGACTTGGGCTTCACTGTTTTCACATTTTTACAGGAAATTTGAGATTCTATCTGTAGGCTTCTGGGTGTATTCAAAGCAGGGAGACCAGAGGCGGGCAGAGCGGCTTCAGGTGCACCCAGATATCTTGGGAGGAGTTGGTTGGGGTTCATTCCTTCAACAATCATACGGGAAACCACACTATGTGCAGTCGCTTTCTGGGCACTGACCATAATCCAATGAACCGAGGAGACTGCATTCCCTGCCCTCCTGGGCTTCCATTCTAGTCAGAGGTGAGACAGTCAGAGTAGACATGAGAAGAAAGTAGTGCCACCATATGGTAGATTTGACACACTCCTGACCTCCTCTAGGTATGGAAACATGATTTCTGATTGTGACGGGGATGGCGAATCCCTGGAGCAGCTAAAATGGTAAGTGGGGTTTAGGTGCAGAAGGAGGGGCTCCCATCTCCACACAACTGCGTGTGGTCTGCGGGGGCCTGTGGGTGGGGGGCTGGCAGAACTCTGGCTCTCACACATCTTATGATTCCTGCTACAGGGCTGAGGGCTCAAGGCTTTCCCTGCAGGGACAGGAGTCAAGACGGCTGGGGATGTGGTCTCAGGCAACATAGGGTGTGCGAGAGCCTGGAGAGCAGAGGGAGCCCAGAGAGAATCCATCCCCACGCCCTCCCACCCAGCCCTGCCCACACACCCAGAGCCCGTGCTGAGCCAGAGCAGGAGGTGTGCAGAGCATCCCGCTCACACTCGGGGCTGGAGCCTCCATGGGGATGCTCAGCTGGTGCTGAGGGTGCAGAGTGTGATCAGGGCCAAGAGATTGCTGTCACTGGGAAAAGGATATGCAGATTTTCATGCAGACACTTGGGCAGTACATTCACGTGTGAGCTCAAGTTTGGGCTTTTCCAAGGGCCCTGGGTAGGCCAGGGGAGCAGCGCCTCCCTCTGTTTCCTCATTTATCAGATATTGCTGGACACCTCCTGTGTGCCAGTGAGTAATGCCCAGAGCAGACAGCACCCTCCTGGGGTGGACAGGTCATTCCAGCAGGGATGGGGCAGTGACACAGACAGAGGAGGTTGTCAGGTTTCCCTGAAGAAGGGAAACGTGCTCACATCAGTGGTTGAAGGCTCCTCCCATGGAGGCTTTTGCCAGCCCCTCCTTGGCTGCCAGACCCATCTGTGCCAGAACTGCCATACTGGGGGTGGACATTGGATGGGCTGGTCTATGGACAGGCACAGGCAGAGGGTACAAGACTGCAGCTCATTCAGGGGAGCCTTGGGAGGGCAGCATAAAGGGATAGGCCAGGCCTCTGATGCTGTTGCCCACCTGTCTCCCACAGTGCCATGTCCTCTGTCTTAAAGATCTGGCTGGAATTCTATTCCACCGATTTCCACGAGCCTCCTGAATTTCATACTTTGAAGTTTCTTTCGGCCTATGTACATATCAGTATGAGAGGTTCAGAGGTGGAGCGTAAGGCTGATCTTCTTCTGGCGCAGCTGGAGAAGCCGGAGCACCTGGAGCCTAGTGAGGCGGAGACTGAGGGTGAGGAGGAAGAGGGTGGGTGCCTGTGCGGGTTTGGGGAGGGGCCTGGGCTGGGCCACACAGAGCAGAGTTTCCAGAAGCAGGCTGGGGACAGGGGCACTGAGTACTCAGAACAATCATACAGTGTCCTGCAGTTTGGGGAGACTTCCTGAGGCTGGGACTCTGGACTTGGGCTTCTAGAAAGACAGTGTCATTGGATGAGACATAGAAACTCACATTGATATTTTCAATTGTTGTCTCTACAGTTCCAGATTTCGCCCAGGCTGAACAACTGTCCCAAGAGCTGCTGCCATGTTCGGCTCGAGTTCCAGCTCCAGCTCCAACTCCACTGCCAGAGGCAGAGCGAGATCAAGATCCAGAGCCCAAGCCAGAGCAAGACGTAGAGCAGGAGCAAGAGCCAGAGAAAGAGGTAGAGCAGGAACAAGATCCAGAGCAAGAGGTAGAGCAGGAACAAGATCCAGAGCAAGTGGTAGATCAGACGCAAGATCCAGAGCAGGAGCAACAGAAAGATCAAGAGAAAGTTCAGGAGAAAGAGCAAGAGAAAGAGCAGGAGAAAGATCAAGATCCAGAGGTAGAGCTAGAGCAACCTGACATAACCGTTCCTGAAACATCAGAAGAATTAGAAGAAACACCAGCACCCAGGGGAGCCCTGGCTCCAGAGCTCCCACAAACACCCTCACCAGTCCCCACTCCAGATCTGTTCTTGCCCTTCCTTGACGCTGTGCTTCTCCTCATTTTTGTCTGTGTCCTGCATCTCCTCAAATTTTTTCATCTTTTATTTTCAATAATATCCCTTGTAGAAAATAAAGTGTTTCTAATATTTTCAAAATTACCATTCAGTGGCATTAAGTACATTTTTAATATGGCGCAACCCTTACCACCATCTAGTGATCGAACAGCTTCATCGACTCTGTAGTCATTAAGCTGTCACTCCCCATCCCGCCTCTCCCTGTGCCTGACTACCACTCCATTTTCTGTGTGTGTGAATTTACCTATCGTGGATTGTTCCTATCAGTACAGTTATATGTTATGTGGCCTTTTGTATCTGGCCGCATAATATGAGAAAGATCTGATTAATTTTCATTTTATGTTTTTAGTAAGAGGAAAATTACAGAAAAACCAAAGACTCTATGTAGAAACACAAAGCCCTGATAGTGATTATTGCCATAATCTTGAAATAGGAACTACTGTTGAATGACCAGAGAGCCAGAAGCCACTGAGGAAAATGCTGACTTTTCCTGGTCCAAACAAAAACCAGAATAATGTCAAAAGGTGAAAAGACAAACCCCAGACTGGAAAATTCTTCAAGGGCAGAGAAAGGGTAGTATGCATCCTAGTTGTACAAAGAGTTCTCATTTATCCATAGGGACAAAGGACATATTCCTGCAGTTCCACAGGGAAGCAATTCACATGGCCAGTAAATGTCAGACATCCGCGGCCTCCCTAATGATTATGCACAGAAATTTGCTCACTATTCAGATAGCATTTGCCCCATCAGATGGGCAGGTCTGTATGTCTGGTGACGACCAGCTCTTGTGAGAATGAAGGAAGAAGAGGTCCCAGCAGATGCCCCAGGAGATGTGTTCATAGATACCCCTGTCGCAGGAGCCACAAAGCAGCTCCTACCGAAATGCCCACGTGTGTCCATGTGCCGGGCAGCAGTGATGCTAGGAAGTTACGCCACATATATATGTATTCTATCTGTGATAACCAATACATTCAATAAATCTAAACTTGAAAAATTCCAAAGA
Organism: Cynocephalus volans; assembly: GCF_027409185.1. NCBI lineage: Eukaryota > Metazoa > Chordata > Mammalia > Dermoptera > Cynocephalidae > Cynocephalus > Cynocephalus volans. The sequence goes on along the minus strand of NW_026902463.1, from coordinate 7,899,506 downwards.
GTGATGTTTAGGGGACTTGTCAAATGACCTCAAGGTTAATATGAAAAAAAATTAAGCGCAAAAATGGCCCCCAATATATTCAAGACATAAGAAGAACAATAATAATAAAAACAAAGAGGAAATTTACTCCGCCCAATAAAATGTATTGCAAAGGAACATACTTGAAAGTGCATGAGATTGGCAAAGAATAAGCGAATAGTTCAGTGGAGTAAAAGTTTGAATTTTGAAACAGATTCTGGTATGTGTGGAAAGGATTCAGATTACTTAGGGGAAAGCACTTCATCATTACAGGGATTGAAATATTATTTATTTGGAAATAAAATCCAGTTATGCTTTTGCTAGGTACCATTCACAAAATTAAATTTGAGATGAATTACTAACTTCAATATTTTGCAAAAGCTTTAAGCATTAGGAGAAAGAAAAACACATAATAATTTCCACAGAAGCCAAAACTACTTTTGAGAAAATGTGAGACTCATAAATATCAAAACACTAGATAAAATAAGGTTTGACCATACGTATTTGTATATCTCAAGATGGAGAAAAATGTGTTATGTGTATGTATTGTGAATTTAGAAAATCAAAAAGAATTAATTAAAAGCCTATTACAAACAAGACGACTTAATAAAATAAAATTTACATGTTGCGATTTAGAAACATTCACATATAAAATTAATAAATGTCTTATGTAATAACAATAACTATCTAGATTCCATTACACAAATCAAGATTCCATTTTCAATAGCCACAAAATTGTTAAATTATTTGGCATAAAGCTAACAAGAACTCAACAAAGCCTGTTTAACTATGCGATTTAAGCATTAGAACACTCTTAAAACATACATACACAAACGATAGAGAAATGTCAGAGATATTTTCTTGGCCAGAAAGCCACATGATCCTAAGGATTTTATTTTCTCCTAAGTTACTTTATACGTGTGTCATGATCACATTAAAAATAGTCTCATTTGTTTCTTCACCTAGAACAAAATAAGATGATTATAAAATGTTGATGAAACATTAATCGTTCATCAGAAAAAAATGAGGAAACAAATCAAAAGGGAGGGGTAAGTCTACCAGAGATCGAAAATTTTTTTTTTTATAAATTCTTCATTATCAAGACCATATGGAATTTGTTTATAAGTAAATATAAAACCTAATGAAAAAGAATGGAGAATTCAAAGAGATACCCAAGATTCCTAGAAATTTAGTATTTAAGAAAGATAGCATTTCAAATCACTGGTGAAAATATGCTGCTACTAATGTAGCAGCAGTTAACATGGATGGCATAGCAGCAATTAATAAAGCAAAGCAAACTCAAACAAAAGGTAAATGCCACCAACTAGGTCAAAAGGACACGACAAAAAGTAATTACAAGCTATAATACTTCAAATGGGTGATCAATAATGTTTCAATTTTTAAAAAAGCAAAAAAACAAAAAACCTCTTAAACTAGGATAATATCACTAATACAATGATGTGTGAAAAAACGAGATGGAAATGACCAACAAAATGAAATAAAAATGAACAAAATATATGAACAATCTAATAACACAAAAGGAAATTTAAATTGGCATCAATACTTAATTAGGTGCTTAAAATCCCTCATGGAGAACTATGCATTTAAAATATATTGAAATACAAGACTTCACCTATTAGATTTGCAAAATTTAATTTTTTGATAACAAACTTGTTAGTGAGACTGTGGGGATACAGATATTATAATACACTGTGGTGGAATGCCAATGGTAGAGCCCATAAGGAGCAGAAACTCGCAAAATTTAGCAAAATTATACTTGTATATTTACTATTTAATACTGTAACCCAATATTCAGGAATCTATATCATATGTAACCTTGAAAAATTATAAGGTGAGGTGTCGACAAGATTGTTAATATGACAATACCTATTACTAAGGGTTGGAAACACCCCAAATTTTCATTCATAAAGTTTGCATGAATAATTAGGGTGCATTTTTACAATCATGATTTCTAAACACTGAGTGTAAAATGTTATTGAAAAAACGAACAAACTGAAGACAATGAAGAGATGTACATGTTCATAGAGGAGAAAATAAGTAGGGAAAATATATCAATTCTTCCAAATAAATCTATAAATTTTGTTTATATATAAATAAAAATGGACATTTTTTACGCAATTTGATAAACTACTAATTCTATATTTCATAAGGTTGAGTACAGGCATAGAATGGACCAAACGGCTCTGGTTCTTCTCTGCAAATGGTGTTCATTTCCTTCCATCTTCAGGTAGCTTCCTAATCTAGAATATTCTGATGGCCTCCTAGATCACTTTCCTCTCTTAGAATGTCAGGCACTCGATAGCACGTCTTCTCCTCTTTCTTATCCTGGGATCATCTCCCAAGCCAGGGTGCAGCTGAATCAGCTCTTTCTCCAGCTCTCGGCACCATGCTTGGCATATGGTGGATACAAACAGAGAGAACTGAGGAGACAGAGCACAAGACTCTAGAGACAGGCGTGTTACAATGACATTTAGAAAGTGACACCTTCTCACTTTTGATCCTGTATTGGTTAGAAGTGAGTCACTAAGTCCAGTCCACACTGCAGGGCAGGGGATTACGTGAGGATGTGTGCAGCAGATGGTGGGGACCACGGGGAGCCCCTGAGGAGTCGCCAACCACACAGACAGAGATGTGGCACTTGAGTCCAAACCTAAATACACACGAAGCCATTGTGAGGTTTTATGGAGGAAAGCAGTATGTGAATGCATGAAATTCCAACTGTCGCATGGTGCAGACAGGGAAAACAGACCAAGAGCAAAAGTGACATTTTCAAGATTATATGACAGGAACCAGACCTGTCGTTCGTCGTATTCGATGCTACCTTCCACACCGTCGTGGATTTTATCTCTAGTCTTGTTTATTAGCTGCATGTGACACCGGCCATAGGTTTCAGAGATGTTTTCTCACACATGCCTGATGCCATCCCTAGGAAGAAGATGCTAGAAACAGCCCCACTGTGCAAAAGGGGAGACTGGGGAGGTCTTGAGAGTGACAATGGCTTGTCCAGGGTCACATAAAGTGATAAGAAGCAGGAGCTGGGGATGAACCTACGTGTATCTCCTCCGAGCTGTGACGCTGGCTGCACCCAGGCCTTGCACAGGGGTGTGGTCAGGCAGTGTTGGTGGAAGTGTGGGCAATAGAGAGAGTTCATGGGGAAGGAGGGTCAGCAGACAGGTACCCAGAGGGGCATTTGCAGTCTTGTACACAGAGGAGGGGCTCAGGAAATGAGGTATCAGGAAGTGACTTCACTTCCTTGACGACAGACCCCAACAGAACTCGGAACTCGGTAACCTGGCACCCACATTCTATACACAGCCCCTTCCCCAGCTCACTTGGCCACAGGCAGAGTGAGATGTTGTGCTGTACCCCGAGGTCCCGGGGCCGTAGCCCCAGGAAGCCCTGTGCTGAGAGGCTTGTCCAATGCTTCCAGCGCTGGTTCAGCCCTCGCCCTCGACCCCTGTGGCCGTCTGGGAGGAGGTCCCCAAAGGTAATGTCAGGTGGCCCAGAGGAGGCTGCGCAAGGCCAGGCCAGCACTATGAGCCTCCCTGGGTGACCGCAGCCCCTCCTCCTGAGTGTGTGGGGAACGGGGACATGGGACACCCTCCCAGGGCAGGGGCAGAGGGTGGGGGGTTTATAAACCTGCTGGTCCTGGTGTGTTCACACCTCAGGTCTGGCTGGAGGGTGAACGGGGACTGCCGGGGTGGCAACCACCACCCTGTACATTAATCCTGGGCCCACAGGCTGTCTTCTCATGTCCTCCCTGGGGTTAAGACTGGCCTCCAGCCCCTGCCCTCCTTGGGGTTCACGGTGCTGTCACTGTGTGTCTCTCCCCTGTCCTGTCCTAGAGTGAAGACACATCTTCATTGAGCTCGGATGCCACCCACATGGTTTCTCCTGTCCCGGCACGCACCCTGAAGAAGCGGGTGGAGCACCTGGTGCCTGCTGTCTTGGGTGGTTACCGATCTTATGTCCACCTGTTTCTGTCAAGCTACAAGAACTTTGCCAGTCCCCGGCATGTGCTGCACCTGCTTTTCCTCAGGTGAGCACTCAGGCCCTGGATCACACAGTGTCACTAGGCCGCCTCCCAGCTGTGAGTCTTAGGACTGTCACCACACCCCTCTGAGCCTCAGTTTCCTCCTGTGTTCAGTGGGTGGTCACAGGAACAAGCTCCAGTGGGTCCCCCATGGAAAGTGCTGCTCATGAGTCCAGCCCTGTGGAAGGTCTGCTGGAGGGGCCACGGTCGTCCTCATTCAGGATTCCTGACACCCCCACGAGGAAGTCTCTGTCACCCCCTCACTGACCTCATTGACTTGGGCTTCACTGTTTTCACATTTTTACAGGAAATTTGAGATTCTATCTGTAGGCTTCTGGGTGTATTCAAAGCAGGGAGACCAGAGGCGGGCTGAGCGGCTTCAGGTGCACCCAGATATCTTGGGAGGAGTTGGTTGGGGTTCATTCCTTCAACAATCATACGGGAAACCACACTATGTGCAGTCGCTTTCTGGGCACTGACCATAATCCAATGAACCGAGGAGACTGCATTCCCTGCCCTCCTGGGCTTCCATTCTAGTCAGAGGTGAGACAGTCAGAGTAGACATGAGAAGAAAGTAGTGCCACCATATGGTAGATTTGACACACTCCTGACCTCCTCTAGGTATGGAAACATGATTTCTGATTGTGACGGGGATGGCGAATCCCTGGAGCAGCTAAAATGGTAAGTGGGGTTTAGGTGCAGAAGGAGGGGCTCCCATCTCCACACAACTGCGTGTGGTCTGCGGGGGCCTGTGGGTGGGGGGCTGGCAGAACTCTGGCTCTCACACATCTTATGATTCCTGCTACAGGGCTGAGGGCTCAAGGCTTTCCCTGCAGGGACAGGAGTCAAGACGGCTGGGGATGTGGTCTCAGGCAACATAGGGTGTGCGAGAGCCTGGAGAGCAGAGGGAGCCCAGAGAGAATCCATCCCCACGCCCTCCCACCCAGCCCTGCCCACACCCCCAGAGCCCGTGCTGAGCCAGAGCAGGAGGTGTGCAGAGCATCCCGCTCACACTCGGGGCTGGAGCCTCCATGGGGATGCTCAGCTGGTGCTGAGGGTGCAGAGTGTGATCAGGGCCAAGAGATTGCTGTCACTGGGAAAAGGATATGCAGATTTTCATGCAGACACTTGGGCAGTACATTCATGTGTGAGCTCAAGTTTGGGCTTTTCCAAGGGCCCTGGGTAGGCCAGGGGAGCAGCGCCTCCCTCTGTTTCCTCATTTATCAGATATTGCTGGACACCTCCTGTGTGCCAGTGAGTAATGCCCAGAGCAGACAGCACCCTCCTGGGGTGGACAGGTCATTCCAGCAGGGATGGGGCAGTGACACAGACAGAGGAGGTTGTCAGGTTTCCCTGAAGAAGGGAATCGTGCTCACATCAGTGGTTGAAGGCTCCTCCCATGGAGGCTTTTGCCAGCCCCTCCTTGGCTGCCAGACCCATCTGTGCCAGAACTGCCATACTGGGGGTGGACATTGGATGGGCTGGTCTATGGACAGGCACAGGCAGAGGGTACAAGACTGCAGCTCATTCAGGGGAGCCTTGGGAGGGCAGCATAAAGGGATAGGCCAGGCCTCTGATGCTGTTGCCCACCTGTCTCCCACAGTGCCATGTCCTCTGTCTTAAAGATCTGGCTGGAATTCTATTCCACCGATTTCCACGAGCCTCCTGAATTTCATACTTTGAAGTTTCTTTCGGCCTATGTACATATCAGTATGAGAGGTTCAGAGGTGGAGCGTAAGGCTGATCTTCTTCTGGCGCAGCTGGAGAAGCCGGAGCACCTGGAGCCTAGTGAGGCGGAGACTGAGGGTGAGGAGGAAGAGGGTGGGTGCCTGTGCGGGTTTGGGGAGGGGCCTGGGCTGGGCCACACAGAGCAGAGTTTCCAGAAGCAGGCTGGGGACAGGGGCACTGAGTACTCAGAACAATCATACAGTGTCCTGCAGTTTGGGGAGACTTCCTGAGGCTGGGACTCTGGACTTGGGCTTCTAGAAAGACAGTGTCATTGGATGAGACATAGAAACTCACATTGATATTTTCAATTGTTGTCTCTCCAGTTCCAGATTCCGCCCAGGCTGAACAACTGTCCCAAGAGCTGCTGCCATGTTCGGCTCGAGTTCCAGCTCCAGCTCCACCTCCACTGCCAGAGGCAGAGCGAGATCAAGATCCAGAGCCCAAGCCAGAGCAAGACGTAGAGCAGGAGCAAGAGCCAGAGCAAGAGGTAGAGCAGGAACAAGATCCAGAGCAAGAGGTAGAGCAGGAACAAGATCCAGAGCAAGTGGTAGATCAGACTCAAGATCCAGAGCAGGAGCAACAGAAAGATCAAGAGAAAGTTCAGGAGAAAGAGCAAGAGAAAGAGCAGGAGAAAGATCAAGATCCAGAGGTAGAGCTAGAGCAACCTGACATAACCGTTCCTGAAACATCAGAAGAATTAGAAGAAACACCAGCACCCAGGGGAGCCCTGGCTCCAGAGCTCCCACAAACACCCTCACCAGTCCCCACTCCAGATCTGTTCTTGCCCTTCCTTGACGCTGTGCTTCTCCTCATTTTTGTCTGTGTCCTGCATCTCCTCAAATTTTTTCATCTTTTATTTTCAATAATATCCCTTGTAGAAAATAAAGTGTTTCTAATATTTTCAAAATTACCATTCAGTGACATTAAGTACATTTTTAATATGGCGCAACCCTTACCACCATCTAGTGATCAAACAGCTTCATCGACTCTGTAGTCATTAAGCTGTCACTCCCCATCCCGCCTCTCCCTGTGCCTGACTACCACTCCATTTTCTGTGTGTGTGAATTTACCTATCGTGGATTGTTCCTATCAGTACAGTTATATGTTATGTGGCCTTTTGTATCTGGCCGCATAATATGAGAAAGATCTGATTAATTTTCATTTTATGTTTTTAGTAAGAGGAAAATTACAGAAAAACCAAAGACTCTATGTAGAAACACAAAGCCCTGATAGTGATTATTGCCATAATCTTGAAATAGGAACTACTGTTGAATGACCAGAGAGCCAGAAGCCACTGAGGAAAATGCTGACTTTTCCTGGTCCAATCAAAAACCAGAATAATGTCAAAAGGTGAAAAGACAAACCCCAGACTGGAAAATTCTTCAAGGGCAGAGAAAGGGTAGTATGCATCCTAGTTGTACAAAGAGTTCTCATTTATCCATAGGGACAAAGGACATATTCCTGCAGTTCCACAGGGAAGCAATTCACATGGCCAGTAAATGTCAGACATCCACGGCCTCCCTAATGATTATGCACAGAAATTTGCTCACTATTCAGATAGCATTTGCCCCATCAGATGGGCAGGTCTGTATGTCTGGTGACGACCAGCTCTTGTGAGAATGAAGGAAGAAGAGGTCCCAGCAGATGCCCCAGGAGATGTGTTCATAGATACCCCTGTCGCAGGAGCCACAAAGCAGCTCCTACCGAAATGCCCACGTGTGTCCATGTGCCGGGCAGCAGTGATGCTAGGAAGTTACGCCACATATATATGTATTCTATCTGTGATAACCAATACATTCAATAAATCTAAACTTGAAAAATTCCAAAGAGTGATGTTTAGGGGACTTGTCAAATGACCTCAAGGTTAATATGAAAAAAAATTAAGCGCAAAAATGGCCCCCAATATATTCAAGACATAAGAAGAACAATAATAATAAAAACATAGAGGAAATTTACTCCGCCCAATAAAATGTATTGCAAAGGAACATACTTGAAAGTGCATGAGATTGGCAAAGAATAAGCGAATAGTTCAGTGGAGTAAAAGTTTGAATTTTGAAACAGATTCTGGTATGTGTGGAAAGGATTCAGGATTACTTAGGGGAAAGCACTTCATCATTACAGGGATTGAAATATTATTTATTTGGAAATAAAATCCAGTTATGCTTTTGCTAGGTACCATTCACAAAATTAAATTTGAGATGAATTACTAACTTCAATATTTTGCAAAAGCTTTAAGCATTAGGAGAAAGAAAAACACATAATAATTTCCACAGAAGCCAAAACTACTTTTGAGAAAATGTGAGACTCATAAATATCAAAACACTAGATAAAATAAGGTTTGACCATACGTATTTGTATATCTCAAGATGGAGAAAAATGTGTTATGTGTATGTATTGTGAATTTAGAAAATCAAAAAGAATTAATTAAAAGCCTATTACAAACAAGACGACTTAATAAAATAAAATTTACATGTTGCGATTTAGAAAAATTCACATATAAAATTAATAAATGTCTTATGTAATAACAATAACTATCTAGATTACATTACACAAATCAAGATTCCATTTTCAATAGCCACAAAATTGTTAAATTATTTGGCATAAAGCTAACAAGAACTCAACAAAGCCTGTTTAACTATGCGATTTAAGCATTAGAACACTCTTAAAACATACATACACAAACGATAGAGAAATGTCAGAGATATTTTCTTGGCCAGAAAGCCACATGATCCTAAGGATTTTATTTTCTCCTAAGTTACTTTATACGTGTGTCATGATCACATTAAAAATAGTCTCATTTGTTTCTTCACCTAGAACAAAATAAGATGATTATAAAATGTTGATGAAACATTAATCGTTCATCAGAAAAAAATGAGGAAACAAATCAAAAGGGAGGGGTAAGTCTACCAGAGATCGAAAAATTTTTTTTTATAAATTCTTCATTATCAAGACCATATGGAATTTGTTTATAAGTAAATATAAAACCTAATGAAAAAGAATGGAGAATTCAAAGAGATACCCAAGATTCCTAGAAATTTAGTATTTAAGAAAGATAGCATTTCAAATCACTGGTGAAAATATGCTGCTACTAATGTAGCAGCAGTTAACATGGATGGCATAGCAGCAATTAATAAAGCAAAGCAAACTCAAACAAAAGGTAAATGCCACCAACTAGGTCAAAAGGACACGACAAAAAGTAATTACAAGCTATAATACTTCAAATGGGTGATCAATAATGTTTCAATTTTTAAAAAAGCAAAAAAACAAAAAACCTCTTAAACTAGGATAATATCACTAATACAATGATGTGTGAAAAAATGAGATGGAAATGACCAACAAAATGAAATAAATATGAACAAAATATATGAACAATCTAATAACACAAAAGGAAATTTAAATTGGCATCAATACTTAATTAGGTGCTTAAAATCCCTCATGGAGAACTATGCATTTAAAATATATTGAAATACAAGACTTCACCTATTAGATTTGCAAAATTTAATTTTTTGATAACACACTTGTTAGTGAGACTGTGGGGATACAGGTATTATAATACACTGTGGTGGAATGCCAATGGTAGAGCCCGTAAGGAGCAGAAACTCGCAAAATTTAGCAAAATTATACTTGTATATTTACTATTTAATACTGTAACCCAATATTCAGGAATCTATATCATATGTAACCTTGAAAAATTATAAGGTGAGGTGTCGACAAGATTGTTAATATGACAATACCTATTACTAAGGGTTGGAAACACCCCAAATTTTCATTCATAAGGTTTGCATGAATAATTAGGGTGCATTTTTACAATCATGATTTCTAAACACTGAGTGTAAAATGTTATTGAAAAAACGAACAAACTGAAGACAATGAAGAGATGTACATGTTCATAGAGGAGAAAATAAGTAGGGAAAATATATCAATTCTTCCAAATAAATCTATAAATTTTGTTTATATATAAATAAAAATGGACATTTTTTACGCAATTTGATAAACTACTAATTCTATATTTCATAAGGTTGAGTACAGGCATAGAATGGACCAAACGGCTCTGGTTCTTCTCTGCAAATGGTGTTCATTTCCTTCCATCTTCAGGTAGCTTCCTAATCTAGAATATTCTGATGGCCTCCTAGATCACTTTCCTCTCTTAGAATGTCAGGCACTCGATAGCACGTCTTCTCCTCTTTCTTATCCTGGGATCATCTCCCAAGCCAGGGTGCAGCTGAATCAGCTCTTTCTCCAGCTCTCGGCACCATGCTTGGCATATGGTGGATACAAACAGAGAGAACTGAGGAGACAGAGCACAAGACTCTAGAGACAGGCGTGTTACAATGACATTTAGAAAGTGACACCTTCTCACTTTTGATCCTGTATTGGTTAGAAGTGAGTCACTAAGTCCAGTCCACACTGCAGGGCAGGGGATTACGTGAGGATGTGTGCAGCAGATGGTGGGGACCACTGGGAGCCCCTGAGGAGTCGCCAACCACACAGACAGAGATGTGGCACTTGAGTCCAAACCTAAATACACACGAAGCCATTGTGAGGTTTTATGGAGGAAAGCAGTATGTGAATGCATGAAATTCCAACTGTCGCATGGTGCAGACAGGGAAAACAGACCAAGAGCAAAAGTGACATTTTCAAGATTATATGACAGGAACCAGACCTGTCGTTCGTCGTATTCCATGCTACCTTCCACACCGTCGTGGATTTTATCTCTAGTCTTGTTTATTAGCTGCATGTGACACCGGCCATAGGTTTCAGAGATGTTTTCTCACACATGCCTGATGCCATCCCTAGGAAGAAGATGCTAGAAACAGCCCCACTGTGCAAAAGGGGAGACTGGGGAGGTCTTGAGAGTGACAATGGCTTGTCCAGGGTCACATAAAGTGATAAGAAGCAGGAGCTGGGGATGAACCTACGTGTATCTCCTGCGAGCTGTGACGCTGGCTGCACCCAGGCCTTGCACAGGGGTGTGGTCAGGCAGTGTTGGTGGAAGTGTGGGCAATAGAGAGAGTTCATGGGGAAGGAGGGTCAGCAGACAGGTACCCAGAGGGGCATTTGCAGTCTTGTACACAGAGGACGGGCTCAGGAAATGAGGTATCAGGAAGTGACTTCACTTCCTTGACGACAGACCCCAACAGAACTCGGAACTCGGTAACCTGGCACCCACATTCTATACACAGCCCCTTCCCCAGCTCACTTGGCCACAGGCAGAGTGAGATGTTGTGCTGTACCCCGAGGTCCCGGGGCCGTAGCCCCAGGAAGCCCTGTGCTGAGAGGCTTGTCCAATGCTTCCAGCGCTGGTTCAGCCCTCGCCCTCGACCCCTGTGGCCGTCTGGGAGGAGGTCCCCAAAGGTAATGTCAGGTGGCCCAGAGGAGGCTGCGCAAGGCCAGGCCAGCACTATGAGCCTCCCTGGGTGACCGCAGCCCCTCCTCCTGAGTGTGTGGGGAACGGGGACATGGGACACCCTCCCAGGGCAGGGGCAGAGGGTGGGGGGTTTATAAACCTGCTGGTCCTGGTGTGTTCACACCTCAGGTCTGGCTGGAGGGTGAACGGGGCCTGCCGGGGTGGCAACCACCACCCTGTACATTAATCCTGGGCCCTCAGGCTGTCTTCTCATGTCCTCCCTGGGGTTAAGACTGGCCTCCAGCCCCTGCCCTCCTTGGGGTTCACGGTGCTGTCACTGTGTGTCTCTCCCCTGTCCTGTCCTAGAGTGAAGACACATCTTCATTGAGCTCGGATGCCACCCACATGGTGTCTCCTGTCCCGGCACGCACCCTGAAGAAGCGGGTGGAGCACCTGGTGCCTGCTGTCTTGGGTGGTTACCGATCTTATGTCCACCTGTTTCTGTCAAGCTACAAGAACTTTGCCAGTCCCCGGCATGTGCTGCACCTGCTTTTCCTCAGGTGAGCACTCAGGCCCTGGATCACACAGTGTCACTAGGCCGCCTCCCAGCTGTGAGTCTTAGGACTGTCACCACACCCCTCTGAGCCTCAGTTTCCTCCTGTGTTCAGTGGGTGGTCACAGGAACAAGCTCCAGTGGGTCCCCCATGGAAAGTGCTGCTCCTGAGTCCAGCCCTGTGGAAGGTCTGCTGGAGGGGCCACGGTCGTCCTCATTCAGGATTCCTGACACCCCCACGAGGAAGTCTCTGTCACCCCCTCACTGACCTCGTTGACTTGGGCTTCACTGTTTTCACATTTTTACAGGAAATTTGAGATTCTATCTGTAGGCTTCTGGGTGTATTCAAAGCAGGGAGACCAGAGGCGGGCTGAGCGGCTTCAGGTGCACCCAGATATCTTGGGAGGAGTTGGTTGGGGTTCATTCCTTCAACAATCATACGGGAAACCACACTATGTGCAGTCGCTTTCTGGGCACTGACCATAATCCAATGAACCGAGGAGACTGCATTCCCTGCCCTCCTGGGCTTCCATTCTATTCAGAGGTGAGACAGTCAGAGTAGACATGAGAAGAAAGTAGTGCCACCATATGGTAGATTTGACACACTCCTGACCTCCTCTAGGTATGGAAACATGATTTCTGATTGTGACGGGGATGGCGAATCCCTGGAGCAGCTAAAATGGTAAGTGGGGTTTAGGTGCAGAAGGAGGGGCTCCCATCTCCACACAACTGCGTGTGGTCTGCGGGGGCCTGTGGGTGGGGGGCTGGCAGAACTCTGGCTCTCACACATCTTATGATTCCTGCTACAGGGCTGAGGGCTCAAGGCTTTCCCTGCAGGGACAGGAGTCAAGACGGCTGGGGATGTGGTCTCAGGCAACATAGGGTGTGCGAGAGCCTGGAGAGCAGAGGGAGCCCAGAGAGAATCCATCCCCACGCCCTCCCACCCAGCCCTGCCCACACCCCCAGAGCCCGTGCTGAGCCAGAGCAGGAGGTGTGCAGAGCATCCCGCTCACACTCGGGGCTGGAGCCTCCATGGGGATGCTCAGCTGGTGCTGAGGGTGCAGAGTGTGATCAGGGCCAAGAGATTGCTGTCACTGGGAAAAGGATATGCAGATTTTCATGCAGACACTTGGGCAGTACATTCATGTGTGAGCTCAAGTTTGGGCTTTTCCAAGGGCCCTGGGTAGGCCAGGGGAGCAGCGCCTCCCTCTGTTTCCTCATTTATCAGATATTGCTGGACACCTCCTGTGTGCCAGTGAGTAATGCCCAGAGCAGACAGCACCCTCCTGGGGTGGACAGGTCATTCCAGCAGGGATGGGGCAGTGACACAGACAGAGGAGGTTGTCAGGTTTCCCTGAAGAAGGGAATCGTGCTCACATCAGTGGTTGAAGGCTCCTCCCATGGAGGCTTTTGCCAGCCCCTCCTTGGCTGCCAGACCCATCTGTGCCAGAACTGCCATACTGGGGGTGGACATTGGATGGGCTGGTCTATGGACAGGCACAGGCAGAGGGTACAAGACTGCAGCTCATTCAGGGGAGCCTTGGGAGGGCAGCATAAAGGGATAGGCCAGGCCTCTGATGCTGTTGCCCACCTGTCTCCCACAGTGCCATGTCCTCTGTCTTAAAGATCTGGCTGGAATTCTATTCCACCGATTTCCACGAGCCTCCTGAATTTCATACTTTGAAGTTTCTTTCGGCCTATGTACATATCAGTATGAGAGGTTCAGAGGTGGAGCGTAAGGCTGATCTTCTTCTGGCGCAGCTGGAGAAGCCGGAGCACCTGGAGCCTAGTGAGGCGGAGACTGAGGGTGAGGAGGAAGAGGGTGGGTGCCTGTGCGGGTTTGGGGAGGGGCCTGGGCTGGGCCACACAGAGCAGAGTTTCCAGAAGCAGGCTGGGGACAGGGGCACTGAGTACTCAGAACAATCATACAGTGTCCTGCAGTTTGGGGAGACTTCCTGAGGCTGGGACTCTGGACTTGGGCTTCTAGAAAGACAGTGTCATTGGATGAGACATAGAAACTCACATTGATATTTTCAATTGTTGTCTCTCCAGTTCCAGATTCCGCCCAGGCTGAACAACTGTCCCAAGAGCTGCTGCCATGTTCGGCTCGAGTTCCAGCTCCAGCTCCACCTCCACTGCCAGAGGCAGAGCGAGATCAAGATCCAGAGCCCAAGCCAGAGCAAGACGTAGAGCAGGAGCAAGAGCCAGAGCAAGAGGTAGAGCAGGAACAAGATCCAGAGCAAGAGGTAGAGCAGGAACAAGATCCAGAGCAAGTGGTAGATCAGACGCAAGATCCAGAGCAGGAGCAACAGAAAGATCAAGAGAAAGTTCAGGAGAAAGAGCAAGAGAAAGAGCAGGAGAAAGATCAAGATCCAGAGGTAGAGCTAGAGCAACCTGACATAACCGTTCCTGAAACATCAGAAGAATTAGAAGAAACACCAGCACCCAGGGGAGCCCTGGCTCCAGAGCTCCCACAAACACCCTCACCAGTCCCCACTCCAGATCTGTTCTTGCCCTTCCTTGACGCTGTGCTTCTCCTCATTTTTGTCTGTGTCCTGCATCTCCTCAAATTTTTTCATCTTTTATTTTCAATAATATCCCTTGTAGAAAAAAAGTGTTTCTAATATTTTCAAAATTACCATTCAGTGGCATTAAGTACGTTTTTAATATGGCGCAACCCTTACCACCATCTAGTGATCGAACAGCTTCATCGACTCTGTAGTCATTAAGCTGTCACTCCCCATCCCGCCTCTCCCTGTGCCTGACTACCACTCCATTTTCTGTGTGTGTGAATTTACCTATCGTGGATTGTTCCTATCAGTACAGTTATATGTTATGTGGCCTTTTGTATCTGGCCGCATAATATGAGAAAGATCTGATTAATTTTCATTTTATGTTTTTAGTAAGAGGAAAATTACAGAAAAACCAAAGACTCTATGTAGAAACACAAAGCCCTGATAGTTATTATTGCCATAATCTTGAAATAGGAACTACTGTTGAATGACCAGAGAGCCAGAAGCCACTGAGGAAAATGCTGACTTTTCCTGGTCCAAACAAAAACCAGAATAATGTCAAAAGGTGAAAAGACAAACCCCAGACTGGAAAATTCTTCATGGGCAGAGAAAGGGTAGTATGCATCCTAGTTGTACAAAGAGTTCTCATTTATCCATAGGGACAAAGGACATATTCCTGCAGTTCCACAGGGAAGCAATTCACATGGCCAGTAAATGTCAGACATCCGCGGCCTCCCTACTGATTATGCACAGAAATTTGCTCACTATTCAGATAGCATTTGCCCCATCAGATGGGCAGGTCTGTATGTCTGGTGACGACCAGCTCTTGTGAGAATGAAGGAAGAAGAGGTCCCAGCAGATGCCCCAGGAGATGTGTTCATAGATACCCCTGTCGCAGGTGCCACACAGCAGCTCCTACCGAAATGCCCACGTGTGTCCATGTGCCGGGCAGCACTGATGCTAGGAAGTTACGCCACATATATATGTATTCTATCTGTGATAACCAATAGATTCAATATATCTAAACTTGAAAAATTCCAAAGAGTGATGTTTAGGGGACTTGTCAAATAACCTCAAGGTTAATATGAAAAAAAATTATGTGCAAAAATGGCCCCCAAAATATTCAAGACATAAGAAGAACAATAATAATAAAAACAAAGAGGAAATTTACTCCGCCCAATAAAATGTATTGCAAAGGAACATACTTGAAAGTGCATGAGATTGGCAAAGAATAAGCGAATAGTTCAGTGGAGTAAAAGTTTGAATTTTGAAACAGATTCTGGTATGTGTGGAAAGGATTCAGATTACTTAGGGGAAAGCACTTCATCATTACAGGGATTGAAATATTATTAATTTGGAAATAAAATCCAGTTATGCTTTTGCTAGGTACCATTCACAAAATTAAATTTGAGATGAATTACTAACTTCAATATTTTGCAAAAGCTTTAAGCATTAGGAGAAAGAAAAACACATAATAATTTCCACAGAAGCCAAAACTACTTTTGAGAAAATGTAAGACTCATAAATATCAAAACACTAGATAAAATAAGGTTTGACCATACGTATTTGTATATCTCAAGATGGAGAAAAATGTGTTATGTGTATGTATTGTGAATTTAGAAAATCAAAAAGAATTAATTAAAAGCCTATTACAAACAAGACGACTTAATAAAATAAAATTTTCATGTTGCGATTTAGAAAAATTCACATATAAAATTAATAAATGTCTTATGTAATAACAATAACTATCTAGATTACATTACACAAATCAAGATTCCATTTTCAATAGCCACAAAATTGTTAAATTATTTGGCATAAAGCTAACAAGAACTCAACAAAGCCTGTTTAACTATGCGATTTAAGCATTAGAACACTCTTAAAACATACATACACAAACGATAGAGAAATGTCAGAGATATTTTCTTGGCCAGAAAGCCACATGATCCTAAGGATTTTATTTTCTCCTAAGTTACTTTATACGTGTGTCATGATCACATTAAAAATAGTCTCATTTGTTTCTTCACCTAGAACAAAATAAGATGATTATAAAATGTTGATGAAACATTAATCGTTCATCAGAAAAAAATGAGGAAACAAATCAAAAGGGAGGGGTAAGTCTACCAGAGATCGAAAATTTTTTTTTATAAATTCTTCATTATAAAGACCATATGGAATTTGTTTATAAGTAAATATAAAACCTAATGAAAAAGAATGGAGAATTCAAAGAGATACCCAAGATTTCTAGAAATTTAGTATTTAAGAAAGATAGCATTTCAAATCACTGGTGAAAATATGCTGCTACTAATGTAGCAGCAGTTAACATGGATGGCATAGCAGCAATTAATAAAGCAAAGCAAACTCAAACAAAAGGTAAATGCCACCAACTAGGTCAAAAGGACACGACAAAAAGTAATTACAAGCTATAATACTTCAAATGGGTGATCAATAATGTTTCAATTTTTAAAAAAGCAAAAAAACAAAAAACCTCTTAAACTAGGATAATATCACTAATACAATGATGTGTGAAAAAACGAGATGGAAATGACCAACAAAATGAAATAAAAATGAACAAAATATATGAACAATCTAATAACACAAAAGGAAATTTAAATTGGCATCAATACTTAATTAGGTGCTTAAAATCCCTCATGGAGAACTATGCATTTAAAATATATTGAAATACAAGACTTCACCTATTAGATTTGCAAAATTTAATTTTTTGATAACACACTTGTTAGTGAGACTGTGGGGATACAGGTATTATAATACACTGTGGTGGAATGCCAATGGTAGAGCCCGTAAGGAGCAGAAACTCGCAAAATTTAGCAAAATTATACTTGTATATTTACTATTTAATACTGTAACCCAATATTCAGGAATCTATATCATATGTAACCTTGAAAAATTATAAGGTGAGGTGTCGACAAGATTGTTAATATGACAATACCTATTACTAAAGGTTGGAAACACCCCAAATTTTCATTCATAAGGTTTGCATGAATAATTAGGGTGCATTTTTACAATCATGATTTCTAAACACTGAGTGTAAAATGTTATTGAAAAAACGAACAAACTGAAGACAATGAAGAGATGTACATGTTCATAGAGGAGAAAATAAGTAGGGAAAATATATCAATTCTTCCAAATAAATCTATAAATTTTGTTTATATATAAATAAAAATGGACATTTTTTACGCAATTTGATAAACTACTAATTCTATATTTCATAAGGTTGAGTACAGGCATAGAATGGACCAAACGGCTCTGGTTCTTCTCTGCAAATGGTGTTCATTTCCTTCCATCTTCAGGTAGCTTCCTAATCTAGAATATTCTGATGGCCTCCTAGATCACTTTCCTCTCTTAGAATGTCAGGCACTCGATAGCACGTCTTCTCCTCTTTCTTATCCTGGGATCATCTCCCAAGCCAGGGTGCAGCTGAATCAGCTCTTTCTCCAGCTCTCGGCACCATGCGTGGCATATGGTGGATACAAACAGAGAGAACTGAGGACACAGAGCACAAGACTCTAGAGACAGGCGTGTTACAATGACATTTAGAAAGTGACACCTTCTCACTTTTGATCCTGTATTGGTTAGAAGTGAGTCACTAAGTCCAGTCCACACTGCAGGGCAGGGGATTACGTGAGGATGTGTGCAGCAGATGGTGGGGACCACTGGGAGCCCCTGAGGAGTCGCCAACCACACAGACAGAGATGTGGCACTTGAGTCCAAACCTAAATACACACGAAGCCATTGTGAGGTTTTATGGAGGAAAGCAGTATGTGAATGCATGAAATTCCAACTGTCGCATGGTGCAGACAGGGAAAACAGACCAAGAGCAAAAGTGACATTTTCAAGATTATATGTCAGGAACCAGACCTGTCTTTCGTCGTAATCCATGCTACCTTCCACACCGTCGTGGATTTTATCTCTAGTCTTGTTTATTAGCTGCATGTGACACCGGCCATAGGTTTCAGAGATGTTTTCTCACACATGCCTGATGCCATCCCTAGGAAGAAGATACTAGAAACAGCCCCACTGTGCAAAAGGGGAGACTGGGGAGGTCTTGAGACTGACAATGGCTTGTCCAGGGTCACATAAAGTGATAAGAAGCAGGAGCTGGGGATGAACCTACGTGTATCTCCTGCGAGCTGTGACGCTGGCTGCACCCAGGCCTTGCACAGGGGTGTGGTCAGGCAGTGTTGGTGGAAGTGTGGGCAATAGAGAGAGTTCATGGGGAAGGAGGGTCAGCAGACAGGTACCCAGAGGGGCATTTGCAGTCTTGTACACAGAGGAGGGGCTCAGGAAATGAGGTATCAGGAAGTGACTTCACTTCCTTGACGACAGACCCCAACAGAACTCGGAACTCGGTAACCTGGCACCCACATTCTATACACAGCCCCTTCCCCAGCTCACTTGGCCACAGGCAGAGTGAGATGTTGTGCTGTACCCCGAGGTCCCGGGGCCGTAGCCCCAGCAAGCCCTGTGCTGAGAGGCTTGTCCAATGCTTCCAGCGCTGGTTCAGCCCTCGCCCTCGACCCCTGTGGCCGTCTGGGAGGAGGTCCCCAAAGGTAATGTCAGGTGGCCCAGAGGAGGCTGCGCAAGGCCAGGCCAGCACTATGAGCCTCCCTGGGTGACCGCAGCCCCTCCTCCTGAGTGTGTGGGGAACGGGGACATGGGACACCCTCCCAGGGCAGGGGCAGAGGGTGGGGGGTTTATAAACCTGCTGGTCCTGGTGTGTTCACACCTCAGGTCTGGCTGGAGGGTGAACGGGGACTGCCGGGGTGGCAACCACCACCCTGTACATTAATCCTGGGCCCACAGGCTGTCTTCTCATGTCCTCCCTGGGGTTAAGACTGGCCTCCAGCCCCTGCCCTCCTTGGGGTTCACGGTGCTGTCACTGTGTATCTCTCCCCTGTCCTGTCCTAGAGTGAAGACACATCTTCATTGAGCCGGATGCCACCCACATGGTGTCTCCTGTCCCGGCATACAACCTGAAGAAGCGGGTGGAGCACCTGGTGCCTGCTGTCTTGGGTGGTTACCGATCTTATGTCCACCTGTTTCTGTCAAGCTACAAGAACTTTGCCAGTCCCCGGCATGTGCTGCACCTGCTTTTCCTCAGGTGAGCACTCGGGCCCTGGATCACACAGTGTCACTAGGCCGCCTCCCAGCTGTGAGTCTTAGGACTGTCACCACACCCCTCTGAGCCTCAGTTTCCTCCTGTGTTCAGTGGGTGGTCACAGGAACAAGCTCCAGTGGGTCCCCCATGGAAAGTGCTGCTCCTGAGTCCAGCCCTGTTTAAGGTCTGCTGGAGGGGCCACGGTCGTCCTCATTCAGGATTCCTGACACCCCCACGAGGAAGTCTCTGTCACCCCCTCACTGACCTCGTTGACTTGGGCTTCACTGTTTTCACATTTTTACAGGAAATTTGAGATTCTATCAGTAGGCTTCTGGGTGTATTCAAAGCAGGGAGACCAGAGGCGGGCAGAGCGGCTTCAGGTGCACCCAGATATCTTGGGAGGAGTTGGTTGGGGTTCATTCCTTCAACAATCATACGTGAAGCCACACTATGTGCAGTCGCTTTCTGGGCACTGACCATAATCCAATGAACCGAGGAGACTGCATTCCCTGCCCTCCTGGGCTTCCATTCTATTCAGAGGTGAGACAGTCAGAGTAGACATGAGAAGCAAGTAGTGCCACCATATGGTAGATTTGACACACTCCTGACCTCCTCTAGGTATGGAAACATGATTTCTGATTGTGACGGGGATGGCGAATCCCTGGAGCAGCTAAAATGGTAAGTGGGGTTTAGGTGCAGAAGGAGGGGCTCCCATCTCCACACAACTGCGTGTGGTCTGCGGGGGCCTGTGGGTGGGGGGCTGGCAGAACTCTGGCTCTCACACATCTTATGATTCCTGCTACAGGGCTGAGGGCTCAAGGCTTTCCCTGCAGGGACAGGAGTCAAGACGGCTGGGGATGTGGTCTCAGGCAACATAGGGTGTGCGAGAGCCTGGAGAGCAGAGGGAGCCCAGAGAGAATCCATCCCCACGCCCTCCCACCCAGCCCTGCCCACACACCCAGAGCCCGTGCTGAGCCAGAGCAGGAGGTGTGCAGAGCATCCCGCTCACACTCGGGGCTGGAGCCTCCATGGGGATGCTCAGCTGGTGCTGAGGGTGCAGAGTGTGGTCAGGGCCAAGAGATTGCTGTCACTGGGAAAAGGATATGCAGATTTTCATGCAGACACTTGGGCAGTACATTCACGTGTGAGCTCAAGTTTGGGCTTTTCCAAGGGCCCTGGGTAGGCCAGGGGAGCAGCGCCTCCCTCTGTTTCCTCATTTATCAGATATTGCTGGACACCTCCTGTGTGCCAGTGAGTAATGCCCAGAGCAGACAGCACCCTCCTGGGGTGGACAGGTCATTCCAGCAGGGATGGGGCAGTGACACAGACAGAGGAGGTTGTCAGGTTTCCCTGAAGAAGGGAAACGTGCTCACATCAGTGGTTGAAGGCTCCTCCCATGGAGGCTTTTGCCAGCCCCTCCTTGGCTGCCAGACCCATCTGTGCCAGAATTGCCATACTGGGGGTGGACATTGGATGGGCTGGTCTATGGACAGGCACAGGCAGAGGGTACAAGACTGCAGCTCATTCAGGGGAGCCTTGGGAGGGCAGCATAAAGGGATAGGCCAGGCCTCTGATGCTGTTGCCCACCTGTCTCCCACAGTGCCATGTCCTCTGTCTTAAAGATCTGGCTGGAATTCTATTCCACCGATTTCCACGAGCCTCCTGAATTTCAATCTTTGAAGTTTCTTTCGGCCTATGTACATATCAGTATGAGAGGTTCAGAGGTGGAGCGTAAGGCTGATCTTCTTCTGGCGCAGCTGGAGAAGCCGGAGCACCTGGGGCCTAGTGAGGCGGAGACTGAGGGTGAGGAGGAAGAGGGTGGGTGCCTGTGCGGGTTTGGGGAGGGGCCTGGGCTGGGCCACACAGAGCAGAGTTTCCAGAAGCAGGCTGGGGACAGGGGCACTGAGTACTCAGAACAATCATACAGTGTCCTGCAGTTTGGGGAGACTTCCTGAGGCCGGGCCTCTGGACTTGGGCTTCTAGAAAGACAGTGTCATTGGATGAGACATAGAAACTCACATTGATATTTTCAATTGTTGTCTCTCCAGTTCCAGCTTCCGGCCAGGCTGAACCCCTGTCCCAAGAGCTGCTGCCATGTTCGGCTCGAGTTCCAGCTCCAGCTCCACCACCACTGCCTGAGGCAGAGCGAGAGCAAGATCCAGAGCCCAAGCCAGAACAAGACGTAGAGCAGGAGCAAGATCCAGAGCAAGAGGTAGAGCAAGAACAAGATCCAGAGCAAGAGGAAGAGCAGGAACAAGATCCAGAGCAAGTGGTAGATCAGACGCAAGATCCAGAGCAGGAGCAACAGAAAGATCAAGAGAAAGATCAGGAGAAAGAGCAAGAGAAAGAGCAGGAGAAAGGTCAAGATCCAGAGGTAGAGCTAGAGCAACCTGACATAACCGTTCCTGAAACATCAGAAGAATTAGAAGAAACACCAGCGCCCAGGGGAGCCCTGGCTCCAGAGCTCCCACAAACACCCTCACCAGTCCCCACTCCAGATCTGTTCTTGCCCTTCCTTGACGCTGTGCTTCTCCTCATTTTTGTCTGTGTCCTGCATCTCCTCAAATTTTTTCATCTTTTATTTTCAATAATATCCCTTGTAGAAAATAAAGTGTTTCTAATATTTTCAAAATTACCATTCAGTGGCATTAAGTATATTTTTAATATGGCGCAACCCTTACCACCATCTAGTGATCAAACAGCTTCATCGACTCTGTAGTCATTAAGCTGTCACTCCCCATCCCGCCTCTCCCTGTGCCTGACTACCACTCCATTTTCTGTGTGTGTGAATTTACCTATCGTGGATTGTTCCTATCAGTACAGTTATATGTTATGTGGCCTTTTGTATCTGGCCGCATAATATGAGAAAGATCTGATTAATTTTCATTTTATGTTTTTAGTAAGAGGAAAATTACAGAAAAACCAAAGACTCTATGTAGAAACACAAAGCCCTGATAGTGATTATTGCCATAATCTTGAAATAGGAACTACTGTTGAATGACCAGAGAGCCAGAAGCCACTGAGGAAAATGCTGACTTTTCCTGGTCCAATCAAAAACCAGAATAATGTCAAAAGGTGAAAAGACAAACCCCAGACTGGAAAATTCTTCAAGGGCAGAGAAAGGGTAGTATGCATCCTAGTTGTACAAAGAGTTCTCATTTATCCATAGGGACAAAGGACATATTCCTGCAGTTCCACAGGGAAGCAATTCACATGGCCAGTAAATGTCAGACATCCGCGGCCTCCCTAATGATTATGCACAGAAATTTGCTCACTATTCAGATAGCATTTGCCCCATCAGATGGGCAGGTCTGTATGTCTGGTGACGACCAGCTCTTGTGAGAATGAAGGTAGAAGAGGTCCCAGCAGATGCCCCAGGAGATGTGTTCATAGATACCCCTGTCGCAGGAGCCACAAAGCAGCTCCTACCGAAATGCCCACGTGTGTCCATGTGCCGGGCAGCAGTGATGCTAGGAAGTTACGCCACATATATATGTATTCTATCTGTGATAACCAATACATTCAATAAATCTAAACTTGAAAAATTCCAAAGAGTGATGTTTAGGGGACTTGTCAAATAACCTCAAGGTTAATATGAAAAAAAATTAAGTGCAAAAATGGCCCCCAATATATTCAAGACATAAGAAGAACAATAATAATACAAACAAAGAGGAAATTTACTCCGCCCAATAAAATGTATTGCAAAGGAACATACTTGAAAGTGCATGAGATTGGCAAAGAATAAGCGAATAGTTCAGTGGAGTAAAAGTTTGAATTTTGAAACAGATTCTGGTATGTGTGGAAAGGATTCAGATTACTTAGGGGAAAGCACTTCATCATTACAGGGATTGAAATATTATTTATTTGGAAATAAAATCCAGTTATGCTTTTGCTAGGTACCATTCACAAAATTAAATTTGAGATGAATTACTAACTTCAATATTTTGCAAAAGCTTTAAGCATTAGGAGAAAGAAAAACACATAATAATTTCCACAGAAGCCAAAACTACTTTTGAGAAAATGTGAGACTCATAAATATCAAAACACTAGATAAAATAAGGTTTGACCATACGTATTTGTATATCTCAAGATGGAGAAAAATGTGTTATGTGTATGTATTGTGAATTTAGAAAATCAAAAAGAATTAATTAAAAGCCTATTACAAACAAGACGACTTAATAAAATAAAATTTACATGTTGCGATTTAGAAACATTCACATATAAAATTAATAAATGTCTTATGTAATAACAATAACTATCTAGATTACATTACACAAATCAAGATTCCATTTTCAATAGCCACAAAATTGTTAAATTATTTGGCATAAAGCTAACAAGAACTCAACAAAGCCTGTTTAACTATGCGATTTAAGCATTAGAACACTCTTAAAACATACATACACAAACGATAGAGAAATGTCAGAGATATTTTCTTGGCCAGAAAGCCACATGATCCTAAGGATTTTATTTTCTCCTAAGTTACTTTATACGTGTGTCATGATCACATTAAAAATAGTCTCATTTGTTTCTTCACCTAGAACAAAATAAGATGATTATAAAATGTTGATGAAACATTAATCGTTCATCAGAAAAAAATGAGGAAACAAATCAAAAGGGAGGGGTAAGTCTACCAGAGATCGAAAATTTTTTTTTTATAAATTCTTCATTATCAAGACCATATGGAATTTGTTTATAAGTAAATATAAAACCTAATGAAAAAGAATGGAGAATTCAAAGAGATACCCAAGATTCCTAGAAATTTAGTATTTAAGAAAGATAGCATTTCAAATCACTGGTGAAAATATGCTGCTACTAATGTAGCAGCAGTTAACATGGATGGCATAGCAGCAATTAATAAAGCAAAGCAAACTCAAACAAAAGGTAAATGCCACCAACTAGGTCAAAAGGACACGACAAAAAGTAATTACAAGCTATAATACTTCAAATGGGTGATCAATAATGTTTCAATTTTTAAAAAAGCAAAAAAACAAAAAACCTCTTAAACTAGGATAATATCACTAATACAATGATGTGTGAAAAAAATGAGATGGAAATGACCAACAAAATGAAATAAAAATGAACAAAATATATGAACAATCTAATAACACAAAAGGAAATTTAAATTGGCATCAATACTTAATTAGGTGCTTAAAATCCCTCATAGAGAACTATGCATTTAAAATATATTGAAATACAAGACTTCACCTATTAGATTTGCAAAATTTAATTTTTTGATAACACACTTGTTAGTGAGACTGTGGGGATACAGGTATTATAATACACTGTGGTGGAATGCAAATGGTAGAGCCCATAAGGAGCAGAAACTCGCAAAATTTAGCGAAATTATACTTGTATATTTACTATTTAATACTGTAACCCAATATTCAGGAATCTATATCATATGTAACCTTGAAAAATTATAAGGTGAGGTGTCAACAAGATTGTTAATATGACAATACCTATTACTAAGGGTTGGAAACACCCCAAATTTTCATTCATAAGGTTTGCATGAATAATTAGGGTGCATTTTTACAATCATGATTTCTAAACACTGAGTGTAAAATGTTATTGAAAAAACGAACAAACTGAAGACAATGAAGAGATGTACATGTTCATAGAGGAGAAAATAAGTAGGGAAAATATATCAATTCTTCCAAATAAATCTATAAATTTTGTTTATATATAAATAAAAATTGACATTTTTTACGCAATTTGATAAACTACTAATTCTATATTTCATAAGGTTGAGTACAGGCATAGAATGGACCAAACGGCTCTGGTTCTTCTCTGCAAATGGTGTTCATTTCCTTCCATCTTCAGGTAGCTTCCTAATCTAGAATATTCTGATGGCCTCCTAGATCACTTTCCTCTCTTAGAATGTCAGGCACTCGATAGCACGTCTTCTCCTCTTTCTTATCCTGGGATCATCTCCCAAGCCAGGGTGCAGCTGAATCAGCTCTTTCTCCAGCTCTCGGCACCATGCTTGGCATATGGTGGATACAAACAGAGAGAACTGAGGACACAGAGCACAAGACTCTAGAGACAGGCGTGTTACAATGACATTTAGAAAGTGACACCTTCTCACTTTTGATCCTGTATTGGTTAGAAGTGAGTCACTAAGTCCAGTCCACACTGCAGGGCAGGGGATTACGTGAGGATGTGTGCAGCAGATGGTGGGGACCACTGGGAGCCCCTGAGGAGTCGCCAACCACACAGACAGAGATGTGGCACTTGAGTCCAAACCTAAATACACACGAAGCCATTGTGAGGTGTTATGGAGGAAAGCAGTATGTGAATGCATGAAATTCCAACTGTCGCATGGTGCAGACAGGGAAAACAGACCAAGAGCAAAAGTGACATTTTCAAGATTATATGACAGGAACCAGACCTGTCGTTCGTCGTATTCCATGCTACCTTCCACACCGTCGTGGATTTTATCTCTAGTCTTGTTTATTAGCTGCATGTGACACCGGCAATAGGTTTCAGAGATGTTTTCTCACACATGCCTGATGCCATCCCTAGGAAGAAGATGCTAGAAACAGCCCCACTGTGCAAAAGGGGAGACTGGGGAGGTCTTGAGAGTGACAATGGCTTGTCCAGGGTCACATAAAGTGATAAGAAGCAGGAGCTGGGGATGAACCTACGTGTATCTCCTGCGAGCTGTGACGCTGGCTGCACCCAGGCCTTGCACAGGGGTGTGGTCAGGCAGTGTTGGTGGAAGTGTGGGCAATAGAGAGAGTTCATGGGGAAGGAGGGTCAGCAGACAGGTACCCAGAGGGGCATTTGCAGTCTTGTACACAGAGGAGGGGCTCAGGAAATGAGGTATCAGGAAGTGACTTCACTTCCTTGACGACAGACCCCAACAGAACTCGGAACTCGGTAACCTGGCACCCACATTCTATACACAGCCCCTTCCCCAGCTCACTTGGCCACAGGCAGAGTGAGATGTTGTGCTGTACCCCGAGGTCCCGGGGCCGTAGCCCCAGGAAGCCCTGTGCTGAGAGGCTTGTCCAATGCTTCCAGCGCTGGTTCAGCCCTCGCCCTCGACCCCTGTGGCCGTCTGGGAGGAGGTCCCCAAAGGTAATGTCAGGTGGCCCAGAGGAGGCTGCGCAAGGCCAGGCCAGCACTATGAGCCTCCCTGGGTGACCGCAGCCCCTCCTCCTGAGTGTGTGGGGAACGGGGACATGGGACACCCTCCCAGGGCAGGGGCAGAGGGTGGGGGGTTTATAAACCTGCTGGTCCTGGTGTGTTCACACCTCAGGTCTGGCTGGAGGGTGAACGGGGACTGCCGGGGTGGCAACCACCACCCTGTACATTAATCCTGGGCCCTCAGGCTGTCTTCTCATGTCCTCCCTGGGGTTAAGACTGGCCTCCAGCCCCTGCCCTCCTTGGGGTTCACGGTGCTGTCACTGTGTGTCTCTCCCCTGTCCTGACCTAGAGTGAAGACACATCTTCATTGAGCTCGGATGCCACCCACATGGTTTCTCCTGTCCCGGCACGCACCCTGAAGAAGCGGGTGGAGCACCTGGTGCCTGCTGTCTTGGGTGGTTACCGATCTTATGTCCACCTGTTTCTGTCAAGCTACAAGAACTTTGCCAGTCCCCGGCATGTGCTGCACCTGCTTTTCCTCAGGTGAGCACTCAGGCCCTGGATCACACAGTGTCACTAGGCCGCCTCCCAGCTGTGAGTCTTAGGACTGTCACCACACCACTCTGAGCCTCAGTTTCCTCCTGTGTTCAGTGGGTGGTCACAGGAACAAGCTCCAGTGGGTCCCCCATGGAAAGTGCTGCTCCTGAGTCCAGCCCTGTGGAAGGTCTGCTGGAGGGGCCACGGTCGTCCTCATTCAGGATTCCTGACACCCCCACGAGGAAGTCTCTGTCACCCCCTCACTGACCTCGTTGACTTGGGCTTCACTGTTTTCACATTTTTACAGGAAATTTGAGATTCTATCTGTAGGCTTCTGGGTGTATTCAAAGCAGGGAGACCAGAGGCGGGCAGAGCGGCTTCAGGTGCACCCAGATATCTTGGGAGGAGTTGGTTGGGGTTCATTCCTTCAACAATCATACGGGAAACCACACTATGTGCAGTCGCTTTCTGGGCACTGACCATAATCCAATGAACCGAGGAGACTGCATTCCCTGCCCTCCTGGGCTTCCATTCTAGTCAGAGGTGAGACAGTCAGAGTAGACATGAGAAGCAAGTAGTGCCACCATATGGTAGATTTGACACACTCCTGACCTCCTCTAGGTATGGAAACATGATTTCTGATTGTGACGGGGATGGCGAATCCCTGGAGCAGCTAAAATGGTAAGTGGGGTTTAGGTGCAGAAGGAGGGGCTCCCATCTCCACACAACTGCGTGTGGTCTGCGGGGGCCTGTGGGTGGGGGGCTGGCAGAACTCTGGCTCTCACACATCTTATGATTCCTGCTACAGGGCTGAGGGCTCAAGGCTTTCCCTGCAGGGACAGGAGTCAAGACGGCTGGGGATGTGGTCTCAGGCAACATAGGGTGTGCGAGAGCCTGGAGAGCAGAGGGAGCCCAGAGAGAATCCATCCCCACGCCCTCCCACCCAGCCCTGCCCACACACCCAGAGCCCGTGCTGAGCCAGAGCAGGAGGTGTGCAGAGCATCCCGCTCACACTCGGGGCTGGAGCCTCCATGGGGATGCTCAGCTGGTGCTGAGGGTGCAGAGTGTGATCAGGGCCAAGAGATTGCTGTCACTGGGAAAAGGATATGCAGATTTTCATGCAGACACTTGGGCAGTACATTCACGTGTGAGCTCAAGTTTGGGCTTTTCCAAGGGCCCTGGGTAGGCCAGGGGAGCAGCGCCTCCCTCTGTTTCCTCATTTATCAGATATTGCTGGACACCTCCTGTGTGCCAGTGAGTAATGCCCAGAGCAGACAGCACCCTCCTGGGGTGGACAGGTCATTCCAGCAGGGATGGGGCAGTGACACAGACAGAGGAGGTTGTCAGGTTTCCCTGAAGAAGGGAAACGTGCTCACATCAGTGGTTGAAGGCTCCTCCCATGGAGGCTTTTGCCAGCCCCTCCTTGGCTGCCAGACCCATCTGTGCCAGAACTGCCATACTGGGGGTGGACATTGGATGGGCTGGTCTATGGACAGGCACAGGCAGAGGGTACAAGACTGCAGCTCATTCAGGGGAGCCTTGGGAGGGCAGCATAAAGGGATAGGCCAGGCCTCTGATGCTGTTGCCCACCTGTCTCCCACAGTGCCATGTCCTCTGTCTTAAAGATCTGGCTGGAATTCTATTCCACCGATTTCCACGAGCCTCCTGAATTTCATACTTTGAAGTTTCTTTCGGCCTATGTACATATCAGTATGAGAGGTTCAGAGGTGGAGCGTAAGGCTGATCTTCTTCTGGCGCAGCTGGAGAAGCCGGAGCACCTGGAGCCTAGTGAGGCGGAGACTGAGGGTGAGGAGGAAGAGGGTGGGTGCCTGTGCGGGTTTGGGGAGGGGCCTGGGCTGGGCCACACTGAGCAGAGTTTCCAGAAGCAGGCTGGGGACAGGGGCACTGAGTACTCAGAACAATCATACAGTGTCCTGCAGTTTGGGGAGACTTCCTGAGGCTGGGACTCTGGACTTGGGCTTCTAGAAAGACAGTGTCATTGGATGAGACATAGAAACTCACATTGATATTTTCAATTGTTGTCTCTCCAGTTCCAGATTCCGCCCAGGCTGAACAACTGTCCCAAGAGCTGCTGCCATGTTCGGCTCGAGTTCCAGCTCCAGCTCCACCTCCACTGCCAGAGGCAGAGCGAGATCAAGATCCAGAGCCCAAGCCAGAGCAAGACGTAGAGCAGGAGCAAGAGCCAGAGCAAGAGGTAGAGCAGGAACAAGATCCAGAGCAAGTGGTAGATCAGACGCAAGATCCAGAGCAGGAGCAACAGAAAGATCAAGAGAAAGTTCAGGAGAAAGAGCAAGAGAAAGAGCAGGAGAAAGATCAAGATCCAGAGGTAGAGCTAGAGCAACCTGACATAACCGTTCCTGAAACATCAGAAGAATTAGAAGAAACACCAGCACCCAGGGGAGCCCTGGCTCCAGAGCTCCCACAAACACCCTCACCAGTCCCCACTCCAGATCTGTTCTTGCCCTTCCTTGACGCTGTGCTTCTCCTCATTTTTGTCTGTGTCCTGCATCTCCTCAAATTTTTTCATCTTTTATTTTCAATAATATCCCTTGTAGAAAATAAAGTGTTTCTAATATTTTCAAAATTACCATTCAGTGGCATTAAGTACATTTTTAATATGGCGCAACCCTTACCACCATCTAGTGATCGAACAGCTTCATCGACTCTGTAGTCATTAAGCTGTCACTCCCCATCCCGCCTCTCCCTGTGCCTGACTACCACTCCATTTTCTGTGTGTGTGAATTTACCTATCGTGGATTGTTCCTATCAGTACAGTTATATGTTATGTGGCCTTTTGTATCTGGCCGCATAATATGAGAAAGATCTGATTAATTTTCATTTTATGTTTTTAGTAAGAGGAAAATTACAGAAAAACCAAAGACTCTATGTAGAAACACAAAGCCCTGATAGTGATTATTGCCATAATCTTGAAATAGGAACTACTGTTGAATGACCAGAGAGCCAGAAGCCACTGAGGAAAATGCTGACTTTTCCTGATCCAAACAAAAACCAGAATAATGTCAAAAGGTGAAAAGACAAACCCCAGACTGGAAAATTCTTCAAGGGCAGAGAAAGGGTAGTATGCATCCTAGTTGTACAAAGAGTTCTCATTTATCCATAGGGACAAAGGACATATTCCTGCAGTTCCACAGGGAAGCAATTCACATGGCCCGTAAATGTCAGACATCCGCGGCCTCCCTAATGATTATGCACAGAAATTTGCTCACTATTCAGATAGCATTTGCCCCATCAGATGGGCAGGTCTGTATGTCTGGTGACGACCAGCTCTTGTGAGAATGAAGGAAGAAGAGGTCCCAGCAGATGCCCCAGGAGATGTGTTCATAGATACCCCTGTCGCAGGAGCCACAAAGCAGCTCCTACCGAAATGCCCACGTGTGTCCATGTGCCGGGCAGCAGTGATGCTAGGAAGTTACGCCACATATATATGTATTCTATCTATGATAACCAATAGATTCAATAAATCTAAACTTGAAAAATTCCAAAGAGTGATGTTTAGGGGACTTGTCAAATAACCTCAAGGTTAATATGAAAAAAAATTAAGTGCAAAAATGGCCCCCAATATATTCAAGACATAAGAAGAACAATAATAATAAAAACAAAGAGGAAATTTACTCCGCCCAATAAAATGTATTGCAAAGGAACATACTTGAAAGTGCATGAGATTGGCAAAGAATAAGCGAATAGTTCAGTGGAGTAAAAGTTTGAATTTTGAAACAGATTCTGGTATGTGTGGAAAGGATTCAGATTACTTAGGGGAAAGCACTTCATCATTACAGGGATTGAAATATTATTTATTTGGAAATAAAATCCAGTTATGCTTTTGCTAGGTACCATTCACAAAATTAAATTTGAGATGAATTACTAACTTCAATATTTTGCAAAAGCTTTAAGCATTAGGAGAAAGAAAAACACATAATAATTTCCACAGAAGCCAAAACTACTTTTGAGAAAATGTGAGACTCATAAATATCAAAACACTAGATAAAATAAGGTTTGACCATACGTATTTGTATATCTCAAGATGGAGAAAAATGTGTTATGTGTATGTATTGTGAATTTAGAAAATCAAAAAGAATTAATTAAAAGCCTATTACAAACAAGACGACTTAATAAAATAAAATTTACATGTTGCGATTTAGAAAAATTCACATATAAAATTAATAAATGTCTTATGTAATAACAATAACTATCTAGATTACATTACACAAATCAAGATTCCATTTTCAATAGCCACAAAATTGTTAAATTATTTGGCATAAAGCTAACAAGAACTCAACAAAGCCTGTTTAACTATGCGACTTAAGCATTAGGACACTCTTAAAACATACATACACAAACGATAGAGAAATGTCAGAGATATTTTCTTGGCCAGAAAGCCACATGATCCTAAGGATTTTATTTTCTCCTAAGTTACTTTATACGTGTGTCATGATCACATTAAAAATAGTCTCATTTGTTTCTTCACCTAGAACAAAATAAGATGATTATAAAATGTTGATGAAACATTAATCGTTCATCAGAAAAAAATGAGGAAACAAATCAAAAGGGAGGGGTAAGTCTACCAGAGATCGAAAAATTTTTTTAAATAAATTCTTCATTATCAAGACCATATGGAATTTGTTTATAAGTAAATATAAAACCTAATGAAAAATAATGGAGAATTCAAAGAGATACCCAAGATTCCTAGAAATTTAGTATTTAAGAAAGATAGCATTTCAAATCACTGGTGAAAATATGCTGCTACTAATGTAGCAGCAGTTAACATGGATGGCATAGCAGCAATTAATAAAGCAAAGCAAACTCAAACAAAAGGTAAATGCCACCAACTAGGTCAAAAGGACACGACAAAAAGTAATTACAAGCTATAATACTTCAAATGGGTGATCAATAATGTTTCAATTTTTAAAAAAGCAAAAAAACAAAAAACCTCTTAAACTAGGATAATATCACTAATACAATGATGTGTGAAAAAATGAGATGGAAATGACCAACAAAATGAAATAAAAGTGAACAAAATATATGAACAATCTAATAACACAAAAGGAAATTTAAATTGGCATCAATACTTAATTAGGTGCTTAAAATCCCTCATAGAGAACTATGCATTTAAAATATATTGAAATACAAGACTTCACCTATTAGATTTGCAAAATTTAATTTTTTGATAACAAACTTGTTAGTGAGACTGTGGGGATACAGGTATTATAATACACTGTGGTGGAATGCCAATGGTAGAGCCCATAAGGAGCAGAAACTCGCAAAATTTAGCAAAATTATACTTGTATATTTACTATTTAATACTGTAATCCAATATTCAGGAATCTATATCATATGTAACCTTGAAAAATTATAAGGTCGACAAGATTGTTAATATGACAATACCTATTACTAAGGGTTGGAAACACCCCAAATTTTCATTCATAAGGTTTGCATGAATAATTAGGGTGCATTTTTACAATCATGATTTCTAAACACTGAGTGTAAAATGTTATTGAAAAAACGAACAAACTGAAGACAATGAAGAGATGTACATGTTCATAGAGGAGAAAATAAGTAGGGAAAATATATCAATTCTTCCAAATAAATCTATAAATTTTGTTTATATATAAATAAAAATGGACATTTTTTACGCAATTTGATAAACTACTAATTCTATATTTCATAAGGTTGAGTACAGGCATAGAATGGACCAAACGGCTCTGGTTCTTCTCTGCAAATGGTGTTCATTTCCTTCCATCTTCAGGTAGCTTCCTAATCTAGAATATTCTGATGGCCTCCTAGATCACTTTCCTCTCTTAGAATGTCAGGCACTCGATAGCACGTCTTCTCCTCTTTCTTATCCTGGGATCATCTCCCAAGCCAGGGTGCAGCTGAATCAGCTCTTTCTCCAGCTCTCGGCACCATGCTTGGCATATGGTGGATACAAACAGAGAGAACTGAGGACACAGAGCACAAGACTCTAGAGACAGGCGTGTTACAATGACATTTAGAAAGTGACACCTTCTCACTTTTGATCCTGTATTGGTTAGAAGTGAGTCACTAAGTCCAGTCCACACTGCAGGGCAGGGGATTACGTGAGGATGTGTGCAGCAGATGGTGGGGACCACTGGGAGCCCCTGAGGAGTCGCCAACCACACAGACAGAGATGTGGCACTTGAGTCCAAACCTAAATACACACGAAGCCATTGTGAGGTGTTATGGAGGAAAGCAGTATGTGAATGCATGAAATTCCAACTGTCGCATGGTGCAGACAGGGAAAACAGACCAAGAGCAAAAGTGACATTTTCAAGATTATATGACAGGAACCAGACCTGTCGTTCGTCGTATTCCATGCTACCTTCCACACCGTCGTGGATTTTATCTCTAGTCTTGTTTATTAGCTGCATGTGACACCGGCCATAGGTTTCAGAGATGTTTTCTCACACATGCCTGATGCCATCCCTAGGAAGAAGATGCTAGAAACAGCCCCACTGTGCAAAAGGGGAGACTGGGGAGTTCTTGAGAGTGACAATGGCTTGTCCAGGGTCACATAAAGTGATAAGAAGCAGGAGCTGGGGATGAACCTACGTGTATCTCCTGCGAGCTGTGACGCTGGCTGCACCCAGGCCTTGCACAGGGGTGTGGTCAGGCAGTGTTGGTGGAAGTGTGGGCAATAGAGAGAGTTCATGGGGAAGGAGGGTCAGCAGACAGGTACCCAGAGGGGCATTTGCAGTCTTGTACACAGAGGAGGGGCTCAGGAAATGAGGTATCAGGAAGTGACTTCACTTCCTTGACGACAGACCCCAACAGAACTCGGAACTCGGTAACCTGGCACCCACATTCTATACACAGCCCCTTCCTCAGCTCACTTGGCCACAGGCAGAGTGAGATGTTGTGCTGTACCCCGAGGTCCCGGGGCCGTAGCCCCAGGAAGCCCTGTGCTGAGAGGCTTGTCCAATGCTTCCAGCGCTGGTTCAGCCCTCGCCCTCGACCCCTGTGGCCGTCTGGGAGGAGGTCCCCAAAGGTAATGTCAGGTGGCCCAGAGGAGGCGGTGCAAGGCCAGGCCAGCACTATGAGCCTCCTTGGGTGACCGCAGCCCCTCCTCCTGAGTGTGTGGGGAACGGGGACATGGGACACCCTCCCAGGGCAGGGGCAGAGGGTGGGGGGTTTATAAACCTGCTGGACCTGGTGTGTTCACACCTCAGGTCTGGCTGGAGGGTGAACGGGGACTGCCGGGGTGGCAACCACCACCCTGTACATTAACCCTGGGCCCACAGGCTGTCTTCTCATGTCCTCCCTGGGGTTAAGACTGGCCTCCAGCCCCTGCCCTCCTTGGGGTTCACGGTGCTGTCACTGTGTATCTCTCCCCTGTCCTGTCCTAGAGTGAAGACACATCTTCATTGAGCTCGGATGCCACCCACATGGTGTCTCCTGTCCCGGCACGCACCCTGAAGAAGCGGGTGGAGCACCTGGTGCCTGCTGTCTTGGGTGGTTACCGATCTTATGTCCACCTGTTTCTGTCAAGCTACAAGAACTTTGCCAGTCCCCGGCATGTGCTGCACCTGCTTTTCCTCAGGTGAGCACTCAGGCCCTGGATCACACAGTGTCACTAGGCCGCCTCCCAGCTGTGAGTCTTAGGACTGTCACCACACCCCTCTGAGCCTCAGTTTCCTCCTGTGTTCAGTGGGTGGTCACAGGAACAAGCTCCAGTGGGTCCCCCATGGAAAGTGCTGCTCCTGAGTCCAGCCCTGTGGAAGGTCTGCTGGAGGGGCCACGGTCGTCCTCATTCAGGATTCCTGACACCCCCACGAGGAAGTCTCTGTCACCCCCTCACTGACCTCGTTGACTTGGGCTTCACTGTTTTCACATTTTTACAGGAAATTTGAGATTCTATCTGTAGGCTTCTGGGTGTATTCAAAGCAGGGAGACCAGAGGCGGGCAGAGCGGCTTCAGGTGCACCCAGATATCTTGGGAGGAGTTGGTTGGGGTTCATTCCTTCAACAATCATACGGGAAACCACACTATGTGCAGTCGCTTTCTGGGCACTGACCATAATCCAATGAACCGAGGAGACTGCATTCCCTGCCCTCCTGGGCTTCCATTCTAGTCAGAGGTGAGACAGTCAGAGTAGACATGAGAAGCAAGTAGTGCCACCATATGGTAGATTTGACACACTCCTGACCTCCTCTAGGTATGGAAACATGATTTCTGATTGTGACGGGGATGGCGAATCCCTGGAGCAGCTAAAATGGTAAGTGGGGTTTAGGTGCAGAAGGAGGGGCTCCCATCTCCACACAACTGCGTGTGGTCTGCGGGGGCCTGTGGGTGGGGGGCTGGCAGAACTCTGGCTCTCACACATCTTATGATTCCTGCTACAGGGCTGAGGGCTCAAGGCTTTCCCTGCAGGGACAGGAGTCAAGACGGCTGGGGATGTGGTCTCAGGCAACATAGGGTGTGCGAGAGCCTGGAGAGCAGAGGGAGCCCAGAGAGAATCCATCCCCACGCCCTCCCACCCAGCCCTGCCCACACACCCAGAGCCCGTGCTGAGCCAGAGCAGGAGGTGTGCAGAGCATCCCGCTCACACTCGGGGCTGGAGCCTCCATGGGGATGCTCAGCTGGTGCTGAGGGTGCAGAGTGTGATCAGGGCCAAGAGATTGCTGTCACTGGGAAAAGGATATGCAGATTTTCATGCAGACACTTGGGCAGTACATTCACGTGTGAGCTCAAGTTTGGGCTTTTCCAAGGGCCCTGGGTAGGCCAGGGGAGCAGCGCCTCCCTCTGTTTCCTCATTTATCAGATATTGCTGGACACCTCCTGTGTGCCAGTGAGTAATGCCCAGAGCAGACAGCACCCTCCTGGGGTGGACAGGTCATTCCAGCAGGGATGGGGCAGTGACACAGACAGAGGAGGTTGTCAGGTTTCCCTGAAGAAGGGAAACGTGCTCACATCAGTGGTTGAAGGCTCCTCCCATGGAGGCTTTTGCCAGCCCCTCCTTGGCTGCCAGACCCATCTGTGCCAGAACTGCCATACTGGGGGTGGACATTGGATGGGCTGGTCTATGGACAGGCACAGGCAGAGGGTACAAGACTGCAGCTCATTCAGGGGAGCCTTGGGAGGGCAGCATAAAGGGATAGGCCAGGCCTCTGATGCTGTTGCCCACCTGTCTCCCACAGTGCCATGTCCTCTGTCTTAAAGATCTGGCTGGAATTCTATTCCACCGATTTCCACGAGCCTCCTGAATTTCATACTTTGAAGTTTCTTTCGGCCTATGTACATATCAGTATGAGAGGTTCAGAGGTGGAGCGTAAGGCTGATCTTCTTCTGGCGCAGCTGGAGAAGCCGGAGCACCTGGAGCCTAGTGAGGCGGAGACTGAGGGTGAGGAGGAAGAGGGTGGGTGCCTGTGCGGGTTTGGGGAGGGGCCTGGGCTGGGCCACACAGAGCAGAGTTTCCAGAAGCAGGCTGGGGACAGGGGCACTGAGTACTCAGAACAATCATACAGTGTCTTGCAGTTTGGGGAGACTTCCTGAGGCTGGGACTCTGGACTTGGGCTTCTAGAAAGACAGTGTCATTGGATGAGACATAGAAACTCACATTGATATTTTCAATTGTTGTCTCTCCAGTTCCAGATTCCGCCCAGGCTGAACAAATGTCCCAAGAGCTGCTGCCATGTTCGGCTCGAGTTCCAGCTCCAGCTCCACCTCCACTGCCAGAGGCAGAGCGAGATCAAGATCCAGAGCCCAAGCAAGAGCAAGACGTAGAGCAGGAGCAAGAGCCAGAGCAAGAGGTAGAGCAGGAACAAGATCCAGAGCAAGTGGTAGATCAGACGCAAGATCCAGAGCAGGAGCAACAGAAAGATCAAGAGAAAGTTCAGGAGAAAGAGCAAGAGAAAGAGCAGGAGAAAGATCAAGATCCAGAGGTAGAGCTAGAGCAACCTGACATAACCGTTCCTGAAACATCAGAAGAATTAGAAGAAACACCAGCACCCAGGGGAGCCCTGGCTCCAGAGCTCCCACAAACACCCTCACCAGTCCCCACTCCAGATCTGTTCTTGCCCTTCCTTGACGCTGTGCTTCTCCTCATTTTTGTCTGTGTCCTGCATCTCCTCAAATTTTTTCATCTTTTATTTTCAATAATATCCCTTGTAGAAAATAAAGTGTTTCTAATATTTTCAAAATTACCATTCAGTGGCATTAAGTACATTTTTAATATGGCGCAACCCTTACCACCATCTAGTGATCGAACAGCTTCATCGACTCTGTAGTCATTAAGCTGTCACTCCCCATCCCGCCTCTCCCTGTGCCTGACTACCACTCCATTTTCTGTGTGTGTGAATTTACCTATCGTGGATTGTTCCTATCAGTACAGTTATATGTTATGTGGCCTTTTGTATCTGGCCGCATAATATGAGAAAGATCTGATTAATTTTCATTTTATGTTTTTAGTAAGAGGAAAATTACAGAAAAACCAAAGACTCTATGTAGAAACACAAAGCCCTGATAGTGATTATTGCCATAATCTTGAAATAGGAACTACTGTTGAATGACCAGAGAGCCAGAAGCCACTGAGGAAAATGCTGACTTTTCCTGGTCCAAACAAAAACCAGAATAATGTCAAAAGGTGAAAAGACAAACCCCAGACTGGAAAATTCTTCAAGGGCAGAGAAAGGGTAGTATACATCCTAGTTGTACAAAGAGTTCTCATTTATCCATAGGGACAAAGGACATATTCCTGCAGTTCCACAGGGAAGCAATTCACATGGCCAGTAAATGTCAGACATCCGCGGCCTCCCTAATGATTATGCACAGAAATTTGCTCACTATTCAGATAGCATTTGCCCCATCAGATGGGCAGGTCTGTATGTCTGGTGACGACCAGCTCTTGTGAGAATGAAGGAAGAAGAGGTCCCAGCAGATGCCCCAGGAGATGTGTTCATAGATACCCCTGTCGCAGGAGCCACAAAGCAGCTCCTACCGAAATGCCCACGTGTGTCCATGTGCCGGGCAGCAGTGATGCTAGGAAGTTACGCCACATATATATGTATTCTATCTATGATAACCAATAGATTCAATAAATCTAAACTTGAAAAATTCCAAAGAGTGATGTTTAGGGGACTTGTCAAATGACCTCAAGGTTAATATGAAAAAAAATTAAGTGCAAAAATGGCCCCCAATATATTCAAGACATAAGAAGAACAATAATAATAAAAACAAAGAGGAAATTTACTCCGCCCAATAAAATGTATTGCAAAGGAACATACTTGAAAGTGCATGAGATTGGCAAAGAATAAGCGAATAGTTCAGTGGAGTAAAAGTTTGAATTTTGAAACAGATTCTGGTATGTGTGGAAAGGATTCAGATTACTTAGGGGAAAGCACTTCATCATTACAGGGATTGAAATATTATTTATTTGGAAATAAAATCCAGTTATGCTTTTGCTAGGTACCATTCACAAAATTAAATTTGAGATGAATTACTAACTTCAATATTTTGCAAAAGCTTTAAGCATTAGGAGAAAGAAAAACACATAATAATTTCCACAGAAGCCAAAACTACTTTTGAGAAAATGTAAGACTCATAAATATCAAAACACTAGATAAAATAAGGTTTGACCATACGTATTTGTATATCTCAAGATGGAGAAAAATGTGTTATGTGTATGTATTGTGAATTTAGAAAATCCAAAAGAATTAATTAAAAGCCTATTACAAACAAGACGACTTAATAAAATAAAATTTACATGTTGCGATTTAGAAAAATTCACATATAAAATTAATAAATGTCTTATGTAATAACAATAACTATCTAGATTACATTACACAAATCAAGATTCCATTTTCAATAGCCACAAAATTGTTAAATTATTTGGCATAAAGCTAACAAGAACTCAACAAAGCCTGTTTAACTATGCGATTTAAGCATTAGGACACTCTTAAAACATACATACACAAACGATAGAGAAATGTCAGAGATATTTTCTTGGCCAGAAAGCCACATGATCCTAAGGATTTTATTTTCTCCTAAGTTACTTTATACGTGTGTCATGATCACATTAAAAATAGTCTCATTTGTTTCTTCACCTAGAACAAAATAAGATGATTATAAAATGTTGATGAAACATTAATCGTTCATCAGAAAAAAATGAGGAAACAAATCAAAAGGGAGGGGTAAGTCTACCAGAGATCGAAATTTTTTTTTTATAAATTCTTCATTATCAAGACCATATGGAATTTGTTTATAAGTAAATATAAAACCTAATGAAAAAGAATGGAGAATTCAAAGAGATACCCAAGATTCCTAGAAATTTAGTATTTAAGAAAGATAGCATTTCAAATCACTGGTGAAAATATGCTGCTACTAATGTAGCAGCAGTTAACATGGATGGCATAGCAGCAATTAATAAAGCAAAGCAAACTCAAACAAAAGGTAAATGCCACCAACTAGGTCAAAAGGACACGACAAAAAGTAATTACAAGCTATAATACTTCAAATGGGTGATCAATAATGTTTCAATTTTTAAAAAAGCAAAAAAACAAAAAACCTCTTAAACTAGGATAATATCACTAATACAATGATGTGTGAAAAAATGAGATGGAAATGACCAACAAAATGAAATAAAAATGAACAAAATATATGAACAATCTAATAACACAAAAGGAAATTTAAATTGGCATCAATACTTAATTAGGTGCTTAAAATCCCTCATAGAGAACTATGCATTTAAAATATATTGAAATACAAGACTTCACCTATTAGATTTGCAAAATTTAATTTTTTGATAACACACTTGTTAGTGAGACTGTGGGGATACAGGTATTATAATACACTGTGGTGGAATGCAAATGGTAGAGCCCATAAGGAGCAGAAACTCGCAAAATTTAGCAAAATTATACTTGTATATTTACTATTTAATACTGTAACCCAATATTCAGGAATCTATATCATATGTAACCTTGAAAAATTATAAGGTGAGGTGTCGACAAGATTGTTAATATGACAATACCTATTACTAAGGGTTGGAAACACCCCAAATTTTCATTCATAAGGTTTGCATGAATAATTAGGGTGCATTTTTACAATCATGATTTCTAAACACTGAGTGTAAAATGTTATTGAAAAAACGAACAAACTGAAGACAATGAAGAGATGTACATGTTCATAGAGGAGAAAATAAGTAGGGAAAATATATCAATTCTTCCAAATAAATCTATAAATTTTGTTTATATATAAATAAAAATTGACATTTTTTACGCAATTTGATAAACTACTAATTCTATATTTCATAAGGTTGAGTACAGGCATAGAATGGACCAAACGGCTCTGGTTCTTCTCTGCAAATGGTGTTCATTTCCTTCCATCTTCAGGTAGCTTCCTAATCTAGAATATTCTGATGGCCTCCTAGATCACTTTCCTCTCTTAGAATGTCAGGCACTCGATAGCACGTCTTCTCCTCTTTCTTATCCTGGGATCATCTCCCAAGCCAGGGTGCAGCTGAATCAGCTCTTTCTCCTGCTCTCGGCACCATGCTTGGCATATGGTGGATACAAACAGAGAGAACTGAGGACACAGAGCACAAGACTCTAGAGACAGGCGTGTTACAATGACATTTAGAAAGTGACACCTTCTCACTTTTGATCCTGTATTGGTTAGAAGTGAGTCACTAAGTCCAGTCCACACTGCAGGGCAGGGGATTACGTGAGGATGTGTGCAGCAGATGGTGGGGACCACTGGGAGCCCCTGAGGAGTCGCCAACCACACAGACAGAGATGTGGCACTTGAGTCCAAACCTAAATACACACGAAGCCATTGTGAGGTTTTATGGAGGAAAGCAGTATGTGAATGCATGCAATTCCAACTGTCGCATGGTGCAGACAGGGAAAACAGACCAAGAGCAAATGTGACATTTTCAAGATTATATGACAGGAACCAGACCTGTCGTTCGTCGTATTCCATGCTACCTTCCACACCGTCGTGGATTTTATCTCTAGTCTTGTTTATTAGCTGCATGTGACACCGGCCATAGGTTTCAGAGATGTTTTCTCACACATGCCTGATGCCATCCCTAGGAAGAAGATGCTAGAAACAGCCCCACTGTGCAAAAGGGGAGACTGGGGAGGTCTTGAGAGTGACAATGGCTTGTCCAGGGTCACATAAAGTGATAAGAAGCAGGAGCTGGGGATGAACCTACGTGTATCTCCTGCGAGCTGTGACGCTGGCTGCACCCAGGCCTTGCACAGGGGTGTGGTCAGGCAGTGTTGGTGGAAGTGTGGGCAATAGAGAGAGTTCATGGGGAAGGAGGGTCAGCAGACAGGTACCCAGAGGGGCATTTGCAGTCTTGTACACAGAGGAGGGGCTCAGGAAATGAGGTATCAGGAAGTGACTTCACTTCCTTGACGACAGACCCCAACAGAACTCGGAACTCGGTAACATGGCACCCACATTCTATACACAGCCCCTTCCCCAGCTCACTTGGCCACAGGCAGAGTGAGATGTTGTGCTGTACCCCGAGGTCCCGGGGCCGTAGCCCCAGGAAGCCCTGTGCTGAGAGGCTTGTCCAATGCTTCCAGCGCTGGTTCAGCCCTCGCCCTCGACCCCTGTGGCCGTCTGGGAGGAGGTCCCCAATGGTAATGTCAGGTGGGCCAGAGGAGGCTGCACAAGGCCAGGCCAGCACTATGAGCCTCCCTGGGTGACCGCAGCCCCTCCTCCTGAGTGTGTGGGGAACGGGGACATGGGACACCCTCCCAGGGCAGGGGCAGAGGGTGGGGGGTTTATAAACCTGCTGGACCTGGTGTGTTCACACCTCAGGTCTGGCTGGAGGGTGAACGGGGACTGCCGGGGTGGCAACCACCACCCTGTACATTAACCCTGGGCCCACAGGCTGTCTTCTCATGTCCTCCCTGGGGTTAAGACTGGCCTCCAGCCCCTGCCCTCCTTGGGGTTCACGGTGCTGTCACTGTGTATCTCTCCCCTGTCCTGTCCTAGAGTGAAGACACATCTTCATTGAGCTCGGATGCCACCCACATGGTGTCTCCTGTCCCGGCACGCACCCTGAAGAAGCGGGTGGAGCACCTGGTGCCTGCTGTCTTGGGTGGTTACCGATCTTATGTCCACCTGTTTCTGTCAAGCTACAAGAACTTTGCCAGTCCCCGGCATGTGCTGCACCTGCTTTTCCTCAGGTGAGCACTCAGGCCCTGGATCACACAGTGTCACTAGGCCGCCTCCCAGCTGTGAGTCTTAGGACTGTCACCACACCACTCTGAGCCTCAGTTTCCTCCTGTGTTCAGTGGGTGGTCACAGGAACAAGCTCCAGTGGGTCCCCCATGGAAAGTGCTGCTCCTGAGTCCAGCCCTGTGGAAGGTCTGCTGGAGGGGCCACGGTCGTCCTCATTCAGGATTCCTGACACCCCCACGAGGAAGTCTCTGTCACCCCCTCACTGACCTCGTTGACTTGGGCTTCACTGTTTTCACATTTTTACAGGAAATTTGAGATTCTATCTGTAGGCTTCTGGGTGTATTCAAAGCAGGGAGACCAGAGGCGGGCAGAGCGGCTTCAGGTGCACCCAGATATCTTGGGAGGAGTTGGTTGGGGTTCATTCCTTCAACAATCATACGGGAAACCACACTATGTGCAGTCGCTTTCTGGGCACTGACCATAATCCAATGAACCGAGGAGACTGCATTCCCTGCCCTCCTGGGCTTCCATTCTAGTCAGAGGTGAGACAGTCAGAGTAGACATGAGAAGAAAGTAGTGCCACCATATGGTAGATTTGACACACTCCTGACCTCCTCTAGGTATGGAAACATGATTTCTGATTGTGACGGGGATGGCGAATCCCTGGAGCAGCTAAAATGGTAAGTGGGGTTTAGGTGCAGAAGGAGGGGCTCCCATCTCCACACAACTGCGTGTGGTCTGCGGGGGCCTGTGGGTGGGGGGCTGGCAGAACTCTGGCTCTCACACATCTTATGATTCCTGCTACAGGGCTGAGGGCTCAAGGCTTTCCCTGCAGGGACAGGAGTCAAGACGGCTGGGGATGTGGTCTCAGGCAACATAGGGTGTGCGAGAGCCTGGAGAGCAGAGGGAGCCCAGAGAGAATCCATCCCCACGCCCTCCCACCCAGCCCTGCCCACACACCCAGAGCCCGTGCTGAGCCAGAGCAGGAGGTGTGCAGAGCATCCCGCTCACACTCGGGGCTGGAGCCTCCATGGGGATGCTCAGCTGGTGCTGAGGGTGCAGAGTGTGATCAGGGCCAAGAGATTGCTGTCACTGGGAAAAGGATATGCAGATTTTCATGCAGACACTTGGGCAGTACATTCACGTGTGAGCTCAAGTTTGGGCTTTTCCAAGGGCCCTGGGTAGGCCAGGGGAGCAGCGCCTCCCTCTGTTTCCTCATTTATCAGATATTGCTGGACACCTCCTGTGTGCCAGTGAGTAATGCCCAGAGCAGACAGCACCCTCCTGGGGTGGACAGGTCATTCCAGCAGGGATGGGGCAGTGACACAGACAGAGGAGGTTGTCAGGTTTCCCTGAAGAAGGGAAACGTGCTCACATCAGTGGTTGAAGGCTCCTCCCATGGAGGCTTTTGCCAGCCCCTCCTTGGCTGCCAGACCCATCTGTGCCAGAACTGCCATACTGGGGGTGGACATTGGATGGGCTGGTCTATGGACAGGCACAGGCAGAGGGTACAAGACTGCAGCTCATTCAGGGGAGCCTTGGGAGGGCAGCATAAAGGGATAGGCCAGGCCTCTGATGCTGTTGCCCACCTGTCTCCCACAGTGCCATGTCCTCTGTCTTAAAGATCTGGCTGGAATTCTATTCCACCGATTTCCACGAGCCTCCTGAATTTCATACTTTGAAGTTTCTTTCGGCCTA
Organism: Cynocephalus volans; assembly: GCF_027409185.1. NCBI lineage: Eukaryota > Metazoa > Chordata > Mammalia > Dermoptera > Cynocephalidae > Cynocephalus > Cynocephalus volans. Next base: position 7,855,664 of record NW_026902463.1, on the reverse strand, counting down.
TGTACATATCAGTATGAGAGGTTCAGAGGTGGAGCGTAAGGCTGATCTTCTTCTGGCGCAGCTGGAGAAGCCGGAGCACCTGGAGCCTAGTGAGGCGGAGACTGAGGGTGAGGAGGAAGAGGGTGGGTGCCTGTGCGGGTTTGGGGAGGGGCCTGGGCTGGGCCACACAGAGCAGAGTTTCCAGAAGCAGGCTGGGGACAGGGGCACTGAGTACTCAGAACAATCATACAGTGTCCTGCAGTTTGGGGAGACTTCCTGAGGCTGGGACTCTGGACTTGGGCTTCTAGAAAGACAGTGTCATTGGATGAGACATAGAAACTCACATTGATATTTTCAATTGTTGTCTCTCCAGTTCCAGATTTCGCCCAGGCTGAACAACTGTCCCAAGAGCTGCTGCCATGTTCGGCTCGAGTTCCAGCTCCAGCTCCAACTCCACTGCCAGAGGCAGAGCGAGATCAAGATCCAGAGCCCAAGCCAGAGCAAGACGTAGAGCAGGAGCAAGAGCCAGAGCAAGAGGTAGAGCAGGAACAAGATCCAGAGCAAGAGGTAGAGCAGGAACAAGATCCACAGCAAGTGGTAGATCAGACGCAAGATCCAGAGCAGGAGCAACAGAAAGATCAAGAGAAAGTTCAGGAGAAAGAGCAAGAGAAAGAGCAGGAGAAAGATCAAGATCCAGAGGTAGAGCTAGAGCAACCTGACATAACCGTTCCTGAAACATCAGAAGAATTAGAAGAAACACCAGCACCCAGGGGAGCCCTGGCTCCAGAGCTCCCACAAACACCCTCACCAGTCCCCACTCCAGATCTGTTCTTGCCCTTCCTTGACGCTGTGCTTCTCCTCATTTTTGTCTGTGTCCTGCATCTCCTCAAATTTTTTCATCTTTTATTTTCAATAATATCCCTTGTAGAAAATAAAGTGTTTCTAATATTTTCAAAATTACCATTCAGTGGCATTAAGTACATTTTTAATATGGCGCAACCCTTACCACCATCTAGTGATCGAACAGCTTCATCGACTCTGTAGTCATTAAGCTGTCACTCCCCATCCCGCCTCTCCCTGTGCCTGACTACCACTCCATTTTCTGTGTGTGTGAATTTACCTATCGTGGATTGTTCCTATCAGTACAGTTATATGTTATGTGGCCTTTTGTATCTGGCCGCATAATATGAGAAAGATCTGATTAATTTTCATTTTATGTTTTTAGTAAGAGGAAAATTACAGAAAAACCAAAGACTCTATGTAGAAACACAAAGCCCTGATAGTGATTATTGCCATAATCTTGAAATAGGAACTACTGTTGAATGACCAGAGAGCCAGAAGCCACTGAGGAAAATGCTGACTTTTCCTGGTCCAAACAAAAACCAGAATAATGTCAAAAGGTGAAAAGACAAACCCCAGACTGGAAAATTCTTCAAGGGCAGAGAAAGGGTAGTATGCATCCTAGTTGTACAAAGAGTTCTCATTTATCCATAGGGACAAAGGACATATTCCTGCAGTTCCACAGGGAAGCAATTCACATGGCCAGTAAATGTCAGACATCCGCGGCCTCCCTAATGATTATGCACAGAAATTTGCTCACTATTCAGATAGCATTTGCCCCATCAGATGGGCAGGTCTGTATGTCTGGTGACGACCAGCTCTTGTGAGAATGAAGGAAGAAGAGGTCCCAGCAGATGCCCCAGGAGATGTGTTCATAGATACCCCTGTCGCAGGAGCCACAAAGCAGCTCCTACCGAAATGCCCACGTGTGTCCATGTGCCGGGCAGCAGTGATGCTAGGAAGTTACGCCACATATATATGTATTCTATCTATGATAACCAATAGATTCAATAAATCTAAACTTGAAAAATTCCAAAGAGTGATGTTTAGGGGACTTGTCAAATGACCTCAAGGTTAATATGAAAAAAAATTAAGTGCAAAAATGGCCCCCAATATATTCAAGACATAAGAAGAACAATAATAATAAAAACAAAGAGGAAATTTACTCCGCCCAATAAAATGTATTGCAAAGGAACATACTTGAAAGTGCATGAGATTGGCAAAGAATAAGCGAATAGTTCAGTGGAGTAAAAGTTTGAATTTTGAAACAGATTCTGGTATGTGTGGAAAGGATTCAGATTACTTAGGGGAAAGCACTTCATCATTACAGGGATTGAAATATTATTTATTTGGAAATAAAATCCAGTTATGCTTTTGCTAGGTACCATTCACAAAATTAAATTTGAGATGAATTACTAACTTCAATATTTTGCAAAAGCTTTAAGCATTAGGAGAAAGAAAAACACATAATAATTTCCACAGAAGCCAAAACTACTTTTGAGAAAATGTAAGACTCATAAATATCAAAACACTAGATAAAATAAGGTTTGACCATACGTATTTGTATATCTCAAGATGGAGAAAAATGTGTTATGTGTATGTATTGTGAATTTAGAAAATCAAAAAGAATTAATTAAAAGCCTATTACAAACAAGACGACTTAATAAAATAAAATTTACATGTTGCGATTTAGAAACATTCACATATAAAATTAATAAATGTCTTATGTAATAACAATAACTATCTAGATTACATTACACAAATCAAGATTCCATTTTCAATAGCCACAAAATTGTTAAATTATTTGGCATAAAGCTAACAAGAACTCAACAAAGCCTGTTTAACTATGCGATTTAAGCATTAGGACACTCTTAAAACATACATACACAAACGATAGAGAAATGTCAGAGATATTTTCTTGGCCAGAAAGCCACATGATCCTAAGGATTTTATTTTCTCCTAAGTTACTTTATACGTGTGTCATGATCACATTAAAAATAGTCTCATTTGTTTCTTCACCTAGAACAAAATAAGATGATTATAAAATGTTGATGAAACATTAATCGTTCATCAGAAAAAAATGAGGAAACAAATCAAAAGGGAGGGGTAAGTCTACCAGAGATCGAAATTTTTTTTTTATAAATTCTTCATTATCAAGACCATATGGAATTTGTTTATAAGTAAATATAAAACCTAATGAAAAAGAATGGAGAATTCAAAGAGATACCCAAGATTCCTAGAAATTTAGTATTTAAGAAAGATAGCATTTCAAATCACTGGTGAAAATATGCTGCTACTAATGTAGCAGCAGTTAACATGGATGGCATAGCAGCAATTAATAAAGCAAAGCAAACTCAAACAAAAGGTAAATGCCACCAACTAGGTCAAAAGGACACGACAAAAAGTAATTACAAGCTATAATACTTCAAATGGGTGATCAATAATGTTTCAATTTTTAAAAAAGCAAAAAAACAAAAAACCTCTTAAACTAGGATAATATCACTAATACAATGATGTGTGAAAAAATGAGATGGAAATGACCAACAAAATGAAATAAAAATGAACAAAATATATGAACAATCTAATAACACAAAAGGAAATTTAAATTGGCATCAATACTTAATTAGGTGCTTAAAATCCCTCATAGAGAACTATGCATTTAAAATATATTGAAATACAAGACTTCACCTATTAGATTTGCAAAATTTAATTTTTTGATAACACACTTGTTAGTGAGACTGTGGGGATACAGGTATTATAATACACTGTGGTGGAATGCAAATGGTAGAGCCCATAAGGAGCAGAAACTCGCAAAATTTAGCAAAATTATACTTGTATATTTACTATTTAATACTGTAACCCAATATTCAGGAATCTATATCATATGTAACCTTGAAAAATTATAAGGTGAGGTGTCGACAAGATTGTTAATATGACAATACCTATTACTAAGGGTTGGAAACACCCCAAATTTTCATTCATAAGGTTTGCATGAATAATTAGGGTGCATTTTTACAATCATGATTTCTAAACACTGAGTGTAAAATGTTATTGAAAAAACGAACAAACTGAAGACAATGAAGAGATGTACATGTTCATAGAGGAGAAAATAAGTAGGGAAAATATATCAATTCTTCCAAATAAATCTATAAATTTTGTTTATATATAAATAAAAATTGACATTTTTTACGCAATTTGATAAACTACTAATTCTATATTTCATAAGGTTGAGTACAGGCATAGAATGGACCAAACGGCTCTGGTTCTTCTCTGCAAATGGTGTTCATTTCCTTCCATCTTCAGGTAGCTTCCTAATCTAGAATATTCTGATGGCCTCCTAGATCACTTTCCTCTCTTAGAATGTCAGGCACTCGATAGCACGTCTTCTCCTCTTTCTTATCCTGGGATCATCTCCCAAGCCAGGGTGCAGCTGAATCAGCTCTTTCTCCAGCTCTCGGCACCATGCTTGGCATATGGTGGATACAAACAGAGAGAACTGAGGAGACAGAGCACAAGCCTCTAGAGACAGGCGTGTTACAATGACATTTAGAAAGTGACACCTTCTCACTTTTGATCCTGTATTGGTTAGAAGTGAGTCACTAAGTCCAGTCCACACTGCAGGGCAGGGGATTACGTGAGGATGTGTGCAGCAGATGGTGGGGACCACTGGGAGCCCCTGAGGAGTCGCCAACCACACAGACAGAGATGTGGCACTTGAGTCCAAACCTAAATACACACGAAGCCATTGTGAGGTTTTATGGAGGAAAGCAGTATGTGAATGCATGAAATTCCAACTGTCGCATGGTGCAGACAGGGAAAACAGACCAAGAGCAAAAGTGACATTTTCAAGATTATATGACAGGAACCAGACCTGTCGTTCGTCGTATTCCATGCTACCTTCCACACCGTCGTGGATTTTATCTCTAGTCTTGTTTATTAGCTGCATGTGACACCGGCCATAGGTTTCAGAGATGTTTTCTCACACATGCCTGATGCCATCCCTAGGAAGAAGATGCTAGAAACAGCCCCACTGTGCAAAAGGGGAGACTGGGGAGGTCTTGAGAGTGACAATGGCTTGTCCAGGGTCACATAAAGTGATAAGAAGCAGGAGCTGGGGATGAACCTACGTGTATCTCCTGCGAGCTGTGACGCTGGCTGCACCCAGGCCTTGCACAGTGGTGTGGTCAGGCAGTGTTGGTGGAAGTGTGGGCAATAGAGAGAGTTCATGGGGAAGGAGGGTCAGCAGACAGGTACCCAGAGGGGCATTTGCAGTCTTGTACACAGAGGAGGGGCTCAGGAAATGAGGTATCAGGAAGTGACTTCACTTCCTTGACGACAGACCCCAACAGAACTCGGAACTCGGTAACCTGGCACCCACATTCTATACACAGCCCCTTCCCCAGCTCACTTGGCCACAGGCAGAGTGAGATGTTGTGCTGTACCCCGAGGTCCCGGGGCCGTAGCCCCAGCAAGCCCTGTGCTGAGAGGCTTGTCCAATGCTTCCAGCGCTGGTTCAGCCCTCGCCCTCGACCCCTGTGGCCGTCTGGGAGGAGGTCCCCAAAGGTAATGTCAGGTGGGCCAGAGGAGGCTGCGCAAGGCCAGGCCAGCACTATGAGCCTCCCTGGGTGACCGCAGCCCCTCCTCCTGAGAGTGTGGGGAATGGGGACATGGGACACCCTCCCAGGGCAGGGGCAGAGGGTGGGGGGTTTATAAACCTGCTGGTCCTGGTGTGTTCACACCTCAGGTCTGGCTGGAGGGTGAACGGGGACTGCCAGGGTGGCAACCACCACCCTGTACATTAATCCTGGGCCCACAGGCTGTCTTCTCATGTCCTCCCTGGGGTTAAGACTGGCCTCCAGCCCCTGCCCTCCTTGGGGTTCACGGTGCTGTCACTGTGTATCTCTCCCCTGTCCTGTCCTAGAGTGAAGACACATCTTCATTGAGCTCGGATGCCACCCACATGGTGTCTCCTGTCCCGGCACACAACCTGAAGAAGCGGGTGGAGCACCTGGTGCCTGCTGTCTTGGGTGGTTACCGATCTTATGTCCACCTGTTTCTGTCAAGCTACAAGAACTTTGCCAGTCCCCGGCATGTGCTGCACCTGCTTTTCCTCAGGTGAGCACTCGGGCCCTGGATCACACAGTGTCACTAGGCCGCCTCCCAGCTCTGAGTCTTAGGACTGTCACCACACCCCTCTGAGCCTCAGTTTCCTCCTGTGTTCAGTGGGTGGTCACAGGAACAAGCTCCAGTGGGTCCCCCATGGAAAGTGCTGCTCCTGAGTCCAGCCCTGTGGAAGGTCTGCTGGAGGGGCCACGGTCGTCCTCATTCAGGATTCCTGACACCCCCACGAGGAAGTCTCTGTCACCCCCTCACTGACCTCGTTGACTTGGGCTTCACTGTTTTCACATTTTTACAGGAAATTTGAGATTCTATCAGTAGGCTTCTGGGTGTATTCAAAGCAGGGAGACCAGAGGCGGGCAGAGCGGCTTCAGGTGCACCCAGATATCTTGGGAGGAGTTGGTTGGGGTTCATTCCTTCAACAATCATACGTGAAGCCACACTATGTGCAGTCGCTTTCTGGGCACTGACCATAATCCAATGAACCGAGGAGACTGCATTCCCTGCCCTCCTGGGCTTCCATTCTATTCAGAGGTGAGACAGTCAGAGTAGACATGAGAAGCAAGTAGTGCCACCATATGGTAGATTTGACACACTCCTGACCTCCTCTAGGTATGGAAACATGATTTCTGATTGTGACGGGGATGGCGAATCCCTGGAGCAGCTAAAATGGTAAGTGGGGTTTAGGTGCAGAAGGAGGGGCTCCCATCTCCACACAACTGCGTGTGGTCTGCGGGGGCCTGTGGGTGGGGGGCTGGCAGAACTCTGGCTCTCACACATCTTATGATTCCTGCTACAGGGCTGAGGGCTCAAGGCTTTCCCTGCAGGGACAGGAGTCAAGACGGCTGGGGATGTGGTCTCAGGCAACATAGGGTGTGCGAGAGCCTGGAGAGCAGAGGGAGCCCAGAGAGAATCCATCCCCACGCCCTCCCACCCAGCCCTGCCCACACACCCAGAGCCCGTGCTGAGCCAGAGCAGGAGGTGTGCAGAGCATCCCGCTCACACTCGGGGCTGGAGCCTCCATGGGGATGCTCAGCTGGTGCTGAGGGTGCAGAGTGTGGTCAGGGCCAAGAGATTGCTGTCACTGGGAAAAGGATATGCAGATTTTCATGCAGACACTTGGGCAGTACATTCACGTGTGAGCTCAAGTTTGGGCTTTTCCAAGGGCCCTGGGTAGGCCAGGGGAGCAGCGCCTCCCTCTGTTTCCTCATTTATCAGATATTGCTGGACACCTCCTGTGTGCCAGTGAGTAATGCCCAGAGCAGACAGCACCCTCCTGGGGTGGACAGGTCATTCCAGCAGGGATGGGGCAGTGACACAGACAGAGGAGGTTGTCAGGTTTCCCTGAAGAAGGGAAACGTGCTCACATCAGTGGTTGAAGGCTCCTCCCATGGAGGCTTTTGCCAGCCCCTCCTTGGCTGCCAGACCCATCTGTGCCAGAATTGCCATACTGGGGGTGGACATTGGATGGGCTGGTCTATGGACAGGCACAGGCAGAGGGTACAAGACTGCAGCTCATTCAGGGGAGCCTTGGGAGGGCAGCATAAAGGGATAGGCCAGGCCTCTGATGCTGTTGCCCACCTGTCTCCCACAGTGCCATGTCCTCTGTCTTAAAGATCTGGCTGGAATTCTATTCCACCGATTTCCACGAGCCTCCTGAATTTCAATCTTTGAAGTTTCTTTCGGCCTATGTACATATCAGTATGAGAGGTTCAGAGGTGGAGCGTAAGGCTGATCTTCTTCTGGCGCAGCTGGAGAAGCCGGAGCACCTGGGGCCTAGTGAGGCGGAGACTGAGGGTGAGGAGGAAGAGGGTGGGTGCCTGTGCGGGTTTGGGGAGGGGCCTGGGCTGGGCCACACAGAGCAGAGTTTCCAGAAGCAGGCTGGGGACAGGGGCACTGAGTACTCAGAACAATCATACAGTGTCCTGCAGTTTGGGGAGACTTCCTGAGGCTGGGCCTCTGGACTTGGGCTTCTAGAAAGACAGTGTCATTGGATGAGACATAGAAACTCACATTGATATTTTCAATTGTTGTCTCTCCAGTTCCAGCTTCCGGCCAGGCTGAACACCTGTCCCAAGAGCTGCTGCCATGTTCGGCTCGAGTTCCAGCTCCAGCTCCACCACCACTGCCTGAGGCAGAGCGAGAGCAAGATCCAGAGCCCAAGCCAGAACAAGACGTAGAGCAGGAGCAAGATCCAGAGCAAGAGGTAGAGCAAGAACAAGATCCAGAGCAAGAGGAAGAGCAGGAACAAGATCCAGAGCAAGTGGTAGATCAGACGCAAGATCCAGAGCAGGAGCAACAGAAAGATCAAGAGAAAGATCCGGAGAAAGAGCAAGAGAAAGAGCAGGAGAAAGGTCAAGATCCAGAGGTAGAGCTAGAGCAACCTGACATAACCGTTCCTGAAACATCAGAAGAATTAGAAGAAACACCAGCGCCCAGGGGAGCCCTGGCTCCAGAGCTCCCACAAACACCCTCACCAGTCCCCACTCCAGATCTGTTCTTGCCCTTCCTTGACGCTGTGCTTCTCCTCATTTTTGTCTGTGTCCTGCATCTCCTCAAATTTTTTCATCTTTTATTTTCAATAATATCCCTTGTAGAAAATAAAGTGTTTCTAATATTTTCAAAATTACCATTCAGTGGCATTAAGTACATTTTTAATATGGCGCAACCCTTACCACCATCTAGTGATCAAACAGCTTCATCGACTCTGTAGTCATTAAGCTGTCACTCCCCATCCCGCCTCTCCCTGTGCCTGACTACCACTCCATTTTCTGTGTGTGTGAATTTACCTATCGTGGATTGTTCCTATCAGTACAGTTATATGTTATGTGGCCTTTTGTATCTGGCCGCATAATATGAGAAAGATCTGATTAATTTTCATTTTATGTTTTTAGTAAGAGGAAAATTACAGAAAAACCAAAGACTCTATGTAGAAACACAAAGCCCTGATAGTGATTATTGCCATAATCTTGAAATAGGAACTACTGTTGAATGACCAGAGAGCCAGAAGCCACTGAGGAAAATGCTGACTTTTCCTGGTCCAATCAAAAACCAGAATAATGTCAAAAGGTGAAAAGACAAACCCCAGACTGGAAAATTCTTCAAGGGCAGAGAAAGGGTAGTATGCATCCTAGTTGTACAAAGAGTTCTCATTTATCCATAGGGACAAAGGACATATTCCTGCAGTTCCACAGGGAAGCAATTCACATGGCCAGTAAATGTCAGACATCCGCGGCCTCCCTAATGATTATGCACAGAAATTTGCTCACTATTCAGATAGCATTTGCCCCATCAGATGGGCAGGTCTGTATGTCTGGTGACGACCAGCTCTTGTGAGAATGAAGGAAGAAGAGGTCCCAGCAGATGCCCCAGGAGATGTGTTCATAGATACCCCTGTCGCAGGAGCCACAAAGCAGCTCCTACCGAAATGCCCACGTGTGTCCATGTGCCGGGCAGCAGTGATGCTAGGAAGTTACGCCACATATATATGTATTCTATCTATGATAACCAATACATTCAATAAATCTAAACTTGAAAAATTCCAAAGAGTGATGTTTAGGGGACTTGTCAAATAACCTCAAGGTTAATATGAAAAAAAATTAAGTGCAAAAATGGCCCCCAATATATTCAAGACATAAGAAGAACAATAATAATACAAACAAAGAGGAAATTTACTCCGCCCAATAAAATGTATTGCAAAGGAACATACTTGAAAGTGCATGAGATTGGCAAAGAATAAGCGAATAGTTCAGTGGAGTAAAAGTTTGAATTTTGAAACAGATTCTGGTATGTGTGGAAAGGATTCAGATTACTTAGGGGAAAGCACTTCATCATTACAGGGATTGAAATATTATTTATTTGGAAATAAAATCCAGTTATGCTTTTGCTAGGTACCATTCACAAAATTAAATTTGAGATGAATTACTAACTTCAATATTTTGCAAAAGCTTTAAGCATTAGGAGAAAGAAAAACACATAATAATTTCCACAGAAGCCAAAACTACTTTTGAGAAAATGTGAGACTCATAAATATCAAAACACTAGATAAAATAAGGTTTGACCATACGTATTTGTATATCTCAAGATGGAGAAAAATGTGTTATGTGTATGTATTGTGAATTTAGAAAATCAAAAAGAATTAATTAAAAGCCTATTACAAACAAGACGACTTAATAAAATAAAATTTACATGTTGCGATTTAGAAATATTCACATATAAAATTAATAAATGTCTTATGTAATAACAATAACTATCTAGATTACATTACACAAATCAAGATTCCATTTTCAATAGCCACAAAATTGTTAAATTATTTGGCATAAAGCTAACAAGAACTCAACAAAGCCTGTTTAACTATGCGATTTAAGCATTAGAACACTCTTAAAACATACATACACAAACGATAGAGAAATGTCAGAGATATTTTCTTGGCCAGAAAGCCACATGATCCTAAGGATTTTATTTTCTCCTAAGTTACTTTATACGTGTGTCATGATCACATTAAAAATAGTCTCATTTGTTTCTTCACCTAGAACAAAATAAGATGATTATAAAATGTTGATGAAACATTAATCGTTCATCAGAAAAAAATGAGGAAACAAATCAAAAGGGAGGGGTAAGTCTACCAGAGATCGAAATTTTTTTTTTATAAATTCTTCATTATCAAGACCATATGGAATTTGTTTATAAGTAAATATAAAACCTAATGAAAAAGAATGGAGAATTCAAAGAGATACCCAAGATTCCTAGAAATTTAGTATTTAAGAAAGATAGCATTTCAAATCACTGGTGAAAATATGCTGCTACTAATGTAGCAGCAGTTAACATGGATGGCATAGCAGCAATTAATAAAGCAAAGCAAACTCAAACAAAAGGTAAATGCCACCAACTAGGTCAAAAGGACACGACAAAAAGTAATTACAAGCTATAATACTTCAAATGGGTGATCAATAATGTTTCAATTTTTAAAAAAGCAAAAAAACAAAAAACCTCTTAAACTAGGATAATATCACTAATACAATGATGTGTGAAAAAATGAGATGGAAATGACCAACAAAATGAAATAAAAATGAACAAAATATATGAACAATCTAATAACACAAAAGGAAATTTAAATTGGCATCAATACTTAATTAGGTGCTTAAAATCCCTCATAGAGAACTATGCATTTAAAATATATTGAAATACAAGACTTCACCTATTAGATTTGCAAAATTTAATTTTTTGATAACACACTTGTTAGTGAGACTGTGGGGATACAGGTATTATAATACACTGTGGTGGAATGCAAATGGTAGAGCCCATAAGGAGCAGAAACTCGCAAAATTTAGCAAAATTATACTTGTATATTTACTATTTAATACTGTAACCCAATATTCAGGAATCTATATCATATGTAACCTTGAAAAATTATAAGGTGAGGTGTCGACAAGATTGTTAATATGACAATACCTATTACTAAGGGTTGGAAACACCCCAAATTTTCATTCATAAGGTTTGCATGAATAATTAGGGTGCATTTTTACAATCATGATTTCTAAACACTGAGTGTAAAATGTTATTGAAAAAACGAACAAACTGAAGACAATGAAGAGATGTACATGTTCATAGAGGAGAAAATAAGTAGGGAAAATATATCAATTCTTCCAAATAAATCTATAAATTTTGTTTATATATAAATAAAAATTGACATTTTTTACGCAATTTGATAAACTACTAATTCTATATTTCATAAGGTTGAGTACAGGCATAGAATGGACCAAACGGCTCTGGTTCTTCTCTGCAAATGGTGTTCATTTCCTTCCATCTTCAGGTAGCTTCCTAATCTAGAATATTCTGATGGCCTCCTAGATCACTTTCCTCTCTTAGAATGTCAGGCACTCGATAGCACGTCTTCTCCTCTTTCTTATCCTGGGATCATCTCCCAAGCCAGGGTGCAGCTGAATCAGCTCTTTCTCCAGCTCTCGGCACCATGCTTGGCATATGGTGGATACAAACAGAGAGAACTGAGGAGACAGAGCACAAGCCTCTAGAGACAGGCGTGTTACAATGACATTTAGAAAGTGACACCTTCTCACTTTTGATCCTGTATTGGTTAGAAGTGAGTCACTAAGTCCAGTCCACACTGCAGGGCAGGGGATTACGTGAGGATGTGTGCAGCAGATGGTGGGGACCACTGGGAGCCCCTGAGGAGTCGCCAACCACACAGACAGAGATGTGGCACTTGAGTCCAAACCTAAATACACACGAAGCCATTGTGAGGTTTTATGGAGGAAAGCAGTATGTGAATGCATGAAATTCCAACTGTCGCATGGTGCAGACAGGGAAAACAGACCAAGAGCAAAAGTGACATTTTCAAGATTATATGACAGGAACCAGACCTGTCGTTCGTCGTATTCCATGCTACCTTCCACACCGTCGTGGATTTTATCTCTAGTCTTGTTTATTAGCTGCATGTGACACCGGCCATAGGTTTCAGAGATGTTTTCTCACACATGCCTGATGCCATCCCTAGGAAGAAGATGCTAGAAACAGCCCCACTGTGCAAAAGGGGAGACTGGGGAGGTCTTGAGAGTGACAATGGCTTGTCCAGGGTCACATAAAGTGATAAGAAGCAGGAGCTGGGGATGAACCTACGTGTATCTCCTGCGAGCTGTGACGCTGGCTGCACCCAGGCCTTGCACAGTGGTGTGGTCAGGCAGTGTTGGTGGAAGTGTGGGCAATAGAGAGAGTTCATGGGGAAGGAGGGTCAGCAGACAGGTACCCAGAGGGGCATTTGCAGTCTTGTACACAGAGGAGGGGCTCAGGAAATGAGGTATCAGGAAGTGACTTCACTTCCTTGACGACAGACCCCAACAGAACTCGGAACTCGGTAACCTGGCACCCACATTCTATACACAGCCCCTTCCCCAGCTCACTTGGCCACAGGCAGAGTGAGATGTTGTGCTGTACCCCGAGGTCCCGGGGCCGTAGCCCCAGCAAGCCCTGTGCTGAGAGGCTTGTCCAATGCTTCCAGCGCTGGTTCAGCCCTCGCCCTCGACCCCTGTGGCCGTCTGGGAGGAGGTCCCCAAAGGTAATGTCAGGTGGGCCAGAGGAGGCTGCGCAAGGCCAGGCCAGCACTATGAGCCTCCCTGGGTGACCGCAGCCCCTCCTCCTGAGAGTGTGGGGAATGGGGACATGGGACACCCTCCCAGGGCAGGGGCAGAGGGTGGGGGGTTTATAAACCTGCTGGTCCTGGTGTGTTCACACCTCAGGTCTGGCTGGAGGGTGAACGGGGACTGCCAGGGTGGCAACCACCACCCTGTACATTAATCCTGGGCCCACAGGCTGTCTTCTCATGTCCTCCCTGGGGTTAAGACTGGCCTCCAGCCCCTGCCCTCCTTGGGGTTCACGGTGCTGTCACTGTGTATCTCTCCCCTGTCCTGTCCTAGAGTGAAGACACATCTTCATTGAGCTCGGATGCCACCCACATGGTGTCTCCTGTCCCGGCACACAACCTGAAGAAGCGGGTGGAGCACCTGGTGCCTGCTGTCTTGGGTGGTTACCGATCTTATGTCCACCTGTTTCTGTCAAGCTACAAGAACTTTGCCAGTCCCCGGCATGTGCTGCACCTGCTTTTCCTCAGGTGAGCACTCGGGCCCTGGATCACACAGTGTCACTAGGCCGCCTCCCAGCTCTGAGTCTTAGGACTGTCACCACACCCCTCTGAGCCTCAGTTTCCTCCTGTGTTCAGTGGGTGGTCACAGGAACAAGCTCCAGTGGGTCCCCCATGGAAAGTGCTGCTCCTGAGTCCAGCCCTGTGGAAGGTCTGCTGGAGGGGCCACGGTCGTCCTCATTCAGGATTCCTGACACCCCCACGAGGAAGTCTCTGTCACCCCCTCACTGACCTCGTTGACTTGGGCTTCACTGTTTTCACATTTTTACAGGAAATTTGAGATTCTATCAGTAGGCTTCTGGGTGTATTCAAAGCAGGGAGACCAGAGGCGGGCAGAGCGGCTTCAGGTGCACCCAGATATCTTGGGAGGAGTTGGTTGGGGTTCATTCCTTCAACAATCATACGTGAAGCCACACTATGTGCAGTCGCTTTCTGGGCACTGACCATAATCCAATGAACCGAGGAGACTGCATTCCCTGCCCTCCTGGGCTTCCATTCTATTCAGAGGTGAGACAGTCAGAGTAGACATGAGAAGCAAGTAGTGCCACCATATGGTAGATTTGACACACTCCTGACCTCCTCTAGGTATGGAAACATGATTTCTGATTGTGACGGGGATGGCGAATCCCTGGAGCAGCTAAAATGGTAAGTGGGGTTTAGGTGCAGAAGGAGGGGCTCCCATCTCCACACAACTGCGTGTGGTCTGCGGGGGCCTGTGGGTGGGGGGCTGGCAGAACTCTGGCTCTCACACATCTTATGATTCCTGCTACAGGGCTGAGGGCTCAAGGCTTTCCCTGCAGGGACAGGAGTCAAGACGGCTGGGGATGTGGTCTCAGGCAACATAGGGTGTGCGAGAGCCTGGAGAGCAGAGGGAGCCCAGAGAGAATCCATCCCCACGCCCTCCCACCCAGCCCTGCCCACACACCCAGAGCCCGTGCTGAGCCAGAGCAGGAGGTGTGCAGAGCATCCCGCTCACACTCGGGGCTGGAGCCTCCATGGGGATGCTCAGCTGGTGCTGAGGGTGCAGAGTGTGGTCAGGGCCAAGAGATTGCTGTCACTGGGAAAAGGATATGCAGATTTTCATGCAGACACTTGGGCAGTACATTCACGTGTGAGCTCAAGTTTGGGCTTTTCCAAGGGCCCTGGGTAGGCCAGGGGAGCAGCGCCTCCCTCTGTTTCCTCATTTATCAGATATTGCTGGACACCTCCTGTGTGCCAGTGAGTAATGCCCAGAGCAGACAGCACCCTCCTGGGGTGGACAGGTCATTCCAGCAGGGATGGGGCAGTGACACAGACAGAGGAGGTTGTCAGGTTTCCCTGAAGAAGGGAAACGTGCTCACATCAGTGGTTGAAGGCTCCTCCCATGGAGGCTTTTGCCAGCCCCTCCTTGGCTGCCAGACCCATCTGTGCCAGAATTGCCATACTGGGGGTGGACATTGGATGGGCTGGTCTATGGACAGGCACAGGCAGAGGGTACAAGACTGCAGCTCATTCAGGGGAGCCTTGGGAGGGCAGCATAAAGGGATAGGCCAGGCCTCTGATGCTGTTGCCCACCTGTCTCCCACAGTGCCATGTCCTCTGTCTTAAAGATCTGGCTGGAATTCTATTCCACCGATTTCCACGAGCCTCCTGAATTTCAATCTTTGAAGTTTCTTTCGGCCTATGTACATATCAGTATGAGAGGTTCAGAGGTGGAGCGTAAGGCTGATCTTCTTCTGGCGCAGCTGGAGAAGCCGGAGCACCTGGGGCCTAGTGAGGCGGAGACTGAGGGTGAGGAGGAAGAGGGTGGGTGCCTGTGCGGGTTTGGGGAGGGGCCTGGGCTGGGCCACACAGAGCAGAGTTTCCAGAAGCAGGCTGGGGACAGGGGCACTGAGTACTCAGAACAATCATACAGTGTCCTGCAGTTTGGGGAGACTTCCTGAGGCTGGGCCTCTGGACTTGGGCTTCTAGAAAGACAGTGTCATTGGATGAGACATAGAAACTCACATTGATATTTTCAATTGTTGTCTCTCCAGTTCCAGCTTCCGGCCAGGCTGAACACCTGTCCCAAGAGCTGCTGCCATGTTCGGCTCGAGTTCCAGCTCCAGCTCCACCACCACTGCCTGAGGCAGAGCGAGAGCAAGATCCAGAGCCCAAGCCAGAACAAGACGTAGAGCAGGAGCAAGATCCAGAGCAAGAGGTAGAGCAAGAACAAGATCCAGAGCAAGAGGAAGAGCAGGAACAAGATCCAGAGCAAGTGGTAGATCAGACGCAAGATCCAGAGCAGGAGCAACAGAAAGATCAAGAGAAAGATCCGGAGAAAGAGCAAGAGAAAGAGCAGGAGAAAGGTCAAGATCCAGAGGTAGAGCTAGAGCAACCTGACATAACCGTTCCTGAAACATCAGAAGAATTAGAAGAAACACCAGCGCCCAGGGGAGCCCTGGCTCCAGAGCTCCCACAAACACCCTCACCAGTCCCCACTCCAGATCTGTTCTTGCCCTTCCTTGACGCTGTGCTTCTCCTCATTTTTGTCTGTGTCCTGCATCTCCTCAAATTTTTTCATCTTTTATTTTCAATAATATCCCTTGTAGAAAATAAAGTGTTTCTAATATTTTCAAAATTACCATTCAGTGGCATTAAGTACATTTTTAATATGGCGCAACCCTTACCACCATCTAGTGATCAAACAGCTTCATCGACTCTGTAGTCATTAAGCTGTCACTCCCCATCCCGCCTCTCCCTGTGCCTGACTACCACTCCATTTTCTGTGTGTGTGAATTTACCTATCGTGGATTGTTCCTATCAGTACAGTTATATGTTATGTGGCCTTTTGTATCTGGCCGCATAATATGAGAAAGATCTGATTAATTTTCATTTTATGTTTTTAGTAAGAGGAAAATTACAGAAAAACCAAAGACTCTATGTAGAAACACAAAGCCCTGATAGTGATTATTGCCATAATCTTGAAATAGGAACTACTGTTGAATGACCAGAGAGCCAGAAGCCACTGAGGAAAATGCTGACTTTTCCTGGTCCAATCAAAAACCAGAATAATGTCAAAAGGTGAAAAGACAAACCCCAGACTGGAAAATTCTTCAAGGGCAGAGAAAGGGTAGTATGCATCCTAGTTGTACAAAGAGTTCTCATTTATCCATAGGGACAAAGGACATATTCCTGCAGTTCCACAGGGAAGCAATTCACATGGCCAGTAAATGTCAGACATCCGCGGCCTCCCTAATGATTATGCACAGAAATTTGCTCACTATTCAGATAGCATTTGCCCCATCAGATGGGCAGGTCTGTATGTCTGGTGACGACCAGCTCTTGTGAGAATGAAGGAAGAAGAGGTCCCAGCAGATGCCCCAGGAGATGTGTTCATAGATACCCCTGTCGCAGGAGCCACAAAGCAGCTCCTACCGAAATGCCCACGTGTGTCCATGTGCCGGGCAGCAGTGATGCTAGGAAGTTACGCCACATATATATGTATTCTATCTATGATAACCAATACATTCAATAAATCTAAACTTGAAAAATTCCAAAGAGTGATGTTTAGGGGACTTGTCAAATAACCTCAAGGTTAATATGAAAAAAAATTAAGTGCAAAAATGGCCCCCAATATATTCAAGACATAAGAAGAACAATAATAATACAAACAAAGAGGAAATTTACTCCGCCCAATAAAATGTATTGCAAAGGAACATACTTGAAAGTGCATGAGATTGGCAAAGAATAAGCGAATAGTTCAGTGGAGTAAAAGTTTGAATTTTGAAACAGATTCTGGTATGTGTGGAAAGGATTCAGATTACTTAGGGGAAAGCACTTCATCATTACAGGGATTGAAATATTATTTATTTGGAAATAAAATCCAGTTATGCTTTTGCTAGGTACCATTCACAAAATTAAATTTGAGATGAATTACTAACTTCAATATTTTGCAAAAGCTTTAAGCATTAGGAGAAAGAAAAACACATAATAATTTCCACAGAAGCCAAAACTACTTTTGAGAAAATGTGAGACTCATAAATATCAAAACACTAGATAAAATAAGGTTTGACCATACGTATTTGTATATCTCAAGATGGAGAAAAATGTGTTATGTGTATGTATTGTGAATTTAGAAAATCAAAAAGAATTAATTAAAAGCCTATTACAAACAAGACGACTTAATAAAATAAAATTTACATGTTGCGATTTAGAAATATTCACATATAAAATTAATAAATGTCTTATGTAATAACAATAACTATCTAGATTACATTACACAAATCAAGATTCCATTTTCAATAGCCACAAAATTGTTAAATTATTTGGCATAAAGCTAACAAGAACTCAACAAAGCCTGTTTAACTATGCGATTTAAGCATTAGAACACTCTTAAAACATACATACACAAACGATAGAGAAATGTCAGAGATATTTTCTTGGCCAGAAAGCCACATGATCCTAAGGATTTTATTTTCTCCTAAGTTACTTTATACGTGTGTCATGATCACATTAAAAATAGTCTCATTTGTTTCTTCACCTAGAACAAAATAAGATGATTATAAAATGTTGATGAAACATTAATCGTTCATCAGAAAAAAATGAGGAAACAAATCAAAAGGGAGGGGTAAGTCTACCAGAGATCGAAAAATTTTTTTTTATAAATTCTTCATTATCAAGACCATATGGAATTTGTTTATAAGTAAATATAAAACCTAATGAAAAAGAATGGAGAATTCAAAGAGATACCCAAGATTCCTAGAAATTTAGTATTTAAGAAAGATAGCATTTCAAATCACTGGTGAAAATATTCTGCTACTAATGTAGCAGCAGTTAACATGGATGGCATAGCAGCAATTAATAAAGCAAAGCAAACTCAAACAAAAGGTAAATGCCACCAACTAGGTCAAAAGGACACGACAAAAAGTAATTACAAGCTATAATACTTCAAATGGGTGATCAATAATGTTTCAATTTTTAAAAAAGCAAAAAAACCAAAAACCTCTTAAACTAGGATAATATCACTAATACAATGATGTGTGAAAAAATGAGATGGAAATGACCAACAAAATGAAATAAAAATGAACAAAATATATGAACAATCTAATAACACAAAAGGAAATTTAAATTGGCATCAATACTTAATTAGGTGCTTAAAATCCCTCATGGAGAACTATGCATTTAAAATATATTGAAATACAAGACTTCACCTATTAGATTTGCAAAATTTAATTTTTTGATAACACACTTGTTAGTGAGACTGTGGGGATACAGGTATTATAATACACTGTGGTGGAATGCCAATGGTAGAGCCCGTAAGGAGCAGAAACTCGCAAAATTTAGCAAAATTATACTTGTATATTTACTATTTAATACTGTAACCCAATATTCAGGAATCTATATCATATGTAACCTTGAAAAATTATAAGGTGAGGTGTCGACAAGATTGTTAATATGACAATACCTATTACTAAGGGTTGGAAACACCCCAAATTTTCATTCATAAGGTTTGCATGAATAATTAGGGTGCATTTTTACAATCATGATTTCTAAACACTGAGTGTAAAATGTTATTGAAAAAACGAACAAACTGAAGACAATGAAGAGATGTACATGTTCATAGAGGAGAAAATAAGTAGGGAAAATATATCAATTCTTCCAAATAAATCTATAAATTTTGTTTATATATAAATAAAAATGGACATTTTTTACGCAATTTGATAAACTACTAATTCTATATTTCATAAGGTTGAGTACAGGCATAGAATGGACCAAACGGCTCTGGTTCTTCTCTGCAAATGGTGTTCATTTCCTTCCATCTTCAGGTAGCTTCCTAATCTAGAATATTCTGATGGCCTCCTAGATCACTTTCCTCTCTTAGAATGTCAGGCACTCGATAGCACGTCTTCTCCTCTTTCTTATCCTGGGATCATCTCCCAAGCCAGGGTGCAGCTGAATCAGCTCTTTCTCCAGCTCTCGGCACCATGCTTGGCATATGGTGGATACAAACAGAGAGAACTGAGGACACAGAGCACAAGACTCTAGAGACAGGCGTGTTACAATGACATTTAGAAAGTGACACCTTCTCACTTTTGATCCTGTATTGGTTAGAAGTGAGTCACTAAGTCCAGTCCACACTGCAGGGCAGGGGATTACGTGAGGATGTGTGCAGCAGATGGTGGGGACCACTGGGAGCCCCTGAGGAGTCGCCAACCACACAGACAGAGATGTGGCACTTGAGTCCAAACCTAAATACACACGAAGCCATTGTGAGGTGTTATGGAGGAAAGCAGTATGTGAATGCATGAAATTCCAACTGTCGCATGGTGCAGACAGGGAAAACAGACCAAGAGCAAAAGTGACATTTTCAAGATTATATGACAGGAACCAGACCTGTCGTTCGTCGTATTCCATGCTACCTTCCACACCGTCGTGGATTTTATCTCTAGTCTTGTTTATTAGCTGCATGTGACACCGGCCATAGGTTTCAGAGATGTTTTCTCACACATGCCTGATGCCATCCCTAGGAAGAAGATGCTAGAAACAGCCCCACTGTGCAAAAGGGGAGACTGGGGAGTTCTTGAGAGTGACAATGGCTTGTCCAGGGTCACATAAAGTGATAAGAAGCAGGAGCTGGGGATGAACCTACGTGTATCTCCTGCGAGCTGTGACGCTGGCTGCACCCAGGCCTTGCACAGGGGTGTGGTCAGGCAGTGTTGGTGGAAGTGTGGGCAATAGAGAGAGTTCATGGGGAAGGAGGGTCAGCAGACAGGTACCCAGAGGGGCATTTGCAGTCTTGTACACAGAGGAGGGGCTCAGGAAATGAGGTATCAGGAAGTGACTTCACTTCCTTGACGACAGACCCCAACAGAACTCGGAACTCGGTAACCTGGCACCCACATTCTATACACAGCCCCTTCCTCAGCTCACTTGGCCACAGGCAGAGTGAGATGTTGTGCTGTACCCCGAGGTCCCGGGGCCGTAGCCCCAGGAAGCCCTGTGCTGAGAGGCTTGTCCAATGCTTCCAGCGCTGGTTCAGCCCTCGCCCTCGACCCCTGTGGCCGTCTGGGAGGAGGTCCCCAAAGGTAATGTCAGGTGGCCCAGAGGAGGCGGTGCAAGGCCAGGCCAGCACTATGAGCCTCCTTGGGTGACCGCAGCCCCTCCTCCTGAGTGTGTGGGGAACGGGGACATGGGACACCCTCCCAGGGCAGGGGCAGAGGGTGGGGGGTTTATAAACCTGCTGGACCTGGTGTGTTCACACCTCAGGTCTGGCTGGAGGGTGAACGGGGACTGCCGGGGTGGCAACCACCACCCTGTACATTAACCCTGGGCCCACAGGCTGTCTTCTCATGTCCTCCCTGGGGTTAAGACTGGCCTCCAGCCCCTGCCCTCCTTGGGGTTCACGGTGCTGTCACTGTGTATCTCTCCCCTGTCCTGTCCTAGAGTGAAGACACATCTTCATTGAGCTCGGATGCCACCCACATGGTGTCTCCTGTCCCGGCACGCACCCTGAAGAAGCGGGTGGAGCACCTGGTGCCTGCTGTCTTGGGTGGTTACCGATCTTATGTCCACCTGTTTCTGTCAAGCTACAAGAACTTTGCCAGTCCCCGGCATGTGCTGCACCTGCTTTTCCTCAGGTGAGCACTCAGGCCCTGGATCACACAGTGTCACTAGGCCGCCTCCCAGCTGTGAGTCTTAGGACTGTCACCACACCCCTCTGAGCCTCAGTTTCCTCCTGTGTTCAGTGGGTGGTCACAGGAACAAGCTCCAGTGGGTCCCCCATGGAAAGTGCTGCTCCTGAGTCCAGCCCTGTGGAAGGTCTGCTGGAGGGGCCACGGTCGTCCTCATTCAGGATTCCTGACACCCCCACGAGGAAGTCTCTGTCACCCCCTCACTGACCTCGTTGACTTGGGCTTCACTGTTTTCACATTTTTACAGGAAATTTGAGATTCTATCTGTAGGCTTCTGGGTGTATTCAAAGCAGGGAGACCAGAGGCGGGCAGAGCGGCTTCAGGTGCACCCAGATATCTTGGGAGGAGTTGGTTGGGGTTCATTCCTTCAACAATCATACGGGAAACCACACTATGTGCAGTCGCTTTCTGGGCACTGACCATAATCCAATGAACCGAGGAGACTGCATTCCCTGCCCTCCTGGGCTTCCATTCTAGTCAGAGGTGAGACAGTCAGAGTAGACATGAGAAGCAAGTAGTGCCACCATATGGTAGATTTGACACACTCCTGACCTCCTCTAGGTATGGAAACATGATTTCTGATTGTGACGGGGATGGCGAATCCCTGGAGCAGCTAAAATGGTAAGTGGGGTTTAGGTGCAGAAGGAGGGGCTCCCATCTCCACACAACTGCGTGTGGTCTGCGGGGGCCTGTGGGTGGGGGGCTGGCAGAACTCTGGCTCTCACACATCTTATGATTCCTGCTACAGGGCTGAGGGCTCAAGGCTTTCCCTGCAGGGACAGGAGTCAAGACGGCTGGGGATGTGGTCTCAGGCAACATAGGGTGTGCGAGAGCCTGGAGAGCAGAGGGAGCCCAGAGAGAATCCATCCCCACGCCCTCCCACCCAGCCCTGCCCACACACCCAGAGCCCGTGCTGAGCCAGAGCAGGAGGTGTGCAGAGCATCCCGCTCACACTCGGGGCTGGAGCCTCCATGGGGATGCTCAGCTGGTGCTGAGGGTGCAGAGTGTGATCAGGGCCAAGAGATTGCTGTCACTGGGAAAAGGATATGCAGATTTTCATGCAGACACTTGGGCAGTACATTCACGTGTGAGCTCAAGTTTGGGCTTTTCCAAGGGCCCTGGGTAGGCCAGGGGAGCAGCGCCTCCCTCTGTTTCCTCATTTATCAGATATTGCTGGACACCTCCTGTGTGCCAGTGAGTAATGCCCAGAGCAGACAGCACCCTCCTGGGGTGGACAGGTCATTCCAGCAGGGATGGGGCAGTGACACAGACAGAGGAGGTTGTCAGGTTTCCCTGAAGAAGGGAAACGTGCTCACATCAGTGGTTGAAGGCTCCTCCCATGGAGGCTTTTGCCAGCCCCTCCTTGGCTGCCAGACCCATCTGTGCCAGAACTGCCATACTGGGGGTGGACATTGGATGGGCTGGTCTATGGACAGGCACAGGCAGAGGGTACAAGACTGCAGCTCATTCAGGGGAGCCTTGGGAGGGCAGCATAAAGGGATAGGCCAGGCCTCTGATGCTGTTGCCCACCTGTCTCCCACAGTGCCATGTCCTCTGTCTTAAAGATCTGGCTGGAATTCTATTCCACCGATTTCCACGAGCCTCCTGAATTTCATACTTTGAAGTTTCTTTCGGCCTATGTACATATCAGTATGAGAGGTTCAGAGGTGGAGCGTAAGGCTGATCTTCTTCTGGCGCAGCTGGAGAAGCCGGAGCACCTGGAGCCTAGTGAGGCGGAGACTGAGGGTGAGGAGGAAGAGGGTGGGTGCCTGTGCGGGTTTGGGGAGGGGCCTGGGCTGGGCCACACAGAGCAGAGTTTCCAGAAGCAGGCTGGGGACAGGGGCACTGAGTACTCAGAACAATCATACAGTGTCTTGCAGTTTGGGGAGACTTCCTGAGGCTGGGACTCTGGACTTGGGCTTCTAGAAAGACAGTGTCATTGGATGAGACATAGAAACTCACATTGATATTTTCAATTGTTGTCTCTCCAGTTCCAGATTCCGCCCAGGCTGAACAAATGTCCCAAGAGCTGCTGCCATGTTCGGCTCGAGTTCCAGCTCCAGCTCCACCTCCACTGCCAGAGGCAGAGCGAGATCAAGATCCAGAGCCCAAGCAAGAGCAAGACGTAGAGCAGGAGCAAGAGCCAGAGCAAGAGGTAGAGCAGGAACAAGATCCAGAGCAAGTGGTAGATCAGACGCAAGATCCAGAGCAGGAGCAACAGAAAGATCAAGAGAAAGTTCAGGAGAAAGAGCAAGAGAAAGAGCAGGAGAAAGATCAAGATCCAGAGGTAGAGCTAGAGCAACCTGACATAACCGTTCCTGAAACATCAGAAGAATTAGAAGAAACACCAGCACCCAGGGGAGCCCTGGCTCCAGAGCTCCCACAAACACCCTCACCAGTCCCCACTCCAGATCTGTTCTTGCCCTTCCTTGACGCTGTGCTTCTCCTCATTTTTGTCTGTGTCCTGCATCTCCTCAAATTTTTTCATCTTTTATTTTCAATAATATCCCTTGTAGAAAATAAAGTGTTTCTAATATTTTCAAAATTACCATTCAGTGGCATTAAGTACATTTTTAATATGGCGCAACCCTTACCACCATCTAGTGATCGAACAGCTTCATCGACTCTGTAGTCATTAAGCTGTCACTCCCCATCCCGCCTCTCCCTGTGCCTGACTACCACTCCATTTTCTGTGTGTGTGAATTTACCTATCGTGGATTGTTCCTATCAGTACAGTTATATGTTATGTGGCCTTTTGTATCTGGCCGCATAATATGAGAAAGATCTGATTAATTTTCATTTTATGTTTTTAGTAAGAGGAAAATTACAGAAAAACCAAAGACTCTATGTAGAAACACAAAGCCCTGATAGTGATTATTGCCATAATCTTGAAATAGGAACTACTGTTGAATGACCAGAGAGCCAGAAGCCACTGAGGAAAATGCTGACTTTTCCTGGTCCAAACAAAAACCAGAATAATGTCAAAAGGTGAAAAGACAAACCCCAGACTGGAAAATTCTTCAAGGGCAGAGAAAGGGTAGTATACATCCTAGTTGTACAAAGAGTTCTCATTTATCCATAGGGACAAAGGACATATTCCTGCAGTTCCACAGGGAAGCAATTCACATGGCCAGTAAATGTCAGACATCCGCGGCCTCCCTAATGATTATGCACAGAAATTTGCTCACTATTCAGATAGCATTTGCCCCATCAGATGGGCAGGTCTGTATGTCTGGTGACGACCAGCTCTTGTGAGAATGAAGGAAGAAGAGGTCCCAGCAGATGCCCCAGGAGATGTGTTCATAGATACCCCTGTCGCAGGAGCCACAAAGCAGCTCCTACCGAAATGCCCACGTGTGTCCATGTGCCGGGCAGCAGTGATGCTAGGAAGTTACGCCACATATATATGTATTCTATCTATGATAACCAATAGATTCAATAAATCTAAACTTGAAAAATTCCAAAGAGTGATGTTTAGGGGACTTGTCAAATGACCTCAAGGTTAATATGAAAAAAAATTAAGTGCAAAAATGGCCCCCAATATATTCAAGACATAAGAAGAACAATAATAATAAAAACAAAGAGGAAATTTACTCCGCCCAATAAAATGTATTGCAAAGGAACATACTTGAAAGTGCATGAGATTGGCAAAGAATAAGCGAATAGTTCAGTGGAGTAAAAGTTTGAATTTTGAAACAGATTCTGGTATGTGTGGAAAGGATTCAGATTACTTAGGGGAAAGCACTTCATCATTACAGGGATTGAAATATTATTTATTTGGAAATAAAATCCAGTTATGCTTTTGCTAGGTACCATTCACAAAATTAAATTTGAGATGAATTACTAACTTCAATATTTTGCAAAAGCTTTAAGCATTAGGAGAAAGAAAAACACATAATAATTTCCACAGAAGCCAAAACTACTTTTGAGAAAATGTAAGACTCATAAATATCAAAACACTAGATAAAATAAGGTTTGACCATACGTATTTGTATATCTCAAGATGGAGAAAAATGTGTTATGTGTATGTATTGTGAATTTAGAAAATCCAAAAGAATTAATTAAAAGCCTATTACAAACAAGACGACTTAATAAAATAAAATTTACATGTTGCGATTTAGAAAAATTCACATATAAAATTAATAAATGTCTTATGTAATAACAATAACTATCTAGATTACATTACACAAATCAAGATTCCATTTTCAATAGCCACAAAATTGTTAAATTATTTGGCATAAAGCTAACAAGAACTCAACAAAGCCTGTTTAACTATGCGATTTAAGCATTAGGACACTCTTAAAACATACATACACAAACGATAGAGAAATGTCAGAGATATTTTCTTGGCCAGAAAGCCACATGATCCTAAGGATTTTATTTTCTCCTAAGTTACTTTATACGTGTGTCATGATCACATTAAAAATAGTCTCATTTGTTTCTTCACCTAGAACAAAATAAGATGATTATAAAATGTTGATGAAACATTAATCGTTCATCAGAAAAAAATGAGGAAACAAATCAAAAGGGAGGGGTAAGTCTACCAGAGATCGAAATTTTTTTTTTATAAATTCTTCATTATCAAGACCATATGGAATTTGTTTATAAGTAAATATAAAACCTAATGAAAAAGAATGGAGAATTCAAAGAGATACCCAAGATTCCTAGAAATTTAGTATTTAAGAAAGATAGCATTTCAAATCACTGGTGAAAATATGCTGCTACTAATGTAGCAGCAGTTAACATGGATGGCATAGCAGCAATTAATAAAGCAAAGCAAACTCAAACAAAAGGTAAATGCCACCAACTAGGTCAAAAGGACACGACAAAAAGTAATTACAAGCTATAATACTTCAAATGGGTGATCAATAATGTTTCAATTTTTAAAAAAGCAAAAAAACAAAAAACCTCTTAAACTAGGATAATATCACTAATACAATGATGTGTGAAAAAATGAGATGGAAATGACCAACAAAATGAAATAAAAATGAACAAAATATATGAACAATCTAATAACACAAAAGGAAATTTAAATTGGCATCAATACTTAATTAGGTGCTTAAAATCCCTCATAGAGAACTATGCATTTAAAATATATTGAAATACAAGACTTCACCTATTAGATTTGCAAAATTTAATTTTTTGATAACACACTTGTTAGTGAGACTGTGGGGATACAGGTATTATAATACACTGTGGTGGAATGCAAATGGTAGAGCCCATAAGGAGCAGAAACTCGCAAAATTTAGCAAAATTATACTTGTATATTTACTATTTAATACTGTAACCCAATATTCAGGAATCTATATCATATGTAACCTTGAAAAATTATAAGGTGAGGTGTCGACAAGATTGTTAATATGACAATACCTATTACTAAGGGTTGGAAACACCCCAAATTTTCATTCATAAGGTTTGCATGAATAATTAGGGTGCATTTTTACAATCATGATTTCTAAACACTGAGTGTAAAATGTTATTGAAAAAACGAACAAACTGAAGACAATGAAGAGATGTACATGTTCATAGAGGAGAAAATAAGTAGGGAAAATATATCAATTCTTCCAAATAAATCTATAAATTTTGTTTATATATAAATAAAAATTGACATTTTTTACGCAATTTGATAAACTACTAATTCTATATTTCATAAGGTTGAGTACAGGCATAGAATGGACCAAACGGCTCTGGTTCTTCTCTGCAAATGGTGTTCATTTCCTTCCATCTTCAGGTAGCTTCCTAATCTAGAATATTCTGATGGCCTCCTAGATCACTTTCCTCTCTTAGAATGTCAGGCACTCGATAGCACGTCTTCTCCTCTTTCTTATCCTGGGATCATCTCCCAAGCCAGGGTGCAGCTGAATCAGCTCTTTCTCCTGCTCTCGGCACCATGCTTGGCATATGGTGGATACAAACAGAGAGAACTGAGGACACAGAGCACAAGACTCTAGAGACAGGCGTGTTACAATGACATTTAGAAAGTGACACCTTCTCACTTTTGATCCTGTATTGGTTAGAAGTGAGTCACTAAGTCCAGTCCACACTGCAGGGCAGGGGATTACGTGAGGATGTGTGCAGCAGATGGTGGGGACCACTGGGAGCCCCTGAGGAGTCGCCAACCACACAGACAGAGATGTGGCACTTGAGTCCAAACCTAAATACACACGAAGCCATTGTGAGGTTTTATGGAGGAAAGCAGTATGTGAATGCATGCAATTCCAACTGTCGCATGGTGCAGACAGGGAAAACAGACCAAGAGCAAATGTGACATTTTCAAGATTATATGACAGGAACCAGACCTGTCGTTCGTCGTATTCCATGCTACCTTCCACACCGTCGTGGATTTTATCTCTAGTCTTGTTTATTAGCTGCATGTGACACCGGCCATAGGTTTCAGAGATGTTTTCTCACACATGCCTGATGCCATCCCTAGGAAGAAGATGCTAGAAACAGCCCCACTGTGCAAAAGGGGAGACTGGGGAGGTCTTGAGAGTGACAATGGCTTGTCCAGGGTCACATAAAGTGATAAGAAGCAGGAGCTGGGGATGAACCTACGTGTATCTCCTGCGAGCTGTGACGCTGGCTGCACCCAGGCCTTGCACAGGGGTGTGGTCAGGCAGTGTTGGTGGAAGTGTGGGCAATAGAGAGAGTTCATGGGGAAGGAGGGTCAGCAGACAGGTACCCAGAGGGGCATTTGCAGTCTTGTACACAGAGGAGGGGCTCAGGAAATGAGGTATCAGGAAGTGACTTCACTTCCTTGACGACAGACCCCAACAGAACTCGGAACTCGGTAACATGGCACCCACATTCTATACACAGCCCCTTCCCCAGCTCACTTGGCCACAGGCAGAGTGAGATGTTGTGCTGTACCCCGAGGTCCCGGGGCCGTAGCCCCAGGAAGCCCTGTGCTGAGAGGCTTGTCCAATGCTTCCAGCGCTGGTTCAGCCCTCGCCCTCGACCCCTGTGGCCGTCTGGGAGGAGGTCCCCAATGGTAATGTCAGGTGGGCCAGAGGAGGCTGCACAAGGCCAGGCCAGCACTATGAGCCTCCCTGGGTGACCGCAGCCCCTCCTCCTGAGTGTGTGGGGAACGGGGACATGGGACACCCTCCCAGGGCAGGGGCAGAGGGTGGGGGGTTTATAAACCTGCTGGACCTGGTGTGTTCACACCTCAGGTCTGGCTGGAGGGTGAACGGGGACTGCCGGGGTGGCAACCACCACCCTGTACATTAACCCTGGGCCCACAGGCTGTCTTCTCATGTCCTCCCTGGGGTTAAGACTGGCCTCCAGCCCCTGCCCTCCTTGGGGTTCACGGTGCTGTCACTGTGTATCTCTCCCCTGTCCTGTCCTAGAGTGAAGACACATCTTCATTGAGCTCGGATGCCACCCACATGGTGTCTCCTGTCCCGGCACGCACCCTGAAGAAGCGGGTGGAGCACCTGGTGCCTGCTGTCTTGGGTGGTTACCGATCTTATGTCCACCTGTTTCTGTCAAGCTACAAGAACTTTGCCAGTCCCCGGCATGTGCTGCACCTGCTTTTCCTCAGGTGAGCACTCGGGCCCTGGATCACACAGTGTCACTAGGCCGCCTCCCAGCTCTGAGTCTTAGGACTGTCACCACACCCCTCTGAGCCTCAGTTTCCTCCTGTGTTCAGTGGGTGGTCACAGGAACAAGCTCCAGTGGGTCCCCCATGGAAAGTGCTGCTCCTGAGTCCAGCCCTGTGGAAGGTCTGCTGGAGGGGCCACGGTCGTCCTCATTCAGGATTCCTGACACCCCCACGAGGAAGTCTCTGTCACCCCCTCACTGACCTCGTTGACTTGGGCTTCACTGTTTTCACATTTTTACAGGAAATTTGAGATTCTATCTGTAGGCTTCTGGGTGTATTCAAAGCAGGGAGACCAGAGGCGGGCAGAGCGGCTTCAGGTGCACCCAGATATCTTGGGAGGAGTTGGTTGGGGTTCATTCCTTCAACAATCATACGGGAAACCACACTATGTGCAGTCGCTTTCTGGGCACTGACCATAATCCAATGAACCGAGGAGACTGCATTCCCTGCCCTCCTGGGCTTCCATTCTAGTCAGAGGTGAGACAGTCAGAGTAGACATGAGAAGAAAGTAGTGCCACCATATGGTAGATTTGACACACTCCTGACCTCCTCTAGGTATGGAAACATGATTTCTGATTGTGACGGGGATGGCGAATCCCTGGAGCAGCTAAAATGGTAAGTGGGGTTTAGGTGCAGAAGGAGGGGCTCCCATCTCCACACAACTGCGTGTGGTCTGCGGGGGCCTGTGGGTGGGGGGCTGGCAGAACTCTGGCTCTCACACATCTTATGATTCCTGCTACAGGGCTGAGGGCTCAAGGCTTTCCCTGCAGGGACAGGAGTCAAGACGGCTGGGGATGTGGTCTCAGGCAACATAGGGTGTGCGAGAGCCTGGAGAGCAGAGGGAGCCCAGAGAGAATCCATCCCCACGCCCTCCCACCCAGCCCTGCCCACACACCCAGAGCCCGTGCTGAGCCAGAGCAGGAGGTGTGCAGAGCATCCCGCTCACACTCGGGGCTGGAGCCTCCATGGGGATGCTCAGCTGGTGCTGAGGGTGCAGAGTGTGATCAGGGCCAAGAGATTGCTGTCACTGGGAAAAGGATATGCAGATTTTCATGCAGACACTTGGGCAGTACATTCACGTGTGAGCTCAAGTTTGGGCTTTTCCAAGGGCCCTGGGTAGGCCAGGGGAGCAGCGCCTCCCTCTGTTTCCTCATTTATCAGATATTGCTGGACACCTCCTGTGTGCCAGTGAGTAATGCCCAGAGCAGACAGCACCCTCCTGGGGTGGACAGGTCATTCCAGCAGGGATGGGGCAGTGACACAGACAGAGGAGGTTGTCAGGTTTCCCTGAAGAAGGGAAACGTGCTCACATCAGTGGTTGAAGGCTCCTCCCATGGAGGCTTTTGCCAGCCCCTCCTTGGCTGCCAGACCCATCTGTGCCAGAACTGCCATACTGGGGGTGGACATTGGATGGGCTGGTCTATGGACAGGCACAGGCAGAGGGTACAAGACTGCAGCTCATTCAGGGGAGCCTTGGGAGGGCAGCATAAAGGGATAGGCCAGGCCTCTGATGCTGTTGCCCACCTGTCTCCCACAGTGCCATGTCCTCTGTCTTAAAGATCTGGCTGGAATTCTATTCCACCGATTTCCACGAGCCTCCTGAATTTCATACTTTGAAGTTTCTTTCGGCCTATGTACATATCAGTATGAGAGGTTCAGAGGTGGAGCGTAAGGCTGATCTTCTTCTGGCGCAGCTGGAGAAGCCGGAGCACCTGGAGCCTAGTGAGGCGGAGACTGAGGGTGAGGAGGAAGAGGGTGGGTGCCTGTGCGGGTTTGGGGAGGGGCCTGGGCTGGGCCACACAGAGCAGAGTTTCCAGAAGCAGGCTGGGGACAGGGGCACTGAGTACTCAGAACAATCATACAGTGTCCTGCAGTTTGGGGAGACTTCCTGAGGCTGGGACTCTGGACTTGGGCTTCTAGAAAGACAGTGTCATTGGATGAGACATAGAAACTCACATTGATATTTTCAATTGTTGTCTCTCCAGTTCCAGATTTCGCCCAGGCTGAACAACTGTCCCAAGAGCTGCTGCCATGTTCGGCTCGAGTTCCAGCTCCAGCTCCAACTCCACTGCCAGAGGCAGAGCGAGATCAAGATCCAGAGCCCAAGCCAGAGCAAGACGTAGAGCAGGAGCAAGAGCCAGAGCAAGAGGTAGAGCAGGAACAAGATCCAGAGCAAGAGGTAGAGCAGGAACAAGATCCACAGCAAGTGGTAGATCAGACGCAAGATCCAGAGCAGGAGCAACAGAAAGATCAAGAGAAAGTTCAGGAGAAAGAGCAAGAGAAAGAGCAGGAGAAAGATCAAGATCCAGAGGTAGAGCTAGAGCAACCTGACATAACCGTTCCTGAAACATCAGAAGAATTAGAAGAAACACCAGCACCCAGGGGAGCCCTGGCTCCAGAGCTCCCACAAACACCCTCACCAGTCCCCACTCCAGATCTGTTCTTGCCCTTCCTTGACGCTGTGCTTCTCCTCATTTTTGTCTGTGTCCTGCATCTCCTCAAATTTTTTCATCTTTTATTTTCAATAATATCCCTTGTAGAAAATAAAGTGTTTCTAATATTTTCAAAATTACCATTCAGTGGCATTAAGTACATTTTTAATATGGCGCAACCCTTACCACCATCTAGTGATCGAACAGCTTCATCGACTCTGTAGTCATTAAGCTGTCACTCCCCATCCCGCCTCTCCCTGTGCCTGACTACCACTCCATTTTCTGTGTGTGTGAATTTACCTATCGTGGATTGTTCCTATCAGTACAGTTATATGTTATGTGGCCTTTTGTATCTGGCCGCATAATATGAGAAAGATCTGATTAATTTTCATTTTATGTTTTTAGTAAGAGGAAAATTACAGAAAAACCAAAGACTCTATGTAGAAACACAAAGCCCTGATAGTGATTATTGCCATAATCTTGAAATAGGAACTACTGTTGAATGACCAGAGAGCCAGAAGCCACTGAGGAAAATGCTGACTTTTCCTGGTCCAAACAAAAACCAGAATAATGTCAAAAGGTGAAAAGACAAACCCCAGACTGGAAAATTCTTCAAGGGCAGAGAAAGGGTAGTATGCATCCTAGTTGTACAAAGAGTTCTCATTTATCCATAGGGACAAAGGACATATTCCTGCAGTTCCACAGGGAAGCAATTCACATGGCCAGTAAATGTCAGACATCCGCGGCCTCCCTAATGATTATGCACAGAAATTTGCTCACTATTCAGATAGCATTTGCCCCATCAGATGGGCAGGTCTGTATGTCTGGTGACGACCAGCTCTTGTGAGAATGAAGGAAGAAGAGGTCCCAGCAGATGCCCCAGGAGATGTGTTCATAGATACCCCTGTCGCAGGAGCCACAAAGCAGCTCCTACCGAAATGCCCACGTGTGTCCATGTGCCGGGCAGCAGTGATGCTAGGAAGTTACGCCACATATATATGTATTCTATCTATGATAACCAATAGATTCAATAAATCTAAACTTGAAAAATTCCAAAGAGTGATGTTTAGGGGACTTGTCAAATGACCTCAAGGTTAATATGAAAAAAAATTAAGTGCAAAAATGGCCCCCAATATATTCAAGACATAAGAAGAACAATAATAATAAAAACAAAGAGGAAATTTACTCCGCCCAATAAAATGTATTGCAAAGGAACATACTTGAAAGTGCATGAGATTGGCAAAGAATAAGCGAATAGTTCAGTGGAGTAAAAGTTTGAATTTTGAAACAGATTCTGGTATGTGTGGAAAGGATTCAGATTACTTAGGGGAAAGCACTTCATCATTACAGGGATTGAAATATTATTTATTTGGAAATAAAATCCAGTTATGCTTTTGCTAGGTACCATTCACAAAATTAAATTTGAGATGAATTACTAACTTCAATATTTTGCAAAAGCTTTAAGCATTAGGAGAAAGAAAAACACATAATAATTTCCACAGAAGCCAAAACTACTTTTGAGAAAATGTAAGACTCATAAATATCAAAACACTAGATAAAATAAGGTTTGACCATACGTATTTGTATATCTCAAGATGGAGAAAAATGTGTTATGTGTATGTATTGTGAATTTAGAAAATCAAAAAGAATTAATTAAAAGCCTATTACAAACAAGACGACTTAATAAAATAAAATTTACATGTTGCGATTTAGAAACATTCACATATAAAATTAATAAATGTCTTATGTAATAACAATAACTATCTAGATTACATTACACAAATCAAGATTCCATTTTCAATAGCCACAAAATTGTTAAATTATTTGGCATAAAGCTAACAAGAACTCAACAAAGCCTGTTTAACTATGCGATTTAAGCATTAGGACACTCTTAAAACATACATACACAAACGATAGAGAAATGTCAGAGATATTTTCTTGGCCAGAAAGCCACATGATCCTAAGGATTTTATTTTCTCCTAAGTTACTTTATACGTGTGTCATGATCACATTAAAAATAGTCTCATTTGTTTCTTCACCTAGAACAAAATAAGATGATTATAAAATGTTGATGAAACATTAATCGTTCATCAGAAAAAAATGAGGAAACAAATCAAAAGGGAGGGGTAAGTCTACCAGAGATCGAAATTTTTTTTTTATAAATTCTTCATTATCAAGACCATATGGAATTTGTTTATAAGTAAATATAAAACCTAATGAAAAAGAATGGAGAATTCAAAGAGATACCCAAGATTCCTAGAAATTTAGTATTTAAGAAAGATAGCATTTCAAATCACTGGTGAAAATATGCTGCTACTAATGTAGCAGCAGTTAACATGGATGGCATAGCAGCAATTAATAAAGCAAAGCAAACTCAAACAAAAGGTAAATGCCACCAACTAGGTCAAAAGGACACGACAAAAAGTAATTACAAGCTATAATACTTCAAATGGGTGATCAATAATGTTTCAATTTTTAAAAAAGCAAAAAAACAAAAAACCTCTTAAACTAGGATAATATCACTAATACAATGATGTGTGAAAAAATGAGATGGAAATGACCAACAAAATGAAATAAAAATGAACAAAATATATGAACAATCTAATAACACAAAAGGAAATTTAAATTGGCATCAATACTTAATTAGGTGCTTAAAATCCCTCATAGAGAACTATGCATTTAAAATATATTGAAATACAAGACTTCACCTATTAGATTTGCAAAATTTAATTTTTTGATAACACACTTGTTAGTGAGACTGTGGGGATACAGGTATTATAATACACTGTGGTGGAATGCAAATGGTAGAGCCCATAAGGAGCAGAAACTCGCAAAATTTAGCAAAATTATACTTGTATATTTACTATTTAATACTGTAACCCAATATTCAGGAATCTATATCATATGTAACCTTGAAAAATTATAAGGTGAGGTGTCGACAAGATTGTTAATATGACAATACCTATTACTAAGGGTTGGAAACACCCCAAATTTTCATTCATAAGGTTTGCATGAATAATTAGGGTGCATTTTTACAATCATGATTTCTAAACACTGAGTGTAAAATGTTATTGAAAAAACGAACAAACTGAAGACAATGAAGAGATGTACATGTTCATAGAGGAGAAAATAAGTAGGGAAAATATATCAATTCTTCCAAATAAATCTATAAATTTTGTTTATATATAAATAAAAATTGACATTTTTTACGCAATTTGATAAACTACTAATTCTATATTTCATAAGGTTGAGTACAGGCATAGAATGGACCAAACGGCTCTGGTTCTTCTCTGCAAATGGTGTTCATTTCCTTCCATCTTCAGGTAGCTTCCTAATCTAGAATATTCTGATGGCCTCCTAGATCACTTTCCTCTCTTAGAATGTCAGGCACTCGATAGCACGTCTTCTCCTCTTTCTTATCCTGGGATCATCTCCCAAGCCAGGGTGCAGCTGAATCAGCTCTTTCTCCAGCTCTCGGCACCATGCTTGGCATATGGTGGATACAAACAGAGAGAACTGAGGAGACAGAGCACAAGCCTCTAGAGACAGGCGTGTTACAATGACATTTAGAAAGTGACACCTTCTCACTTTTGATCCTGTATTGGTTAGAAGTGAGTCACTAAGTCCAGTCCACACTGCAGGGCAGGGGATTACGTGAGGATGTGTGCAGCAGATGGTGGGGACCACTGGGAGCCCCTGAGGAGTCGCCAACCACACAGACAGAGATGTGGCACTTGAGTCCAAACCTAAATACACACGAAGCCATTGTGAGGTTTTATGGAGGAAAGCAGTATGTGAATGCATGAAATTCCAACTGTCGCATGGTGCAGACAGGGAAAACAGACCAAGAGCAAAAGTGACATTTTCAAGATTATATGACAGGAACCAGACCTGTCGTTCGTCGTATTCCATGCTACCTTCCACACCGTCGTGGATTTTATCTCTAGTCTTGTTTATTAGCTGCATGTGACACCGGCCATAGGTTTCAGAGATGTTTTCTCACACATGCCTGATGCCATCCCTAGGAAGAAGATGCTAGAAACAGCCCCACTGTGCAAAAGGGGAGACTGGGGAGGTCTTGAGAGTGACAATGGCTTGTCCAGGGTCACATAAAGTGATAAGAAGCAGGAGCTGGGGATGAACCTACGTGTATCTCCTGCGAGCTGTGACGCTGGCTGCACCCAGGCCTTGCACAGTGGTGTGGTCAGGCAGTGTTGGTGGAAGTGTGGGCAATAGAGAGAGTTCATGGGGAAGGAGGGTCAGCAGACAGGTACCCAGAGGGGCATTTGCAGTCTTGTACACAGAGGAGGGGCTCAGGAAATGAGGTATCAGGAAGTGACTTCACTTCCTTGACGACAGACCCCAACAGAACTCGGAACTCGGTAACCTGGCACCCACATTCTATACACAGCCCCTTCCCCAGCTCACTTGGCCACAGGCAGAGTGAGATGTTGTGCTGTACCCCGAGGTCCCGGGGCCGTAGCCCCAGCAAGCCCTGTGCTGAGAGGCTTGTCCAATGCTTCCAGCGCTGGTTCAGCCCTCGCCCTCGACCCCTGTGGCCGTCTGGGAGGAGGTCCCCAAAGGTAATGTCAGGTGGGCCAGAGGAGGCTGCGCAAGGCCAGGCCAGCACTATGAGCCTCCCTGGGTGACCGCAGCCCCTCCTCCTGAGAGTGTGGGGAATGGGGACATGGGACACCCTCCCAGGGCAGGGGCAGAGGGTGGGGGGTTTATAAACCTGCTGGTCCTGGTGTGTTCACACCTCAGGTCTGGCTGGAGGGTGAACGGGGACTGCCAGGGTGGCAACCACCACCCTGTACATTAATCCTGGGCCCACAGGCTGTCTTCTCATGTCCTCCCTGGGGTTAAGACTGGCCTCCAGCCCCTGCCCTCCTTGGGGTTCACGGTGCTGTCACTGTGTATCTCTCCCCTGTCCTGTCCTAGAGTGAAGACACATCTTCATTGAGCTCGGATGCCACCCACATGGTGTCTCCTGTCCCGGCACACAACCTGAAGAAGCGGGTGGAGCACCTGGTGCCTGCTGTCTTGGGTGGTTACCGATCTTATGTCCACCTGTTTCTGTCAAGCTACAAGAACTTTGCCAGTCCCCGGCATGTGCTGCACCTGCTTTTCCTCAGGTGAGCACTCGGGCCCTGGATCACACAGTGTCACTAGGCCGCCTCCCAGCTCTGAGTCTTAGGACTGTCACCACACCCCTCTGAGCCTCAGTTTCCTCCTGTGTTCAGTGGGTGGTCACAGGAACAAGCTCCAGTGGGTCCCCCATGGAAAGTGCTGCTCCTGAGTCCAGCCCTGTGGAAGGTCTGCTGGAGGGGCCACGGTCGTCCTCATTCAGGATTCCTGACACCCCCACGAGGAAGTCTCTGTCACCCCCTCACTGACCTCGTTGACTTGGGCTTCACTGTTTTCACATTTTTACAGGAAATTTGAGATTCTATCAGTAGGCTTCTGGGTGTATTCAAAGCAGGGAGACCAGAGGCGGGCAGAGCGGCTTCAGGTGCACCCAGATATCTTGGGAGGAGTTGGTTGGGGTTCATTCCTTCAACAATCATACGTGAAGCCACACTATGTGCAGTCGCTTTCTGGGCACTGACCATAATCCAATGAACCGAGGAGACTGCATTCCCTGCCCTCCTGGGCTTCCATTCTATTCAGAGGTGAGACAGTCAGAGTAGACATGAGAAGCAAGTAGTGCCACCATATGGTAGATTTGACACACTCCTGACCTCCTCT
Source organism: Cynocephalus volans (assembly GCF_027409185.1). Lineage (NCBI taxonomy): Eukaryota > Metazoa > Chordata > Mammalia > Dermoptera > Cynocephalidae > Cynocephalus > Cynocephalus volans. Next base: position 7,818,638 of record NW_026902463.1, on the reverse strand, counting down.
AGGTATGGAAACATGATTTCTGATTGTGACGGGGATGGCGAATCCCTGGAGCAGCTAAAATGGTAAGTGGGGTTTAGGTGCAGAAGGAGGGGCTCCCATCTCCACACAACTGCGTGTGGTCTGCGGGGGCCTGTGGGTGGGGGGCTGGCAGAACTCTGGCTCTCACACATCTTATGATTCCTGCTACAGGGCTGAGGGCTCAAGGCTTTCCCTGCAGGGACAGGAGTCAAGACGGCTGGGGATGTGGTCTCAGGCAACATAGGGTGTGCGAGAGCCTGGAGAGCAGAGGGAGCCCAGAGAGAATCCATCCCCACGCCCTCCCACCCAGCCCTGCCCACACACCCAGAGCCCGTGCTGAGCCAGAGCAGGAGGTGTGCAGAGCATCCCGCTCACACTCGGGGCTGGAGCCTCCATGGGGATGCTCAGCTGGTGCTGAGGGTGCAGAGTGTGGTCAGGGCCAAGAGATTGCTGTCACTGGGAAAAGGATATGCAGATTTTCATGCAGACACTTGGGCAGTACATTCACGTGTGAGCTCAAGTTTGGGCTTTTCCAAGGGCCCTGGGTAGGCCAGGGGAGCAGCGCCTCCCTCTGTTTCCTCATTTATCAGATATTGCTGGACACCTCCTGTGTGCCAGTGAGTAATGCCCAGAGCAGACAGCACCCTCCTGGGGTGGACAGGTCATTCCAGCAGGGATGGGGCAGTGACACAGACAGAGGAGGTTGTCAGGTTTCCCTGAAGAAGGGAAACGTGCTCACATCAGTGGTTGAAGGCTCCTCCCATGGAGGCTTTTGCCAGCCCCTCCTTGGCTGCCAGACCCATCTGTGCCAGAATTGCCATACTGGGGGTGGACATTGGATGGGCTGGTCTATGGACAGGCACAGGCAGAGGGTACAAGACTGCAGCTCATTCAGGGGAGCCTTGGGAGGGCAGCATAAAGGGATAGGCCAGGCCTCTGATGCTGTTGCCCACCTGTCTCCCACAGTGCCATGTCCTCTGTCTTAAAGATCTGGCTGGAATTCTATTCCACCGATTTCCACGAGCCTCCTGAATTTCAATCTTTGAAGTTTCTTTCGGCCTATGTACATATCAGTATGAGAGGTTCAGAGGTGGAGCGTAAGGCTGATCTTCTTCTGGCGCAGCTGGAGAAGCCGGAGCACCTGGGGCCTAGTGAGGCGGAGACTGAGGGTGAGGAGGAAGAGGGTGGGTGCCTGTGCGGGTTTGGGGAGGGGCCTGGGCTGGGCCACACAGAGCAGAGTTTCCAGAAGCAGGCTGGGGACAGGGGCACTGAGTACTCAGAACAATCATACAGTGTCCTGCAGTTTGGGGAGACTTCCTGAGGCTGGGCCTCTGGACTTGGGCTTCTAGAAAGACAGTGTCATTGGATGAGACATAGAAACTCACATTGATATTTTCAATTGTTGTCTCTCCAGTTCCAGCTTCCGGCCAGGCTGAACACCTGTCCCAAGAGCTGCTGCCATGTTCGGCTCGAGTTCCAGCTCCAGCTCCACCACCACTGCCTGAGGCAGAGCGAGAGCAAGATCCAGAGCCCAAGCCAGAACAAGACGTAGAGCAGGAGCAAGATCCAGAGCAAGAGGTAGAGCAAGAACAAGATCCAGAGCAAGAGGAAGAGCAGGAACAAGATCCAGAGCAAGTGGTAGATCAGACGCAAGATCCAGAGCAGGAGCAACAGAAAGATCAAGAGAAAGATCCGGAGAAAGAGCAAGAGAAAGAGCAGGAGAAAGGTCAAGATCCAGAGGTAGAGCTAGAGCAACCTGACATAACCGTTCCTGAAACATCAGAAGAATTAGAAGAAACACCAGCGCCCAGGGGAGCCCTGGCTCCAGAGCTCCCACAAACACCCTCACCAGTCCCCACTCCAGATCTGTTCTTGCCCTTCCTTGACGCTGTGCTTCTCCTCATTTTTGTCTGTGTCCTGCATCTCCTCAAATTTTTTCATCTTTTATTTTCAATAATATCCCTTGTAGAAAATAAAGTGTTTCTAATATTTTCAAAATTACCATTCAGTGGCATTAAGTACATTTTTAATATGGCGCAACCCTTACCACCATCTAGTGATCAAACAGCTTCATCGACTCTGTAGTCATTAAGCTGTCACTCCCCATCCCGCCTCTCCCTGTGCCTGACTACCACTCCATTTTCTGTGTGTGTGAATTTACCTATCGTGGATTGTTCCTATCAGTACAGTTATATGTTATGTGGCCTTTTGTATCTGGCCGCATAATATGAGAAAGATCTGATTAATTTTCATTTTATGTTTTTAGTAAGAGGAAAATTACAGAAAAACCAAAGACTCTATGTAGAAACACAAAGCCCTGATAGTGATTATTGCCATAATCTTGAAATAGGAACTACTGTTGAATGACCAGAGAGCCAGAAGCCACTGAGGAAAATGCTGACTTTTCCTGGTCCAATCAAAAACCAGAATAATGTCAAAAGGTGAAAAGACAAACCCCAGACTGGAAAATTCTTCAAGGGCAGAGAAAGGGTAGTATGCATCCTAGTTGTACAAAGAGTTCTCATTTATCCATAGGGACAAAGGACATATTCCTGCAGTTCCACAGGGAAGCAATTCACATGGCCAGTAAATGTCAGACATCCGCGGCCTCCCTAATGATTATGCACAGAAATTTGCTCACTATTCAGATAGCATTTGCCCCATCAGATGGGCAGGTCTGTATGTCTGGTGACGACCAGCTCTTGTGAGAATGAAGGAAGAAGAGGTCCCAGCAGATGCCCCAGGAGATGTGTTCATAGATACCCCTGTCGCAGGAGCCACAAAGCAGCTCCTACCGAAATGCCCACGTGTGTCCATGTGCCGGGCAGCAGTGATGCTAGGAAGTTACGCCACATATATATGTATTCTATCTATGATAACCAATACATTCAATAAATCTAAACTTGAAAAATTCCAAAGAGTGATGTTTAGGGGACTTGTCAAATAACCTCAAGGTTAATATGAAAAAAAATTAAGTGCAAAAATGGCCCCCAATATATTCAAGACATAAGAAGAACAATAATAATACAAACAAAGAGGAAATTTACTCCGCCCAATAAAATGTATTGCAAAGGAACATACTTGAAAGTGCATGAGATTGGCAAAGAATAAGCGAATAGTTCAGTGGAGTAAAAGTTTGAATTTTGAAACAGATTCTGGTATGTGTGGAAAGGATTCAGATTACTTAGGGGAAAGCACTTCATCATTACAGGGATTGAAATATTATTTATTTGGAAATAAAATCCAGTTATGCTTTTGCTAGGTACCATTCACAAAATTAAATTTGAGATGAATTACTAACTTCAATATTTTGCAAAAGCTTTAAGCATTAGGAGAAAGAAAAACACATAATAATTTCCACAGAAGCCAAAACTACTTTTGAGAAAATGTGAGACTCATAAATATCAAAACACTAGATAAAATAAGGTTTGACCATACGTATTTGTATATCTCAAGATGGAGAAAAATGTGTTATGTGTATGTATTGTGAATTTAGAAAATCAAAAAGAATTAATTAAAAGCCTATTACAAACAAGACGACTTAATAAAATAAAATTTACATGTTGCGATTTAGAAATATTCACATATAAAATTAATAAATGTCTTATGTAATAACAATAACTATCTAGATTACATTACACAAATCAAGATTCCATTTTCAATAGCCACAAAATTGTTAAATTATTTGGCATAAAGCTAACAAGAACTCAACAAAGCCTGTTTAACTATGCGATTTAAGCATTAGAACACTCTTAAAACATACATACACAAACGATAGAGAAATGTCAGAGATATTTTCTTGGCCAGAAAGCCACATGATCCTAAGGATTTTATTTTCTCCTAAGTTACTTTATACGTGTGTCATGATCACATTAAAAATAGTCTCATTTGTTTCTTCACCTAGAACAAAATAAGATGATTATAAAATGTTGATGAAACATTAATCGTTCATCAGAAAAAAATGAGGAAACAAATCAAAAGGGAGGGGTAAGTCTACCAGAGATCGAAAAATTTTTTTTTATAAATTCTTCATTATCAAGACCATATGGAATTTGTTTATAAGTAAATATAAAACCTAATGAAAAAGAATGGAGAATTCAAAGAGATACCCAAGATTCCTAGAAATTTAGTATTTAAGAAAGATAGCATTTCAAATCACTGGTGAAAATATTCTGCTACTAATGTAGCAGCAGTTAACATGGATGGCATAGCAGCAATTAATAAAGCAAAGCAAACTCAAACAAAAGGTAAATGCCACCAACTAGGTCAAAAGGACACGACAAAAAGTAATTACAAGCTATAATACTTCAAATGGGTGATCAATAATGTTTCAATTTTTAAAAAAGCAAAAAAACCAAAACCTCTTAAACTAGGATAATATCACTAATACAATGATGTGTGAAAAAATGAGATGGAAATGACCAACAAAATGAAATAAAAATGAACAAAATATATGAACAATCTAATAACACAAAAGGAAATTTAAATTGGCATCAATACTTAATTAGGTGCTTAAAATCCCTCATGGAGAACTATGCATTTAAAATATATTGAAATACAAGACTTCACCTATTAGATTTGCAAAATTTAATTTTTTGATAACACACTTGTTAGTGAGACTGTGGGGATACAGGTATTATAATACACTGTGGTGGAATGCCAATGGTAGAGCCCGTAAGGAGCAGAAACTCGCAAAATTTAGCAAAATTATACTTGTATATTTACTATTTAATACTGTAACCCAATATTCAGGAATCTATATCATATGTAACCTTGAAAAATTATAAGGTGAGGTGTCGACAAGATTGTTAATATGACAATACCTATTACTAAGGGTTGGAAACACCCCAAATTTTCATTCATAAGGTTTGCATGAATAATTAGGGTGCATTTTTACAATCATGATTTCTAAACACTGAGTGTAAAATGTTATTGAAAAAACGAACAAACTGAAGACAATGAAGAGATGTACATGTTCATAGAGGAGAAAATAAGTAGGGAAAATATATCAATTCTTCCAAATAAATCTATAAATTTTGTTTATATATAAATAAAAATGGACATTTTTTACGCAATTTGATAAACTACTAATTCTATATTTCATAAGGTTGAGTACAGGCATAGAATGGACCAAACGGCTCTGGTTCTTCTCTGCAAATGGTGTTCATTTCCTTCCATCTTCAGGTAGCTTCCTAATCTAGAATATTCTGATGGCCTCCTAGATCACTTTCCTCTCTTAGAATGTCAGGCACTCGATAGCACGTCTTCTCCTCTTTCTTATCCTGGGATCATCTCCCAAGCCAGGGTGCAGCTGAATCAGCTCTTTCTCCAGCTCTCGGCACCATGCTTGGCATATGGTGGATACAAACAGAGAGAACTGAGGACACAGAGCACAAGACTCTAGAGACAGGCGTGTTACAATGACATTTAGAAAGTGACACCTTCTCACTTTTGATCCTGTATTGGTTAGAAGTGAGTCACTAAGTCCAGTCCACACTGCAGGGCAGGGGATTACGTGAGGATGTGTGCAGCAGATGGTGGGGACCACTGGGAGCCCCTGAGGAGTCGCCAACCACACAGACAGAGATGTGGCACTTGAGTCCAAACCTAAATACACACGAAGCCATTGTGAGGTGTTATGGAGGAAAGCAGTATGTGAATGCATGAAATTCCAACTGTCGCATGGTGCAGACAGGGAAAACAGACCAAGAGCAAAAGTGACATTTTCAAGATTATATGACAGGAACCAGACCTGTCGTTCGTCGTATTCCATGCTACCTTCCACACCGTCGTGGATTTTATCTCTAGTCTTGTTTATTAGCTGCATGTGACACCGGCCATAGGTTTCAGAGATGTTTTCTCACACATGCCTGATGCCATCCCTAGGAAGAAGATGCTAGAAACAGCCCCACTGTGCAAAAGGGGAGACTGGGGAGGTCTTGAGAGTGACAATGGCTTGTCCAGGGTCACATAAAGTGATAAGAAGCAGGAGCTGGGGATGAACCTACGTGTATCTCCTGCGAGCTGTGACGCTGGCTGCACCCAGGCCTTGCACAGGGGTGTGGTCAGGCAGTGTTGGTGGAAGTGTGGGCAATAGAGAGAGTTCATGGGGAAGGAGGGTCAGCAGACAGGTACCCAGAGGGGCATTTGCAGTCTTGTACACAGAGGAGGGGCTCAGGAAATGAGGTATCAGGAAGTGACTTCACTTCCTTGACGACAGACCCCAACAGAACTCGGAACTCGGTAACCTGGCACCCACATTCTATACACAGCCCCTTCCCCAGCTCACTTGGCCACAGGCAGAGTGAGATGTTGTGCTGTACCCCGAGGTCCCGGGGCCGTAGCCCCAGGAAGCCCTGTGCTGAGAGGCTTGTCCAATGCTTCCAGCGCTGGTTCAGCCCTCGCCCTCGACCCCTGTGGCCGTCTGGGAGGAGGTCCCCAAAGGTAATGTCAGGTGGCCCAGAGGAGGCTGCGCAAGGCCAGGCCAGCACTATGAGCCTCCCTGGGTGACCGCAGCCCCTCCTCCTGAGTGTGTGGGGAACGGGGACATGGGACACCCTCCCAGGGCAGGGGCAGAGGGTGGGGGGTTTATAAACCTGCTGGACCTGGTGTGTTCACACCTCAGGTCTGGCTGGAGGGTGAACGGGGACTGCCGGGGTGGCAACCACCACCCTGTACATTAACCCTGGGCCCACAGGCTGTCTTCTCATGTCCTCCCTGGGGTTAAGACTGGCCTCCAGCCCCTGCCCTCCTTGGGGTTCACGGTGCTGTCACTGTGTATCTCTCCCCTGTCCTGTCCTAGAGTGAAGACACATCTTCATTGAGCTCGGATGCCACCCACATGGTGTCTCCTGTCCCGGCACACAACCTGAAGAACCGGGTGGAGCACCTGGTGCCTGCTGTCTTGGGTGGTTACCGATCTTATGTCCACCTGTTTCTGTCAAGCTATAAGAACTTTGCCAGTCCCCAGCATGTGCTGCACCTGCTTTTCCTCAGGTGAGCACTCGGGCCCTGGATCACACAGTGTCACTAGGCCGCCTCCCAGCTGTGAGTCTTAGGACTGTCACCACACCCCTCTGAGCCTCAGTTTCCTCCTGTGTTCAGTGGGTGGTCACAGGAACAAGCTCCAGTGGGTCCCCCATGGAAAGTGCTGCTCCTGAGTCCAGCCCTGTGGAAGGTCTGCTGGAGGGGCCACGGTCGTCCTCATTCAGGATTCCTGACACCCCCACGAGGAAGTCTCTGTCACCCCCTCACTGACCTCGTTGACTTGGGCTCACTGTTTTCACATTTTTACAGGAAATTTGAGATTCTATCTGTAGGCTTCTGGGTGTATTCAAAGCAGGGAGACCAGAGGCGGGCAGAGCGGCTTCAGGTGCACCCAGATATCTTGGGAGGAGTTGGTTGGGGTTCATTCCTTCAACAATCATACGTGAAGCCACACTATGTGCAGTCGCTTTCTGGGCACTGACCATAATCCAATGAACCGAGGAGACTGCATTCCCTGCCCTCCTGGGCTTCCATTCTAGTCAGAGGTGAGACAGTCAGAGTAGACATGAGAAGCAAGTAGTGCCACCATATGGTAGATTTGACACACTCCTGACCTCCTCTAGGTATGGAAACATGATTTCTGATTGTGACGGGGATGGCGAATCCCTGGAGCAGCTAAAATGGTAAGTGGGGTTTAGGTGCAGAAGGAGGGGCTCCCATCTCCACACAACTGCGTGTGGTCTGCGGGGGCCTGTGGGTGGGGGGCTGGCAGAACTCTGGCTCTCACACATCTTATGATTCCTGCTACAGGGCTGAGGGCTCAAGGCTTTCCCTGCAGGGACAGGAGTCAAGACGGCTGGGGATGTGGTCTCAGGCAACATAGGGTGTGCGAGAGCCTGGAGAGCAGAGAGAGCCCAGAGAGAATCCATCCCCATGCCCTCCCACCCAGCCCTGCCCACACCCCCAGAGCCCGTGCTGAGCCAGAGCAGGAGGTGTGCAGAGCATCCCGCTCACACTCGGGGCTGGAGCCTCCATGGGGATGCTCAGCTGGTGCTGAGGATGCAGAGTGTGGTCAGGGCCAAGAGATTGCTGTCACTGGGAAAAGGATATGCAGATTTTCATGCAGACACTTGGGCAGTACATTCACGTGTGAGCTCAAGTTTGGGCTTTTCCAAGGGCCCTGGGTAGGCCAGGGGAGCAGCGCCTCCCTCTGTTTCCTCATTTATCAGATATTGCTGGACACCTCCTGTGTGCCAGTGAGTAATGCCCAGAGCAGACAGCACCCTCCTGGGGTGGACAGGTCATTCCAGCAGGGATGGGGCAGTGACACAGACAGAGGAGGTTGTCAGGTTTCCCTGAAGAAGGGAAACGTGCTCACATCAGTGGTTGAAGGCTCCTCCCATGGAGGCTTTTGCCAGCCCCTCCTTGGCTGCCAGGCCCATCTGTGCCAGAACTGCCATACTGGGGGTGGACATTGGATGGGCTGGTCTATGGACAGGCACAGGCAGAGGGTACAAGACTGCAGCTCATTCAGGGGAGCCTTGGGAGGGCAGCATAAAGGGATAGGCCAGGCCTCTGATGCTGTTGCCCACCTGTCTCCCACAGTGCCATGTCCTCTGTCTTAAAGATCTGGCTGGAATTCTATTCCACCGATTTCCACGAGCCTCCTGAATTTCATTCTTTGAAGTTTCTTTTGGCCTATGTACATATCGGTATGAGAGGTTCAGAGGTGGAGCGTAAGGCTGATCTTCTTCTGGCGCAGCTGGAGAAGCCGGAGCACCTGGGGCCTAGTGAGGCGGAGACTGAGGGTGAGGAGGAAGAGGGTGGGTGCCTGTGCGGGTTTGGGGAGGGGCCTGGGCTGGGCCACACAGAGCAGAGTTTCCAGAAGCAGGCTGGGGACAGGGGCACTGAGTACTCAGAACAATCATACAGTGTTCTGTGGTGTGGGGAGACTTCCTGAGGCCTGGTCTCTGGACTTGGGCTTTTAGAAAGACAGTGTCATTGGATAGAAACTCACATTGATATTTTAAATTGTTGTCTCTCCAGTTCCAGCTTCCGCCCAGGCTGAACCCCTGTCCCAAGAGCTGCTGCCATGTTCGGCTCGAGTTCCAGCTCCAGCTCCACCACCACTGCCTGAGGCAGAGCGAGAGCAAGATCCAGAGCCCAAGCCAGAACAAGACGTAGAGCAGGAGCAAGATCCAGAGCAAGAGGTAGAGCAAGAACAAGATCCAGAGCAAGAGGAAGAGCAGGAACAAGATCCAGAGCAAGTGGTAGATCAGACGCAAGATCCAGAGCAGGAGCAACAGAAAGATCAAGAGAAAGATCAGGAGAAAGAGCAAGAGAAAGAGCAGGAGAAAGGTCAAGATCCAGAGGTAGAGCTAGAGCAACCTGACATAACCGTTCCTGAAACATCAGAAGAATTAGAAGAAACACCAGCGCCCAGGGGAGCCCTGGCTCCAGAGCTCCCACAAACACCCTCACCAGTCCCCACTCCAGATCTGTTCTTGCCCTTCCTTGACGCTGTGCTTCTCCTCATTTTTGTCTGTGTCCTGCATCTCCTCAAATTTTTTCATCTTTTATTTTCAATAATATCCCTTGTAGAAAATAAAGTGTTTCTAATATTTTCAAAATTACCATTCAGTGGCATTAAGTACATTTTTAATATGGCGCAACCCTTACCACCATCTAGTGATCAAACAGCTTCATCGACTCTGTAGTCATTAAGCTGTCACTCCCCATCCCGCCTCTCCCTGTGCCTGACTACCACTCCATTTTCTGTGTGTGTGAATTTACCTATCGTGGATTGTTCCTATCAGTACAGTTATATGTTATGTGGCCTTTTGTATCTGGCCGCATAATATGAGAAAGATCTGATTAATTTTCATTTTATGTTTTTAGTAAGAGGAAAATTACAGAAAAACCAAAGACTCTATGTAGAAACACAAAGCCCTGATAGTGATTATTGCCATAATCTTGAAATAGGAACTACTGTTGAATGACCAGAGAGCCAGAAGCCACTGAGGAAAATGCTGACTTTTCCTGGTCCAATCAAAAACCAGAATAATGTCAAAAGGTGAAAAGACAAACCCCAGACTGGAAAATTCTTCAAGGGCAGAGAAAGGGTAGTATGCATCCTAGTTGTACAAAGAGTTCTCATTTATCCATAGGGACAAAGGACATATTCCTGCAGTTCCACAGGGAAGCAATTCACATGGCCAGTAAATGTCAGACATCCGCGGCCTCCCTAATGATTATGCACAGAAATTTGCTCACTATTCAGATAGCATTTGCCCCATCAGATGGGCAGGTCTGTATGTCTGGTGACGACCAGCTCTTGTGAGAATGAAGGAAGAAGAGGTCCCAGCAGATGCCCCAGGAGATGTGTTCATAGATACCCCTGTCGCAGGAGCCACAAAGCAGCTCCTACCGAAATGCCCACGTGTGTCCATGTGCCGGGCAGCAGTGATGCTAGGAAGTTACGCCACATATATATGTATTCTATCTGTGATAACCAATACATTCAATAAATCTAAACTTGAAAAATTCCAAAGAGTGATGTTTAGGGGACTTGTCAAATAACCTCAAGGTTAATATGAAAAAAAATTAAGTGCAAAAATGGCCCCCAATATATTCAAGACATAAGAAGAACAATAATAATAAAAACAAAGAGGAAATTTACTCCGCCCAATAAAATGTATTGCAAAGGAACATACTTGAAAGTGCATGAGATTGGCAAAGAATAAGCGAATAGTTCAGTGGAGTAAAAGTTTGAATTTTGAAACAGATTCTGGTATGTGTGGAAAGGATTCAGATTACTTAGGGGAAAGCACTTCATCATTACAGGGATTGAAATATTATTTATTTGGAAATAAAATCCAGTTATGCTTTTGCTAGGTACCATTCACAAAATTAAATTTGAGATGAATTACTAACTTCAATATTTTGCAAAAGCTTTAAGCATTAGGAGAAAGAAAAACACATAATAATTTCCACAGAAGCCAAAACTACTTTTGAGAAAATGTGAGACTCATAAATATCAAAACACTAGATAAAATAAGGTTTGACCATACGTATTTGTATATCTCAAGATGGAGAAAAATGTGTTATGTGTATGTATTGTGAATTTAGAAAATCAAAAAGAATTAATTAAAAGCCTATTACAAACAAGACGACTTAATAAAATAAAATTTACATGTTGCGATTTAGAAACATTCACATATAAAATTAATAAATGTCTTATGTAATAACAATAACTATCTAGATTACATTACACAAATCAAGATTCCATTTTCAATAGCCACAAAATTGTTAAATTATTTGGCATAAAGCTAACAAGAACTCAACAAAGCCTGTTTAACTATGCGATTTAAGCATTAGAACACTCTTAAAACATACATACACAAACGATAGAGAAATGTCAGAGATATTTTCTTGGCCAGAAAGCCACATGATCCTAAGGATTTTATTTTCTCCTAAGTTACTTTATACGTGTGTCATGATCACATTAAAAATAGTCTCATTTGTTTCTTCACCTAGAACAAAATAAGATGATTATAAAATGTTGATGAAACATTAATCGTTCATCAGAAAAAAATGAGGAAACAAATCAAAAGGGAGGGGTAAGTCTACCAGAGATCGAAAATTTTTTTTTTATAAATTCTTCATTATCAAGACCATATGGAATTTGTTTATAAGTAAATATAAAACCTCATGAAAAAGAATGGAGAATTCAAAGAGATACCCAAGATTCCTAGAAATTTAGTATTTAAGAAAGATAGCATTTCAAATCACTGGTGAAAATATGCTGCTACTAATGTAGCAGCAGTTAACATGGATGGCATAGCAGCAATTAATAAAGCAAAGCAAACTCAAACAAAAGGTAAATGCCACCAACTAGGTCAAAAGGACACGACAAAAAGTAATTACAAGCTATAATACTTCAAATGGGTGATCAATAATGTTTCAATTTTTAAAAAAGCAAAAAAACAAAAAACCTCTTAAACTAGGATAATATCACTAATACAATGATGTGTGAAAAAATGAGATGGAAATGACCAACAAAATGAAATAAAAATGAACAAAATATATGAACAATCTAATAACACAAAAGGAAATTTAAATTGGCATCAATACTTAATTAGGTGCTTAAAATCCCTCATAGAGAACTATGCATTTAAAATATATTGAAATACAAGACTTCACCTATTAGATTTGCAAAATTTAATTTTTTGATAACACACTTGTTAGTGAGACTGTGGGGATACAGGTATTATAATACACTGTGGTGGAATGCCAATGGTAGAGCCCATAAGGAGCAGAAACTCGCAAAATTTAGCAAAATTATACTTGTATATTTACTATTTAATACTGTAACCCAATATTCAGGAATCTATATCATATGTAACCTTGAAAAATTATAAGGTGAGGTGTCAACAAGATTGTTAATATGACAATACCTATTACTAAGGGTTGGAAACACCCCAAATTTTCATTCATAAGGTTTGCATGAATAATTAGGGTGCATTTTTACAATCATGATTTCTAAACACTGAGTGTAAAATGTTATTGAAAAAACGAACAAACTGAAGACAATGAAGAGATGTACATGTTCATAGAGGAGAAAATAAGTAGGGAAAATATATCAATTCTTCCAAATAAATCTATAAATTTTGTTTATATATAAATAAAAATGGACATTTTTTACGCAATTTGATAAACTACTAATTCTATATTTCATAAGGTTGATTACAGGCATAGAATGGACCAAACGGCTCTGGTTCTTCTCTGCAAATGGTGTTCATTTCCTTCCATCTTCAGGTAGCTTCCTAATCTAGAATATTCTGATGGCCTCCTAGATCACTTTCCTCTCTTAGAATGTCAGGCACTCGACAGCACGTCTTCTCCTCTTTCTTATCCTGGGATCATCTCCCAAGCCAGGGTGCAGCTGAATCAGCTCTTTCTCCAGCTCTCGGCACCATGCTTGGCATATGGTGGATACAAACAGAGAGAACTGAGGACACAGAGCACAAGACTCTAGAGACAGGCGTGTTACAATGACATTTAGAAAGTGACACCTTCTCACTTTTGATCCTGTATTGGTTAGAAGTGAGTCACTAAGTCCAGTCCACACTGCAGGGCAGGGGATTACGTGAGGATGTGTGCAGCAGATGGTGGGGACCACTGGGAGCCCCTGAGGAGTCGCCAACCACACAGACAGAGATGTGGCACTTGAGTCCAAACCTAAATACACACGAAGCCATTGTGAGGTGTTATGGAGGAAAGCAGTATGTGAATGCATGAAATTCCAACTGTCGCATGGTGCAGACAGGGAAAACAGACCAAGAGCAAAAGTGACATTTTCAAGATTATATGACAGGAACCAGACCTGTCGTTCGTCGTATTCCATGCTACCTTCCACACCGTCGTGGATTTTATCTCTAGTCTTGTTTATTAGCTGCATGTGACACCGGCCATAGGTTTCAGAGATGTTTTCTCACACATGCCTGATGCCATCCCTAGGAAGAAGATGCTAGAAACAGCCCCACTGTGCAAAAGGGGAGACTGGGGAGGTCTTGAGAGTGACAATGGCTTGTCCAGGGTCACATAAAGTGATAAGAAGCAGGAGCTGGGGATGAACCTACGTGTATCTCCTGCGAGCTGTGACGCTGGCTGCACCCAGGCCTTGCACAGGGGTGTGGTCAGGCAGTGTTGGTGGAAGTGTGGGCAATAGAGAGAGTTCATGGGGAAGGAGGGTCAGCAGACAGGTACCCAGAGGGGCATTTGCAGTCTTGTACACAGAGGAGGGGCTCAGGAAATGAGGTATCAGGAAGTGACTTCACTTCCTTGACGACAGACCCCAAAAGAACTCGGAACTCGGTAACCTGGCACCCACATTCTATACACAGCCCCTTCCCCAGCTCACTTGGCCACAGGCAGAGTGAGATGTTGTGCTGTACCCCGAGGTCCCGGGGCCGTAGCCCCAGGAAGCCCTGTGCTGAGAGGCTTGTCCAATGCTTCCAGCGCTGGTTCAGCCCTCGCCCTCGACCCCTGTGGCCGTCTGGGAGGAGGTCCCCAAAGGTAATGTCAGGTGGCCCAGAGGAGGCTGCGCAAGGCCAGGCCAGCACTATGAGCCTCCCTGGGTGACCGCAGCCCCTCCTCCTGAGTGTGTGGGGAACGGGGACATGGGACACCCTCCCAGGGCAGGGGCAGAGGGTGGGGGGTTTATAAACCTGCTGGTCCTGGTGTGTTCACACCTCAGGTCTGGCTGGAGGGTGAACGGGGACTGCCGGGGTGGCAACCACCACCCTGTATATTAATCCTGGGCCTTCAGGCTGTCTTCTCATGTCCTCCCTGGGGTTAAGACTGGCCTCCAGCCCCTGCCCTCCTTGGGGTTCATGGTGCTGTCACTGTGTGTCTCTCCCCTGTCCTGACCTAGAGTGAAGACACATCTTCATTGAGCTCGGATGCCACCCACATGGTTTCTCCTGTCCCGGCACGCACCCTGAAGAAGCGGGTGGAGCACCTGGTGCCTGCTGTCTTGGGTGGTTACCGATCTTATGTCCACCTGTTTCTGTCAAGCTACAAGAACTTTGCCAGTCCCCGGCATGTGCTGCACCTGCTTTTCCTCAGGTGAGCACTCAGGCCCTGGATCACACACTGTCACTAGGCCGCCTCCCAGCTGTGAGCCTTAGGACTGTCACCACACCCCTCTGAGCCTCAGTTTCCTCCTGTGTTCAGTGGGTGGTCACAGGAACAAGCTCCAGTGGGTCCCCCATGGAAAGTGCTGCTCCTGAGTCCAGCCCTGTGGAAGGTCTGCTGGAGGGGCCACGATCGTCCTCATTCAGGATTCCTGACACCCCCACGAGGAAGTCTCTGTCACCCCCTCACTGACCTCATTGACTTGGGCTTCACTGTTTTCACATTTTTACAGGAAATTTGAGATTCTATCTGTAGGCTTCTGGGTGTATTCAAAGCAGGGAGACCAGAGGCGGGCTGAGCGGCTTCAGGTGCACCCAGATATCTTGGGAGGAGTTGGTTGGGGTTCATTCCTTCAACAATCATACGGGAAACCACACTATGTGCAGTCGCTTTCTGGGCACTGACCATAATCCAATGAACCGAGGAGACTGCATTCCCTGCCCTCCTGGGCTTCCATTCTAGTCAGAGGTGAGACAGTCAGAGTAGACATGAGAAGAAAGTAGTGCCACCATATGGTAGATTTGACACACTCCTGACCTCCTCTAGGTATGGAAACATGATTTCTGATTGTGACGGGGATGGCGAATCCCTGGAGCAGCTAAAATGGTAAGTGGGGTTTAGGTGCAGAAGGAGGGGCTCCCATCTCCACACAACTGCGTGTGGTCTGCGGGGGCCTGTGGGTGGGGGGCTGGCAGAACTCTGGCTCTCACACATCTTATGATTCCTGCTACAGGGCTGAGGGCTCAAGGCTTTCCCTGCAGGGACAGGAGTCAAGACGGCTGGGGATGTGGTCTCAGGCAACATAGGGTGTGCGAGAGCCTGGAGAGCAGAGGGAGCCCAGAGAGAATCCATCCCCACGCCCTCCCACCCAGCCCTGCCCACACACCCAGAGCCCGTGCTGAGCCAGAGCAGGAGGTGTGCAGAGCATCCCGCTCACACTCGGGGCTGGAGCCTCCATGGGGATGCTCAGCTGGTGCTGAGGGTGCAGAGTGTGATCAGGGCCAAGAGATTGCTGTCACTGGGAAAAGGATATGCAGATTTTCATGCAGACACTTGGGCAGTACATTCACGTGTGAGCTCAAGTTTGGGCTTTTCCAAGGGCCCTGGGTAGGCCAGGGGAGCAGCGCCTCCCTCTGTTTCCTCATTTATCAGATATTGCTGGACACCTCCTGTGTGCCAGTGAGTAATGCCCAGAGCAGACAGCACCCTCCTGGGGTGGACAGGTCATTCCAGCAGGGATGGGGCAGTGACACAGACAGAGGAGGTTGTCAGGTTTCCCTGAAGAAGGGAAACGTGCTCACATCAGTGGTTGAAGGCTCCTCCCATGGAGGCTTTTGCCAGCCCCTCCTTGGCTGCCAGACCCATCTGTGCCAGAACTGCCATACTGGGGGTGGACATTGGATGGGCTGGTCTATGGACAGGCACAGGC
This sequence comes from Cynocephalus volans, assembly GCF_027409185.1. Taxonomy (NCBI): domain Eukaryota; kingdom Metazoa; phylum Chordata; class Mammalia; order Dermoptera; family Cynocephalidae; genus Cynocephalus; species Cynocephalus volans. The sequence continues at coordinate 7,802,506 of NW_026902463.1, read as the reverse complement.
AGAGGGTACAAGACTGCAGCTCATTCAGGGGAGCCTTGGGAGGGCAGCATAAAGGGATAGGCCAGGCCTCTGATGCTGTTGCCCACCTGTCTCCCACAGTGCCATGTCCTCTGTCTTAAAGATCTGGCTGGAATTCTATTCCACCGATTTCCACGAGCCTCCTGAATTTCATACTTTGAAGTTTCTTTCGGCCTATGTACATATCAGTATGAGAGGTTCAGAGGTGGAGCGTAAGGCTGATCTTCTTCTGGCGCAGCTGGAGAAGCCGGAGCACCTGGAGCCTAGTGAGGCGGAGACTGAGGGTGAGGAGGAAGAGGGTGGGTGCCTGTGCGGGTTTGGGGAGGGGCCTGGGCTGGGCCACACAGAGCAGAGTTTCCAGAAGCAGGCTGGGGACAGGGGCACTGAGTACTCAGAACAATCATACAGTGTCCTGCAGTTTGGGGAGACTTCCTGAGGCTGGGACTCTGGACTTGGGCTTCTAGAAAGACAGTGTCATTGGATGAGACATAGAAACTCACATTGATATTTTCAATTGTTGTCTCTCCAGTTCCAGATTCCGCCCAGGCTGAACAACTGTCCCAAGAGCTGCTGCCATGTTCGGCTCAAGTTCCAGCTCCAGCTCCAACTCCACTGCCAGAGGCAGAGCGAGATCAAGATCCAGAGCCCAAGCCAGAGCAAGACGTAGAGCAGGAGCAAGAGCCAGAGCAAGAGGTAGAGCAGGAACAAGATCCAGAGCAAGAGGTAGAGCAGGAACAAGATCCAGAGCAAGTGGTAGATCAGACGCAAGATCCAGAGCAGGAGCAACAGAAAGATCAAGAGAAAGTTCAGGAGAAAGAGCAAGAGAAAGAGCAGGAGAAAGATCAAGATCCAGAGGTAGAGCTAGAGCAACCTGACATAACCGTTCCTGAAACATCAGAAGAATTAGAAGAAACACCAGCACCCAGGGGAGCCCTGGCTCCAGAGCTCCCACAAACACCCTCACCAGTCCCCACTCCAGATCTGTTCTTGCCCTTCCTTGACGCTGTGCTTCTCCTCATTTTTGTCTGTGTCCTGCATCTCCTCAAATTTTTTCATCTTTTATTTTCAATAATATCCCTTGTAGAAAATAAAGTGTTTCTAATATTTTCAAAATTACCATTCAGTGGCATTAAGTACATTTTTAATATGGCGCAACCCTTACCACCATCTAGTGATCGAACAGCTTCATCGACTCTGTAGTCATTAAGCTGTCACGCCCCATCCCGCCTCTCCCTGTGCCTGACTACCACTCCATTTTCTGTGTGTGTGAATTTACCTATCGTGGATTGTTCCTATCAGTACAGTTATATGTTATGTGGCCTTTTGTATCTGGCCGCATAATATGAGAAAGATCTGATTAATTTTCATTTTATGTTTTTAGTAAGAGGAAAATTACAGAAAAACCAAAGACTCTATGTAGAAACACAAAGCCCTGATAGTTATTATTGCCATAATCTTGAAATAGGAACTACTGTTGAATGACCAGAGAGCCAGAAGCCACTGAGGAAAATGCTGACTTTTCCTGGTCCAAACAAAAACCAGAATAATGTCAAAAGGTGAAAAGACAAACCCCAGACTGGAAAATTCTTCAAGGGCAGAGAAAGGGTAGTATGCATCCTAGTTGTACAAAGAGTTCTCATTTATCCATAGGGACAAAGGACATATTCCTGCAGTTCCACAGGGAAGCAATTCACATGGCCAGTAAATGTCAGACATCCGCGGCCTCCCTAATGATTATGCACAGAAATTTGCTCACTATTCAGATAGCATTTGCCCCATCAGATGGGCAGGTCTGTATGTCTGGTGACGACCAGCTCTTGTGAGAATGAAGGAAGAAGAGGTCCCAGCAGATGCCCCAGGAGATGTGTTCATAGATACCCCTGTCGCAGGAGCCACAAAGCAGCTCCTACCGAAATGCCCACGTGTGTCCATGTGCCGGGCAGCAGTGATGCTAGGAAGTTACGCCACATATATATGTATTCTATCTATGATAACCAATACATTCAATAAATCTAAACTTGAAAAATTCCAAAGAGTGATGTTTAGGGGACTTGTCAAATAACCTCAAGGTTAATATGAAAAAAAATTAAGTGCAAAAATGGCCCCCAATATATTCAAGACATAAGAAGAACAATAATAATAAAAACAAAGAGGAAATTTACTCCGCCCAATAAAATGTATTGCAAAGGAACATACTTGAAAGTGCATGAGATTGGCAAAGAATAAGCGAATAGTTCAGTGGAGTAAAAGTTTGAATTTTGAAACAGATTCTGGTATGTGTGGAAAGGATTCAGATTACTTAGGGGAAAGCACTTCATCATTACAGGGATTGAAATATTATTTATTTGGAAATAAAATCCAGTTATGCTTTTGCTAGGTACCATTCACAAAATTAAATTTGAGATGAATTACTAACTTCAATATTTTGCAAAAGCTTTAAGCATTAGGAGAAAGAAAAACACATAATAATTTCCACAGAAGCCAAAACTACTTTTGAGAAAATGTGAGACTCATAAATATCAAAACACTAGATAAAATAAGGTTTGACCATACGTATTTGTATATCTCAAGATGGAGAAAAATGTGTTATGTGTATGTATTGTGAATTTAGAAAATCAAAAAGAATTAATTAAAAGCCTATTACAAACAAGACGACTTAATAAAATAAAATTTACATGTTGCGATTTAGAAAAATTCACATATAAAATTAATAAATGTCTTATGTAATAACAATAACTATCTAGATTACATTACACAAATCAAGATTCCATTTTCAATAGCCACAAAATTGTTAAATTATTTGGCATAAAGCTAACAAGAACTCAACAAAGCCTGTTTAACTATGCGATTTAAGCATTAGAACACTCTTAAAACATACATACACAAACGATAGAGAAATGTCAGAGATATTTTCTTGGCCAGAAAGCCACATGATCCTAAGGATTTTATTTTCTCCTAAGTTACTTTATACGTGTGTCATGATCACATTAAAAATAGTCTCATTTGTTTCTTCACCTAGAACAAAATAAGATGATTATAAAATGTTGATGAAACATTAATTGTTCATCAGAAAAAAATGAGGAAACAAATCAAAAGGGAGGGGTAAGTCTACCAGAGATCAAAATTTTTTTTTTATAAATTCTTCATTATCAAGACCATATGGAATTTGTTTATAAGTAAATATAAAACCTAATGAAAAAGAATGGAGAATTCAAAGAGATACCCAAGATTCCTAGAAATTTAGTATTTAAGAAAGATAGCATTTCAAATCACTGGTGAAAATATGCTGCTACTAATGTAGCAGCAGTTAACATGGATGGCATAGCAGCAATTAATAAAGCAAAGCAAACTCAAACAAAAGGTAAATGCCACCAACGAGGTCAAAAGGACACGACAAAAAGTAATTACAAGCTATAATACTTCAAATGGGTGATCAATAATGTTTCAATTTTTAAAAAAGCAAAAAAACAAAAAACCTCTTAAACTAGGATAATATCACTAATACAATGATGTGTGAAAAAATGAGATGGAAATGACCAACAAAATGAAATAAAAGTGAACAAAATATATGAACAATCTAATAACACAAAAGGAAATTTAAATTGGCATCAATACTTAATTAGGTGCTTAAAATCCCTCATAGAGAACTATGCATTTAAAATATATTGAAATACAAGACTTCACCTATTAGATTTGCAAAATTTAATTTTTTGATAACACACTTGTTAGTGAGACTGTGGGGATACAGGTATTATAATACACTGTGGTGGAATGCAAATGGTAGAGCCCATAAGGAGCAGAAACTCGCAAAATTTAGCAAAATTATACTTGTATATTTACTATTTAATACTGTAACCCAATATTCAGGAATCTATATCATATGTAACCTTGAAAAATTATAAGGTGAGGTGTCGACAAGATTGTTAATATGACAATACCTATTACTAAGGGTTGGAAACACCCCAAATTTTCATTCATAAGGTTTGCATGAATAATTAGGGTGCATTTTTACAATCATGATTTCTAAACACTGAGTGTAAAATGTTATTGAAAAAACGAACAAACTGAAGACAATGAAGAGATGTACATGTTCATAGAGGAGAAAATAAGTAGGGAAAATATATCAATTCTTCCAAATAAATCTATAAATTTTGTTTATATATAAATAAAAATGGACATTTTTTACGCAATTTGATAAACTACTAATTCTATATTTCATAAGGTTGAGTACAGGCATAGAATGGACCAAACGGCTCTGGTTCTTCTCTGCAAATGGTGTTCATTTCCTTCCATCTTCAGGTAGCTTCCTAATCTAGAATATTCTGATGGCCTCCTAGATCACTTTCCTCTCTTAGAATGTCAGGCACTCGATAGCACGTCTTCTCCTCTTTCTTATCCTGGGATCATCTCCCAAGCCAGGGTGCAGCTGAATCAGCTCTTTCTCCAGCTCTCGGCACCATGCTTGGCATATGGTGGATACAAACAGAGAGAACTGAGGACACAGAGCACAAGACTCTAGAGACAGGCGTGTTACAATGACATTTAGAAAGTGACACCATCTCACTTTTTATCCTGTATTGGTTAGAAGTGAGTCACTAAGTCCAGTCCACACTGCAGGGCAGGGGATTACGTGAGGATGTGTGCAGCAGATGGTGGGGACCACTGGGAGCCCCTGAGGAGTCGCCAACCACACAGACAGAGATGTGGCACTTGAGTCCAAACCTAAATACACACGAAGCCATTGTGAGGTTTTATGGAGGAAAGCAGTATGTGAATGCATGCAATTCCAACTGTCGCATGGTGCAGACAGGGAAAACAGACCAAGAGCAAAAGTGACATTTTCAAGATTATATGACAGGAACCAGACCTGTCGTTCGTCGTATTCCATGCTACCTTCCACACCGTCGTGGATTTTATCTCTAGTCTTGTTTATTAGCTGCATGTGACACCGGCCATAGGTTTCAGAGATGTTTTCTCACACATGCCTGATGCCATCCCTAGGAAGAAGATGCTAGAAACAGCCCCACTGTGCAAAAGGGGAGACTGGGGAGGTCTTGAGAGTGACAATGGCTTGTCCAGGGTCACATAAAGTGATAAGAAGCAGGAGCTGGGGATGAACCTACGTGTATCTCCTGCGAGCTGTGACGCTGGCTGCACCCAGGCCTTGCACAGGGGTGTGGTCAGGCAGTGTTGGTGGAAGTGTGGGCAATAGAGAGAGTTCATGGGGAAGGAGGGTCAGCAGACAGGTACCCAGAGGGGCATTTGCAGTCTTGTACACAGAGGAGGGGCTCAGGAAATGAGGTATCAGGAAGTGACTTCACTTCCTTGACGACAGACCCCAACAGAACTCGGAACTCGGTAACCTGGCACCCACATTCTATACACAGCCCCTTCCCCAGCTCACTTGGCCACAGGCAGAGTGAGATGTTGTGCTGTACCCCGAGGTCCCGGGGCCGTAGCCCCAGGAAGCCCTGTGCTGAGAGGCTTGTCCAATGCTTCCAGCGCTGGTTCAGCCCTCGCCCTCGACCCCTGTGGCCGTCTGGGAGGAGGTCCCCAAAGGTAATGTCAGGTGGCCCAGAGGAGGCGGTGCAAGGCCAGGCCAGCACTATGAGCCTCCCTGGGTGACCGCATCCCCTCCTCCTGAGTGTGTGGGGAACGGGGACATGGGACACCCTCCCAGGGCAGGGGCAGAGGGTGGGGGGTTTATAAACCTGCTGGACCTGGTGTGTTCACACCTCAGGTCTGGCTGGAGGGTGAACGGGGAATGCCGGGGTGGCAACCACCACCCTGTACATTAACCCTGGGCCCACAGGCTGTCTTCTCATGTCCTCCCTGGGGTTAAGACTGGCCTCCAGCCCCTGCCCTCCTTGGGGTTCACGGTGCTGTCACTGTGTATCTCTCCCCTGTCCTGTCCTAGAGTGAAGACACATCTTCATTGAGCTCGGATGCCACCCACATGGTGTCTCCTGTCCCGGCACGCACCCTGAAGAAGCGGGTGGAGCACCTGGTGCCTGCTGTCTTGGGTGGTTACCGATCTTATGTCCACCTGTTTCTGTCAAGCTACAAGAACTTTGCCAGTCCCCGGCATGTGCTGCACCTGCTTTTCCTCAGGTGAGCACTCAGGCCCTGGATCACACAGTGTCACTAGGCCGCCTCCCAGCTGTGAGTCTTAGGACTGTCACCACACCCCTCTGAGCCTCAGTTTCCTCCTGTGTTCAGTGGGTGGTCACAGGAACAAGCTCCAGTGGGTCCCCCATGGAAAGTGCTGCTCCTGAGTCCAGCCCTGTGGAAGGTCTGCTGGAGGGGCCACGGTCGTCCTCATTCAGGATTCCTGACACCCCCACGAGGAAGTCTCTGTCACCCCCTCACTGACCTCGTTGACTTGGGCTTCACTGTTTTCACATTTTTACAGGAAATTTGAGATTCTATCTGTAGGCTTCTGGGTGTATTCAAAGCAGGGAGACCAGAGGCGGGCTGAGCGGCTTCAGGTGCACCCAGATATCTTGGGAGGAGTTGGTTGGGGTTCATTCCTTCAACAATCATACGGGAAACCACACTATGTGCAGTCGCTTTCTGGGCACTGACCATAATCCAATGAACCGAGGAGACTGCATTCCCTGCCCTCCTGGGCTTCCATTCTAGTCAGAGGTGAGACAGTCAGAGTAGACATGAGAAGCAAGTAGTGCCACCATATGGTAGATTTGACACACTCCTGACCTCCTCTAGGTATGGAAACATGATTTCTGATTGTGACGGGGATGGCGAATCCCTGGAGCAGCTAAAATGGTAAGTGGGGTTTAGGTGCAGAAGGAGGGGCTCCCATCTCCACACAACTGCGTGTGGTCTGCGGGGGCCTGTGGGTGGGGGGCTGGCAGAACTCTGGCTCTCACACATCTTATGATTCCTGCTACAGGGCTGAGGGCTCAAGGCTTTCCCTGCAGGGACAGGAGTCAAGACGGCTGGGGATGTGGTCTCAGGCAACATAGGGTGTGCGAGAGCCTGGAGAGCAGAGGGAGCCCAGAGAGAATCCATCCCCACGCCCTCCCACCCAGCCCTGCCCACACACCCAGAGCCCGTGCTGAGCCAGAGCAGGAGGTGTGCAGAGCATCCCGCTCACACTCGGGGCTGGAGCCTCCATGGGGATGCTCAGCTGGTGCTGAGGGTGCAGAGTGTGATCAGGGCCAAGAGATTGCTGTCACTGGGAAAAGGATATGCAGATTTTCATGCAGACACTTGGGCAGTACATTCACGTGTGAGCTCAAGTTTGGGCTTTTCCAAGGGCCCTGGGTAGGCCAGGGGAGCAGCGCCTCCCTCTGTTTCCTCATTTATCAGATATTGCTGGACACCTCCTGTGTGCCAGTGAGTAATGCCCAGAGCAGACAGCACCCTCCTGGGGTGGACAGGTCATTCCAGCAGGGATGGGGCAGTGACACAGACAGAGGAGGTTGTCAGGTTTCCCTGAAGAAGGGAAACGTGCTCACATCAGTGGTTGAAGGCTCCTCCCATGGAGGCTTTTGCCAGCCCCTCCTTGGCTGCCAGACCCATCTGTGCCAGAACTGCCATACTGGGGGTGGACATTGGATGGGCTGGTCTATGGACAGGCACAGGCAGAGGGTACAAGACTGCAGCTCATTCAGGGGAGCCTTGGGAGGGCAGCATAAAGGGATAGGCCAGGCCTCTGATGCTGTTGCCCACCTGTCTCCCACAGTGCCATGTCCTCTGTCTTAAAGATCTGGCTGGAATTCTATTCCACCGATTTCCACGAGCCTCCTGAATTTCATACTTTGAAGTTTCTTTCGGCCTATGTACATATCAGTATGAGAGGTTCAGAGGTGGAGCGTAAGGCTGATCTTCTTCTGGCGCAGCTGGAGAAGCCGGAGCACCTGGAGCCTAGTGAGGCGGAGACTGAGGGTGAGGAGGAAGAGGGTGGGTGCCTGTGCGGGTTTGGGGAGGGGCCTGGGCTGGGCCACACAGAGCAGAGTTTCCAGAAGCAGGCTGGGGACAGGGGCACTGAGTACTCAGAACAATCATACAGTGTCCTGCAGTTTGGGGAGACTTCCTGAGGCTGGGACTCTGGACTTGGGCTTCTAGAAAGACAGTGTCATTGGATGAGACATAGAAACTCACATTGATATTTTCAATTGTTGTCTCTCCAGTTCCAGATTTCGCCCAGGCTGAACAACTGTCCCAAGAGCTGCTGCCATGTTCGGCTCGAGTTCCAGCTCCAGCTCCAACTCCACTGCCAGAGGCAGAGCGAGATCAAGATCCAGAGCCCAAGCCAGAGCAAGACGTAGAGCAGGAGCAAGAGCCAGAGCAAGAGGTAGAGCAGGAACAAGATCCAGAGCAAGAGGTAGAGCAGGAACAAGATCCAGAGCAAGTGGTAGATCAGACGCAAGATCCAGAGCAGGAGCAACAGAAAGATCAAGAGAAAGTTCAGGAGAAAGAGCAAGAGAAAGAGCAGGAGAAAGATCAAGATCCAGAGGTAGAGCTAGAGCAACCTGACATAACCGTTCCTGAAACATCAGAAGAATTAGAAGAAACACCAGCACCCAGGGGAGCCCTGGCTCCAGAGCTCCCACAAACACCCTCACCAGTCCCCACTCCAGATCTGTTCTTGCCCTTCCTTGACGCTGTGCTTCTCCTCATTTTTGTCTGTGTCCTGCATCTCCTCAAATTTTTTCATCTTTTATTTTCAATAATATCCCTTGTAGAAAATAAAGTGTTTCTAATATTTTCAAAATTACCATTCAGTGGCATTAAGTACATTTTTAATATGGCGCAACCCTTACCACCATCTAGTGATCGAACAGCTTCATCGACTCTGTAGTCATTAAGCTGTCACTCCCCATCCCGCCTCTCCCTGTGCCTGACTACCACTCCATTTTCTGTGTGTGTGAATTTACCTATCGTGGATTGTTCCTATCAGTACAGTTATATGTTATGTGGCCTTTTGTATCTGGCCGCATAATATGAGAAAGATCTGATTAATTTTCATTTTATGTTTTTAGTAAGAGGAAAATTACAGAAAAACCAAAGACTCTATGTAGAAACACAAAGCCCTGATAGTGATTATTGCCATAATCTTGAAATAGGAACTACTGTTGAATGACCAGAGAGCCAGAAGCCACTGAGGAAAATGCTGACTTTTCCTGGTCCAAACAAAAACCAGAATAATGTCAAAAGGTGAAAAGACAAACCCCAGACTGGAAAATTCTTCAAGGGCAGAGAAAGGGTAGTATGCATCCTAGTTGTACAAAGAGTTCTCATTTATCCATAGGGACAAAGGACATATTCCTGCAGTTCCACAGGGAAGCAATTCACATGGCCAGTAAATGTCAGACATCCGCGGCCTCCCTAATGATTATGCACAGAAATTTGCTCACTATTCAGATAGCATTTGCCCCATCAGATGGGCAGGTCTGTATGTCTGGTGACGACCAGCTCTTGTGAGAATGAAGGAAGAAGAGGTCCCAGCAGATGCCCCAGGAGATGTGTTCATAGATACCCCTGTCGCAGGAGCCACAAAGCAGCTCCTACCGAAATGCCCACGTGTGTCCATGTGCCGGGCAGCAGTGATGCTAGGAAGTTACGCCACATATATATGTATTCTATCTATGATAACCAATAGATTCAATAAATCTAAACTTGAAAAATTCCAAAGAGTGATGTTTAGGGGACTTGTCAAATGACCTCAAGGTTAATATGAAAAAAAATTAAGTGCAAAAATGGCCCCCAATATATTCAAGACATAAGAAGAACAATAATAATAAAAACAAAGAGGAAATTTACTCCGCCCAATAAAATGTATTGCAAAGGAACATACTTGAAAGTGCATGAGATTGGCAAAGAATAAGCGAATAGTTCAGTAGAGTAAAAGTTTGAATTTTGAAACAGATTCTGGTATGTGTGGAAAGGATTCAGATTACTTAGGGGAAAGCACTTCATCATTACAGGGATTGAAATATTATTTATTTGGAAATAAAATCCAGTTATGCTTTTGCTAGGTACCATTCACAAAATTAAATTTGAGATGAATTACTAACTTCAATATTTTGCAAAAGCTTTAAGCATTAGGAGAAAGAAAAACACATAATAATTTCCACAGAAGCCAAAACTACTTTTGAGAAAATGTGAGACTCATAAATATCAAAACACTAGATAAAATAAGGTTTGACCATACGTATTTGTATATCTCAAGATGGAGAAAAATGTGTTATGTGTATGTATTGTGAATTTAGAAAATCAAAAAGAATTAATTAAAAGCCTATTACAAACAAGACGACTTACTAAAATAAAATATACATGTTGCGATTTAGAAAAATTCACATATAAAATTAATAAATGTCTTATGTAATAACAATAACTATCTAGATTCCATTACACAAATCAAGATTCCATTTTCAATAGCCACAAAATTGTTAAATTATTTGGCATAAAGCTAACAAGAACTCAACAAAGCCTGTTTAACTATGCGATTTAAGCATTAGAACACTCTTAAAACATACATACACAAACGATAGAGAAATGTCAGAGATATTTTCTTGGCCAGAAAGCCACATGATCCTAAGGATTTTATTTTCTCCTAAGTTACTTTATACGTGTGTCATGATCACATTAAAAATAGTCTCATTTGTTTCTTCACCTAGAACAAAATAAGATGATTATAAAATGTTGATGAAACATTAATCGTTCATCAGAAAAAAATGAGGAAACAAATCAAAAGGGAGGGGTAAGTCTACCAGAGATCGAAAATTTTTTTTTTATAAATTCTTCATTATCAAGACCATATGGAATTTGTTTATAAGTAAATATAAAACCTCATGAAAAAGAATGGAGAATTCAAAGAGATACCCAAGATTTCTAGAAATTTAGTATTTAAGAAAGATAGCATTTCAAATCACTGGTGAAAATATGCTGCTACTAATGTAGCAGCAGTTAACATGGATGGCATAGCAGCAATTAATAAAGCAAAGCAAACTCAAACAAAAGGTAAATGCCACCAACTAGGTCAAAAGGACACGACAAAAAGTAATTACAAGCTATAATACTTCAAATGGGTGATCAATAATGTTTCAATTTTTAAAAAAGCAAAAAAACAAAAAACCTCTTAAACTAGGATAATATCACTAATACAATGATGTGTGAAAAAATGAGATGGAAATGACCAACAAAATGAAATAAAAATGAACAAAATATATGAACAATCTAATAACACAAAAGGAAATTTAAATTGGCATCAATACTTAATTAGGTGCTTAAAATCCCTCATAGAGAACTATGCATTTAAAATATATTGAAATACAAGACTTCACCTATTAGATTTGCAAAATTTAATTTTTTGATAACACACTTGTTAGTGAGACTGTGGGGATACAGGTATTATAATACACTGTGGTGGAATGCCAATGGTAGAGCCCATAAGGAGCAGAAACTCGCAAAATTTAGCAAAATTATACTTGTATATTTACTATTTAATACTGTAACCCAATATTCAGGAATCTATATCATATGTAACCTTGAAAAATTATAAGGTGAGGTGTCAACAAGATTGTTAATATGACAATACCTATTACTAAGGGTTGGAAACACCCCAAATTTTCATTCATAAGGTTTGCATGAATAATTAGGGTGCATTTTTACAATCATGATTTCTAAACACTGAGTGTAAAATGTTATTGAAAAAACGAACAAACTGAAGACAATGAAGAGATGTACATGTTCATAGAGGAGAAAATAAGTAGGGAAAATATATCAATTCTTCCAAATAAATCTATAAATTTTGTTTATATATAAATAAAAATTGACATTTTTTACGCAATTTGATAAACTACTAATTCTATATTTCATAAGGTTGATTACAGGCATAGAATGGACCAAACGGCTCTGGTTCTTCTCTGCAAATGGTGTTCATTTCCTTCCATCTTCAGGTAGCTTCCTAATCTAGAATATTCTGATGGCCTCCTAGATCACTTTCCTCTCTTAGAATGTCAGGCACTCGATAGCACGTCTTCTCCTCTTTCTTATCCTGGGATCATCTCCCAAGCCAGGGTGCAGCTGAATCAGCTCTTTCTCCAGCTCTCGGCACCATGCTTGGCATATGGTGGATACAAACAGAGAGAACTGAGGACACAGAGCACAAGACTCTAGAGACAGGCGTGTTACAATGACATTTAGAAAGTGACACCTTCTCACTTTTGATCCTGTATTGGTTAGAAGTGAGTCACTAAGTCCAGTCCACACTGCAGGGCAGGGGATTACGTGAGGATGTGTGCAGCAGATGGTGGGGACCACTGGGAGCCCCTGAGGAGTCGCCAACCACACAGACAGAGATGTGGCACTTGAGTCCAAACCTAAATACACACGAAGCCATTGTGAGGTGTTATGGAGGAAAGCAGTATGTGAATGCATGAAATTCCAACTGTCGCATGGTGCAGACAGGGAAAACAGACCAAGAGCAAAAGTGACATTTTCAAGATTATATGACAGGAACCAGACCTGTCGTTCGTCGTATTCCATGCTACCTTCCACACCGTCGTGGATTTTATCTCTAGTCTTGTTTATTAGCTGCATGTGACACCGGCCATAGGTTTCAGAGATGTTTTCTCACACATGCCTGATGCCATCCCTAGGAAGAAGATGCTAGAAACAGCCCCACTGTGCAAAAGGGGAGACTGGGGAGGTCTTGAGAGTGACAATGGCTTGTCCAGGGTCACATAAAGTGATAAGAAGCAGGAGCTGGGGATGAACCTACGTGTATCTCCTGCGAGCTGTGACGCTGGCTGCACCCAGGCCTTGCACAGGGGTGTGGTCAGGCAGTGTTGGTGGAAGTGTGGGCAATAGAGAGAGTTCATGGGGAAGGAGGGTCAGCAGACAGGTACCCAGAGGGGCATTTGCAGTCTTGTACACAGAGGAGGGGCTCAGGAAATGAGGTATCAGGAAGTGACTTCACTTCCTTGACGACAGACCCCAACAGAACTCGGAACTCGGTAACCTGGCACCCACATTCTATACACAGCCCCTTCCACAGCTCACTTGGCCACAGGCAGAGTGAGATGTTGTGCTGTACCCCGAGGTCCCGGGGCCGTAGCCCCAGGAAGCCCTGTGCTGAGAGGCTTGTCCAATGCTTCCAGCGCTGGTTCAGCCCTCGCCCTCGACCCCTGTGGCCGTCTGGGAGGAGGTCCCCAAAGGTAATGTCAGGTGGCCCAGAGGAGGCTGCGCAAGGCCAGGCCAGCACTATGAGCCTCCCTGGGTGACCGCAGCCCCTCCTCCTGAGTGTGTGGGGAACGGGGACATGGGACACCCTCCCAGGGCAGGGGCAGAGGGTGGGGGGTTTATAAACCTGCTGGTCCTGGTGTGTTCACACCTCAGGTCTGGCTGGAGGGTGAACGGGGACTGCCGGGGTGGCAACCACCACCCTGTACATTAATCCTGGGCCCTCAGGCTGTCTTCTCATGTCCTCCCTGGGGTTAAGACTGGCCTCCAGCCCCTGCCCTCCTTGGGGTTCACGGTGCTGTCACTGTGTGTCTCTCCCCTGTCCTGACCTAGAGTGAAGACACATCTTCATTGAGCTCGGATGCCACCCACATGGTTTCTCCTGTCCCGGCACGCACCCTGAAGAAGCGGGTGGAGCACCTGGTGCCTGCTGTCTTGGGTGGTTACCGATCTTATGTCCACCTGTTTCTGTCAAGCTACAAGAACTTTGCCAGTCCCCGGCATGTGCTGCACCTGCTTTTCCTCAGGTGAGCACTCAGGCCCTGGATCACACACTGTCACTAGGCCGCCTCCCAGCTGTGAGCCTTAGGACTGTCACCACACCCCTCTGAGCCTCAGTTTCCTCCTGTGTTCAGTGGGTGGTCACAGGAACAAGCTCCAGTGGGTCCCCCATGGAAAGTGCTGCTCCTGAGTCCAGCCCTGTGGAAGCTCTGCTGGAGGGGCCACGATCGTCCTCATTCAGGATTCCTGACACCCCCACGAGGAAGTCTCTGTCACCCCCTCACTGACCTCATTGACTTGGGCTTCACTGTTTTCACATTTTTACAGGAAATTTGAGATTCTATCTGTAGGCTTCTGGGTGTATTCAAAGCAGGGAGACCAGAGGCGGGCTGAGCGGCTTCAGGTGCACCCAGATATCTTGGGAGGAGTTGGTTGGGGTTCATTCCTTCAACAATCATACGGGAAACCACACTATGTGCAGTCGCTTTCTGGGCACTGACCATAATCCAATGAACCGAGGAGACTGCATTCCCTGCCCTCCTGGGCTTCCATTCTAGTCAGAGGTGAGACAGTCAGAGTAGACATGAGAAGCAAGTAGTGCCACCATATGGTAGATTTGACACACTCCTGACCTCCTCTAGGTATGGAAACATGATTTCTGATTGTGACGGGGATGGCGAATCCCTGGAGCAGCTAAAATGGTAAGTGGGGTTTAGGTGCAGAAGGAGGGGCTCCCATCTCCACACAACTGCGTGTGGTCTGCGGGGGCCTGTGGGTGGGGGGCTGGCAGAACTCTGGCTCTCACACATCTTATGATTCCTGCTACAGGGCTGAGGGCTCAAGGCTTTCCCTGCAGGGACAGGAGTCAAGACGGCTGGGGATGTGGTCTCAGGCAACATAGGGTGTGCGAGAGCCTGGAGAGCAGAGGGAGCCCAGAGAGAATCCATCCCCACGCCCTCCCACCCAGCCCTGCCCACACACCCAGAGCCCGTGCTGAGCCAGAGCAGGAGGTGTGCAGAGCATCCCGCTCACACTCGGGGCTGGAGCCTCCATGGGGATGCTCAGCTGGTGCTGAGGGTGCAGAGTGTGATCAGGGCCAAGAGATTGCTGTCACTGGGAAAAGGATATGCAGATTTTCATGCAGACACTTGGGCAGTACATTCACGTGTGAGCTCAAGTTTGGGCTTTTCCAAGGGCCCTGGGTAGGCCAGGGGAGCAGCGCCTCCCTCTGTTTCCTCATTTATCAGATATTGCTGGACACCTCCTGTGTGCCAGTGAGTAATGCCCAGAGCAGACAGCACCCTCCTGGGGTGGACAGGTCATTCCAGCAGGGATGGGGCAGTGACACAGACAGAGGAGGTTGTCAGGTTTCCCTGAAGAAGGGAAACGTGCTCACATCAGTGGTTGAAGGCTCCTCCCATGGAGGCTTTTGCCAGCCCCTCCTTGGCTGCCAGACCCATCTGTGCCAGAACTGCCATACTGGGGGTGGACATTGGATGGGCTGGTCTATGGACAGGCACAGGCAGAGGGTACAAGACTGCAGCTCATTCAGGGGAGCCTTGGGAGGGCAGCATAAAGGGATAGGCCAGGCCTCTGATGCTGTTGCCCACCTGTCTCCCACAGTGCCATGTCCTCTGTCTTAAAGATCTGGCTGGAATTCTATTCCACCGATTTCCACGAGCCTCCTGAATTTCATACTTTGAAGTTTCTTTCGGCCTATGTACATATCAGTATGAGAGGTTCAGAGGTGGAGCGTAAGGCTGATCTTCTTCTGGCGCAGCTGGAGAAGCCGGAGCACCTGGAGCCTAGTGAGGCGGAGACTGAGGGTGAGGAGGAAGAGGGTGGGTGCCTGTGCGGGTTTGGGGAGGGGCCTGGGCTGGGCCACACAGAGCAGAGTTTCCAGAAGCAGGCTGGGGACAGGGGCACTGAGTACTCAGAACAATCATACAGTGTCCTGCAGTTTGGGGAGACTTCCTGAGGCTGGGACTCTGGACTTGGGCTTCTAGAAAGACAGTGTCATTGGATGAGACATAGAAACTCACATTGATATTTTCAATTGTTGTCTCTCCAGTTCCAGATTTCGCCCAGGCTGAACAACTGTCCCAAGAGCTGCTGCCATGTTCGGCTCGAGTTCCAGCTCCAGCTCCAACTCCACTGCCAGAGGCAGAGCGAGATCAAGATCCAGAGCCCAAGCCAGAGCAAGACGTAGAGCAGGAGCAAGATCCAGAGCAAGAGGTAGAGCAGGAACAAGATCCAGAGCAAGAGGTAGAGCAGGAACAAGATCCAGAGCAAGTGGTAGATCAGACGCAAGATCCAGAGCAGGAGCAACAGAAAGATCAAGAGAAAGTTCAGGAGAAAGAGCAAGAGAAAGAGCAGGAGAAAGATCAAGATCCAGAGGTAGAGCTAGAGCAACCTGACATAACCGTTCCTGAAACATCAGAAGAATTAGAAGAAACACCAGCACCCAGGGGAGCCCTGGCTCCAGAGCTCCCACAAACACCCTCACCAGTCCCCACTCCAGATCTGTTCTTGCCCTTCCTTGACGCTGTGCTTCTCCTCATTTTTGTCTGTGTCCTGCATCTCCTCAAATTTTTTCATCTTTTATTTTCAATAATATCCCTTGTAGAAAATAAAGTGTTTCTAATATTTTCAAAATTACCATTCAGTGGCATTAAGTACATTTTTAATATGGTGCAACCCTTACCACCATCTAGTGATCGAACAGCTTCATCGACTCTGTAGTCATTAAGCTGTCACTCCCCATCCCGCCTCTCCCTGTGCCTGACTACCACTCCATTTTCTGTGTGTGTGAATTTACCTATCGTGGATTGTTCCTATCAGTACAGTTATATGTTATGTGGCCTTTTGTATCTGGCCGCATAATATGAGAAAGATCTGATTAATTTTCATTTTATGTTTTTAGTAAGAGGAAAATTACAGAAAAACCAAAGACTCTATGTAGAAACACAAAGCCCTGATAGTGATTATTGCCATAATCTTGAAATAGGAACTACTGTTGAATGACCAGAGAGCCAGAAGCCACTGAGGAAAATGCTGACTTTTCCTGGTCCAAACAAAAACCAGAATAATGTCAAAAGGTGAAAAGACAAACCCCAGACTGGAAAATTCTTCAAGGGCAGAGAAAGGGTAGTATGCATCCTAGTTGTACAAAGAGTTCTCATTTATCCATAGGGACAAAGGACATATTCCTGCAGTTCCACAGGGAAGCAATTCACATGGCCAGTAAATGTCAGACATCCGCGGCCTCCCTAATGATTATGCACAGAAATTTGCTCACTATTCAGATAGCATTTGCCCCATCAGATGGGCAGGTCTGTATGTCTGGTGACGACCAGCTCTTGTGAGAATGAAGGAAGAAGAGGTCCCAGCAGATGCCCCAGGAGATGTGTTCATAGATACCCCTGTCGCAGGAGCCACAAAGCAGCTCCTACCGAAATGCCCACGTGTGTCCATGTGCCGGGCAGCAGTGATGCTAGGAAGTTACGCCACATATATATGTATTCTATCTATGATAACCAATACATTCAATAAATCTAAACTTGAAAAATTCCAAAGAGTGATGTTTAGGGGACTTGTCAAATAACCTCAAGGTTAATATGAAAAAAAATTAAGTGCAAAAATGGCCCCCAATATATTCAAGACATAAGAAGAACAATAATAATAAAAACAAAGAGGAAATTTACTCCGCCCAATAAAATGTATTGCAAAGGAACATACTTGAAAGTGCATGAGATTGGCAAAGAATAAGCGAATAGTTCAGTGGAGTAAAAGTTTGAATTTTGAAACAGATTCTGGTATGTGTGGAAAGGATTCAGATTACTTAGGGGAAAGCACTTCATCATTACAGGGATTGAAATATTATTTATTTGGAAATAAAATCCAGTTATGCTTTTGCTAGGTACCATTCACAAAATTAAATTTGAGATGAATTACTAACTTCAATATTTTGCAAAAGCTTTAAGCATTAGGAGAAAGAAAAACACATAATAATTTCCACAGAAGCCAAAACTACTTTTGAGAAAATGTGAGACTCATAAATATCAAAACACTAGATAAAATAAGGTTTGACCATACGTATTTGTATATCTCAAGATGGAGAAAAATGTGTTATGTGTATGTATTGTGAATTTAGAAAATCAAAAAGAATTAATTAAAAGCCTATTACAAACAAGACGACTTAATAAAATAAAATTTACATGTTGCGATTTAGAAAAATTCACATATAAAATTAATAAATGTCTTATGTAATAACAATAACTATCTAGATTACATTACACAAATCAAGATTCCATTTTCAATAGCCACAAAATTGTTAAATTATTTGGCATAAAGCTAACAAGAACTCAACAAAGCCTGTTTAACTATGCGATTTAAGCATTAGAACACTCTTAAAACATACATACACAAACGATAGAGAAATGTCAGAGATATTTTCTTGGCCAGAAAGCCACATGATCCTAAGGATTTTATTTTCTCCTAAGTTACTTTATACGTGTGTCATGATCACATTAAAAATAGTCTCATTTGTTTCTTCACCTAGAACAAAATAAGATGATTATAAAATGTTGATGAAACATTAATCGTTCATCAGAAAAAAATGAGGAAACAAATCAAAAGGGAGGGGTAAGTCTACCAGAGATCGAAATTTTTTTTTTATAAATTCTTCATTATCAAGACCATATGGAATTTGTTTATAAGTAAATATAAAACCTAATGAAAAAGAATGGAGAATTCAAAGAGATACCCAAGATTCCTAGAAATTTAGTATTTAAGAAAGATAGCATTTCAAATCACTGGTGAAAATATGCTGCTACTAATGTAGCAGCAGTTAACATGGATGGCATAGCAGCAATTAATAAAGCAAAGCAAACTCAAACAAAAGGTAAATGCCACCAACGAGGTCAAAAGGACACGACAAAAAGTAATTACAAGCTATAATACTTCAAATGGGTGATCAAAAATGTTTCAATTTTTAAAAAAGCAAAAAAACAAAAAACCTCTTAAACTAGGATAATATCACTAATACAATGATGTGTGAAAAAATGAGATGGAAATGACCAACAAAATGAAATAAAAATGAACAAAATATATGAACAATCTAATAACACAAAAGGAAATTTAAATTGGCATCAATACTTAATTAGGTGCTTAAAATCCCTCATGGAGAACTATGCATTTAAAATATATTGAAATACAAGACTTCACCTATTAGATTTGCAAAATTTAATTTTTTGATAACACACTTGTTAGTGAGACTGTGGGGATACAGGTATTATAATACACTGTGGTGGAATGCAAATGGTAGAGCCCATAAGGAGCAGAAACTCGCAAAATTTAGCAAAATTATACTTGTATATTTACTATTTAATACTGTAACCCAATATTCAGGAATCTATATCATATGTAACCTTGAAAAATTATAAGGTGAGGTGTCGACAAGATTGTTAATATGACAATACCTATTACTAAGGGTTGGAAACACCCCAAATTTTCATTCATAAGGTTTGCATGAATAATTAGGGTGCATTTTTACAATCATGATTTCTAAACACTGAGTGTAAAATGTTATTGAAAAAACGAACAAACTGAAGACAATGAAGAGATGTACATGTTCATAGAGGAGAAAATAAGTAGGGAAAATATATCAATTCTTCCAAATAAATCTATAAATTTTGTTTATATATAAATAAAAATGGACATTTTTTACGCAATTTGATAAACTACTAATTCTATATTTCATAAGGTTGAGTACAGGCATAGAATGGACCAAACGGCTCTGGTTCTTCTCTGCAAATGGTGTTCATTTCCTTCCATCTTCAGGTAGCTTCCTAATCTAGAATATTCTGATGGCCTCCTTGATCACTTTCCTCTCTTAGAATGTCAGGCACTCGATAGCACGTCTTCTCCTCTTTCTTATCCTGGGATCATCTCCCAAGCCAGGGTGCAGCTGAATCAGCTCTTTCTCCAGCTCTCGGCACCATGCTTGGCATATGGTGGATACAAACAGAGAGAACTGAGGACACAGAGCACAAGACTCTAGAGACAGGCGTGTTACAATGACATTTAGAAAGTGACACCATCTCACTTTTTATCCTGTATTGGTTAGAAGTGAGTCACTAAGTCCAGTCCACACTGCAGGGCAGGGGATTACGTGAGGATGTGTGCAGCAGATGGTGGGGACCACTGGGAGCCCCTGAGGAGTCGCCAACCACACAGACAGAGATGTGGCACTTGAGTCCAAACCTAAATACACACGAAGCCATTGTGAGGTTTTATGGAGGAAAGCAGTATGTGAATGCATGAAATTCCAACTGTCGCATGGTGCAGACAGGGAAAACAGACCAAGAGCAAAAGTGACATTTTCCAGATTATATGACAGGAACCAGACCTGTCGTTCGTCGTATTCCATGCTACCTTCCACACCGTCGTGGATTTTATCTCTAGTCTTGTTTATTAGCTGCATGTGACACCGGCCATAGGTTTCAGAGATGTTTTCTCACACATGCCTGATGCCATCCCTAGGAAGAAGATGCTAGAAACAGCCCCACTGTGCAAAAGGGGAGACTGGGGAGGTCTTGAGAGTGACAATGGCTTGTCCAGGGTCACATAAAGTGATAAGAAGCAGGAGCTGGGGATGAACCTACGTGTATCTCCTGCGAGCTGTGACGCTGGCTGCACCCAGGCCTTGCACAGGGGTGTGGTCAGGCAGTGTTGGTGGAAGTGTGGGCAATAGAGAGAGTTCATGGGGAAGGAGGGTCAGCAGACAGGTACCCAGAGGGGCATTTGCAGTCTTGTACACAGAGGAGGGGCTCAGGAAATGAGGTATCAGGAAGTGACTTCACTTCCTTGACGACAGACCCCAACAGAACTCGGAACTCGGTAACCTGGCACCCACATTCTATACACAGCCCCTTCCCCAGCTCACTTGGCCACAGGCAGAGTGAGATGTTGTGCTGTACCCCGAGGTCCCGGGGCCGTAGCCCCAGGAAGCCCTGTGCTGAGAGGCTTGTCCAATGCTTCCAGCGCTGGTTCAGCCCTCGCCCTCGACCCCTGTGGCCGTCTGGGAGGAGGTCCCCAAAGGTAATGTCAGGTGGCCCAGAGGAGGCGGTGCAAGGCCAGGCCAGCACTATGAGCCTCCCTGGGTGACCGCATCCCCTCCTCCTGAGTGTGTGGGGAACGGGGACATGGGACACCCTCCCAGGGCAGGGGCAGAGGGTGGGGGGTTTATAAACCTGCTGGACCTGGTGTGTTCACACCTCAGGTCTGGCTGGAGGGTGAACGGGGACTGCCGGGGTGGCAACCACCACCCTGTACATTAACCCTGGGCCCACAGGCTGTCTTCTCATGTCCTCCCTGGGGTTAAGACTGGCCTCCAGCCCCTGCCCTCCTTGGGGTTCACGGTGCTGTCACTGTGTATCTCTCCCCTGTCCTGTCCTAGAGTGAAGACACATCTTCATTGAGCTCGGATGCCACCCACATGGTGTCTCCTGTCCCGGCACGCACCCTGAAGAAGCGGGTGGAGCACCTGGTGCCTGCTGTCTTGGGTGGTTACCGATCTTATGTCCACCTGTTTCTGTCAAGCTACAAGAACTTTGCCAGTCCCCGGCATGTGCTGCACCTGCTTTTCCTCAGGTGAGCACTCAGGCCCTGGATCACACAGTGTCACTAGGCCGCCTCCCAGCTGTGAGTCTTAGGACTGTCACCACACCCCTCTGAGCCTCAGTTTCCTCCTGTGTTCAGTGGGTGGTCACAGGAACAAGCTCCAGTGGGTCCCCCATGGAAAGTGCTGCTCCTGATTCCAGCCCTGTGGAAGGTCTGCTGGAGGGGCCACGGTCGTCCTCATTCAGGATTCCTGACACCCCCACGAGGAAGTCTCTGTCACCCCCTCACTGACCTCGTTGACTTGGGCTTCACTGTTTTCACATTTTTACAGGAAATTTGAGATTCTATCTGTAGGCTTCTGGGTGTATTCAAAGCAGGGAGACCAGAGGCGGGCAGAGCGGCTTCAGGTGCACCCAGATATCTTGGGAGGAGTTGGTTGGGGTTCATTCCTTCAACAATCATACGGGAAACCACACTATGTGCAGTCGCTTTCTGGGCACTGACCATAATCCAATGAACCGAGGAGACTGCATTCCCTGCCCTCCTGGGCTTCCATTCTAGTCAGAGGTGAGACAGTCAGAGTAGACATGAGAAGCAAGTAGTGCCACCATATGGTAGATTTGACACACTCCTGACCTCCTCTAGGTATGGAAACATGATTTCTGATTGTGACGGGGATGGCGAATCCCTGGAGCAGCTAAAATGGTAAGTGGGGTTTAGGTGCAGAAGGAGGGGCTCCCATCTTCACACAACTGCGTGTGGTCTGCGGGGGCCTGTGGGTGGGGGGCTGGCAGAACTCTGGCTCTCACACATCTTATGATTCCTGCTACAGGGCTGAGGGCTCAAGGCTTTCCCTGCAGGGACAGGAGTCAAGACGGCTGGGGATGTGGTCTCAGGCAACATAGGGTGTGCGAGAGCCTGGAGAGCAGAGGGAGCCCAGAGAGAATCCATCCCCACGCCCTCCCACCCAGCCCTGCCCACACACCCAGAGCCCGTGCTGAGCCAGAGCAGGAGGTGTGCAGAGCATCCCGCTCACACTCGGGGCTGGAGCCTCCATGGGGATGCTCAGCTGGTGCTGAGGGTGCAGAGTGTGATCAGGGCCAAGAGATTGCTGTCACTGGGAAAAGGATATGCAGATTTTCATGCAGACACTTGGGCAGTACATTCACGTGTGAGCTCAAGTTTGGGCTTTTCCAAGGGCCCTGGGTAGGCCAGGGGAGCAGCGCCTCCCTCTGTTTCCTCATTTATCAGATATTGCTGGACACCTCCTGTGTGCCAGTGAGTAATGCCCAGAGCAGACAGCACCCTCCTGGGGTGGACAGGTCATTCCAGCAGGGATGGGGCAGTGACACAGACAGAGGAGGTTGTCAGGTTTCCCTGAAGAAGGGAAACGTGCTCACATCAGTGGTTGAAGGCTCCTCCCATGGAGGCTTTTGCCAGCCCCTCCTTGGCTGCCAGACCCATCTGTGCCAGAACTGCCATACTGGGGGTGGACATTGGATGGGCTGGTCTATGGACAGGCACAGGCAGAGGGTACAAGACTGCAGCTCATTCAGGGGAGCCTTGGGAGGGCAGCATAAAGGGATAGGCCAGGCCTCTGATGCTGTTGCCCACCTGTCTCCCACAGTGCCATGTCCTCTGTCTTAAAGATCTGGCTGGAATTCTATTCCACCGATTTCCACGAGCCTCCTGAATTTCATACTTTGAAGTTTCTTTCGGCCTATGTACATATCAGTATGAGAGGTTCAGAGGTGGAGCGTAAGGCTGATCTTCTTCTGGCGCAGCTGGAGAAGCCGGAGCACCTGGAGCCTAGTGAGGCGGAGACTGAGGGTGAGGAGGAAGAGGGTGGGTGCCTGTGCGGGTTTGGGGAGGGGCCTGGGCTGGGCCACACAGAGCAGAGTTTCCAGAAGCAGGCTGGGGACAGGGGCACTGAGTACTCAGAACAATCATACAGTGTCCAGCAGTTTGGGGAGACTTCCTGAGGCTGGGACTCTGGACTTGGGCTTCTAGAAAGACAGTGTCATTGGATGAGACATAGAAACTCACATTGATATTTTCAATTGTTGTCTCTCCAGTTCCAGATTTCGCCCAGGCTGAACAACTGTCCCAAGAGCTGCTGCCATGTTCGGCTCGAGTTCCAGCTCCAGCTCCAACTCCACTGCCAGAGGCAGAGCGAGATCAAGATCCAGAGCCCAAGCCAGAGCAAGACGTAGAGCAGGAGCAAGAGCCAGAGCAAGAGGTAGAGCAGGAACAAGATCCAGAGCAAGAGGTAGAGCAGGAACAAGATCCAGAGCAAGTGGTAGATCAGACGCAAGATCCAGAGCAGGAGCAACAGAAAGATCAAGAGAAAGTTCAGGAGAAAGAGCAAGAGAAAGAGCAGGAGAAAGATCAAGATCCAGAGGTAGAGCTAGAGCAACCTGACATAACCGTTCCTGAAACATCAGAAGAATTAGAAGAAACACCAGCACCCAGGGGAGCCCTGGCTCCAGAGCTCCCACAAACACCCTCACCAGTCCCCACTCCAGATCTGTTCTTGCCCTTCCTTGACGCTGTGCTTCTCCTCATTTTTGTCTGTGTCCTGCATCTCCTCAAATTTTTTCATCTTTTATTTTCAATAATATCCCTTGTAGAAAATAAAGTGTTTCTAATATTTTCAAAATTACCATTCAGTGGCATTAAGTACATTTTTAATATGGCGCAACCCTTACCACCATCTAGTGATCGAACAGCTTCATCGACTCTGTAGTCATTAAGCTGTCACTCCCCATCCCGCCTCTCCCTGTGCCTGACTACCACTCCATTTTCTGTGTGTGTGAATTTACCTGTCGTGGATTGTTCCTATCAGTACAGTTATATGTTATGTGGCCTTTTGTATCTGGCCGCATAATATGAGAAAGATCTGATTAATTTTCATTTTATGTTTTTAGTAAGAGGAAAATTACAGAAAAACCAAAGACTCTATGTAGAAACACAAAGCCCTGATAGTGATTATTGCCATAATCTTGAAATAGGAACTACTGTTGAATGACCAGAGAGCCAGAAGCCACTGAGGAAAATGCTGACTTTTCCTGGTCCAAACAAAAACCAGAATAATGTCAAAAGGTGAAAAGACAAACCCCAGACTGGAAAATTCTTCAAGGGCAGAGAAAGGGTAGTATGCATCCTAGTTGTACAAAGAGTTCTCATTTATCCATAGGGACAAAGGACATATTCCTGCAGTTCCACAGGGAAGCAATTCACATGGCCAGTAAATGTCAGACATCCGCGGCCTCCCTAATGATTATGCACAGAAATTTGCTCACTATTCAGATAGCATTTGCCCCATCAGATGGGCAGGTCTGTATGTCTGGTGACGACCAGCTCTTGTGAGAATGAAGGAAGAAGAGGTCCCAGCAGATGCCCCAGGAGATGTGTTCATAGATACCCCTGTCGCAGGAGCCACAAAGCAGCTCCTACCGAAATGCCCACGTGTGTCCATGTGCCGGGCAGCAGTGATGCTAGGAAGTTACGCCACATATATATGTATTCTATCTATGATAACCAATACATTCAATAAATCTAAACTTGAAAAATTCCAAAGAGTGATGTTTAGGGGACTTGTCAAATGACCTCAAGGTTAATATGAAAAAAAATTAAGTGCAAAAATGGCCCCCAATATATTCAAGACATAAGAAGAACAATAATAATAAAAACAAAGAGGAAATTTACTCCGCCCAATAAAATGTATTGCAAAGGAACATACTTGAAAGTGCATGAGATTGGCAAAGAATAAGCGAATAGTTCAGTAGAGTAAAAGTTTGAATTTTGAAACAGATTCTGGTATGTGTGGAAAGGATTCAGATTACTTAGGGGAAAGCACTTCATCATTACAGGGATTGAAATATTATTTATTTGGAAATAAAATCCAGTTATGCTTTTGCTAGGTACCATTCACAAAATTAAATTTGAGATGAATTACTAACTTCAATATTTTGCAAAAGCTTTAAGCATTAGGAGAAAGAAAAACACATAATAATTTCCACAGAAGCCAAAACTACTTTTGAGAAAATGTGAGACTCATAAATATCAAAACACTAGATAAAATAAGGTTTGACCATACGTATTTGTATATCTCAAGATGGAGAAAAATGTGTTATGTGTATGTATTGTGAATTTAGAAAATCAAAAAGAATTAATTAAAAGCCTATTACAAACAAGACGACTTACTAAAATAAAATATACATGTTGCGATTTAGAAAAATTCACATATAAAATTAATAAATGTCTTATGTAATAACAATAACTATCTAGATTCCATTACACAAATCAAGATTCCATTTTCAATAGCCACAAAATTGTTAAATTATTTGGCATAAAGCTAACAAGAACTCAACAAAGCCTGTTTAACTATGCGATTTAAGCATTAGAACACTCTTAAAACATACATACACAAACGATAGAGAAATGTCAGAGATATTTTCTTGGCCAGAAAGCCACATGATCCTAAGGATTTTATTTTCTCCTAAGTTACTTTATACGTGTGTCATGATCACATTAAAAATAGTCTCATTTGTTTCTTCACCTAGAACAAAATAAGATGATTATAAAATGTTGATGAAACATTAATCGTTCATCAGAAAAAAATGAGGAAACAAATCAAAAGGGAGGGGTAAGTCTACCAGAGATCGAAATTTTTTTTTTATAAATTCTTCATTATCAAGACCATATGGAATTTGTTTATAAGTAAATATAAAACCTAATGAAAAAGAATGGAGAATTCAAAGAGATACCCAAGATTCCTAGAAATTTAGTATTTAAGAAAGATAGCATTTCAAATCACTGGTGAAAATATGCTGCTACTAATGTAGCAGCAGTTAACATGGATGGCATAGCAGCAATTAATAAAGCAAAGCAAACTCAAACAAAAGGTAAATGCCACCAACGAGGTCAAAAGGACACGACAAAAAGTAATTACAAGCTATAATACTTCAAATGGGTGATCAATAATGTTTCAATTTTTAAAAAAGCAAAAAAACAAAAAACCTCTTAAACTAGGATAATATCACTAATACAATGATGTGTGAAAAAATGAGATGGAAATGACCAACAAAATGAAATAAAAATGAACAAAATATATGAACAATCTAATAACACAAAAGGAAATTTAAATTGGCATCAATACTTAATTAGGTGCTTAAAATCCCTCATGGAGAACTATGCATTTAAAATATATTGAAATACAAGACTTCACCTATTAGATTTGCAAAATTTAATTTTTTGATAACACACTTGTTAGTGAGACTGTGGGGATACAGGTATTATAATACACTGTGGTGGAATGCAAATGGTAGAGCCCATAAGGAGCAGAAACTCGCAAAATTTAGCAAAATTATACTTGTATATTTACTATTTAATACTGTAACCCAATATTCAGGAATCTATATCATATGTAACCTTGAAAAATTATAAGGTGAGGTGTCGACAAGATTGTTAATATGACAATACCTATTACTAAGGGTTGGAAACACCCCAAATTTTCATTCATAAGGTTTGCATGAATAATTAGGGTGCATTTTTACAATCATGATTTCTAAACACTGAGTGTAAAATGTTATTGAAAAAACGAACAAACTGAAGACAATGAAGAGATGTACATGTTCATAGAGGAGAAAATAAGTAGGGAAAATATATCAATTCTTCCAAATAAATCTATAAATTTTGTTTATATATAAATAAAAATGGACATTTTTTACGCAATTTGATAAACTACTAATTCTATATTTCATAAGGTTGAGTACAGGCATAGAATGGACCAAACGGCTCTGGTTCTTCTCTGCAAATGGTGTTCATTTCCTTCCATCTTCAGGTAGCTTCCTAATCTAGAATATTCTGATGGCCTCCTTGATCACTTTCCTCTCTTAGAATGTCAGGCACTCGATAGCACGTCTTCTCCTCTTTCTTATCCTGGGATCATCTCCCAAGCCAGGGTGCAGCTGAATCAGCTCTTTCTCCAGCTCTCGGCACCATGCTTGGCATATGGTGGATACAAACAGAGAGAACTGAGGACACAGAGCACAAGACTCTAGAGACAGGCGTGTTACAATGACATTTAGAAAGTGACACCATCTCACTTTTTATCCTGTATTGGTTAGAAGTGAGTCACTAAGTCCAGTCCACACTGCAGGGCAGGGGATTACGTGAGGATGTGTGCAGCAGATGGTGGGGACCACTGGGAGCCCCTGAGGAGTCGCCAACCACACAGACAGAGATGTGGCACTTGAGTCCAAACCTAAATACACACGAAGCCATTGTGAGGTTTTATGGAGGAAAGCAGTATGTGAATGCATGAAATTCCAACTGTCGCATGGTGCAGACAGGGAAAACAGACCAAGAGCAAAAGTGACATTTTCCAGATTATATGACAGGAACCAGACCTGTCGTTCGTCGTATTCCATGCTACCTTCCACACCGTCGTGGATTTTATCTCTAGTCTTGTTTATTAGCTGCATGTGACACCGGCCATAGGTTTCAGAGATGTTTTCTCACACATGCCTGATGCCATCCCTAGGAAGAAGATGCTAGAAACAGCCCCACTGTGCAAAAGGGGAGACTGGGGAGGTCTTGAGAGTGACAATGGCTTGTCCAGGGTCACATAAAGTGATAAGAAGCAGGAGCTGGGGATGAACCTACGTGTATCTCCTGCGAGCTGTGACGCTGGCTGCACCCAGGCCTTGCACAGGGGTGTGGTCAGGCAGTGTTGGTGGAAGTGTGGGCAATAGAGAGAGTTCATGGGGAAGGAGGGTCAGCAGACAGGTACCCAGAGGGGCATTTGCAGTCTTGTACACAGAGGAGGGGCTCAGGAAATGAGGTATCAGGAAGTGACTTCACTTCCTTGACGACAGACCCCAACAGAACTCGGAACTCGGTAACCTGGCACCCACATTCTATACACAGCCCCTTCCCCAGCTCACTTGGCCACAGGCAGAGTGAGATGTTGTGCTGTACCCCGAGGTCCCGGGGCCGTAGCCCCAGGAAGCCCTGTGCTGAGAGGCTTGTCCAATGCTTCCAGCGCTGGTTCAGCCCTCGCCCTCGACCCCTGTGGCCGTCTGGGAGGAGGTCCCCAAAGGTAATGTCAGGTGGCCCAGAGGAGGCGGTGCAAGGCCAGGCCAGCACTATGAGCCTCCCTGGGTGACCGCATCCCCTCCTCCTGAGTGTGTGGGGAACGGGGACATGGGACACCCTCCCAGGGCAGGGGCAGAGGGTGGGGGGTTTATAAACCTGCTGGACCTGGTGTGTTCACACCTCAGGTCTGGCTGGAGGGTGAACGGGGACTGCCGGGGTGGCAACCACCACCCTGTACATTAACCCTGGGCCCACAGGCTGTCTTCTCATGTCCTCCCTGGGGTTAAGACTGGCCTCCAGCCCCTGCCCTCCTTGGGGTTCACGGTGCTGTCACTGTGTATCTCTCCCCTGTCCTGTCCTAGAGTGAAGACACATCTTCATTGAGCTCGGATGCCACCCACATGGTGTCTCCTGTCCCGGCACGCACCCTGAAGAAGCGGGTGGAGCACCTGGTGCCTGCTGTCTTGGGTGGTTACCGATCTTATGTCCACCTGTTTCTGTCAAGCTACAAGAACTTTGCCAGTCCCCGGCATGTGCTGCACCTGCTTTTCCTCAGGTGAGCACTCAGGCCCTGGATCACACAGTGTCACTAGGCCGCCTCCCAGCTGTGAGTCTTAGGACTGTCACCACACCCCTCTGAGCCTCAGTTTCCTCCTGTGTTCAGTGGGTGGTCACAGGAACAAGCTCCAGTGGGTCCCCCATGGAAAGTGCTGCTCCTGATTCCAGCCCTGTGGAAGGTCTGCTGGAGGGGCCACGGTCGTCCTCATTCAGGATTCCTGACACCCCCACGAGGAAGTCTCTGTCACCCCCTCACTGACCTCGTTGACTTGGGCTTCACTGTTTTCACATTTTTACAGGAAATTTGAGATTCTATCTGTAGGCTTCTGGGTGTATTCAAAGCAGGGAGACCAGAGGCGGGCAGAGCGGCTTCAGGTGCACCCAGATATCTTGGGAGGAGTTGGTTGGGGTTCATTCCTTCAACAATCATACGGGAAACCACACTATGTGCAGTCGCTTTCTGGGCACTGACCATAATCCAATGAACCGAGGAGACTGCATTCCCTGCCCTCCTGGGCTTCCATTCTAGTCAGAGGTGAGACAGTCAGAGTAGACATGAGAAGCAAGTAGTGCCACCATATGGTAGATTTGACACACTCCTGACCTCCTCTAGGTATGGAAACATGATTTCTGATTGTGACGGGGATGGCGAATCCCTGGAGCAGCTAAAATGGTAAGTGGGGTTTAGGTGCAGAAGGAGGGGCTCCCATCTTCACACAACTGCGTGTGGTCTGCGGGGGCCTGTGGGTGGGGGGCTGGCAGAACTCTGGCTCTCACACATCTTATGATTCCTGCTACAGGGCTGAGGGCTCAAGGCTTTCCCTGCAGGGACAGGAGTCAAGACGGCTGGGGATGTGGTCTCAGGCAACATAGGGTGTGCGAGAGCCTGGAGAGCAGAGGGAGCCCAGAGAGAATCCATCCCCACGCCCTCCCACCCAGCCCTGCCCACACACCCAGAGCCCGTGCTGAGCCAGAGCAGGAGGTGTGCAGAGCATCCCGCTCACACTCGGGGCTGGAGCCTCCATGGGGATGCTCAGCTGGTGCTGAGGGTGCAGAGTGTGATCAGGGCCAAGAGATTGCTGTCACTGGGAAAAGGATATGCAGATTTTCATGCAGACACTTGGGCAGTACATTCACGTGTGAGCTCAAGTTTGGGCTTTTCCAAGGGCCCTGGGTAGGCCAGGGGAGCAGCGCCTCCCTCTGTTTCCTCATTTATCAGATATTGCTGGACACCTCCTGTGTGCCAGTGAGTAATGCCCAGAGCAGACAGCACCCTCCTGGGGTGGACAGGTCATTCCAGCAGGGATGGGGCAGTGACACAGACAGAGGAGGTTGTCAGGTTTCCCTGAAGAAGGGAAACGTGCTCACATCAGTGGTTGAAGGCTCCTCCCATGGAGGCTTTTGCCAGCCCCTCCTTGGCTGCCAGACCCATCTGTGCCAGAACTGCCATACTGGGGGTGGACATTGGATGGGCTGGTCTATGGACAGGCACAGGCAGAGGGTACAAGACTGCAGCTCATTCAGGGGAGCCTTGGGAGGGCAGCATAAAGGGATAGGCCAGGCCTCTGATGCTGTTGCCCACCTGTCTCCCACAGTGCCATGTCCTCTGTCTTAAAGATCTGGCTGGAATTCTATTCCACCGATTTCCACGAGCCTCCTGAATTTCATACTTTGAAGTTTCTTTCGGCCTATGTACATATCAGTATGAGAGGTTCAGAGGTGGAGCGTAAGGCTGATCTTCTTCTGGCGCAGCTGGAGAAGCCGGAGCACCTGGAGCCTAGTGAGGCGGAGACTGAGGGTGAGGAGGAAGAGGGTGGGTGCCTGTGCGGGTTTGGGGAGGGGCCTGGGCTGGGCCACACAGAGCAGAGTTTCCAGAAGCAGGCTGGGGACAGGGGCACTGAGTACTCAGAACAATCATACAGTGTCCAGCAGTTTGGGGAGACTTCCTGAGGCTGGGACTCTGGACTTGGGCTTCTAGAAAGACAGTGTCATTGGATGAGACATAGAAACTCACATTGATATTTTCAATTGTTGTCTCTCCAGTTCCAGATTTCGCCCAGGCTGAACAACTGTCCCAAGAGCTGCTGCCATGTTCGGCTCGAGTTCCAGCTCCAGCTCCAACTCCACTGCCAGAGGCAGAGCGAGATCAAGATCCAGAGCCCAAGCCAGAGCAAGACGTAGAGCAGGAGCAAGAGCCAGAGCAAGAGGTAGAGCAGGAACAAGATCCAGAGCAAGAGGTAGAGCAGGAACAAGATCCAGAGCAAGTGGTAGATCAGACGCAAGATCCAGAGCAGGAGCAACAGAAAGATCAAGAGAAAGTTCAGGAGAAAGAGCAAGAGAAAGAGCAGGAGAAAGATCAAGATCCAGAGGTAGAGCTAGAGCAACCTGACATAACCGTTCCTGAAACATCAGAAGAATTAGAAGAAACACCAGCACCCAGGGGAGCCCTGGCTCCAGAGCTCCCACAAACACCCTCACCAGTCCCCACTCCAGATCTGTTCTTGCCCTTCCTTGACGCTGTGCTTCTCCTCATTTTTGTCTGTGTCCTGCATCTCCTCAAATTTTTTCATCTTTTATTTTCAATAATATCCCTTGTAGAAAATAAAGTGTTTCTAATATTTTCAAAATTACCATTCAGTGGCATTAAGTACATTTTTAATATGGCGCAACCCTTACCACCATCTAGTGATCGAACAGCTTCATCGACTCTGTAGTCATTAAGCTGTCACTCCCCATCCCGCCTCTCCCTGTGCCTGACTACCACTCCATTTTCTGTGTGTGTGAATTTACCTGTCGTGGATTGTTCCTATCAGTACAGTTATATGTTATGTGGCCTTTTGTATCTGGCCGCATAATATGAGAAAGATCTGATTAATTTTCATTTTATGTTTTTAGTAAGAGGAAAATTACAGAAAAACCAAAGACTCTATGTAGAAACACAAAGCCCTGATAGTGATTATTGCCATAATCTTGAAATAGGAACTACTGTTGAATGACCAGAGAGCCAGAAGCCACTGAGGAAAATGCTGACTTTTCCTGGTCCAAACAAAAACCAGAATAATGTCAAAAGGTGAAAAGACAAACCCC
This sequence comes from Cynocephalus volans, assembly GCF_027409185.1. NCBI lineage: Eukaryota > Metazoa > Chordata > Mammalia > Dermoptera > Cynocephalidae > Cynocephalus > Cynocephalus volans. The sequence goes on along the minus strand of NW_026902463.1, from coordinate 7,770,406 downwards.
AGACTGGAAAATTCTTCAAGGGCAGAGAAAGGGTAGTATGCATCCTAGTTGTACAAAGAGTTCTCATTTATCCATAGGGACAAAGGACATATTCCTGCAGTTCCACAGGGAAGCAATTCACATGGCCAGTAAATGTCAGACATCCGCGGCCTCCCTAATGATTATGCACAGAAATTTGCTCACTATTCAGATAGCATTTGCCCCATCAGATGGGCAGGTCTGTATGTCTGGTGACGACCAGCTCTTGTGAGAATGAAGGAAGAAGAGGTCCCAGCAGATGCCCCAGGAGATGTGTTCATAGATACCCCTGTCGCAGGAGCCACAAAGCAGCTCCTACCGAAATGCCCACGTGTGTCCATGTGCCGGGCAGCAGTGATGCTAGGAAGTTACGCCACATATATATGTATTCTATCTATGATAACCAATACATTCAATAAATCTAAACTTGAAAAATTCCAAAGAGTGATGTTTAGGGGACTTGTCAAATGACCTCAAGGTTAATATGAAAAAAAATTAAGTGCAAAAATGGCCCCCAATATATTCAAGACATAAGAAGAACAATAATAATAAAAACAAAGAGGAAATTTACTCCGCCCAATAAAATGTATTGCAAAGGAACATACTTGAAAGTGCATGAGATTGGCAAAGAATAAGCGAATAGTTCAGTAGAGTAAAAGTTTGAATTTTGAAACAGATTCTGGTATGTGTGGAAAGGATTCAGATTACTTAGGGGAAAGCACTTCATCATTACAGGGATTGAAATATTATTTATTTGGAAATAAAATCCAGTTATGCTTTTGCTAGGTACCATTCACAAAATTAAATTTGAGATGAATTACTAACTTCAATATTTTGCAAAAGCTTTAAGCATTAGGAGAAAGAAAAACACATAATAATTTCCACAGAAGCCAAAACTACTTTTGAGAAAATGTGAGACTCATAAATATCAAAACACTAGATAAAATAAGGTTTGACCATACGTATTTGTATATCTCAAGATGGAGAAAAATGTGTTATGTGTATGTATTGTGAATTTAGAAAATCAAAAAGAATTAATTAAAAGCCTATTACAAACAAGACGACTTACTAAAATAAAATATACATGTTGCGATTTAGAAAAATTCACATATAAAATTAATAAATGTCTTATGTAATAACAATAACTATCTAGATTCCATTACACAAATCAAGATTCCATTTTCAATAGCCACAAAATTGTTAAATTATTTGGCATAAAGCTAACAAGAACTCAACAAAGCCTGTTTAACTATGCGATTTAAGCATTAGAACACTCTTAAAACATACATACACAAACGATAGAGAAATGTCAGAGATATTTTCTTGGCCAGAAAGCCACATGATCCTAAGGATTTTATTTTCTCCTAAGTTACTTTATACGTGTGTCATGATCACATTAAAAATAGTCTCATTTGTTTCTTCACCTAGAACAAAATAAGATGATTATAAAATGTTGATGAAACATTAATCGTTCATCAGAAAAAAATGAGGAAACAAATCAAAAGGGAGGGGTAAGTCTACCAGAGATCGAAAATTTTTTTTTTATAAATTCTTCATTATCAAGACCATATGGAATTTGTTTATAAGTAAATATAAAACCTCATGAAAAAGAATGGAGAATTCAAAGAGATACCCAAGATTTCTAGAAATTTAGTATTTAAGAAAGATAGCATTTCAAATCACTGGTGAAAATATGCTGCTACTAATGTAGCAGCAGTTAACATGGATGGCATAGCAGCAATTAATAAAGCAAAGCAAACTCAAACAAAAGGTAAATGCCACCAACTAGGTCAAAAGGACACGACAAAAAGTAATTACAAGCTATAATACTTCAAATGGGTGATCAATAATGTTTCAATTTTTAAAAAAGCAAAAAAACAAAAAACCTCTTAAACTAGGATAATATCACTAATACAATGATGTGTGAAAAAATGAGATGGAAATGACCAACAAAATGAAATAAAAATGAACAAAATATATGAACAATCTAATAACACAAAAGGAAATTTAAATTGGCATCAATACTTAATTAGGTGCTTAAAATCCCTCATAGAGAACTATGCATTTAAAATATATTGAAATACAAGACTTCACCTATTAGATTTGCAAAATTTAATTTTTTGATAACACACTTGTTAGTGAGACTGTGGGGATACAGGTATTATAATACACTGTGGTGGAATGCCAATGGTAGAGCCCATAAGGAGCAGAAACTCGCAAAATTTAGCAAAATTATACTTGTATATTTACTATTTAATACTGTAACCCAATATTCAGGAATCTATATCATATGTAACCTTGAAAAATTATAAGGTGAGGTGTCAACAAGATTGTTAATATGACAATACCTATTACTAAGGGTTGGAAACACCCCAAATTTTCATTCATAAGGTTTGCATGAATAATTAGGGTGCATTTTTACAATCATGATTTCTAAACACTGAGTGTAAAATGTTATTGAAAAAACGAACAAACTGAAGACAATGAAGAGATGTACATGTTCATAGAGGAGAAAATAAGTAGGGAAAATATATCAATTCTTCCAAATAAATCTATAAATTTTGTTTATATATAAATAAAAATTGACATTTTTTACGCAATTTGATAAACTACTAATTCTATATTTCATAAGGTTGATTACAGGCATAGAATGGACCAAACGGCTCTGGTTCTTCTCTGCAAATGGTGTTCATTTCCTTCCATCTTCAGGTAGCTTCCTAATCTAGAATATTCTGATGGCCTCCTAGATCACTTTCCTCTCTTAGAATGTCAGGCACTCGATAGCACGTCTTCTCCTCTTTCTTATCCTGGGATCATCTCCCAAGCCAGGGTGCAGCTGAATCAGCTCTTTCTCCAGCTCTCGGCACCATGCTTGGCATATGGTGGATACAAACAGAGAGAACTGAGGACACAGAGCACAAGACTCTAGAGACAGGCGTGTTACAATGACATTTAGAAAGTGACACCTTCTCACTTTTGATCCTGTATTGGTTAGAAGTGAGTCACTAAGTCCAGTCCACACTGCAGGGCAGGGGATTACGTGAGGATGTGTGCAGCAGATGGTGGGGACCACTGGGAGCCCCTGAGGAGTCGCCAACCACACAGACAGAGATGTGGCACTTGAGTCCAAACCTAAATACACACGAAGCCATTGTGAGGTGTTATGGAGGAAAGCAGTATGTGAATGCATGAAATTCCAACTGTCGCATGGTGCAGACAGGGAAAACAGACCAAGAGCAAAAGTGACATTTTCAAGATTATATGACAGGAACCAGACCTGTCGTTCGTCGTATTCCATGCTACCTTCCACACCGTCGTGGATTTTATCTCTAGTCTTGTTTATTAGCTGCATGTGACACCGGCCATAGGTTTCAGAGATGTTTTCTCACACATGCCTGATGCCATCCCTAGGAAGAAGATGCTAGAAACAGCCCCACTGTGCAAAAGGGGAGACTGGGGAGGTCTTGAGAGTGACAATGGCTTGTCCAGGGTCACATAAAGTGATAAGAAGCAGGAGCTGGGGATGAACCTACGTGTATCTCCTGCGAGCTGTGACGCTGGCTGCACCCAGGCCTTGCACAGGGGTGTGGTCAGGCAGTGTTGGTGGAAGTGTGGGCAATAGAGAGAGTTCATGGGGAAGGAGGGTCAGCAGACAGGTACCCAGAGGGGCATTTGCAGTCTTGTACACAGAGGAGGGGCTCAGGAAATGAGGTATCAGGAAGTGACTTCACTTCCTTGACGACAGACCCCAACAGAACTCGGAACTCGGTAACCTGGCACCCACATTCTATACACAGCCCCTTCCCCAGCTCACTTGGCCACAGGCAGAGTGAGATGTTGTGCTGTACCCCGAGGTCCCGGGGCCGTAGCCCCAGGAAGCCCTGTGCTGAGAGGCTTGTCCAATGCTTCCAGCGCTGGTTCAGCCCTCGCCCTCGACCCCTGTGGCCGTCTGGGAGGAGGTCCCCAAAGGTAATGTCAGGTGGCCCAGAGGAGGCGGTGCAAGGCCAGGCCAGCACTATGAGCCTCCCTGGGTGACCGCAGCCCCTCCTCCTGAGTGTGTGGGGAACGGGGACATGGGACACCCTCCCAGGGCAGGGGCAGAGGGTGGGGGGTTTATAAACCTGCTGGACCTGGTGTGTTCACACCTCAGGTCTGGCTGGAGGGTGAACGGGGACTGCCGGGGTGGCAACCACCACCCTGTACATTAACCCTGGGCCCACAGGCTGTCTTCTCATGTCCTCCCTGGGGTTAAGACTGGCCTCCAGCCCCTGCCCTCCTTGGGGTTCACGGTGCTGTCACTGTGTATCTCTCCCCTGTCCTGTCCTAGAGTGAAGACACATCTTCATTGAGCTCGGATGCCACCCACATGGTGTCTCCTGTCCCGGCACGCACCCTGAAGAAGCGGGTGGAGCACCTGGTGCCTGCTGTCTTGGGTGGTTACCGATCTTATGTCCACCTGTTTCTGTCAAGCTACAAGAACTTTGCCAGTCCCCGGCATGTGCTGCACCTGCTTTTCCTCAGGTGAGCACTCAGGCCCTGGATCACACAGTGTCACTAGGCCGCCTCCCAGCTGTGAGTCTTAGGACTGTCACCACACCCCTCTGAGCCTCAGTTTCCTCCTGTGTTCAGTGGGTGGTCACAGGAACAAGCTCCAGTGGGTCCCCCATGGAAAGTGCTGCTCCTGAGTCCAGCCCTGTGGAAGGTCTGCTGGAGGGGCCACGGTCGTCCTCATTCAGGATTCCTGACACCCCCACGAGGAAGTCTCTGTCACCCCCTCACTGACCTCGTTGACTTGGGCTTCACTGTTTTCACATTTTTACAGGAAATTTGAGATTCTATCTGTAGGCTTCTGGGTGTATTCAAAGCAGGGAGACCAGAGGCGGGCAGAGCGGCTTCAGGTGCACCCAGATATCTTGGGAGGAGTTGGTTGGGGTTCATTCCTTCAACAATCATACGGGAAACCACACTATGTGCAGTCGCTTTCTGGGCACTGACCATAATCCAATGAACCGAGGAGACTGCATTCCCTGCCCTCCTGGGCTTCCATTCTAGTCAGAGGTGAGACAGTCAGAGTAGACATGAGAAGCAAGTAGTGCCACCATATGGTAGATTTGACACACTCCTGACCTCCTCTAGGTATGGAAACATGATTTCTGATTGTGACGGGGATGGCGAATCCCTGGAGCAGCTAAAATGGTAAGTGGGGTTTAGGTGCAGAAGGAGGGGCTCCCATCTCCACACAACTGCGTGTGGTCTGCGGGGGCCTGTGGGTGGGGGGCTGGCAGAACTCTGGCTCTCACACATCTTATGATTCCTGCTACAGGGCTGAGGGCTCAAGGCTTTCCCTGCAGGGACAGGAGTCAAGACGGCTGGGGATGTGGTCTCAGGCAACATAGGGTGTGCGAGAGCCTGGAGAGCAGAGGGAGTCCAGAGAGAATCCATCCCCACGCCCTCCCACCCAGCCCTGCCCACACACCCAGAGCCCGTGCTGAGCCAGAGCAGGAGGTGTGCAGAGCATCCCGCTCACACTCGGGGCTGGAGCCTCCATGGGGATGCTCAGCTGGTGCTGAGGGTGCAGAGTGTGATCAGGGCCAAGAGATTGCTGTCACTGGGAAAAGGATATGCAGATTTTCATGCAGACACTTGGGCAGTACATTCACGTGTGAGCTCAAGTTTGGGCTTTTCCAAGGGCCCTGGGTAGGCCAGGGGAGCAGCGCCTCCCTCTGTTTCCTCATTTATCAGATATTGCTGGACACCTCCTGTGTGCCAGTGAGTAATGCCCAGAGCAGACAGCACCCTCCTGGGGTGGACAGGTCATTCCAGCAGGGATGGGGCAGTGACACAGACAGAGGAGGTTGTCAGGTTTCCCTGAAGAAGGGAAACGTGCTCACATCAGTGGTTGAAGGCTCCTCCCATGGAGGCTTTTGCCAGCCCCTCCTTGGCTGCCAGACCCATCTGTGCCAGAACTGCCATACTGGGGGTGGACATTGGATGGGCTGGTCTATGGACAGGCACAGGCAGAGGGTACAAGACTGCAGCTCATTCAGGGGAGCCTTGGGAGGGCAGCATAAAGGGATAGGCCAGGCCTCTGATGCTGTTGCCCACCTGTCTCCCACAGTGCCATGTCCTCTGTCTTAAAGATCTGGCTGGAATTCTATTCCACCGATTTCCACGAGCCTCCTGAATTTCATACTTTGAAGTTTCTTTCGGCCTATGTACATATCAGTATGAGAGGTTCAGAGGTGGAGCGTAAGGCTGATCTTCTTCTGGTGCAGCTGGAGAAGCCGGAGCACCTGGAGCCTAGTGAGGCGGAGACTGAGGGTGAGGAGGAAGAGGGTGGGTGCCTGTGCGGGTTTGGGGAGGGGCCTGGGCTGGGCCACACAGAGCAGAGTTTCCAGAAGCAGGCTGGGGACAGGGGCACTGAGTACTCAGAACAATCATACAGTGTCCTGCAGTTTGGGGAGACTTCCTGAGGCTGGGACTCTGGACTTGGGCTTCTAGAAAGACAGTGTCATTGGATGAGACATAGAAACTCACATTGATATTTTCAATTGTTGTCTCTCCAGTTCCAGATTTCGCCCAGGCTGAACAACTGTCCCAAGAGCTGCTGCCATGTTCGGCTCGAGTTCCAGCTCCAGCTCCAACTCCACTGCCAGAGGCAGAGCGAGATCAAGATCCAGAGCCCAAGCCAGAGCAAGACGTAGAGCAGGAGCAAGAGCCAGAGAAAGAGGTAGAGCAGGAACAAGATCCAGAGCAAGAGGTAGAGCAGGAACAAGATCCAGAGCAAGTGGTAGATCAGACGCAAGATCCAGAGCAGGAGCAACAGAAAGATCAAGAGAAAGTTCAGGAGAAAGAGCAAGAGAAAGAGCAGGAGAAAGATCAAGATCCAGAGGTAGAGCTAGAGCAACCTGACATAACCGTTCCTGAAACATCAGAAGAATTAGAAGAAACACCAGCACCCAGGGGAGCCCTGGCTCCAGAGCTCCCACAAACACCCTCACCAGTCCCCACTCCAGATCTGTTCTTGCCCTTCCTTGACGCTGTGCTTCTCCTCATTTTTGTCTGTGTCCTGCATCTCCTCAAATTTTTTCATCTTTTATTTTCAATAATATCCCTTGTAGAAAATAAAGTGTTTCTAATATTTTCAAAATTACCATTCAGTGGCATTAAGTACATTTTTAATATGGCGCAACCCTTACCACCATCTAGTGATCGAACAGCTTCATCGACTCTGTAGTCATTAAGCTGTCACTCCCCATCCCGCCTCTCCCTGTGCCTGACTACCACTCCATTTTCTGTGTGTGTGAATTTACCTATCGTGGATTGTTCCTATCAGTACAGTTATATGTTATGTGGCCTTTTGTATCTGGCCGCATAATATGAGAAAGATCTGATTAATTTTCATTTTATGTTTTTAGTAAGAGGAAAATTACAGAAAAACCAAAGACTCTATGTAGAAACACAAAGCCCTGATAGTTATTATTGCCATAATCTTGAAATAGGAACTACTGTTGAATGACCAGAGAGCCAGAAGCCACTGAGGAAAATGCTGACTTTTCCTGGTCCAAACAAAAACCAGAATAATGTCAAAAGGTGAAAAGACAAACCCCAGACTGGAAAATTCTTCAAGGGCAGAGAAAGGGTAGTATGCATCCTAGTTGTACTAAGAGTTCTCATTTATCCATAGGGACAAAGGACATATTCCTGCAGTTCCACAGGGAAGCAATTCACATGGCCAGTAAATGTCAGACATCCGCGGCCTCCCTAATGATTATGCACAGAAATTTGCTCACTATTCAGATAGCATTTGCCCCATCAGATGGGCAGGTCTGTATGTCTGGTGACGACCAGCTCTTGTGAGAATGAAGGAAGAAGAGGTCCCAGCAGATGCCCCAGGAGATGTGTTCATAGATACCCCTGTCGCAGGAGCCACAAAGCAGCTCCTACCGAAATGCCCACGTGTGTCCATGTGCCGGGCAGCAGTGATGCTAGGAAGTTACGCCACATATATATGTATTCTATCTATGATAACCAATAGATTCAATAAATCTAAACTTGAAAAATTCCAAAGAGTGATGTTTAGGGGACTTGTCAAATGACCTCAAGGTTAATATGAAAAAAAATTAAGTGCAAAAATGGCCCCCAATATATTCAAGACATAAGAAGAACAATAATAATAAAAACAAAGAGGAAATTTACTCCGCCCAATAAAATGTATTGCAAAGGAACATACTTGAAAGTGCATGAGATTGGCAAAGAATAAGCGAATAGTTCAGTGGAGTAAAAGTTTGAATTTTGAAACAGATTCTGGTATGTGTGGAAAGGATTCAGATTACTTAGGGGAAAGCACTTCATCATTACAGGGATTGAAATATTATTTATTTGGAAATAAAATCCAGTTATGCTTTTGCTAGGTACCATTCACAAAATTAAATTTGAGATGAATTACTAACTTCAATATTTTGCAAAAGCTTTAAGCATTAGGAGAAAGAAAAACACATAATAATTTCCACAGAAGCCAAAACTACTTTTGAGAAAATGTAAGACTCATAAATATCAAAACACTAGATAAAATAAGGTTTGACCATACGTATTTGTATATCTCAAGATGGAGAAAAATGTGTTATGTGTATGTATTGTGAATTTAGAAAATCAAAAAGAATTAATTAAAAGCCTATTACAAACAAGACGACTTAATAAAATAAAATTTACATGTTGCGATTTAGAAAAATTCACATATAAAATTAATAAATGTCTTATGTAATAACAATAACTATCTAGATTACATTACACAAATCAAGATTCCATTTTCAATAGCCACAAAATTGTTAAATTATTTGGCATAAAGCTAACAAGAACTCAACAAAGCCTGTTTAACTATGCGATTTAAGCATTAGGACACTCTTAAAACATACATACACAAACGATAGAGAAATGTCAGAGATATTTTCTTGGCCAGAAAGCCACATGATCCTAAGGATTTTATTTTCTCCTAAGTTACTTTATACGTGTGTCATGATCACATTAAAAATAGTCTCATTTGTTTCTTCACCTAGAACAAAATAAGATGATTATAAAATGTTGATGAAACATTAATCGTTCATCAGAAAAAAATGAGGAAACAAATCAAAAGGGAGGGGTAAGTCTACCAGAGATCGAAATTTTTTTTTTATAAATTCTTCATTATCAAGACCATATGGAATTTGTTTATAAGTAAATATAAAACCTAATGAAAAAGAATGGAGAATTCAAAGAGATACCCAAGATTCCTAGAAATTTAGTATTTAAGAAAGATAGCATTTCAAATCACTGGTGAAAATATGCTGCTACTAATGTAGCAGCAGTTAACATGGATGGCATAGCAGCAATTAATAAAGCAAAGCAAACTCAAACAAAAGGTAAATGCCACCAACTAGGTCAAAAGGACACGACAAAAAGTAATTACAAGCTATAATACTTCAAATGGGTGATCAATAATGTTTCAATTTTTAAAAAAGCAAAAAAACAAAAAACCTCTTAAACTAGGATAATATCACTAATACAATGATGTGTGAAAAAATGAGATGGAAATGACCAACAAAATGAAATAAAAATGAACAAAATATATGAACAATCTAATAACACAAAAGGAAATTTAAATTGGCATCAATACTTAATTAGGTGCTTAAAATCCCTCATAGAGAACTATGCATTTAAAATATATTGAAATACAAGACTTCACCTATTAGATTTGCAAAATTTAATTTTTTGATAACACACTTGTTAGTGAGACTGTGGGCATACAGGTATTATAATACACTGTGGTGGAATGCAAATGGTAGAGCCCATAAGGAGCAGAAACTCGCAAAATTTAGCAAAATTATACTTGTATATTTACTATTTAATACTGTAACCCAATATTCAGGAATCTATATCATATGTAACCTTGAAAAATTATAAGGTGAGGTGTCGACAAGATTGTTAATATGACAATACCTATTACTAAGGGTTGGAAACACCCCAAATTTTCATTCATAAGGTTTGCATGAATAATTAGGGTGCATTTTTACAATCATGATTTCTAAACACTGAGTGTAAAATGTTATTGAAAAAACGAACAAACTGAAGACAATGAAGAGATGTACATGTTCATAGAGGAGAAAATAAGTAGGGAAAATATATCAATTCTTCCAAATAAATCTATAAATTTTGTTTATATATAAATAAAAATGGACATTTTTTACGCAATTTGATAAACTACTAATTCTATATTTCATAAGGTTGAGTACAGGCATAGAATGGACCAAACGGCTCTGGTTCTTCTCTGCAAATGGTGTTCATTTCCTTCCATCTTCAGGTAGCTTCCTAATCTAGAATATTCTGATGGCCTCCTAGATCACTTTCCTCTCTTAGAATGTCAGGCACTCGATAGCACGTCTTCTCCTCTTTCTTATCCTGGGATCATCTCCCAAGCCAGGGTGCAGCTGAATCAGATCTTTCTCCAGCTCTCGGCACCATGCTTGGCATATGGTGGATACAAACAGAGAGAACTGAGGACACAGAGCACAAGACTCTAGAGACAGGCGTGTTACAATGACATTTAGAAAGTGACACCATCTCACTTTTGATCCTGTATTGCTTAGAAGTGAGTCACTAAGTCCAGTCCACACTGCAGGGCAGGGGATTACGTGAGGATGTGTGCAGCAGATGGTGGGGACCACTGGGAGCCCCTGAGGAGTCGCCAACCACACAGACAGAGATGTGGCACTTGAGTCCAAACCTAAATACACACGAAGCCATTGTGAGGTTTTATGGAGGAAAGCAGTATGTGAATGCATGCAATTCCAACTGTCGCATGGTGCAGACAGGGAAAACAGACCAAGAGCAAAAGTGACATTTTCAAGATTATATGACAGGAACCAGACCTGTCGTTCGTCGTATTCCATGCTACCTTCCACACCGTCGTGGATTTTATCTCTAGTCTTGTTTATTAGCTGCATGTGACACCGGCCATAGGTTTCAGAGATGTTTTCTCACACATGCCTGATGCCATCCCTAGGAAGAAGATGCTAGAAACAGCCCCACTGTGCAAAAGGGGAGAATGGGGAGGTCTTGAGAGTGACAATGGCTTGTCCAGGGTCACATAAAGTGATAAGAAGCAGGAGCTGGGGATGAACCTACGTGTATCTCCTGCGAGCTGTGACGCTGGCTGCACCCAGGCCTTGCACAGGGGTGTGGTCAGGCAGTGTTGGTGGAAGTGTGGGCAATAGAGAGAGTTCATGGGGAAGGAGGGTCAGCAGACAGGTACCCAGAGGGGCATTTGCAGTCTTGTACACAGAGGAGGGGCTCAGGAAATGAGGTATCAGGAAGTGACTTCACTTCCTTGACGACAGACCCCAACAGAACTCGGAACTCGGTAACCTGGCACCCACATTCTATACACAGCCCCTTCCCCAGCTCACTTGGCCACAGGCAGAGTGAGATGTTGTGCTGTACCCCGAGGTCCCGGGGCCGTAGCCCCAGGAAGCCCTGTGCTGAGAGGCTTGTCCAATGCTTCCAGCGCTGGTTCAGCCCTCGCCCTCGACCCCTGTGGCCGTCTGGGAGGAGGTCCCCAAAGGTAATGTCAGGTGGCCCAGAGGAGGCGGTGCAAGGCCAGGCCAGCACTATGAGCCTCCCTGGGTGACCGCAGCCCCTCCTCCTGAGTGTGTGGGGAACGGGGACATGGGACACCCTCCCAGGGCAGGGGCAGAGGGTGGGGGGTTTATAAACCTGCTGGACCTGGTGTGTTCACACCTCAGGTCTGGCTGGAGGGTGAACGGGGACTGCCGGGGTGGCAACCACCACCCTGTACATTAACCCTGGGCCCACAGGCTGTCTTCTCATGTCCTCCCTGGGGTTAAGACTGGCCTCCAGCCCCTGCCCTCCTTGGGGTTCACGGTGCTGTCACTGTGTATCTCTCCCCTGTCCTGTCCTAGAGTGAAGACACATCTTCATTGAGCTCGGATGCCACCCACATGGTGTCTCCTGTCCCAGCACGCACCCTGAAGAAGCGGGTGGAGCACCTGGTGCCTGCTGTCTTGGGTGGTTACCGATCTTATGTCCACCTGTTTCTGTCAAGCTACAAGAACTTTGCCAGTCCCCGGCATGTGCTGCACCTGCTTTTCCTCAGGTGAGCACTCAGGCCCTGGATCACACAGTGTCACTAGGCCGCCTCCCAGCTGTGAGTCTTAGGACTGTCACCACACCCCTCTGAGCCTCAGTTTCCTCCTGTGTTCAGTGGGTGGTCACAGGAACAAGCTCCAGTGGGTCCCCCATGGAAAGTGCTGCTCCTGAGTCCAGCCCTGTGGAAGGTCTGCTGGAGGGGCCACGGTCGTCCTCATTCAGGATTCCTGACACCCCCACGAGGAAGTCTCTGTCACCCCCTCACTGACCTCGTTGACTTGGGCTTCACTGTTTTCACATTTTTACAGGAAATTTGAGATTCTATCTGTAGGCTTCTGGGTGTATTCAAAGCAGGGAGACCAGAGGCGGGCAGAGCGGCTTCAGGTGCACCCAGATATCTTGGGAGGAGTTGGTTGGGGTTCATTCCTTCAACAATCATACGGGAAACCACACTATGTGCAGTCGCTTTCTGGGCACTGACCATAATCCAATGAACCGAGGAGACTGCATTCCCTGCCCTCCTGGGCTTCCATTCTAGTCAGAGGTGAGACAGTCAGAGTAGACATGAGAAGCAAGTAGTGCCACCATATGGTAGATTTGACACACTCCTGACCTCCTCTAGGTATGGAAACATGATTTCTGATTGTGACGGGGATGGCGAATCCCTGGAGCAGCTAAAATGGTAAGTGGGGTTTAGGTGCAGAAGGAGGGGCTCCCATCTCCACACAACTGCGTGTGGTCTGCGGGGGCCTGTGGGTGGGGGGCTGGCAGAACTCTGGCTCTCACACATCTTATGATTCCTGCTACAGGGCTGAGGGCTCAAGGCTTTCCCTGCAGGGACAGGAGTCAAGACGGCTGGGGATGTGGTCTCAGGCAACATAGGGTGTGCGAGAGCCTGGAGAGCAGAGGGAGCCCAGAGAGAATCCATCCCCACGCCCTCCCACCCAGCCCTGCCCACACACCCAGAGCCCGTGCTGAGCCAGAGCAGGAGGTGTGCAGAGCATCCCGCTCACACTCGGGGCTGGAGCCTCCATGGGGATGCTCAGCTGGTGCTGAGGGTGCAGAGTGTGATCAGGGCCAAGAGATTGCTGTCACTGGGAAAAGGATATGCAGATTTTCATGCAGACACTTGGGCAGTACATTCACGTGTGAGCTCAAGTTTGGGCTTTTCCAAGGGCCCTGGGTAGGCCAGGGGAGCAGCGCCTCCCTCTGTTTCCTCATTTATCAGATATTGCTGGACACCTCCTGTGTGCCAGTGAGTAATGCCCAGAGCAGACAGCACCCTCCTGGGGTGGACAGGTCATTCCAGCAGGGATGGGGCAGTGACACAGACAGAGGAGGTTGTCAGGTTTCCCTGAAGAAGGGAAACGTGCTCACATCAGTGGTTGAAGGCTCCTCCCATGGAGGCTTTTGCCAGCCCCTCCTTGGCTGCCAGACCCATCTGTGCCAGAACTGCCATACTGGGGGTGGACATTGGATGGGCTGGTCTATGGACAGGCACAGGCAGAGGGTACAAGACTGCAGCTCATTCAGGGGAGCCTTGGGAGGGCAGCATAAAGGGATAGGCCAGGCCTCTGATGCTGTTGCCCACCTGTCTCCCACAGTGCCATGTCCTCTGTCTTAAAGATCTGGCTGGAATTCTATTCCACCGATTTCCACGAGCCTCCTGAATTTCATACTTTGAAGTTTCTTTCGGCCTATGTACATATCAGTATGAGAGGTTCAGAGGTGGAGCGTAAGGCTGATCTTCTTCTGGCGCAGCTGGAGAAGCCGGAGCACCTGGAGCCTAGTGAGGCGGAGACTGAGGGTGAGGAGGAAGAGGGTGGGTGCCTGTGCGGGTTTGGGGAGGGGCCTGGGCTGGGCCACACAGAGCAGAGTTTCCAGAAGCAGGCTGGGGACAGGGGCACTGAGTACTCAGAACAATCATACAGTGTCCTGCAGTTTGGGGAGACTTCCTGAGGCTGGGACTCTGGACTTGGGCTTCTAGAAAGACAGTGTCATTGGATGAGACATAGAAACTCACATTGATATTTTCAATTGTTGTCTCTCCAGTTCCAGATTTCGCCCAGGCTGAACAACTGTCCCAAGAGCTGCTGCCATGTTCGGCTCGAGTTCCAGCTCCAGCTCCAACTCCACTGCCAGAGGCAGAGCGAGATCAAGATCCAGAGCCCAAGCCAGAGCAAGACGTAGAGCAGGAGCAAGAGCCAGAGCAAGAGGTAGAGCAGGAACAAGATCCAGAGCAAGAGGTAGAGCAGGAACAAGATCCAGAGCAAGTGGTAGATCAGACGCAAGATCCAGAGCAGGAGCAACAGAAAGATCAAGAGAAAGTTCAGGAGAAAGAGCAAGAGAAAGAGCAGGAGAAAGATCAAGATCCAGAGGTAGAGCTAGAGCAACCTGACATAACCGTTCCTGAAACATCAGAAGAATTAGAAGAAACACCAGCACCCAGGGGAGCCCTGGCTCCAGAGCTCCCACAAACACCCTCACCAGTCCCCACTCCAGATCTGTTCTTGCCCTTCCTTGACGCTGTGCTTCTCCTCATTTTTGTCTGTGTCCTGCATCTCCTCAAATTTTTTCATCTTTTATTTTCAATAATATCCCTTGTAGAAAATAAAGTGTTTCTAATATTTTCAAAATTACCATTCAGTGGCATTAAGTACATTTTTAATATGGCGCAACCCTTACCACCATCTAGTGATCGAACAGCTTCATCGACTCTGTAGTCATTAAGCTGTCACTCCCCATCCCGCCTCTCCCTGTGCCTGACTACCACTCCATTTTCTGTGTGTGTGAATTTACCTATCGTGGATTGTTCCTATCAGTACAGTTATATGTTATGTGGCCTTTTGTATCTGGCCGCATAATATGAGAAAGATCTGATTAATTTTCATTTTATGTTTTTAGTAAGAGGAAAATTACAGAAAAACCAAAGACTCTATGTAGAAACACAAAGCCCTGATAGTGATTATTGCCATAATCTTGAAATAGGAACTACTGTTGAATGACCAGAGAGCCAGAAGCCACTGAGGAAAATGCTGACTTTTCCTGGTCCAAACAAAAACCAGAATAATGTCAAAAGGTGAAAAGACAAACCCCAGACTGGAAAATTCTTCAAGGGCAGAGAAAGGGTAGTATGCATCCTAGTTGTACAAAGAGTTCTCATTTATCCATAGGGACAAAGGACATATTCCTGCAGTTCCACAGGGAAGCAATTCACATGGCCAGTAAATGTCAGACATCCGCGGCCTCCCTAATGATTATGCACAGAAATTTGCTCACTATTCAGATAGCATTTGCCCCATCAGATGGGCAGGTCTGTATGTCTGGTGACGACCAGCTCTTGTGAGAATGAAGGAAGAAGAGGTCCCAGCAGATGCCCCAGGAGATGTGTTCATAGATACCCCTGTCGCAGGAGCCACAAAGCAGCTCCTACCGAAATGCCCACGTGTGTCCATGTGCCGGGCAGCAGTGATGCTAGGAAGTTACGCCACATATATATGTATTCTATCTATGATAACCAATAGATTCAATAAATCTAAACTTGAAAAATTCCAAAGAGTGATGTTTAGGGGACTTGTCAAATGACCTCAAGGTTAATATGAAAAAAAATTAAGTGCAAAAATGGCCCCCAATATATTCAAGACATAAGAAGAACAATAATAATAAAAACAAAGAGGAAATTTACTCCGCCCAATAAAATGTATTGCAAAGGAACATACTTGAAAGTGCATGAGATTGGCAAAGAATAAGCGAATAGTTCAGTGGAGTAAAAGTTTGAATTTTGAAACAGATTCTGGTATGTGTGGAAAGGATTCAGATTACTTAGGGGAAAGCACTTCATCATTACAGGGATTGAAATATTATTTATTTGGAAATAAAATCCAGTTATGCTTTTGCTAGGTACCATTCACAAAATTAAATTTGAGATGAATTACTAACTTCAATATTTTGCAAATGCTTTAAGCATTAGGAGAAAGAAAAACACATAATAATTTCCACAGAAGCCAAAACTACTTTTTAGAAAATGTAAGACTCATAAATATCAAAACACTAGATAAAATAAGGTTTGACCATACGTATTTGTATATCTCAAGATGGAGAAAAATGTGTTATGTGTATGTATTGTGAATTTAGAAAATCAAAAAGAATTAATTAAAAGCCTATTACAAACAAGACGACTTAATAAAATAAAATTTACATGTTGCGATTTAGAAAAATTCACATATAAAATTAATAAATGTCTTATGTAATAACAATAACTATCTAGATTACATTACACAAATCAAGATTCCATTTTCAATAGCCACAAAATTGTTAAATTATTTGGCATAAAGCTAACAAGAACTCAACAAAGCCTGTTTAACTATGCGATTTAAGCATTAGGACACTCTTAAAACATACATACACAAACGATAGAGAAATGTCAGAGATATTTTCTTGGCCAGAAAGCCACATGATCCTAAGGATTTTATTTTCTCCTAAGTTACTTTATACGTGTGTCATGATCACATTAAAAATAGTCTCATTTGTTTCTTCACCTAGAACAAAATAAGATGATTATAAAATGTTGATGAAACATTAATCGTTCATCAGAAAAAAATGAGGAAACAAATCAAAAGGGAGGGGTAAGTCTACCAGAGATCGAAATTTTTTTTTTATAAATTCTTCATTATCAAGACCATATGGAATTTGTTTATAAGTAAATATAAAACCTAATGAAAAAGAATGGAGAATTCAAAGAGATACCCAAGATTCCTAGAAATTTAGTATTTAAGAAAGATAGCATTTCAAATCACTGGTGAAAATATGCTGCTACTAATGTAGCAGCAGTTAACATGGATGGCATAGCAGCAATTAATAAAGCAAAGCAAACTCAAACAAAAGGTAAATGCCACCAACTAGGTCAAAAGGACACGACAAAAAGTAATTACAAGCTATAATACTTCAAATGGGTGATCAATAATGTTTCAATTTTTAAAAAAGCAAAAAAACCAAAAACCTCTTAAACTAGGATAATATCACTAATACAATGATGTGTGAAAAAATGAGATGGAAATGACCAACAAAATGAAATAAAAATGAACAAAATATATGAACAATCTAATAACACAAAAGGAAATTTAAATTGGCATCAATACTTAATTAGGTGCTTAAAATCCCTCATAGAGAACTATGCATTTAAAATATATTGAAATACAAGACTTCACCTATTAGATTTGCAAAATTTAATTTTTTGATAACACACTTGTTAGTGAGACTGTGGGGATACAGGTATTATAATACACTGTGGTGGAATGCAAATGGTAGAGCCCATAAGGAGCAGAAACTCGCAAAATTTAGCAAAATTATACTTGTATATTTACTATTTAATACTGTAACCCAATATTCAGGAATCTATATCATATGTAACCTTGAAAAATTATAAGGTGAGGTGTCGACAAGATTGTTAATATGACAATACCTATTACTAAGGGTTGGAAACACCCCAAATTTTCATTCATAAGGTTTGCATGAATAATTAGGGTGCATTTTTACAATCATGATTTCTAAACACTGAGTGTAAAAGGTTATTGAAAAAACGAACAAACTGAAGACAATGAAGAGATGTACATGTTCATAGAGGAGAAAATAAGTAGGGAAAATATATCAATTCTTCCAAATAAATCTATAAATTTTGTTTATATATAAATAAAAATGGACATTTTTTACGCAATTTGATAAACTACTAATTCTATATTTCATAAGGTTGAGTACAGGCATAGAATGGACCAAACGGCTCTGGTTCTTCTCTGCAAATGGTGTTCATTTCCTTCCATCTTCAGGTAGCTTCCTAATCTAGAATATTCTGATGGCCTCCTAGATCACTTTCCTCTCTTAGAATGTCAGGCACTCGATAGCACGTCTTCTCCTCTTTCTTATCCTGGGATCATCTCCCAAGCCAGGGTGCAGCTGAATCAGCTCTTTCTCCAGCTCTCGGCACCATGCTTGGCATATGGTGGATACAAACAGAGAGAACTGAGGACACAGAGCACAAGACTCTAGAGACAGGCGTGTTACAATGACATTTAGAAAGTGACACCATCTCACTTTTGATCCTGTATTGGTTAGAAGTGAGTCACTAAGTCCAGTCCACACTGCAGGGCAGGGGATTACGTGAGGATGTGTGCAGCAGATGGTGGGGACCACTGGGAGCCCCTGAGGAGTCGCCAACCACACAGACAGAGATGTGGCACTTGAGTCCAAACCTAAATACACACGAAGCCATTGTGAGGTGTTATGGAGGAAAGCAGTATGTGAATGCATGCAATTCCAACTGTCGCATGGTGCAGACAGGGAAAACAGACCAAGAGCAAATGTGACATTTTCAAGATTATATGACAGGAACCAGACCTGTCGTTCGTCGTATTCCATGCTACCTTCCACACCGTCGTGGATTTTATCTCTAGTCTTGTTTATTAGCTGCATGTGACACCGGCCATAGGTTTCAGAGATGTTTTCTCACACATGCCTGATGCCATCCCTAGGAAGAAGATGCTAGAAACAGCCCCACTGTGCAAAAGGGGAGACTGGGGAGGTCTTGAGAGTGACAATGGCTTGTCCAGGGTCACATAAAGTGATAAGAAGCAGGAGCTGGGGATGAACCTACGTGTATCTCCTGCGAGCTGTGACGCTGGCTGCACCCAGGCCTTGCACAGGGGTGTGGTCAGGCAGTGTTGGTGGAAGTGTGGGCAATAGAGAGAGTTCATGGGGAAGGAGGGTCAGCAGACAGGTACCCAGAGGGGCATTTGCAGTCTTGTACACAGAGGAGGGGCTCAGGAAATGAGGTATCAGGAAGTGACTTCACTTCCTTGACGACAGACCCCAACAGAACTCGGAACTCGGTAACCTGGCACCCACATTCTATACACAGCCCCTTCCCCAGCTCACTTGGCCACAGGCAGAGTGAGATGTTGTGCTGTACCCCGAGGTCCCGGGGCCGTAGCCCCAGGAAGCCCTGTGCTGAGAGGCTTGTCCAATGCTTCCAGCGCTGGTTCAGCCCTCGCCCTCGACCCCTGTGGCCGTCTGGGAGGAGGTCCCCAAAGGTAATGTCAGGTGGCCCAGAGGAGGCGGTGCAAGGCCAGGCCAGCACTATGAGCCTCCCTGGGTGACCGCAGCCCCTCCTCCTGAGTGTGTGGGGAACGGGGACATGGGACACCCTCCCAGGGCAGGGGCAGAGGGTGGGGGGTTTATAAACCTGCTGGACCTGGTGTGTTCACACCTCAGGTCTGGCTGGAGGGTGAACGGGGACTGCCGGGGTGGCAACCACCACCCTGTACATTAACCCTGGGCCCACAGGCTGTCTTCTCATGTCCTCCCTGGGGTTAAGACTGGCCTCCAGCCCCTGCCCTCCTTGGGGTTCACGGTGCTGTCACTGTGTATCTCTCCCCTGTCCTGTCCTAGAGTGAAGACACATCTTCATTGAGCTCGGATGCCACCCACATGGTGTCTCCTGTCCCGGCACGCACCCTGAAGAAGCGGGTGGAGCACCTGGTGCCTGCTGTCTTGGGTGGTTACCGATCTTATGTCCACCTGTTTCTGTCAAGCTACAAGAACTTTGCCAGTCCCCGGCATGTGCTGCACCTGCTTTTCCTCAGGTGAGCACTCAGGCCCTGGATCACACAGTGTCACTAGGCCGCCTCCCAGCTGTGAGTCTTAGGACTGTCACCACACCCCTCTGAGCCTCAGTTTCCTCCTGTGTTCAGTGGGTGGTCACAGGAACAAGCTCCAGTGGGTCCCCCATGGAAAGTGCTGCTCCTGAGTCCAGCCCTGTGGAAGGTCTGCTGGAGGGGCCACGGTCGTCCTCATTCAGGATTCCTGACACCCCCACGAGGAAGTCTCTGTCACCCCCTCACTGACCTCGTTGACTTGGGCTTCACTGTTTTCACATTTTTACAGGAAATTTGAGATTCTATCTGTAGGCTTCTGGGTGTATTCAAAGCAGGGAGACCAGAGGCGGGCAGAGCGGCTTCAGGTGCACCCAGATATCTTGGGAGGAGTTGGTTGGGGTTCATTCCTTCAACAATCATACGGGAAACCACACTATGTGCAGTCGCTTTCTGGGCACTGACCATAATCCAATGAACCGAGGAGACTGCATTCCCTGCCCTCCTGGGCTTCCATTCTAGTCAGAGGTGAGACAGTCAGAGTAGACATGAGAAGCAAGTAGTGCCACCATATGGTAGATTTGACACACTCCTGACCTCCTCTAGGTATGGAAACATGATTTCTGATTGTGACGGGGATGGCGAATCCCTGGAGCAGCTAAAATGGTAAGTGGGGTTTAGGTGCAGAAGGAGGGGCTCCCATCTCCACACAACTGCGTGTGGTCTGCGGGGGCCTGTGGGTGGGGGGCTGGCAGAACTCTGGCTCTCACACATCTTATGATTCCTGCTACAGGGCTGAGGGCTCAAGGCTTTCCCTGCAGGGACAGGAGTCAAGACGGCTGGGGATGTGGTCTCAGGCAACATAGGGTGTGCGAGAGCCTGGAGAGCAGAGGGAGTCCAGAGAGAATCCATCCCCACGCCCTCCCACCCAGCCCTGCCCACACACCCAGAGCCCGTGCTGAGCCAGAGCAGGAGGTGTGCAGAGCATCCCGCTCACACTCGGGGCTGGAGCCTCCATGGGGATGCTCAGCTGGTGCTGAGGGTGCAGAGTGTGATCAGGGCCAAGAGATTGCTGTCACTGGGAAAAGGATATGCAGATTTTCATGCAGACACTTGGGCAGTACATTCACGTGTGAGCTCAAGTTTGGGCTTTTCCAAGGGCCCTGGGTAGGCCAGGGGAGCAGCGCCTCCCTCTGTTTCCTCATTTATCAGATATTGCTGGACACCTCCTGTGTGCCAGTGAGTAATGCCCAGAGCAGACAGCACCCTCCTGGGGTGGACAGGTCATTCCAGCAGGGATGGGGCAGTGACACAGACAGAGGAGGTTGTCAGGTTTCCCTGAAGAAGGGAAACGTGCTCACATCAGTGGTTGAAGGCTCCTCCCATGGAGGCTTTTGCCAGCCCCTCCTTGGCTGCCAGACCCATCTGTGCCAGAACTGCCATACTGGGGGTGGACATTGGATGGGCTGGTCTATGGACAGGCACAGGCAGAGGGTACAAGACTGCAGCTCATTCAGGGGAGCCTTGGGAGGGCAGCATAAAGGGATAGGCCAGGCCTCTGATGCTGTTGCCCACCTGTCTCCCACAGTGCCATGTCCTCTGTCTTAAAGATCTGGCTGGAATTCTATTCCACCGATTTCCACGAGCCTCCTGAATTTCATACTTTGAAGTTTCTTTCGGCCTATGTACATATCAGTATGAGAGGTTCAGAGGTGGAGCGTAAGGCTGATCTTCTTCTGGCGCAGCTGGAGAAGCCGGAGCACCTGGAGCCTAGTGAGGCGGAGACTGAGGGTGAGGAGGAAGAGGGTGGGTGCCTGTGCGGGTTTGGGGAGGGGCCTGGGCTGGGCCACACAGAGCAGAGTTTCCAGAAGCAGGCTGGGGACAGGGGCACTGAGTACTCAGAACAATCATACAGTGTCCTGCAGTTTGGGGAGAGTTCCTGAGGCTGGGACTCTGGACTTGGGCTTCTAGAAAGACAGTGTCATTGGATGAGACATAGAAACTCACATTGATATTTTCAATTGTTGTCTCTCCAGTTCCAGATTTCGCCCAGGCTGAACAACTGTCCCAAGAGCTGCTGCCATGTTCGGCTCGAGTTCCAGCTCCAGCTCCAACTCCACTGCCAGAGGCAGAGCGAGATCAAGATCCAGAGCCCAAGCCAGAGCAAGACGTAGAGCAGGAGCAAGAGCCAGAGCAAGAGGTAGAGCAGGAACAAGATCCAGAGCAAGAGGTAGAGCAGGAACAAGATCCAGAGCAAGTGGTAGATCAGACGCAAGATCCAGAGCAGGAGCAACAGAAAGATCAAGAGAAAGTTCAGGAGAAAGAGCAAGAGAAAGAGCAGGAGAAAGATCAAGATCCAGAGGTAGAGCTAGAGCAACCTGACATAACCGTTCCTGAAACATCAGAAGAATTAGAAGAAACACCAGCACCCAGGGGAGCCCTGGCTCCAGAGCTCCCACAAACACCCTCACCAGTCCCCACTCCAGATCTGTTCTTGCCCTTCCTTGACGCTGTGCTTCTCCTCATTTTTGTCTGTGTCCTGCATCTCCTCAAATTTTTTCATCTTTTATTTTCAATAATATCCCTTGTAGAAAATAAAGTGTTTCTAATATTTTCAAAATTACCATTCAGTGGCATTAAGTACATTTTTAATATGGCGCAACCCTTACCACCATCTAGTGATCGAACAGCTTCATCGACTCTGTAGTCATTAAGCTGTCACTCCCCATCCCGCCTCTCCCTGTGCCTGACTACCACTCCATTTTCTGTGTGTGTGAATTTACCTATCGTGGATTGTTCCTATCAGTACAGTTATATGTTATGTGGCCTTTTGTATCTGGCCGCATAATATGAGAAAGATCTGATTAATTTTCATTTTATGTTTTTAGTAAGAGGAAAATTACAGAAAAACCAAAGACTCTATGTAGAAACACAAAGCCCTGATAGTGATTATTGCCATAATCTTGAAATAGGAACTACTGTTGAATGACCAGAGAGCCAGAAGCCACTGAGGAAAATGCTGACTTTTCCTGGTCCAAACAAAAACCAGAATAATGTCAAAAGGTGAAAAGACAAACCCCAGACTGGAAAATTCTTCAAGGGCAGAGAAAGGGTAGTATGCATCCTAGTTGTACAAAGAGTTCTCATTTATCCATAGGGACAAAGGACATATTCCTGCAGTTCCACAGGGAAGCAATTCACATGGCCAGTAAATGTCAGACATCCGCGGCCTCCCTAATGATTATGCACAGAAATTTGCTCACTATTCAGATAGCATTTGCCCCATCAGATGGGCAGGTCTGTATGTCTGGTGACGACCAGCTCTTGTGAGAATGAAGGAAGAAGAGGTCCCAGCAGATGCCCCAGGAGATGTGTTCATAGATACCCCTGTCGCAGGAGCCACAAAGCAGCTCCTACCGAAATGCCCACGTGTGTCCATGTGCCGGGCAGCAGTGATGCTAGGAAGTTACGCCACATATATATGTATTCTATCTATGATAACCAATAGATTCAATAAATCTAAACTTGAAAAATTCCAAAGAGTGATGTTTAGGGGACTTGTCAAATGACCTCAAGGTTAATATGAAAAAAAATTAAGTGCAAAAATGGCCCCCAATATATTCAAGACATAAGAAGAACAATAATAATAAAAACAAAGAGGAAATTTACTCCGCCCAATAAAATGTATTGCAAAGGAACATACTTGAAAGTGCATGAGATTGGCAAAGAATAAGCGAATAGTTCAGTGGAGTAAAAGTTTGAATTTTGAAACAGATTCTGGTATGTGTGGAAAGGATTCAGATTACTTAGGGGAAAGCACTTCATCATTACAGGGATTGAAATATTATTTATTTGGAAATAAAATCCAGTTATGCTTTTGCTAGGTACCATTCACAAAATTAAATTTGAGATGAATTACTAACTTCAATATTTTGCAAAAGCTTTAAGCATTAGGAGAAAGAAAAACACATAATAATTTCCACAGAAGCCAAAACTACTTTTGAGAAAATGTAAGACTCATAAATATCAAAACACTAGATAAAATAAGGTTTGACCATACGTATTTGTATATCTCAAGATGGAGAAAAATGTGTTATGTGTATGTATCGTGAATTTAGAAAATCAAAAAGAATTAATTAAAAGCCTATTACAAACAAGACGACTTAATAAAATAAAATTTACATGTTGCGATTTAGAAAAATTCACATATAAAATTAATAAATGTCTTATGTAATAACAATAACTATCTAGATTACATTACACAAATCAAGATTCCATTTTCAATAGCCACAAAATTGTTAAATTATTTGGCATAAAGCTAACAAGAACTCAACAAAGCCTGTTTAACTATGCGATTTAAGCATTAGGACACTCTTAAAACATACATACACAAACGATAGAGAAAT
Source organism: Cynocephalus volans (assembly GCF_027409185.1). Lineage (NCBI taxonomy): Eukaryota > Metazoa > Chordata > Mammalia > Dermoptera > Cynocephalidae > Cynocephalus > Cynocephalus volans. The sequence continues at coordinate 7,746,198 of NW_026902463.1, read as the reverse complement.
GTCAGAGATATTTTCTTGGCCAGAAAGCCACATGATCCTAAGGATTTTATTTTCTCCTAAGTTACTTTATACGTGTGTCATGATCACATTAAAAATAGTCTCATTTGTTTCTTCACCTAGAACAAAATAAGATGATTATAAAATGTTGATGAAACATTAATCGTTCATCAGAAAAAAATGAGGAAACAAATCAAAAGGGAGGGGTAAGTCTACCAGAGATCGAAATTTTTTTTTTATAAATTCTTCATTATCAAGACCATATGGAATTTGTTTATAAGTAAATATAAAACCTAATGAAAAAGAATGGAGAATTCAAAGAGATACCCAAGATTCCTAGAAATTTAGTATTTAAGAAAGATAGCATTTCAAATCACTGGTGAAAATATGCTGCTACTAATGTAGCAGCAGTTAACATGGATGGCATAGCAGCAATTAATAAAGCAAAGCAAACTCAAACAAAAGGTAAATGCTATCAACTAGGTCAAAAGGACACGACAAAAAGTAATTACAAGCTATAATACTTCAAATGGGTGATCAATAATGTTTCAATTTTTAAAAAAGCAAAAAAACAAAAAACCTCTTAAACTAGGATAATATCACTAATACAATGATGTGTGAAAAAATGAGATGGAAATGACCAACAAAATGAAATAAAAGTGAACAAAATATATGAACAATCTAATAACACAAAAGGAAATTTAAATTGGCATCAATACTTAATTAGGTGCTTAAAATCCCTCATAGAGAACTATGCATTTAAAATATATTGAAATACAAGACTTCACCTATTAGATTTGCAAAATTTAATTTTTTGATAACAAACTTGTTAGTGAGACTGTGGGGATACAGGTATTATAATACACTGTGGTGGAATGCCAATGGTAGAGCCCATAAGGAGCAGAAACTCGCAAAATTTAGCAAAATTATACTTGTATATTTACTATTTAATACTGTAACCCAATATTCAGGAATCTATATCATATGTAACCTTGAAAAATTATAAGGTGAGGTGTCGACAAGATTGTTAATATGACAATACCTATTACTAAGGGTTGGAAACACCCCAAATTTTCATTCATAAGGTTTGCATGAATAATTAGGGTGCATTTTTACAATCATGATTTCTAAACACTGAGTGTAAAATGTTATTGAAAAAACGAACAAACTGAAGACAATGAAGAGATGTACATGTTCATAGAGGAGAAAATAAGTAGGGAAAATATATCAATTCTTCCAAATAAATCTATAAATTTTGTTTATATATAAATAAAAATGGACATTTTTTACGCAATTTGATAAACTACTAATTCTATATTTCATAAGGTTGAGTACAGGCATAGAATGGACCAAACGGCTCTGGTTCTTCTCTGCAAATGGTGTTCATTTCCTTCCATCTTCAGGTAGCTTCCTAATCTAGAATATTCTGATGGCCTCCTAGATCACTTTCCTCTCTTAGAATGTCAGGCACTCGATAGCACGTCTTCTCCTCTTTCTTATCCTGGGATCATCTCCCAAGCCAGGGTGCAGCTGAATCAGCTCTTTCTCCAGCTCTCGGCACCATGCTTGGCATATGGTGGATACAAACAGAGAGAACTGAGGACACAGAGCACAAGACTCTAGAGACAGGCGTGTTACAATGACATTTAGAAAGTGACACCTTCTCACTTTTTATCCTGTATTGGTTAGAAGTGAGTCACTAAGTCCAGTCCACACTGCAGGGCAGGGGATTACGTGAGGATGTGTGCAGCAGATGGTGGGGACCACTGGGAGCCCCTGAGGAGTCGCCAACCACACAGACAGAGATGTGGCACTTGAGTCCAAACCTAAATACACATGAAGCCATTGTGAGGTTTTATGGAGGAAAGCAGTATGTGAATGCGTGAAATTCCAACTGTCGCATGGTGCAGACAGGGAAAAGAGACCAAGAGCAAAAGTGACATTTTCAAGATTATATGACAGGAACCAGACCTGTCGTTAGTCGTATTCCATGCTACCTTCCACACCGTCGTGGATTTTATCTCTAGTCTTGTTTATTAGCTGCATGTGACACCGGCCATAGGTTTCAGAGATGTTTTCTCACACATGCCTGATGCCATCCCTAGGAAGAAGATGCTAGAAACAGCCCCACTGTGCAAAAGGGGAGAATGGGGAGGTCTTGAGAGTGACAATGGCTTGTCCAGGGTCACATAAAGTGATAAGAAGCAGGAGCTGGGGATGAACCTACGTGTATCTCCTCCGAGCTGTGACGCTGGCTGCACCCAGGCCTTGCACAGGGGTGTGGTCAGGCAGTGTTGGTGGAAGTGTGGGCAATAGAGAGAGTTCATGGGGAAGGAGGGTCAGCAGACAGGTACCCAGAGGGGCATTTGCAGTCTTGTACACAGAGGAGGGGCTCAGGAAATGAGGTATCAGGAAGTGACTTCACTTCCTTGACGACAGACCCCAACAGAACTCGGAACTCGGTAACCTGGCACCCACATTCTATACACAGCCCCTTCCCCAGCTCACTTGGCCACAGGCAGAGTGAGATGTTGTGCTGTACCCCGAGGTCCCGGGGCCGTAGCCCCAGGAAGCCCTGTGCTGAGAGGCTTGTCCAATGCTTCCAGCGCTGGTTCAGCCCTCGCCCTCGACCCCTGTGGCCGTCTGGGAGGAGGTCCCCAAAGGTAATGTCAGGTGGCCCAGAGGAGGCTGCGCAAGGCCAGGCCAGCACTATGAGCCTCCCTGGGTGACCGCAGCACCTCCTCCTGAGTGTGTGGGGGGTACCGGGACATGGGACACCCTCCCAGGGCAGGGTCAGAGGGTGGGGGGTTTATAAACCTGCTGGTCCTGGTGTGTTCACACCTCAGGTCTGGCTGGATGGTGAACGGGGAATGCCGGGGTGGCAACCACCACCCTGTACATTAACCCTGGGCCCACAGGCTGTCTTCTCATGTCCTCCCTGGGGTTAAGACTGGCCTTCAGCCCCTGCCCTCCTTGGGGTTCACGGTGCTGTCACTGTGTATCTCTCCCCTGTCCTGTCCTAGAGTGAAGACACATCTTCATTGAGCTCGGATGCCACCCACATGGTGTCTCCTGTCCCGGCACGCACCCTGAAGAAGCGGGTGGAGCACCTGGTGCCTGCTGTCTTGGGTGGTTACCGATCTTATGTCCACCTGTTTCTGTCAAGCTACAAGAACTTTGCCAGTCCCCGGCATGTGCTGCACCTGCTTTTCCTCAGGTGAGCACTCAGGCCCTGGATCACACAGTGTCACTAGGCTGCCTCCCAGCTGTGAGTCTTAGGACTGTCACCACACCCCTCTGAGCCTCAGTTTCCTCCTGTGTTCAGTGGGTGGTCACAGGAACAAGCTCCAGTGGGTCCCCCATGGAAAGTGCTGCTCCTGAGTCCAGCCCTGTGGAAGGTCTGCTGGAGGGGCCACGGTCGTCCTCATTCAGGATTCCTGACACCCCCACGAGGAAGTCTCTGTCACCCCCTCACTGACCTCGTTGACTTGGGCTTCACTGTTTTCACATTTTTACAGGAAATTTGAGATTCTATCTGTAGGCTTCTGGGTGTATTCAAAGCAGGGAGACCAGAGGCGGGCAGAGCGGCTTCAGGTGCACCCAGATATCTTGGGAGGAGTTGGTTGGGGTTCATTCCTTCAACAATCATACGGGAAACCACACTATGTGCAGTCGCTTTCTGGGCACTGACCATAATCCAATGAACCGAGGAGACTGCATTCCCTGCCCTCCTGGGCTTCCATTCTAGTCAGAGGTGAGACAGTCAGAGTAGACATGAGAAGCAAGTAGTGCCACCATATGGTAGATTTGACACACTCCTGACCTCCTCTAGGTATGGAAACATGATTTCTGATTGTGACGGGGATGGCGAATCCCTGGAGCAGCTAAAATGGTAAGTGGGGTTTAGGTGCAGAAGGAGGGGCTCCCATCTCCACACAACTGCGTGTGGTCTGCGGGGGCCTGTGGGTGGGGGGCTGGCAGAACTCTGGCTCTCACACATCTTATGATTCCTGCTACAGGGCTGAGGGCTCAAGGCTTTCCCTGCAGGGACAGGAGTCAAGACGGCTGGGGATGTGGTCTCAGGCAACATAGGGTGTGCGAGAGCCTGGAGAGCAGAGGGAGCCCAGAGAGAATCCATCCCCACGCCCTCCCACCCAGCCCTGCCCACACACCCAGAGCCCGTGCTGAGCCAGAGCAGGAGGTGTGCAGAGCATCCCGCTCACACTCGGGGCTGGAGCCTCCATGGGGATGCTCAGCTGGTGCTGAGGGTGCAGAGTGTGATCAGGGCCAAGAGATTGCTGTCACTGGGAAAAGGATATGCAGATTTTCATGCAGACACTTGGGCAGTACATTCACGTGTGAGCTCAAGTTTGGGCTTTTCCAAGGGCCCTGGGTAGGCCAGGGGAGCAGCGCCTCCCTCTGTTTCCTCATTTATCAGATATTGCTGGACACCTCCTGTGTGCCAGTGAGTAATGCCCAGAGCAGACAGCACCCTCCTGGGGTGGACAGGTCATTCCAGCAGGGATGGGGCAGTGACACAGACAGAGGAGGTTGTCAGGTTTCCCTGAAGAAGGGAAACGTGCTCACATCAGTGGTTGAAGGCTCCTCCCATGGAGGCTTTTGCCAGCCCCTCCTTGGCTGCCAGACCCATCTGTGCCAGAACTGCCATACTGGGGGTGGACATTGGATGGGCTGGTCTATGGACAGGCACAGGCAGAGGGTACAAGACTGCAGCTCATTCAGGGGAGCCTTGGGAGGGCAGCATAAAGGGATAGGCCAGGCCTCTGATGCTGTTGCCCACCTGTCTCCCACAGTGCCATGTCCTCTGTCTTAAAGATCTGGCTGGAATTCTATTCCACCGATTTCCACGAGCCTCCTGAATTTCATACTTTGAAGTTTCTTTCGGCCTATGTACATATCAGTATGAGAGGTTCAGAGGTGGAGCGTAAGGCTGATCTTCTTCTGGCGCAGCTGGAGAAGCCGGAGCACCTGGAGCCTAGTGAGGCGGAGACTGAGGGTGAGGAGGAAGAGGGTGGGTGCCTGTGCGGGTTTGGGGAGGGGCCTGGGCTGGGCCACACAGAGCAGAGTTTCCAGAAGCAGGCTGGGGACAGGGGCACTGAGTACTCAGAACAATCATACAGTGTCCTGCAGTTTGGGGAGACTTCCTGAGGCTGGGACTCTGGACTTGGGCTTCTAGAAAGACAGTGTCATTGGATGAGACATAGAAACTCACATTGATATTTTCAATTGTTGTCTCTCCAGTTCCAGATTTCGCCCAGGCTGAACAACTGTCCCAAGAGCTGCTGCCATGTTCGGCTCGAGTTCCAGCTCCAGCTCCAACTCCACTGCCAGAGGCAGAGCGAGATCAAGATCCAGAGCCCAAGCCAGAGCAAGACGTAGAGCAGGAGCAAGAGCCAGAGAAAGAGGTAGAGCAGGAACAAAATCCAGAGCAAGAGGTAGAGCAGGAACAAGATCCAGAGCAAGTGGTAGATCAGACGCAAGATCCAGAGCAGGAGCAACAGAAAGATCAAGAGAAAGTTCAGGAGAAAGAGCAAGAGAAAGAGCAGGAGAAAGATCAAGATCCAGAGGTAGAGCTAGAGCAACCTGACATAACCGTTCCTGAAACATCAGAAGAATTAGAAGAAACACCAGCACCCAGGGGAGCCCTGGCTCCAGAGCTCCCACAAACACCCTCACCAGTCCCCACTCCAGATCTGTTCTTGCCCTTCCTTGACGCTGTGCTTCTCCTCATTTTTGTCTGTGTCCTGCATCTCCTCAAATTTTTTCATCTTTTATTTTCAATAATATCCCTTGTAGAAAATAAAGTGTTTCTAATATTTTCAAAATTACCATTCAGTGGCATTAAGTACATTTTTAATATGGCGCAACCCTTACCACCATCTAGTGATCGAACAGCTTCATCGACTCTGTAGTCATTAAGCTGTCACTCCCCATCCCGCCTCTCCCTGTGCCTGACTACCACTCCATTTTCTGTGTGTGTGAATTTACCTATCGTGGATTGTTCCTATCAGTACAGTTATATGTTATGTGGCCTTTTGTATCTGGCCGCATAATATGAGAAAGATCTGATTAATTTTCATTTTATGTTTTTAGTAAGAGGAAAATTACAGAAAAACCAAAGACTCTATGTAGAAACACAAAGCCCTGATAGTGATTATTGCCATAATCTTGAAATAGGAACTACTGTTGAATGACCAGAGAGCCAGAAGCCACTGAGGAAAATGCTGACTTTTCCTGGTCCAAACAAAAACCAGAATAATGTCAAAAGGTGAAAAGACAAACCCCAGACTGGAAAATTCTTCAAGGGCAGAGAAAGGGTAGTATGCATCCTAGTTGTACAAAGAGTTCTCATTTATCCATAGGGACAAAGGACATATTCCTGCAGTTCCACAGGGAAGCAATTCACATGGCCAGTAAATGTCAGACATCCGCGGCCTCCCTAATGATTATGCACAGAAATTTGCTCACTATTCAGATAGCATTTGCCCCATCAGATGGGCAGGTCTGTATGTCTGGTGACGACCAGCTCTTGTGAGAATGAAGGAAGAAGAGGTCCCAGCAGATGCCCCAGGAGATGTGTTCATAGATACCCCTGTCGCAGGAGCCACAAAGCAGCTCCTACCGAAATGCCCACGTGTGTCCATGTGCCGGGCAGCAGTGATGCTAGGAAGTTACGCCACATATATATGTATTCTATCTATGATAACCAATAGATTCAATAAATCTAAACTTGAAAAATTCCAAAGAGTGATGTTTAGGGGACTTGTCAAATGACCTCAAGGTTAATATGAAAAAAAATTAAGTGCAAAAATGGCCCCCAATATATTCAAGACATAAGAAGAACAATAATAATAAAAACAAAGAGGAAATTTACTCCGCCCAATAAAATGTATTGCAAAGGAACATACTTGAAAGTGCATGAGATTGGCAAAGAATAAGCGAATAGTTCAGTGGAGTAAAAGTTTGAATTTTGAAACAGATTCTGGTATGTGTGGAAAGGATTCAGATTACTTAGGGGAAAGCACTTCATCATTACAGGGATTGAAATATTATTTATTTGGAAATAAAATCCAGTTATGCTTTTGCTAGGTACCATTCACAAAATTAAATTTGAGATGAATTACTAACTTCAATATTTTGCAAAAGCTTTAAGCATTAGGAGAAAGAAAAACACATAATAATTTCCACAGAAGCCAAAACTACTTTTGAGAAAATGTGAGACTCATAAATATCAAAACACTAGATAAAATAAGGTTTGACCATACGTATTTGTATATCTCAAGATGGAGAAAAATGTGTTATGTGTATGTATCGTGAATTTAGAAAATCAAAAAGAATTAATTAAAAGCCTATTACAAACAAGACGACTTAATAAAATAAAATTTACATGTTGCGATTTAGAAAAATTCACATATAAAATTAATAAATGTCTTATGTAATAACAATAACTATCTAGATTCCATTACACAAATCAAGATTCCATTTTCAATAGCCACAAAATTGTTAAATTATTTGGCATAAAGCTAACAAGAACTCAACAAAGCCTGTTTAACTATGCGATTTAAGCATTAGGACACTCTTAAAACATACATACACAAACGATAGAGAAATGTCAGAGATATTTTCTTGGCCAGAAAGCCACATGATCCTAAGGATTTTATTTTCTCCTAAGTTACTTTATACGTGTGTCATGATCACATTAAAAATAGTCTCATTTGTTTCTTCACCTAGAACAAAATAAGATGATTATAAAATGTTGATGAAACATTAATCGTTCATCAGAAAAAAATGAGGAAACAAATCAAAAGGGAGGGGTAAGTCTACCAGAGATCGAAAATTTTTTTTTATAAATTCTTCATTATCAAGACCATATGGAATTTGTTTATAAGTAAATATAAAACCTCATGAAAAAGAATGGAGAATTCAAAGAGATACCCAAGATTTCTAGAAATTTAGTATTTAAGAAAGATAGCATTTCAAATCACTGGTGAAAATATGCTGCTACTAATGTAGCAGCAGTTAACATGGATGGCATAGCAGCAATTAATAAAGCAAAGCAAACTCAAACAAAAGGTAAATGCTATCAACTAGGTCAAAAGGACACGACAAAAAGTAATTACAAGCTATAATACTTCAAATGGGTGATCAATAATGTTTCAATTTTTAAAAAAGCAAAAAAACAAAAAACCTCTTAAACTAGGATAATATCACTAATACAATGATGTGTGAAAAAATGAGATGGAAATGACCAACAAAATGAAATAAAAGTGAACAAAATATATGAACAATCTAATAACACAAAAGGAAATTTAAATTGGCATCAATACTTAATTAGGTGCTTAAAATCCCTCATAGAGAACTATGCATTTAAAATATATTGAAATACAAGACTTCACCTATTAGATTTGCAAAATTTAATTTTTTGATAACAAACTTGTTAGTGAGACTGTGGGGATACAGGTATTATAATACACTGTGGTGGAATGCCAATGGTAGAGCCCATAAGGAGCAGAAACTCGCAAAATTTAGCAAAATTATACTTGTATATTTACTATTTAATACTGTAACCCAATATTCAGGAATCTATATCATATGTAACCTTGAAAAATTATAAGGTGAGGTGTCGACAAGATTGTTAATATGACAATACCTATTACTAAGGGTTGGAAACACCCCAAATTTTCATTCATAAGGTTTGCATGAATAATTAGGGTGCATTTTTACAATCATGATTTCTAAACACTGAGTGTAAAATGTTATTGAAAAAACGAACAAACTGAAGACAATGAAGAGATGTACATGTTCATAGAGGAGAAAATAAGTAGGGAAAATATATCAATTCTTCCAAATAAATCTATAAATTTTGTTTATATATAAATAAAAATGGACATTTTTTACGCAATTTGATAAACTACTAATTCTATATTTCATAAGGTTGAGTACAGGCATAGAATGGACCAAACGGCTCTGGTTCTTCTCTGCAAATGGTGTTCATTTCCTTCCATCTTCAGGTAGCTTCCTAATCTAGAATATTCTGATGGCCTCCTAGATCACTTTCCTCTCTTAGAATGTCAGGCACTCGATAGCACGTCTTCTCCTCTTTCTTATCCTGGGATCATCTCCCAAGCCAGGGTGCAGCTGAATCAGCTCTTTCTCCAGCTCTCGGCACCATGCTTGGCATATGGTGGATACAAACAGAGAGAACTGAGGACACAGAGCACAAGACTCTAGAGACAGGCGTGTTACAATGACATTTAGAAAGTGACACCTTCTCACTTTTGATCCTGTATTGGTTAGAAGTGAGTCACTAAGTCCAGTCCACACTGCAGGGCAGGGGATTACGTGAGGATGTGTGCAGCAGATGGTGGGGACCACTGGGAGCCCCTGAGGAGTCGCCAACCACACAGACAGAGATGTGGCACTTGAGTCCAAACCTAAATACACATGAAGCCATTGTGAGGTTTTATGGAGGAAAGCAGTATGTGAATGCGTGAAATTCCAACTGTCGCATGGTGCAGACAGGGAAAAGAGACCAAGAGCAAAAGTGACATTTTCAAGATTATATGACAGGAACCAGACCTGTCGTTCGTCGTATTCCATGCTACCTTCCACACCGTCGTGGATTTTATCTCTAGTCTTGTTTATTAGCTGCATGTGACACCGGCCATAGGTTTCAGAGATGTTTTCTCACACATGCCTGATGCCATCCCTAGGAAGAAGATGCTAGAAACAGCCCCACTGTGCAAAAGGGGAGAATGGGGAGGTCTTGAGAGTGACAATGGCTTGTCCAGGGTCACATAAAGTGATAAGAAGCAGGAGCTGGGGATGAACCTACGTGTATCTCCTCCGAGCTGTGACGCTGGCTGCACCCAGGCCTTGCACAGGGGTGTGGTCAGGCAGTGTTGGTGGAAGTGTGGGCAATAGAGAGAGTTCATGGGGAAGGAGGGTCAGCAGACAGGTACCCAGAGGGGCATTTGCAGTCTTGTACACAGAGGAGGGGCTCAGGAAATGAGGTATCAGGAAGTGACTTCACTTCCTTGACGACAGACCCCAACAGAACTCGGAACTCGGTAACCTGGCACCCACATTCTATACACAGCCCCTTCCCCAGCTCACTTGGCCACAGGCAGAGTGAGATGTTGTGCTGTACCCCGAGGTCCCGGGGCCATAGCCCCAGGAAGCCCTGTGCTGAGAGGCTTGTCCAATGCTTCCAGCGCTGGTTCAGCCCTCGCCCTCGACCCCTGTGGCCGTCTGGGAGGAGGTCCCCAAAGGTAATGTCAGGTGGCCCAGAGGAGGCTGCGCAAGGCCAGGCCAGCACTATGAGCCTCCCTGGGTGACCGCAGCACCTCCTCCTGAGTGTGTGGGGAACCGGGACATGGGACACCCTCCCAGGGCAGGGTCAGAGGGTGGGGGGTTTATAAACCTGCTGGTCCTGGTGTGTTCACACCTCAGGTCTGGCTGGAGGGTGAACGGGGAATGCCGGGGTGGCAACCACCACCCTGTACATTAACCCTGGGCCCACAGGCTGTCTTCTCATGTCCTCCCTGGGGTTAAGACTGGCCTTCAGCCCCTGCCCTCCTTGGGGTTCACGGTGCTGTCACTGTGTATCTCTCCCCTGTCCTGTCCTAGAGTGAAGACACATCTTCATTGAGCTCGGATGCCACCCACATGGTGTCTCCTGTCCCGGCACGCACCCTGAAGAAGCGGGTGGAGCACCTGGTGCCTGCTGTCTTGGGTGGTTACCGATCTTATGTCCACCTGTTTCTGTCAAGCTACAAGAACTTTGCCAGTCCCCGGCATGTGCTGCACCTGCTTTTCCTCAGGTGAGCACTCAGGCCCTGGATCACACAGTGTCACTAGGCCGCCTCCCAGCTGTGAGTCTTAGGACTGTCACCACACCCCTCTGAGCCTCAGTTTCCTCCTGTGTTCAGTGGGTGGTCACAGGAACAAGCTCCAGTGGGTCCCCCATGGAAAGTGCTGCTCCTGAGTCCAGCCCTGTGGAAGGTCTGCTGGAGGGGCCACGGTCGTCCTCATTCAGGATTCCTGACACCCCCACGAGGAAGTCTCTGTCACCCCCTCACTGACCTCATTGACTTGGGCTTCACTGTTTTCACATTTTTACAGGAAATTTGAGATTCTATCTGTAGGCTTCTGGGTGTATTCAAAGCAGGGAGACCAGAGGCGGGCAGAGCGGCTTCAGGTGCACCCAGATATCTTGGGAGGAGTTGGTTGGGGTTCATTCCTTCAACAATCATACGTGAAGCCACACTATGTGCAGTCGCTTTCTGGGCACTGACCATAATCCAATGAACCGAGGAGACTGCATTCCCTGCCCTCCTGGGCTTCCATTCTAGTCAGAGGTGAGACAGTCAGAGTAGACATGAGAAGCAAGTAGTGCCACCATATGGTAGATTTGACACACTCCTGACCTCCTCTAGGTATGGAAACATGATTTCTGATTGTGACGGGGATGGCGAATCCCTGGAGCAGCTAAAATGGTAAGTGGGGTTTAGGTGCAGAAGGAGGGGCTCCCATCTCCACACAACTGCGTGTGGTCTGCGGGGGCCTGTGGGTGGGGGGCTGGCAGAACTCTGGCTCTCACACATCTTATGATTCCTGCTACAGGGCTGAGGGCTCAAGGCTTTCCCTGCAGGGACAGGAGTCAAGACGGCTGGGGATGTGGTCTCAGGCAACATAGGGTGTGCGAGAGCCTGGAGAGCAGAGGGAGTCCAGAGAGAATCCATCCCTACGCCCTCCCACCCAGCCCTGCCGACACTTCCAGAGCCCGTGCTGAGCCAGAGCAGGAGGTGTGCAGAGCATCCCGCTCACACTCGGGGCTGGAGCCTCCATGGGGATGCTAGGCTGGTGCTGAGGGTGCAGAGTGTGGTCAGGGCCAAGAGATTGCTGTCACTGGGAAAAGGATATGCAGATTTTCATGCAGACACTTGGGCAGCACATTCACGTGTGAGCTCAAGTTTGGGCTTTTCCAAGGGCCCTGGGTAGGCCAGGGGAGCAGCGCCTCCCTCTGTTTCCTCATTTATCAGATATTGCTGGACACCTCCTGTGTGCCAGTGAGTAATGGCCAGAGCAGACAGCACCCTCCTGGGGTGGACAGGTCATTCAAGCAGGGATGGGGCAGTGACACAGACAGAGGAGGTTGTCAGGTTTCCCTGAAGAAGGGAAACGTGCTCACATCAGTGGTTGAAGGCTCCTCCCATGGAGGCTTTTGCGAGCCCCTCCTTGGCTGCCAGGCCCATCTGTGCCAGAACTGCCATACTGGGGGTGGACATTGGATGGGCTGGTCTATGGACAGGCACAGGCAGAGGGTACAAGACTGCAGCTCATTCAGGGGAGCCTTGGGAGGGCAGCATAAAGGGATAGGCCAGGCCTCTGATGCTGTTGCCCACCTGTCTCCCACAGTGCCATGTCCTCTGTCTTAAAGATCTGGCTGGAATTCTATTCCACCGATTTCCACGAGCCTCCTGAATTTCATTCTTTGAAGTTTCTTTCGGCCTATGTACATATCAGTATGAGAGGTTCAGAGGTGGAGCGTAAGGCTGATCTTCTTCTGGCGCAGCTGGAGAAGCCGGAGCACCTGGAGCCTAGTGAGGCGGAGACTGAGGGTGAGGAGGAAGAGGGTGGGTGCCTGTGCGGGTTTGGGGAGGGGCCTGGGCTGGGCCACACACAGCAGAGTTTCCAGAAGCAGGCTGGGGACAGGGGCACTGAGTACTCAGAACAATCATACAGTGTCCTGCAGTTTGGGGAGACTTCCTGAGGCTGGGACTCTGGACTTGGGCTTCTAGAAAGACAGTGTCATTGGATGAGACATAGAAACTCACATTGATATTTTCAATTGTTGTCTCTCCAGTTCCAGATTCCGCCCAGGCTGAACAACTGTCCCAAGAGCTGCTGCCATGTTTGGCTCGAGTTCCAGCTCCAGCTCCACCTCCACTGCCAGAGGCAGAGCGAGATCAAGATCCAGAGCCCAAGCCAGAGCAAGACGTAGAGCAGGAGCAAGATCCAGAGCAAGAGGTAGAGCAGGAACAAGATCCAGAGCAAGAGGTAGAGCAGGAACAAGATCCAGAGCAAGTGGTAGATCAGACGCAAGATCCAGAGCAGGAGCAACAGAAAGATCAAGAGAAAGATCAGGAGAAAGAGTAAGAGAAAGATCAGGAGAAAGATCAAGATCCAGAGGTAGAGCTAGAGCAACCTGACATAACCGTTCCTGAAACATCAGAAGAATTAGAAGAAACACCAGCACCCAGGGGAGCCCTGGCTCCAGAGCTCCCACAAACACCCTCACCAGTCCCCACTCCAGATCTGTTCTTGCCCTTCCTTGACGCTGTGCTTCTCCTCATTTTTGTCTGTGTCCTGCATCTCCTCAAATTTTTTCATCTTTTATTTTCAATAATATCCCTTGTAGAAAAAAAGTGTTTCTAATATTTTCAAAATTACCATTCAGTGGCATTAAGTACATTTTTAATATGGCGCAACCCTTACCACCATCTAGTGATCGAACAGCTTCATCGACTCTGTAGTCATTAAGCTGTCACTCCCCATCCCGCCTCTCCCTGTGCCTGACTACCACTCCATTTTCTGTGTGTGTGAATTTACCTATCGTGGATTGTTCCTATCAGTACAGTTATATGTTATGTGGCCTTTTGTATCTGGCCGCATAATATGAGAAAGATCTGATTAATTTTCATTTTATGTTTTTAGTAAGAGGAAAATTACAGAAAAACCAAAGACTCTATGTAGAAACACAAAGCCCTGATAGTGATTATTGCCATAATCTTGAAATAGGAACTACTGTTGAATGACCAGAGAGCCAGAAGCCACTGAGGAAAATGCTGACTTTTCCTGGTCCAAACAAAAACCAGAATAATGTCAAAAGGTGAAAAGACAAACCCCAGACTGGAAAATTCTTCAAGGGCAGAGAAAGGGTAGTATGCATCCTAGTTGTACAAAGAGTTCTCATTTATCCATAGGGACAAAGGACATATTCCTGCAGTTCCACAGGGAAGCAATTCACATGGCCAGTAAATGTCAGACATCCGCGGCCTCCCTAATGATTATGCACAGAAATTTGCTCACTATTCAGATAGCATTTGCCCCATCAGATGGGCAGGTCTGTATGTCTGGTGACGACCAGCTCTTGTGAGAATGAAGGAAGAAGAGGTCCCAGCAGATGCCCCAGGAGATGTGTTCATAGATACCCCTGTCGCAGGAGCCACAAAGCAGCTCCTACCGAAATGCCCACGTGTGTCCATGTGCCGGGCAGCAGTGATGCTAGGAAGTTACGCCACATATATATGTATTCTATCTATGATAACCAATAGATTCAATAAATCTAAACTTGAAAAATTCCAAAGAGTGATGTTTTGGGGACTTGTCAAATAAACTCAAGGTTAATATGAAAAAAAAATTAAGTGCAAAAATGGCCCCCAATATATTCAAGACATAAGAAGAACAATAATAATAAAAACAAAGAGGAAATTTACTCCGCCCAATAAAATGTATTGCAAAGGAACATACTTGAAAGTGCATGAGATTGGCAAAGAATAAGCGAATAGTTCAGTGGAGTAAAAGTTTGAATTTTGAAACAGATTCTGGTATGTGTGGAAAGGATTCAGATTACTTAGGGGAAAGCACTTCATCATTACAGGGATTGAAATATTATTTATTTGGAAATAAAATCCAGTTATGCTTTTGCTAGGTACCATTCACAAAATTAAATTTGAGATGAATTACTAACTTCAATATTTTGCAAAAGCTTTAAGCATTAGGAGAAAGAAAAACACATAATAATTTCCACAGAAGCCAAAACTACTTTTGAGAAAATGTGAGACTCATAAATATCAAAACACTAGATAAAATAAGGTTTGACCATACGTATTTGTATATCTCAAGATGGAGAAAAATGTGTTATGTGTATGTATTGTGAATTTAGAAAATCAAAAAGAATTAATTAAAAGCCTATTACAAACAAGACGACTTAATAAAATAAAATTTACATGTTGCGATTTAGAAAAATTCACATATAAAATTAATAAATGTCTTATGTAATAACAATAACTATCTAGATTACATTACACAAATCAAGATTCCATTTTCAATAGCCACAAAATTGTTAAATTATTTGGCATAAAGCTAACAAGAACTCAACAAAGCCTGTTTAACTATGCGACTTAAGCATTAGAACACTCTTAAAACATACATACACAAACGATAGAGAAATGTCAGAGATATTTTCTTGGCCAGAAAGCCACATGATCCTAAGGATTTTATTTTCTCCTAAGTTACTTTATACGTGTGTCATGATCACATTAAAAATAGTCTCATTTGTTTCTTCACCTAGAACAAAAAAAGATGATTATAAAATGTTGATGAAACATTAATCGTTCATCAGAAAAAAATGAGGAAACAAATCAAAAGGGAGGGGTAAGTCTACCAGAGATCGAAAATTTTTTTTTTATAAATTCTTCATTATCAAGACCATATGGAATTTGTTTATAAGTAAATATAAAACCTAATGAAAAAGAATGGAGAATTCAAAGAGATACCCAAGATTCCTAGAAATTTAGTATTTAAGAAAGATAGCATTTCAAATCACTGGTGAAAATATGCTGCTACTAATGTAGCAGCAGTTAACATGGATGGCATAGCAGCAATTAATAAAGCAAAGCAAACTCAAACAAAAGGTAAATGCCACCAACTAGGTCAAAAGGACACGACAAAAAGTAATTACAAGCTATAATACTTCAAATGGGTGATCAATAATGTTTCAATTTTTAAAAAAGCAAAAAAACAAAAAACCTCTTAAACTAGGATAATATCACTAATACAATGATGTGTGAAAAAATGAGATGGAAATGACCAACAAAATGAAATAAAAATGAACAAAATATATGAACAATCTAATAACACAAAAGGAAATTTAAATTGGCATCAATACTTAATTAGGTGCTTAAAATCCCTCATAGAGAACTATGCATTTAAAATATATTGAAATACAAGACTTCACCTATTAGATTTGCAAAATTTAATTTTTTGATAACACACTTGTTAGTGAGACTGTGGGGATACAGGTATTATAATACACTGTGGTGGAATGCAAATGGTAGAGCCCATAAGGAGCAGAAACTCGCAAAATTTAGCAAAATTATACTTGTATATTTACTATTTAATACTGTAACCCAATATTCAGGAATCTATATCATATGTAACCTTGAAAAATTATAAGGTGAGGTGTCGACAAGATTGTTAATATGACAATACCTATTACTAAGGGTTGGAAACACCCCAAATTTTCATTCATAAGGTTTGCATGAATAATTAGGGTGCATTTTTACAATCATGATTTCTAAACACTGAGTGTAAAATGTTATTGAAAAAACGAACAAACTGAAGACAATGAAGAGATGTACATGTTCATAGAGGAGAAAATAAGTAGGGAAAATATATCAATTCTTCCAAATAAATCTATAAATTTTGTTTATATATAAATAAAAATGGACATTTTTTACGCAATTTGATAAACTACTAATTCTATATTTCATAAGGTTGAGTACAGGCATAGAATGGACCAAACGGCTCTGGTTCTTCTCTGCAAATGGTGTTCATTTCCTTCCATCTTCAGGTAGCTTCCTAATCTAGAATATTCTCATGGCCTCCTAGATCACTTTCCTCTCTTAGAATGTCAGGCACTCGATAGCACGTCTTCTCCTCTTTCTTATCCTGGGATCATCTCCCAAGCCAGGGTGCAGCTGAATCAGCTCTTTCTCCAGCTCTCGGCACCATGCTTGGCATATGGTGGATACAAACAGAGAGAACTGAGGACACAGAGCACAAGACTCTAGAGACAGGCGTGTTACAATGACATTTAGAAAGTGACACCATCTCACTTTTGATCCTGTATTGGTTAGAAGTGAGTCACTAAGTCCAGTCCACACTGCAGGGCAGGGGATTACGTGAGGATGTGTGCAGCAGATGGTGGGGACCACTGGGAGCCCCTGAGGAGTCGCCAACCACACAGACAGAGATGTGGCACTTGAGTCCAAACCTAAATACACACGAAGCCATTGTGAGGTTTTATGGAGGAAAGCAGTATGTGAATGCATGCAATTCCAACTGTCGCATGGTGCAGACAGGGAAAACAGACCAAGAGCAAAAGTGACATTTTCAAGATTATATGACAGGAACCAGACCTGTCGTTCGTCGTATTCCATGCTACCTTCCACACCGTCGTGGATTTTATCTCTAGTCTTGTTTATTAGCTGCATGTGACACCGGCCATAGGTTTCAGAGATGTTTTCTCACACATGCCTGATGCCATCCCTAGGAAGAAGATGCTAGAAAGAGCCCCACTGTGCAAAAGGGGAGACTGGGGAGGTCTTGAGAGTGACAATGGCTTGTCCAGGGTCACATAAAGTGATAAGAAGCAGGAGCTGGGGATGAACCTACGTGTATCTCCTGCGAGCTGTGACGCTGGCTGCACCCAGGCCTTGCACAGGGGTGTGGTCAGGCAGTGTTGGTGGAAGTGTGGGCAATAGAGAGAGTTCATGGGGAAGGAGGGTCAGCAGACAGGTACCCAGAGGGGCATTTGCAGTCTTGTACACAGAGGAGGGGCTCAGGAAATGAGGTATCAGGAAGTGACTTCACTTCCTTGACGACAGACCCCAACAGAACTCGGAACTCGGTAACCTGGCACCCACATTCTATACACAGCCCCTTCCCCAGCTCACTTGGCCACAGGCAGAGTGAGATGTTGTGCTGTACCCCGAGGTCCCGGGGCCATAGCCCCAGGAAGCCCTGTGCTGAGAGGCTTGTCCAATGCTTCCAGCGCTGGTTCAGCCCTCGCCCTCGACCCCTGTGGCCGTCTGGGAGGAGGTCCCCAAAGGTAATGTCAGGTGGCCCAGAGGAGGCGGTGCAAGGCCAGGCCAGCACTATGAGCCTCCCTGGGTGACCGCAGCCCCTCCTCCTGAGTGTGTGGGGAACGGGGACATGGGACACCCTCCCAGGGCAGGGGCAGAGGGTGGGGGGTTTATAAACCTGCTGGACCTGGTGTGTTCACACCTCAGGTCTGGCTGGAGGGTGAACGGGGACTGCCGGGGTGGCAACCACCACCCTGTACATTAACCCTGGGCCCACAGGCTGTCTTCTCATGTCCTCCCTGGGGTTAAGACTGGCCTCCAGCCCCTGCCCTCCTTGGGGTTCACGGTGCTGTCACTGTGTATCTCTCCCCTGTCCTGTCCTAGAGTGAAGACACATCTTCATTGAGCTCGGATGCCACCCACATGGTGTCTCCTGTCCCGGCACGCACCCTGAAGAAGCGGGTGGAGCACCTGGTGCCTGCTGTCTTGGGTGGTTACCGATCTTATGTCCACCTGTTTCTGTCAAGCTACAAGAACTTTGCCAGTCCCCGGCATGTGCTGCACCTGCTTTTCCTCAGGTGAGCACTCGGGCCCTGGATCACACAGTGTCACTAGGCCGCCTCCCAGCTGTGAGTCTTAGGACTGTCACCACACCCCTCTGAGCCTCAGTTTCCTCCTGTGTTCAGTGGGTGGTCACAGGAACAAGCTCCAGTGGGTCCCCCATGGAAAGTGCTGCTCCTGAGTCCAGCCCTGTGGAAGGTCTGCTGGAGGGGCCACGGTCGTCCTCATTCAGGATTCCTGACACCCCCACGAGGAAGTCTCTGTCACCCCCTCACTGACCTCGTTGACTTGGGCTTCACTGTTTTCACATTTTTACAGGAAATTTGAGATTCTATCTGTAGGCTTCTGGGTGTATTCAAAGCAGGGAGACCAGAGGCGGGCAGAGCGGCTTCAGGTGCACCCAGATATCTTGGGAGGAGTTGGTTGGGGTTCATTCCTTCAACAATCATACGGGAAACCACACTATGTGCAGTCGCTTTCTGGGCACTGACCATAATCCAATGAACCGAGGAGACTGCATTCCCTGCCCTCCTGGGCTTCCATTCTAGTCAGAGGTGAGACAGTCAGAGTAGACATGAGAAGCAAGTAGTGCCACCATATGGTAGATTTGACACACTCCTGACCTCCTCTAGGTATGGAAACATGATTTCTGATTGTGACGGGGATGGCGAATCCCTGGAGCAGCTAAAATGGTAAGTGGGGTTTAGGTGCAGAAGGAGGGGCTCCCATCTCCACACAACTGCGTGTGGTCTGCGGGGGCCTGTGGGTGGGGGGCTGGCAGAACTCTGGCTCTCACACATCTTATGATTCCTGCTACAGGGCTGAGGGCTCAAGGCTTTCCCTGCAGGGACAGGAGTCAAGACGGCTGGGGATGTGGTCTCAGGCAACATAGGGTGTGCGAGAGCCTGGAGAGCAGAGGGAGCCCAGAGAGAATCCATCCCCACGCCCTCCCACCCAGCCCTGCCCACACCCCCAGAGCCCGTGCTGAGCCAGAGCAGGAGGTGTGCAGAGCATCCCGCTCACACTCGGGGCTGGAGCCTCCATGGGGATGCTCAGCTGGTGCTGAGGATGCAGAGTGTGGTCAGGGCCAAGAGATTGCTGTCACTGGGAAAAGGATATGCAGATTTTCATGCAGACACTTGGGCAGTACATTCACGTGTGAGCTCAAGTTTGGGCTTTTCCAAGGGCCCTGGGTAGGCCAGGGGAGCAGCGCCTCCCTCTGTTTCCTCATTTATCAGATATTGCTGGACACCTCCTGTGTGCCAGTGAGTAATGCCCAGAGCAGACAGCACCCTCCTGGGGTGGACAGGTCATTCCAGCAGGGATGGGGCAGTGACACAGACAGAGGAGGTTGTCAGGTTTCCCTGAAGAAGGGAAACGTGCTCACATCAGTGGTTGAAGGCTCCTCCCATGGAGGCTTTTGCCAGCCCCTCCTTGGCTGCCAGACCCATCTGTGCCAGAACTGCCATACTGGGGGTGGACATTGGATGGGCTGGTCTATGGACAGGCACAGGCAGAGGGTACAAGACTGCAGCTCATTCAGGGGAGCCTTGGGAGGGCAGCATAAAGGGATAGGCCAGGCCTCTGATGCTGTTGCCCACCTGTCTCCCACAGTGCCATGTCCTCTGTCTTAAAGATCTGGCTGGAATTCTATTCCACCGATTTCCACGAGCCTCCTGAATTTCATTCTTTGAAGTTTCTTTCGGCCTATGTACATATCAGTATGAGAGGTTCAGAGGTGGAGCGTAAGGCTGATCTTCTTCTGGCGCAGCTGGAGAAGCTGGAGCACCTGGAGCCTAGTGAGGCGGAGACTGAGGGTGAGGAGGAAGAGGGTGGGTGCCTGTGCGGGTTTGGGGAGGGGCCTGGGCTGGGCCACACAGAGCAGAGTTTCCAGAAGCAGGCTGGGGACAGGGGCACTGAGTACTCAGAACAATCATACAGTGTCCTGAAGTTTGGGGAGACTTCCTGAGGCTGGGCCTCTGGACTTGGGCTTCTAGAAAGACAGTGTCATTGGATGAGACATAGAAACTCACATTGATATTTTCAATTGTTGTCTCTCCAGTTCCAGATTCCGCCCAGGCTGAACAACTGTCCCAAGAGCTGCTGCCATGTTCGGCTCGAGTTCCAGCTCCAGCTCCACCTCCACTGCCAGAGGCAGAGCGAGTTCAAGATCCACAGCCCAAGCCAGAGCAAGACGTAGAGCAGGAGCAAGAGCCAGAGCAAGAGGTAGAGCAGGAGCAAGATCCAGAGCAAGAGGTAGAGCAGGAACAAGATCCAGAGCAAGAGGTAGAGCAGGAACAAGATCCAGAGCAAGTGGTAGATCAGACGCAAGATCCAGAGCAGGAGCAACAGAAAGATCAAGAGAAAGATCAGGAGAAAGAGCAAGAGAAAGAGCAGGAGAAAGATCAAGATCCAGAGGTAGAGCTAGAGCAACCTGACATAACCGTTCCTGAAACATCAGAAGAATTCGAAGAAATACCAGCACCCAGGGGAGCCCTGGCTCCAGAGCTCCCACAAACACCCTCACCAGTCCCCACTCCAGATCTGTTCTTGCCCTTCCTTGACGCTGTGCTTCTCCTCATTTTTGTCTGTGTCCTGCATCTCCTCAAATTTTTTCAACTTTTATTTTCAATAATATCCCTTGTAGAAAATAAAGAGTTTTTAATATTTTCAAAATTACCATTCAGTGGCATTAAGTACATTTTTAATATGGCGCAACCCTTACCACCATCTAGTGATCGAACAGCTTCATCGACTCTGTAGTCATTAAGCTGTCACTCCCCATCCCGCCTCTCCCTGTGCCTGACTACCACTCCATTTTCTGTGTGTGTGAATTTACCTATCGTGGATTGTTCCTATCAGTACAGTTATATGTTATGTGGCCTTTTGTATCTGGCCGCATAATATGAGAAAGATCTGATTAATTTTCATTTTATGTTTTTAGTAAGAGGAAAATTACAGAAAAACCAAAGACTCTATGTAGAAACACAAAGCCCTGATAGTTATTATTGCCATAATCTTGAAATAGGAACTACTGTTGAATGACCAGAGAGCCAGAAGCCACTGAGGAAAATGCTGACTTTTCCTGGTCCAAACAAAAACCAGAATAATGTCAAAAGATGAAAAGACAAACCCCAGACTGGAAAATTCTTCAAGGGCAGAGAAAGGGTAGTATGCATCCTAGTTGTACAAAGAGTTCTCATTTATCCATAGGGACAAAGGACATATTCCTGCAGTTCCACAGGGAAGCAATTCACATGGCCAGTAAATGTCAGACATCCGCGGCCTCCCTACTGATTATGCACAGAAATTTGCTCACTATTCAGATAGCATTTGCCCCATCAGATGGGCAGGTCTGTATGTCTGGTGACGACCAGCTCTTGTGAGAATGAAGGAAGAAGAGGTCCCAGCAGATGCCCCAGGAGATGTGTTCATAGATACCCCTGTCGCAGGAGCCACACAGCAGCTCCTACCGAAATGCCCACGTGTGTCCATGTGCCGGGCAGCAGTGATGCTAGGAAGTTACGCCACATATATATGTATTCTATCTATGATAACCAATAGATTCAATAAATCTAAACTTGAAAAATTCCAAAGAGTGATGTTTAGGGGACTTGTCAAATAACCTCAAGGTTAATATGAAAAAAAATTAAGTGCAAAAATGGCCCCCAATATATTCAAGACATAAGAAGAACAATAATAATAAAAACAAAGAGGAAATTTACTCCGCCCAATAAAATGTATTGCAAAGGAACATACTTGAAAGTGCATGAGATTGGCAAAGAATAAGCGAATAGTTCAGTGGAGTAAAAGTTTGAATTTTGAAACAGATTCTGGTATGTGTGGAAAGGATTCAGATTACTTAGGGGAAAGCACTTCATCATTACAGGGATTGAAATATTATTTATTTGGAAATAAAATCCAGTTATGCTTTTGCTAGGTACCATTCACAAAATTAAATTTGAGATGAATTACTAACTTCAATATTTTGCAAAAGCTTTAAGCATTAGGAGAAAGAAAAACACATAATAATTTCCACAGAAGCCAAAACTACTTTTGAGAAAATGTGAGACTCATAAATATCAAAACACTAGATAAAATAAGGTTTGACCATACGTATTTGTATATCTCAAGATGGAGAAAAATGTGTTATGTGTATGTATCGTGAATTTAGAAAATCAAAAAGAATTAATTAAAAGCCTATTACAAACAAGACGACTTAATAAAATAAAATTTACATGTTGCGATTTAGAAAAATTCACATATAAAATTAATAAATGTCTTATGTAATAACAATAACTATCTAGATTCCATTACACAAATCAAGATTCCATTTTCAATAGCCACAAAATTGTTAAATTATTTGGCATAAAGCTAACAAGAACTCAACAAAGCCTGTTTAACTATGCGATTTAAGCATTAGGACACTCTTAAAACATACATACACAAACGATAGAGAAATGTCAGAGATATTTTCTTGGCCAGAAAGCCACATGATCCTAAGGATTTTATTTTCTCCTAAGTTACTTTATACGTGTGTCATGATCACATTAAAAATAGTCTCATTTGTTTCTTCACCTAGAACAAAATAAGATGATTATAAAATGTTGATGAAACATTAATCGTTCATCAGAAAAAAATGAGGAAACAAATCAAAAGGGAGGGGTAAGTCTACCAGAGATCGAAAATTTTTTTTTATAAATTCTTCATTATCAAGACCATATGGAATTTGTTTATAAGTAAATATAAAACCTCATGAAAAAGAATGGAGAATTCAAAGAGATACCCAAGATTTCTAGAAATTTAGTATTTAAGAAAGATAGCATTTCAAATCACTGGTGAAAATATGCTGCTACTAATGTAGCAGCAGTTAACATGGATGGCATAGCAGCAATTAATAAAGCAAAGCAAACTCAAACAAAAGGTAAATGCTATCAACTAGGTCAAAAGGACACGACAAAAAGTAATTACAAGCTATAATACTTCAAATGGGTGATCAATAATGTTTCAATTTTTAAAAAAGCAAAAAAACAAAAAACCTCTTAAACTAGGATAATATCACTAATACAATGATGTGTGAAAAAATGAGATGGAAATGACCAACAAAATGAAATAAAAGTGAACAAAATATATGAACAATCTAATAACACAAAAGGAAATTTAAATTGGCATCAATACTTAATTAGGTGCTTAAAATCCCTCATAGAGAACTATGCATTTAAAATATATTGAAATACAAGACTTCACCTATTAGATTTGCAAAATTTAATTTTTTGATAACAAACTTGTTAGTGAGACTGTGGGGATACAGGTATTATAATACACTGTGGTGGAATGCCAATGGTAGAGCCCATAAGGAGCAGAAACTCGCAAAATTTAGCAAAATTATACTTGTATATTTACTATTTAATACTGTAACCCAATATTCAGGAATCTATATCATATGTAACCTTGAAAAATTATAAGGTGAGGTGTCGACAAGATTGTTAATATGACAATACCTATTACTAAGGGTTGGAAACACCCCAAATTTTCATTCATAAGGTTTGCATGAATAATTAGGGTGCATTTTTACAATCATGATTTCTAAACACTGAGTGTAAAATGTTATTGAAAAAACGAACAAACTGAAGACAATGAAGAGATGTACATGTTCATAGAGGAGAAAATAAGTAGGGAAAATATATCAATTCTTCCAAATAAATCTATAAATTTTGTTTATATATAAATAAAAATGGACATTTTTTACGCAATTTGATAAACTACTAATTCTATATTTCATAAGGTTGAGTACAGGCATAGAATGGACCAAACGGCTCTGGTTCTTCTCTGCAAATGGTGTTCATTTCCTTCCATCTTCAGGTAGCTTCCTAATCTAGAATATTCTGATGGCCTCCTAGATCACTTTCCTCTCTTAGAATGTCAGGCACTCGATAGCACGTCTTCTCCTCTTTCTTATCCTGGGATCATCTCCCAAGCCAGGGTGCAGCTGAATCAGCTCTTTCTCCAGCTCTCGGCACCATGCTTGGCATATGGTGGATACAAACAGAGAGAACTGAGGACACAGAGCACAAGACTCTAGAGACAGGCGTGTTACAATGACATTTAGAAAGTGACACCTTCTCACTTTTGATCCTGTATTGGTTAGAAGTGAGTCACTAAGTCCAGTCCACACTGCAGGGCAGGGGATTACGTGAGGATGTGTGCAGCAGATGGTGGGGACCACTGGGAGCCCCTGAGGAGTCGCCAACCACACAGACAGAGATGTGGCACTTGAGTCCAAACCTAAATACACATGAAGCCATTGTGAGGTTTTATGGAGGAAAGCAGTATGTGAATGCGTGAAATTCCAACTGTCGCATGGTGCAGACAGGGAAAAGAGACCAAGAGCAAAAGTGACATTTTCAAGATTATATGACAGGAACCAGACCTGTCGTTCGTCGTATTCCATGCTACCTTCCACACCGTCGTGGATTTTATCTCTAGTCTTGTTTATTAGCTGCATGTGACACCGGCCATAGGTTTCAGAGATGTTTTCTCACACATGCCTGATGCCATCCCTAGGAAGAAGATGCTAGA
Source organism: Cynocephalus volans (assembly GCF_027409185.1). Classification (NCBI taxonomy): domain Eukaryota; kingdom Metazoa; phylum Chordata; class Mammalia; order Dermoptera; family Cynocephalidae; genus Cynocephalus; species Cynocephalus volans. Next base: position 7,721,167 of record NW_026902463.1, on the reverse strand, counting down.
AACAGCCCCACTGTGCAAAAGGGGAGAATGGGGAGGTCTTGAGAGTGACAATGGCTTGTCCAGGGTCACATAAAGTGATAAGAAGCAGGAGCTGGGGATGAACCTACGTGTATCTCCTCCGAGCTGTGACGCTGGCTGCACCCAGGCCTTGCACAGGGGTGTGGTCAGGCAGTGTTGGTGGAAGTGTGGGCAATAGAGAGAGTTCATGGGGAAGGAGGGTCAGCAGACAGGTACCCAGAGGGGCATTTGCAGTCTTGTACACAGAGGAGGGGCTCAGGAAATGAGGTATCAGGAAGTGACTTCACTTCCTTGACGACAGACCCCAACAGAACTCGGAACTCGGTAACCTGGCACCCACATTCTATACACAGCCCCTTCCCCAGCTCACTTGGCCACAGGCAGAGTGAGATGTTGTGCTGTACCCCGAGGTCCCGGGGCCATAGCCCCAGGAAGCCCTGTGCTGAGAGGCTTGTCCAATGCTTCCAGCGCTGGTTCAGCCCTCGCCCTCGACCCCTGTGGCCGTCTGGGAGGAGGTCCCCAAAGGTAATGTCAGGTGGCCCAGAGGAGGCTGCGCAAGGCCAGGCCAGCACTATGAGCCTCCCTGGGTGACCGCAGCACCTCCTCCTGAGTGTGTGGGGAACCGGGACATGGGACACCCTCCCAGGGCAGGGTCAGAGGGTGGGGGGTTTATAAACCTGCTGGTCCTGGTGTGTTCACACCTCAGGTCTGGCTGGAGGGTGAACGGGGAATGCCGGGGTGGCAACCACCACCCTGTACATTAACCCTGGGCCCACAGGCTGTCTTCTCATGTCCTCCCTGGGGTTAAGACTGGCCTTCAGCCCCTGCCCTCCTTGGGGTTCACGGTGCTGTCACTGTGTATCTCTCCCCTGTCCTGTCCTAGAGTGAAGACACATCTTCATTGAGCTCGGATGCCACCCACATGGTGTCTCCTGTCCCGGCACGCACCCTGAAGAAGCGGGTGGAGCACCTGGTGCCTGCTGTCTTGGGTGGTTACCGATCTTATGTCCACCTGTTTCTGTCAAGCTACAAGAACTTTGCCAGTCCCCGGCATGTGCTGCACCTGCTTTTCCTCAGGTGAGCACTCAGGCCCTGGATCACACAGTGTCACTAGGCCGCCTCCCAGCTGTGAGTCTTAGGACTGTCACCACACCCCTCTGAGCCTCAGTTTCCTCCTGTGTTCAGTGGGTGGTCACAGGAACAAGCTCCAGTGGGTCCCCCATGGAAAGTGCTGCTCCTGAGTCCAGCCCTGTGGAAGGTCTGCTGGAGGGGCCACGGTCGTCCTCATTCAGGATTCCTGACACCCCCACGAGGAAGTCTCTGTCACCCCCTCACTGACCTCATTGACTTGGGCTTCACTGTTTTCACATTTTTACAGGAAATTTGAGATTCTATCTGTAGGCTTCTGGGTGTATTCAAAGCAGGGAGACCAGAGGCGGGCAGAGCGGCTTCAGGTGCACCCAGATATCTTGGGAGGAGTTGGTTGGGGTTCATTCCTTCAACAATCATACGTGAAGCCACACTATGTGCAGTCGCTTTCTGGGCACTGACCATAATCCAATGAACCGAGGAGACTGCATTCCCTGCCCTCCTGGGCTTCCATTCTAGTCAGAGGTGAGACAGTCAGAGTAGACATGAGAAGCAAGTAGTGCCACCATATGGTAGATTTGACACACTCCTGACCTCCTCTAGGTATGGAAACATGATTTCTGATTGTGACGGGGATGGCGAATCCCTGGAGCAGCTAAAATGGTAAGTGGGGTTTAGGTGCAGAAGGAGGGGCTCCCATCTCCACACAACTGCGTGTGGTCTGCGGGGGCCTGTGGGTGGGGGGCTGGCAGAACTCTGGCTCTCACACATCTTATGATTCCTGCTACAGGGCTGAGGGCTCAAGGCTTTCCCTGCAGGGACAGGAGTCAAGACGGCTGGGGATGTGGTCTCAGGCAACATAGGGTGTGCGAGAGCCTGGAGAGCAGAGGGAGTCCAGAGAGAATCCATCCCTACGCCCTCCCACCCAGCCCTGCCGACACTTCCAGAGCCCGTGCTGAGCCAGAGCAGGAGGTGTGCAGAGCATCCCGCTCACACTCGGGGCTGGAGCCTCCATGGGGATGCTAGGCTGGTGCTGAGGGTGCAGAGTGTGGTCAGGGCCAAGAGATTGCTGTCACTGGGAAAAGGATATGCAGATTTTCATGCAGACACTTGGGCAGCACATTCACGTGTGAGCTCAAGTTTGGGCTTTTCCAAGGGCCCTGGGTAGGCCAGGGGAGCAGCGCCTCCCTCTGTTTCCTCATTTATCAGATATTGCTGGACACCTCCTGTGTGCCAGTGAGTAATGGCCAGAGCAGACAGCACCCTCCTGGGGTGGACAGGTCATTCAAGCAGGGATGGGGCAGTGACACAGACAGAGGAGGTTGTCAGGTTTCCCTGAAGAAGGGAAACGTGCTCACATCAGTGGTTGAAGGCTCCTCCCATGGAGGCTTTTGCGAGCCCCTCCTTGGCTGCCAGGCCCATCTGTGCCAGAACTGCCATACTGGGGGTGGACATTGGATGGGCTGGTCTATGGACAGGCACAGGCAGAGGGTACAAGACTGCAGCTCATTCAGGGGAGCCTTGGGAGGGCAGCATAAAGGGATAGGCCAGGCCTCTGATGCTGTTGCCCACCTGTCTCCCACAGTGCCATGTCCTCTGTCTTAAAGATCTGGCTGGAATTCTATTCCACCGATTTCCACGAGCCTCCTGAATTTCATTCTTTGAAGTTTCTTTCGGCCTATGTACATATCAGTATGAGAGGTTCAGAGGTGGAGCGTAAGGCTGATCTTCTTCTGGCGCAGCTGGAGAAGCCGGAGCACCTGGAGCCTAGTGAGGCGGAGACTGAGGGTGAGGAGGAAGAGGGTGGGTGCCTGTGCGGGTTTGGGGAGGGGCCTGGGCTGGGCCACACACAGCAGAGTTTCCAGAAGCAGGCTGGGGACAGGGGCACTGAGTACTCAGAACAATCATACAGTGTCCTGCAGTTTGGGGAGACTTCCTGAGGCTGGGACTCTGGACTTGGGCTTCTAGAAAGACAGTGTCATTGGATGAGACATAGAAACTCACATTGATATTTTCAATTGTTGTCTCTCCAGTTCCAGATTCCGCCCAGGCTGAACAACTGTCCCAAGAGCTGCTGCCATGTTTGGCTCGAGTTCCAGCTCCAGCTCCACCTCCACTGCCAGAGGCAGAGCGAGATCAAGATCCAGAGCCCAAGCCAGAGCAAGACGTAGAGCAGGAGCAAGATCCAGAGCAAGAGGTAGAGCAGGAACAAGATCCAGAGCAAGAGGTAGAGCAGGAACAAGATCCAGAGCAAGTGGTAGATCAGACGCAAGATCCAGAGCAGGAGCAACAGAAAGATCAAGAGAAAGATCAGGAGAAAGAGTAAGAGAAAGATCAGGAGAAAGATCAAGATCCAGAGGTAGAGCTAGAGCAACCTGACATAACCGTTCCTGAAACATCAGAAGAATTAGAAGAAACACCAGCACCCAGGGGAGCCCTGGCTCCAGAGCTCCCACAAACACCCTCACCAGTCCCCACTCCAGATCTGTTCTTGCCCTTCCTTGACGCTGTGCTTCTCCTCATTTTTGTCTGTGTCCTGCATCTCCTCAAATTTTTTCATCTTTTATTTTCAATAATATCCCTTGTAGAAAAAAAGTGTTTCTAATATTTTCAAAATTACCATTCAGTGGCATTAAGTACATTTTTAATATGGCGCAACCCTTACCACCATCTAGTGATCGAACAGCTTCATCGACTCTGTAGTCATTAAGCTGTCACTCCCCATCCCGCCTCTCCCTGTGCCTGACTACCACTCCATTTTCTGTGTGTGTGAATTTACCTATCGTGGATTGTTCCTATCAGTACAGTTATATGTTATGTGGCCTTTTGTATCTGGCCGCATAATATGAGAAAGATCTGATTAATTTTCATTTTATGTTTTTAGTAAGAGGAAAATTACAGAAAAACCAAAGACTCTATGTAGAAACACAAAGCCCTGATAGTGATTATTGCCATAATCTTGAAATAGGAACTACTGTTGAATGACCAGAGAGCCAGAAGCCACTGAGGAAAATGCTGACTTTTCCTGGTCCAAACAAAAACCAGAATAATGTCAAAAGGTGAAAAGACAAACCCCAGACTGGAAAATTCTTCAAGGGCAGAGAAAGGGTAGTATGCATCCTAGTTGTACAAAGAGTTCTCATTTATCCATAGGGACAAAGGACATATTCCTGCAGTTCCACAGGGAAGCAATTCACATGGCCAGTAAATGTCAGACATCCGCGGCCTCCCTAATGATTATGCACAGAAATTTGCTCACTATTCAGATAGCATTTGCCCCATCAGATGGGCAGGTCTGTATGTCTGGTGACGACCAGCTCTTGTGAGAATGAAGGAAGAAGAGGTCCCAGCAGATGCCCCAGGAGATGTGTTCATAGATACCCCTGTCGCAGGAGCCACAAAGCAGCTCCTACCGAAATGCCCACGTGTGTCCATGTGCCGGGCAGCAGTGATGCTAGGAAGTTACGCCACATATATATGTATTCTATCTATGATAACCAATAGATTCAATAAATCTAAACTTGAAAAATTCCAAAGAGTGATGTTTTGGGGACTTGTCAAATAAACTCAAGGTTAATATGAAAAAAAAATTAAGTGCAAAAATGGCCCCCAATATATTCAAGACATAAGAAGAACAATAATAATAAAAACAAAGAGGAAATTTACTCCGCCCAATAAAATGTATTGCAAAGGAACATACTTGAAAGTGCATGAGATTGGCAAAGAATAAGCGAATAGTTCAGTGGAGTAAAAGTTTGAATTTTGAAACAGATTCTGGTATGTGTGGAAAGGATTCAGATTACTTAGGGGAAAGCACTTCATCATTACAGGGATTGAAATATTATTTATTTGGAAATAAAATCCAGTTATGCTTTTGCTAGGTACCATTCACAAAATTAAATTTGAGATGAATTACTAACTTCAATATTTTGCAAAAGCTTTAAGCATTAGGAGAAAGAAAAACACATAATAATTTCCACAGAAGCCAAAACTACTTTTGAGAAAATGTGAGACTCATAAATATCAAAACACTAGATAAAATAAGGTTTGACCATACGTATTTGTATATCTCAAGATGGAGAAAAATGTGTTATGTGTATGTATTGTGAATTTAGAAAATCAAAAAGAATTAATTAAAAGCCTATTACAAACAAGACGACTTAATAAAATAAAATTTACATGTTGCGATTTAGAAAAATTCACATATAAAATTAATAAATGTCTTATGTAATAACAATAACTATCTAGATTACATTACACAAATCAAGATTCCATTTTCAATAGCCACAAAATTGTTAAATTATTTGGCATAAAGCTAACAAGAACTCAACAAAGCCTGTTTAACTATGCGACTTAAGCATTAGAACACTCTTAAAACATACATACACAAACGATAGAGAAATGTCAGAGATATTTTCTTGGCCAGAAAGCCACATGATCCTAAGGATTTTATTTTCTCCTAAGTTACTTTATACGTGTGTCATGATCACATTAAAAATAGTCTCATTTGTTTCTTCACCTAGAACAAAAAAAGATGATTATAAAATGTTGATGAAACATTAATCGTTCATCAGAAAAAAATGAGGAAACAAATCAAAAGGGAGGGGTAAGTCTACCAGAGATCGAAAATTTTTTTTTTATAAATTCTTCATTATCAAGACCATATGGAATTTGTTTATAAGTAAATATAAAACCTAATGAAAAAGAATGGAGAATTCAAAGAGATACCCAAGATTCCTAGAAATTTAGTATTTAAGAAAGATAGCATTTCAAATCACTGGTGAAAATATGCTGCTACTAATGTAGCAGCAGTTAACATGGATGGCATAGCAGCAATTAATAAAGCAAAGCAAACTCAAACAAAAGGTAAATGCCACCAACTAGGTCAAAAGGACACGACAAAAAGTAATTACAAGCTATAATACTTCAAATGGGTGATCAATAATGTTTCAATTTTTAAAAAAGCAAAAAAACAAAAAACCTCTTAAACTAGGATAATATCACTAATACAATGATGTGTGAAAAAATGAGATGGAAATGACCAACAAAATGAAATAAAAATGAACAAAATATATGAACAATCTAATAACACAAAAGGAAATTTAAATTGGCATCAATACTTAATTAGGTGCTTAAAATCCCTCATAGAGAACTATGCATTTAAAATATATTGAAATACAAGACTTCACCTATTAGATTTGCAAAATTTAATTTTTTGATAACACACTTGTTAGTGAGACTGTGGGGATACAGGTATTATAATACACTGTGGTGGAATGCAAATGGTAGAGCCCATAAGGAGCAGAAACTCGCAAAATTTAGCAAAATTATACTTGTATATTTACTATTTAATACTGTAACCCAATATTCAGGAATCTATATCATATGTAACCTTGAAAAATTATAAGGTGAGGTGTCGACAAGATTGTTAATATGACAATACCTATTACTAAGGGTTGGAAACACCCCAAATTTTCATTCATAAGGTTTGCATGAATAATTAGGGTGCATTTTTACAATCATGATTTCTAAACACTGAGTGTAAAATGTTATTGAAAAAACGAACAAACTGAAGACAATGAAGAGATGTACATGTTCATAGAGGAGAAAATAAGTAGGGAAAATATATCAATTCTTCCAAATAAATCTATAAATTTTGTTTATATATAAATAAAAATGGACATTTTTTACGCAATTTGATAAACTACTAATTCTATATTTCATAAGGTTGAGTACAGGCATAGAATGGACCAAACGGCTCTGGTTCTTCTCTGCAAATGGTGTTCATTTCCTTCCATCTTCAGGTAGCTTCCTAATCTAGAATATTCTCATGGCCTCCTAGATCACTTTCCTCTCTTAGAATGTCAGGCACTCGATAGCACGTCTTCTCCTCTTTCTTATCCTGGGATCATCTCCCAAGCCAGGGTGCAGCTGAATCAGCTCTTTCTCCAGCTCTCGGCACCATGCTTGGCATATGGTGGATACAAACAGAGAGAACTGAGGACACAGAGCACAAGACTCTAGAGACAGGCGTGTTACAATGACATTTAGAAAGTGACACCATCTCACTTTTGATCCTGTATTGGTTAGAAGTGAGTCACTAAGTCCAGTCCACACTGCAGGGCAGGGGATTACGTGAGGATGTGTGCAGCAGATGGTGGGGACCACTGGGAGCCCCTGAGGAGTCGCCAACCACACAGACAGAGATGTGGCACTTGAGTCCAAACCTAAATACACACGAAGCCATTGTGAGGTTTTATGGAGGAAAGCAGTATGTGAATGCATGCAATTCCAACTGTCGCATGGTGCAGACAGGGAAAACAGACCAAGAGCAAAAGTGACATTTTCAAGATTATATGACAGGAACCAGACCTGTCGTTCGTCGTATTCCATGCTACCTTCCACACCGTCGTGGATTTTATCTCTAGTCTTGTTTATTAGCTGCATGTGACACCGGCCATAGGTTTCAGAGATGTTTTCTCACACATGCCTGATGCCATCCCTAGGAAGAAGATGCTAGAAAGAGCCCCACTGTGCAAAAGGGGAGACTGGGGAGGTCTTGAGAGTGACAATGGCTTGTCCAGGGTCACATAAAGTGATAAGAAGCAGGAGCTGGGGATGAACCTACGTGTATCTCCTGCGAGCTGTGACGCTGGCTGCACCCAGGCCTTGCACAGGGGTGTGGTCAGGCAGTGTTGGTGGAAGTGTGGGCAATAGAGAGAGTTCATGGGGAAGGAGGGTCAGCAGACAGGTACCCAGAGGGGCATTTGCAGTCTTGTACACAGAGGAGGGGCTCAGGAAATGAGGTATCAGGAAGTGACTTCACTTCCTTGACGACAGACCCCAACAGAACTCGGAACTCGGTAACCTGGCACCCACATTCTATACACAGCCCCTTCCCCAGCTCACTTGGCCACAGGCAGAGTGAGATGTTGTGCTGTACCCCGAGGTCCCGGGGCCATAGCCCCAGGAAGCCCTGTGCTGAGAGGCTTGTCCAATGCTTCCAGCGCTGGTTCAGCCCTCGCCCTCGACCCCTGTGGCCGTCTGGGAGGAGGTCCCCAAAGGTAATGTCAGGTGGCCCAGAGGAGGCGGTGCAAGGCCAGGCCAGCACTATGAGCCTCCCTGGGTGACCGCAGCCCCTCCTCCTGAGTGTGTGGGGAACGGGGACATGGGACACCCTCCCAGGGCAGGGGCAGAGGGTGGGGGGTTTATAAACCTGCTGGACCTGGTGTGTTCACACCTCAGGTCTGGCTGGAGGGTGAACGGGGACTGCCGGGGTGGCAACCACCACCCTGTACATTAACCCTGGGCCCACAGGCTGTCTTCTCATGTCCTCCCTGGGGTTAAGACTGGCCTCCAGCCCCTGCCCTCCTTGGGGTTCACGGTGCTGTCACTGTGTATCTCTCCCCTGTCCTGTCCTAGAGTGAAGACACATCTTCATTGAGCTCGGATGCCACCCACATGGTGTCTCCTGTCCCGGCACGCACCCTGAAGAAGCGGGTGGAGCACCTGGTGCCTGCTGTCTTGGGTGGTTACCGATCTTATGTCCACCTGTTTCTGTCAAGCTACAAGAACTTTGCCAGTCCCCGGCATGTGCTGCACCTGCTTTTCCTCAGGTGAGCACTCGGGCCCTGGATCACACAGTGTCACTAGGCCGCCTCCCAGCTGTGAGTCTTAGGACTGTCACCACACCCCTCTGAGCCTCAGTTTCCTCCTGTGTTCAGTGGGTGGTCACAGGAACAAGCTCCAGTGGGTCCCCCATGGAAAGTGCTGCTCCTGAGTCCAGCCCTGTGGAAGGTCTGCTGGAGGGGCCACGGTCGTCCTCATTCAGGATTCCTGACACCCCCACGAGGAAGTCTCTGTCACCCCCTCACTGACCTCGTTGACTTGGGCTTCACTGTTTTCACATTTTTACAGGAAATTTGAGATTCTATCTGTAGGCTTCTGGGTGTATTCAAAGCAGGGAGACCAGAGGCGGGCAGAGCGGCTTCAGGTGCACCCAGATATCTTGGGAGGAGTTGGTTGGGGTTCATTCCTTCAACAATCATACGGGAAACCACACTATGTGCAGTCGCTTTCTGGGCACTGACCATAATCCAATGAACCGAGGAGACTGCATTCCCTGCCCTCCTGGGCTTCCATTCTAGTCAGAGGTGAGACAGTCAGAGTAGACATGAGAAGCAAGTAGTGCCACCATATGGTAGATTTGACACACTCCTGACCTCCTCTAGGTATGGAAACATGATTTCTGATTGTGACGGGGATGGCGAATCCCTGGAGCAGCTAAAATGGTAAGTGGGGTTTAGGTGCAGAAGGAGGGGCTCCCATCTCCACACAACTGCGTGTGGTCTGCGGGGGCCTGTGGGTGGGGGGCTGGCAGAACTCTGGCTCTCACACATCTTATGATTCCTGCTACAGGGCTGAGGGCTCAAGGCTTTCCCTGCAGGGACAGGAGTCAAGACGGCTGGGGATGTGGTCTCAGGCAACATAGGGTGTGCGAGAGCCTGGAGAGCAGAGGGAGCCCAGAGAGAATCCATCCCCACGCCCTCCCACCCAGCCCTGCCCACACCCCCAGAGCCCGTGCTGAGCCAGAGCAGGAGGTGTGCAGAGCATCCCGCTCACACTCGGGGCTGGAGCCTCCATGGGGATGCTCAGCTGGTGCTGAGGATGCAGAGTGTGGTCAGGGCCAAGAGATTGCTGTCACTGGGAAAAGGATATGCAGATTTTCATGCAGACACTTGGGCAGTACATTCACGTGTGAGCTCAAGTTTGGGCTTTTCCAAGGGCCCTGGGTAGGCCAGGGGAGCAGCGCCTCCCTCTGTTTCCTCATTTATCAGATATTGCTGGACACCTCCTGTGTGCCAGTGAGTAATGCCCAGAGCAGACAGCACCCTCCTGGGGTGGACAGGTCATTCCAGCAGGGATGGGGCAGTGACACAGACAGAGGAGGTTGTCAGGTTTCCCTGAAGAAGGGAAACGTGCTCACATCAGTGGTTGAAGGCTCCTCCCATGGAGGCTTTTGCCAGCCCCTCCTTGGCTGCCAGACCCATCTGTGCCAGAACTGCCATACTGGGGGTGGACATTGGATGGGCTGGTCTATGGACAGGCACAGGCAGAGGGTACAAGACTGCAGCTCATTCAGGGGAGCCTTGGGAGGGCAGCATAAAGGGATAGGCCAGGCCTCTGATGCTGTTGCCCACCTGTCTCCCACAGTGCCATGTCCTCTGTCTTAAAGATCTGGCTGGAATTCTATTCCACCGATTTCCACGAGCCTCCTGAATTTCATTCTTTGAAGTTTCTTTCGGCCTATGTACATATCAGTATGAGAGGTTCAGAGGTGGAGCGTAAGGCTGATCTTCTTCTGGCGCAGCTGGAGAAGCTGGAGCACCTGGAGCCTAGTGAGGCGGAGACTGAGGGTGAGGAGGAAGAGGGTGGGTGCCTGTGCGGGTTTGGGGAGGGGCCTGGGCTGGGCCACACAGAGCAGAGTTTCCAGAAGCAGGCTGGGGACAGGGGCACTGAGTACTCAGAACAATCATACAGTGTCCTGCAGTTTGGGGAGACTTCCTGAGGCTGGGCCTCTGGACTTGGGCTTCTAGAAAGACAGTGTCATTGGATGAGACATAGAAACTCACATTGATATTTTCAATTGTTGTCTCTCCAGTTCCAGATTTCGCCCAGGCTGAACAACTGTCCCAAGAGCTGCTGCCATGTTCGGCTCGAGTTCCAGCTCCAGCTCCACCTCCACTGCCAGAGGCAGAGCGAGTTCAAGATCCACAGCCCAAGCCAGAGCAAGACGTAGAGCAGGAGCAAGAGCCAGAGCAAGAGGTAGAGCAGGAGCAAGATCCAGAGCAAGAGGTAGAGCAGGAACAAGATCCAGAGCAAGAGGTAGAGCAGGAACAAGATCCAGAGCAAGTGGTAGATCAGACGCAAGATCCAGAGCAGGAGCAACAGAAAGATCAAGAGAAAGATCAGGAGAAAGAGCAAGAGAAAGAGCAGGAGAAAGATCAAGATCCAGAGGTAGAGCTAGAGCAACCTGACATAACCGTTCCTGAAACATCAGAAGAATTCGAAGAAATACCAGCACCCAGGGGAGCCCTGGCTCCAGAGCTCCCACAAACACCCTCACCAGTCCCCACTCCAGATCTGTTCTTGCCCTTCCTTGACGCTGTGCTTCTCCTCATTTTTGTCTGTGTCCTGCATCTCCTCAAATTTTTTCAACTTTTATTTTCAATAATATCCCTTGTAGAAAATAAAGAGTTTTTAATATTTTCAAAATTACCATTCAGTGGCATTAAGTACATTTTTAATATGGCGCAACCCTTACCACCATCTAGTGATCGAACAGCTTCATCGACTCTGTAGTCATTAAGCTGTCACTCCCCATCCCGCCTCTCCCTGTGCCTGACTACCACTCCATTTTCTGTGTGTGTGAATTTACCTATCGTGGATTGTTCCTATCAGTACAGTTATATGTTATGTGGCCTTTTGTATCTGGCCGCATAATATGAGAAAGATCTGATTAATTTTCATTTTATGTTTTTAGTAAGAGGAAAATTACAGAAAAACCAAAGACTCTATGTAGAAACACAAAGCCCTGATAGTTATTATTGCCATAATCTTGAAATAGGAACTACTGTTGAATGACCAGAGAGCCAGAAGCCACTGAGGAAAATGCTGACTTTTCCTGGTCCAAACAAAAACCAGAATAATGTCAAAAGATGAAAAGACAAACCCCAGACTGGAAAATTCTTCAAGGGCAGAGAAAGGGTAGTATGCATCCTAGTTGTACAAAGAGTTCTCATTTATCCATAGGGACAAAGGACATATTCCTGCAGTTCCACAGGGAAGCAATTCACATGGCCAGTAAATGTCAGACATCCGCGGCCTCCCTACTGATTATGCACAGAAATTTGCTCACTATTCAGATAGCATTTGCCCCATCAGATGGGCAGGTCTGTATGTCTGGTGACGACCAGCTCTTGTGAGAATGAAGGAAGAAGAGGTCCCAGCAGATGCCCCAGGAGATGTGTTCATAGATACCCCTGTCGCAGGAGCCACACAGCAGCTCCTACCGAAATGCCCACGTGTGTCCATGTGCCGGGCAGCAGTGATGCTAGGAAGTTACGCCACATATATATGTATTCTATCTATGATAACCAATAGATTCAATAAATCTAAACTTGAAAAATTCCAAAGAGTGATGTTTAGGGGACTTGTCAAATAACCTCAAGGTTAATATGAAAAAAAATTAAGTGCAAAAATGGCCCCCAATATATTCAAGACATAAGAAGAACAATAATAATAAAAACAAAGAGGAAATTTACTCCGCCCAATAAAATGTATTGCAAAGGAACATACTTGAAAGTGCATGAGATTGGCAAAGAATAAGCGAATAGTTCAGTGGAGTAAAAGTTTGAATTTTGAAACAGATTCTGGTATGTGTGGAAAGGATTCAGATTACTTAGGGGAAAGCACTTCATCATTACAGGGATTGAAATATTATTTATTTGGAAATAAAATCCAGTTATGCTTTTGCTAGGTACCATTCACAAAATTAAATTTGAGATGAATTACTAACTTCAATATTTTGCAAAAGCTTTAAGCATTAGGAGAAAGAAAAACACATAATAATTTCCACAGAAGCCAAAACTACTTTTGAGAAAATGTGAGACTCATAAATATCAAAACACTAGATAAAATAAGGTTTGACCATACGTATTTGTATATCTCAAGATGGAGAAAAATGTGTTATGTGTATGTATCGTGAATTTAGAAAATCAAAAAGAATTAATTAAAAGCCTATTACAAACAAGACGACTTAATAAAATAAAATTTACATGTTGCGATTTAGAAAAATTCACATATAAAATTAATAAATGTCTTATGTAATAACAATAACTATCTAGATTCCATTACACAAATCAAGATTCCATTTTCAATAGCCACAAAATTGTTAAATTATTTGGCATAAAGCTAACAAGAACTCAACAAAGCCTGTTTAACTATGCGATTTAAGCATTAGGACACTCTTAAAACATACATACACAAACGATAGAGAAATGTCAGAGATATTTTCTTGGCCAGAAAGCCACATGATCCTAAGGATTTTATTTTCTCCTAAGTTACTTTATACGTGTGTCATGATCACATTAAAAATAGTCTCATTTGTTTCTTCACCTAGAACAAAATAAGATGATTATAAAATGTTGATGAAACATTAATCGTTCATCAGAAAAAAATGAGGAAACAAATCAAAAGGGAGGGGTAAGTCTACCAGAGATCGAAAATTTTTTTTTATAAATTCTTCATTATCAAGACCATATGGAATTTGTTTATAAGTAAATATAAAACCTCATGAAAAAGAATGGAGAATTCAAAGAGATACCCAAGATTTCTAGAAATTTAGTATTTAAGAAAGATAGCATTTCAAATCACTGGTGAAAATATGCTGCTACTAATGTAGCAGCAGTTAACATGGATGGCATAGCAGCAATTAATAAAGCAAAGCAAACTCAAACAAAAGGTAAATGCTATCAACTAGGTCAAAAGGACACGACAAAAAGTAATTACAAGCTATAATACTTCAAATGGGTGATCAATAATGTTTCAATTTTTAAAAAAGCAAAAAAACAAAAAACCTCTTAAACTAGGATAATATCACTAATACAATGATGTGTGAAAAAATGAGATGGAAATGACCAACAAAATGAAATAAAAGTGAACAAAATATATGAACAATCTAATAACACAAAAGGAAATTTAAATTGGCATCAATACTTAATTAGGTGCTTAAAATCCCTCATAGAGAACTATGCATTTAAAATATATTGAAATACAAGACTTCACCTATTAGATTTGCAAAATTTAATTTTTTGATAACAAACTTGTTAGTGAGACTGTGGGGATACAGGTATTATAATACACTGTGGTGGAATGCCAATGGTAGAGCCCATAAGGAGCAGAAACTCGCAAAATTTAGCAAAATTATACTTGTATATTTACTATTTAATACTGTAACCCAATATTCAGGAATCTATATCATATGTAACCTTGAAAAATTATAAGGTGAGGTGTCGACAAGATTGTTAATATGACAATACCTATTACTAAGGGTTGGAAACACCCCAAATTTTCATTCATAAGGTTTGCATGAATAATTAGGGTGCATTTTTACAATCATGATTTCTAAACACTGAGTGTAAAATGTTATTGAAAAAACGAACAAACTGAAGACAATGAAGAGATGTACATGTTCATAGAGGAGAAAATAAGTAGGGAAAATATATCAATTCTTCCAAATAAATCTATAAATTTTGTTTATATATAAATAAAAATGGACATTTTTTACGCAATTTGATAAACTACTAATTCTATATTTCATAAGGTTGAGTACAGGCATAGAATGGACCAAACGGCTCTGGTTCTTCTCTGCAAATGGTGTTCATTTCCTTCCATCTTCAGGTAGCTTCCTAATCTAGAATATTCTGATGGCCTCCTAGATCACTTTCCTCTCTTAGAATGTCAGGCACTCGATAGCACGTCTTCTCCTCTTTCTTATCCTGGGATCATCTCCCAAGCCAGGGTGCAGCTGAATCAGCTCTTTCTCCAGCTCTCGGCACCATGCTTGGCATATGGTGGATACAAACAGAGAGAACTGAGGACACAGAGCACAAGACTCTAGAGACAGGCGTGTTACAATGACATTTAGAAAGTGACACCTTCTCACTTTTGATCCTGTATTGGTTAGAAGTGAGTCACTAAGTCCAGTCCACACTGCAGGGCAGGGGATTACGTGAGGATGTGTGCAGCAGATGGTGGGGACCACTGGGAGCCCCTGAGGAGTCGCCAACCACACAGACAGAGATGTGGCACTTGAGTCCAAACCTAAATACACATGAAGCCATTGTGAGGTTTTATGGAGGAAAGCAGTATGTGAATGCGTGAAATTCCAACTGTCGCATGGTGCAGACAGGGAAAAGAGACCAAGAGCAAAAGTGACATTTTCAAGATTATATGACAGGAACCAGACCTGTCGTTCGTCGTATTCCATGCTACCTTCCACACCGTCGTGGATTTTATCTCTAGTCTTGTTTATTAGCTGCATGTGACACCGGCCATAGGTTTCAGAGATGTTTTCTCACACATGCCTGATGCCATCCCTAGGAAGAAGATGCTAGAAACAGCCCCACTGTGCAAAAGGGGAGAATGGGGAGGTCTTGAGAGTGACAATGGCTTGTCCAGGGTCACATAAAGTGATAAGAAGCAGGAGCTGGGGATGAACCTACGTGTATCTCCTCCGAGCTGTGACGCTGGCTGCACCCAGGCCTTGCACAGGGGTGTGGTCAGGCAGTGTTGGTGGAAGTGTGGGCAATAGAGAGAGTTCATGGGGAAGGAGGGTCAGCAGACAGGTACCCAGAGGGGCATTTGCAGTCTTGTACACAGAGGAGGGGCTCAGGAAATGAGGTATCAGGAAGTGACTTCACTTCCTTGACGACAGACCCCAACAGAACTCGGAACTCGGTAACCTGGCACCCACATTCTATACACAGCCCCTTCCCCAGCTCACTTGGCCACAGGCAGAGTGAGATGTTGTGCTGTACCCCGAGGTCCCGGGGCCATAGCCCCAGGAAGCCCTGTGCTGAGAGGCTTGTCCAATGCTTCCAGCGCTGGTTCAGCCCTCGCCCTCGACCCCTGTGGCCGTCTGGGAGGAGGTCCCCAAAGGTAATGTCAGGTGGCCCAGAGGAGGCTGCGCAAGGCCAGGCCAGCACTATGAGCCTCCCTGGGTGACCGCAGCACCTCCTCCTGAGTGTGTGGGGAACCGGGACATGGGACACCCTCCCAGGGCAGGGTCAGAGGGTGGGGGGTTTATAAACCTGCTGGTCCTGGTGTGTTCACACCTCAGGTCTGGCTGGAGGGTGAACGGGGAATGCCGGGGTGGCAACCACCACCCTGTACATTAACCCTGGGCCCACAGGCTGTCTTCTCATGTCCTCCCTGGGGTTAAGACTGGCCTTCAGCCCCTGCCCTCCTTGGGGTTCACGGTGCTGTCACTGTGTATCTCTCCCCTGTCCTGTCCTAGAGTGAAGACACATCTTCATTGAGCTCGGATGCCACCCACATGGTGTCTCCTGTCCCGGCACGCACCCTGAAGAAGCGGGTGGAGCACCTGGTGCCTGCTGTCTTGGGTGGTTACCGATCTTATGTCCACCTGTTTCTGTCAAGCTACAAGAACTTTGCCAGTCCCCGGCATGTGCTGCACCTGCTTTTCCTCAGGTGAGCACTCAGGCCCTGGATCACACAGTGTCACTAGGCCGCCTCCCAGCTGTGAGTCTTAGGACTGTCACCACACCCCTCTGAGCCTCAGTTTCCTCCTGTGTTCAGTGGGTGGTCACAGGAACAAGCTCCAGTGGGTCCCCCATGGAAAGTGCTGCTCCTGAGTCCAGCCCTGTGGAAGGTCTGCTGGAGGGGCCACGGTCGTCCTCATTCAGGATTCCTGACACCCCCACGAGGAAGTCTCTGTCACCCCCTCACTGACCTCATTGACTTGGGCTTCACTGTTTTCACATTTTTACAGGAAATTTGAGATTCTATCTGTAGGCTTCTGGGTGTATTCAAAGCAGGGAGACCAGAGGCGGGCAGAGCGGCTTCAGGTGCACCCAGATATCTTGGGAGGAGTTGGTTGGGGTTCATTCCTTCAACAATCATACGTGAAGCCACACTATGTGCAGTCGCTTTCTGGGCACTGACCATAATCCAATGAACCGAGGAGACTGCATTCCCTGCCCTCCTGGGCTTCCATTCTAGTCAGAGGTGAGACAGTCAGAGTAGACATGAGAAGCAAGTAGTGCCACCATAAGGTAGATTTGACACACTCCTGACCTCCTCTAGGTATGGAAACATGATTTCTGATTGTGACGGGGATGGCGAATCCCTGGAGCAGCTAAAATGGTAAGTGGGGTTTAGGTGCAGAAGGAGGGGCTCCCATCTCCACACAACTGCGTGTGGTCTGCGGGGGCCTGTGGGTGGGGGGCTGGCAGAACTCTGGCTCTCACACATCTTATGATTCCTGCTACAGGGCTGAGGGCTCAAGGCTTTCCCTGCAGGGACAGGAGTCAAGACGGCTGGGGATGTGGTCTCAGGCAACATAGGGTGTGCGAGAGCCTGGAGAGCAGAGGGAGTCCAGAGAGAATCCATCCCTACGCCCTCCCACCCAGCCCTGCCGACACTTCCAGAGCCCGTGCTGAGCCAGAGCAGGAGGTGTGCAGAGCATCCCGCTCACACTCGGGGCTGGAGCCTCCATGGGGATGCTAGGCTGGTGCTGAGGGTGCAGAGTGTGGTCAGGGCCAAGAGATTGCTGTCACTGGGAAAAGGATATGCAGATTTTCATGCAGACACTTGGGCAGCACATTCACGTGTGAGCTCAAGTTTGGGCTTTTCCAAGGGCCCTGGGTAGGCCAGGGGAGCAGCGCCTCCCTCTGTTTCCTCATTTATCAGATATTGCTGGACACCTCCTGTGTGCCAGTGAGTAATGGCCAGAGCAGACAGCACCCTCCTGGGGTGGACAGGTCATTCAAGCAGGGATGGGGCAGTGACACAGACAGAGGAGGTTGTCAGGTTTCCCTGAAGAAGGGAAACGTGCTCACATCAGTGGTTGAAGGCTCCTCCCATGGAGGCTTTTGCGAGCCCCTCCTTGGCTGCCAGGCCCATCTGTGCCAGAACTGCCATACTGGGGGTGGACATTGGATGGGCTGGTCTATGGACAGGCACAGGCAGAGGGTACAAGACTGCAGCTCATTCAGGGGAGCCTTGGGAGGGCAGCATAAAGGGATAGGCCAGGCCTCTGATGCTGTTGCCCACCTGTCTCCCACAGTGCCATGTCCTCTGTCTTAAAGATCTGGCTGGAATTCTATTCCACCGATTTCCACGAGCCTCCTGAATTTCATTCTTTGAAGTTTCTTTCGGCCTATGTACATATCAGTATGAGAGGTTCAGAGGTGGAGCGTAAGGCTGATCTTCTTCTGGCGCAGCTGGAGAAGCCGGAGCACCTGGAGCCTAGTGAGGCGGAGACTGAGGGTGAGGAGGAAGAGGGTGGGTGCCTGTGCGGGTTTGGGGAGGGGCCTGGGCTGGGCCACACACAGCAGAGTTTCCAGAAGCAGGCTGGGGACAGGGGCACTGAGTACTCAGAACAATCATACAGTGTCCTGCAGTTTGGGGAGACTTCCTGAGGCTGGGACTCTGGACTTGGGCTTCTAGAAAGACAGTGTCATTGGATGAGACATAGAAACTCACATTGATATTTTCAATTGTTGTCTCTCCAGTTCCAGATTCCGCCCAGGCTGAACAACTGTCCCAAGAGCTGCTGCCATGTTTGGCTCGAGTTCCAGCTCCAGCTCCACCTCCACTGCCAGAGGCAGAGCGAGATCAAGATCCAGAGCCCAAGCCAGAGCAAGACGTAGAGCAGGAGCAAGATCCAGAGCAAGAGGTAGAGCAGGAACAAGATCCAGAGCAAGAGGTAGAGCAGGAACAAGATCCAGAGCAAGTGGTAGATCAGACGCAAGATCCAGAGCAGGAGCAACAGAAAGATCAAGAGAAAGATCAGGAGAAAGAGTAAGAGAAAGATCAGGAGAAAGATCAAGATCCAGAGGTAGAGCTAGAGCAACCTGACATAACCGTTCCTGAAACATCAGAAGAATTAGAAGAAACACCAGCACCCAGGGGAGCCCTGGCTCCAGAGCTCCCACAAACACCCTCACCAGTCCCCACTCCAGATCTGTTCTTGCCCTTCCTTGACGCTGTGCTTCTCCTCATTTTTGTCTGTGTCCTGCATCTCCTCAAATTTTTTCATCTTTTATTTTCAATAATATCCCTTGTAGAAAAAAAGTGTTTCTAATATTTTCAAAATTACCATTCAGTGGCATTAAGTACATTTTTAATATGGCGCAACCCTTACCACCATCTAGTGATCGAACAGCTTCATCGACTCTGTAGTCATTAAGCTGTCACTCCCCATCCCGCCTCTCCCTGTGCCTGACTACCACTCCATTTTCTGTGTGTGTGAATTTACCTATCGTGGATTGTTCCTATCAGTACAGTTATATGTTATGTGGCCTTTTGTATCTGGCCGCATAATATGAGAAAGATCTGATTAATTTTCATTTTATGTTTTTAGTAAGAGGAAAATTACAGAAAAACCAAAGACTCTATGTAGAAACACAAAGCCCTGATAGTGATTATTGCCATAATCTTGAAATAGGAACTACTGTTGAATGACCAGAGAGCCAGAAGCCACTGAGGAAAATGCTGACTTTTCCTGGTCCAAACAAAAACCAGAATAATGTCAAAAGGTGAAAAGACAAACCCCAGACTGGAAAATTCTTCAAGGGCAGAGAAAGGGTAGTATGCATCCTAGTTGTACAAAGAGTTCTCATTTATCCATAGGGACAAAGGACATATTCCTGCAGTTCCACAGGGAAGCAATTCACATGGCCAGTAAATGTCAGACATCCGCGGCCTCCCTAATGATTATGCACAGAAATTTGCTCACTATTCAGATAGCATTTGCCCCATCAGATGGGCAGGTCTGTATGTCTGGTGACGACCAGCTCTTGTGAGAATGAAGGAAGAAGAGGTCCCAGCAGATGCCCCAGGAGATGTGTTCATAGATACCCCTGTCGCAGGAGCCACAAAGCAGCTCCTACCGAAATGCCCACGTGTGTCCATGTGCCGGGCAGCAGTGATGCTAGGAAGTTACGCCACATATATATGTATTCTATCTATGATAACCAATAGATTCAATAAATCTAAACTTGAAAAATTCCAAAGAGTGATGTTTTGGGGACTTGTCAAATAAACTCAAGGTTAATATGAAAAAAAAATTAAGTGCAAAAATGGCCCCCAATATATTCAAGACATAAGAAGAACAATAATAATAAAAACAAAGAGGAAATTTACTCCGCCCAATAAAATGTATTGCAAAGGAACATACTTGAAAGTGCATGAGATTGGCAAAGAATAAGCGAATAGTTCAGTGGAGTAAAAGTTTGAATTTTGAAACAGATTCTGGTATGTGTGGAAAGGATTCAGATTACTTAGGGGAAAGCACTTCATCATTACAGGGATTGAAATATTATTTATTTGGAAATAAAATCCAGTTATGCTTTTGCTAGGTACCATTCACAAAATTAAATTTGAGATGAATTACTAACTTCAATATTTTGCAAAAGCTTTAAGCATTAGGAGAAAGAAAAACACATAATAATTTCCACAGAAGCCAAAACTACTTTTGAGAAAATGTGAGACTCATAAATATCAAAACACTAGATAAAATAAGGTTTGACCATACGTATTTGTATATCTCAAGATGGAGAAAAATGTGTTATGTGTATGTATTGTGAATTTAGAAAATCAAAAAGAATTAATTAAAAGCCTATTACAAACAAGACGACTTAATAAAATAAAATTTACATGTTGCGATTTAGAAAAATTCACATATAAAATTAATAAATGTCTTATGTAATAACAATAACTATCTAGATTACATTACACAAATCAAGATTCCATTTTCAATAGCCACAAAATTGTTAAATTATTTGGCATAAAGCTAACAAGAACTCAACAAAGCCTGTTTAACTATGCGACTTAAGCATTAGAACACTCTTAAAACATACATACACAAACGATAGAGAAATGTCAGAGATATTTTCTTGGCCAGAAAGCCACATGATCCTAAGGATTTTATTTTCTCCTAAGTTACTTTATACGTGTGTCATGATCACATTAAAAATAGTCTCATTTGTTTCTTCACCTAGAACAAAAAAAGATGATTATAAAATGTTGATGAAACATTAATCGTTCATCAGAAAAAAATGAGGAAACAAATCAAAAGGGAGGGGTAAGTCTACCAGAGATCGAAAATTTTTTTTTTATAAATTCTTCATTATCAAGACCATATGGAATTTGTTTATAAGTAAATATAAAACCTAATGAAAAAGAATGGAGAATTCAAAGAGATACCCAAGATTCCTAGAAATTTAGTATTTAAGAAAGATAGCATTTCAAATCACTGGTGAAAATATGCTGCTACTAATGTAGCAGCAGTTAACATGGATGGCATAGCAGCAATTAATAAAGCAAAGCAAACTCAAACAAAAGGTAAATGCCACCAACTAGGTCAAAAGGACACGACAAAAAGTAATTACAAGCTATAATACTTCAAATGGGTGATCAATAATGTTTCAATTTTTAAAAAAGCAAAAAAACAAAAAACCTCTTAAACTAGGATAATATCACTAATACAATGATGTGTGAAAAAATGAGATGGAAATGACCAACAAAATGAAATAAAAATGAACAAAATATATGAACAATCTAATAACACAAAAGGAAATTTAAATTGGCATCAATACTTAATTAGGTGCTTAAAATCCCTCATAGAGAACTATGCATTTAAAATATATTGAAATACAAGACTTCACCTATTAGATTTGCAAAATTTAATTTTTTGATAACACACTTGTTAGTGAGACTGTGGGGATACAGGTATTATAATACACTGTGGTGGAATGCAAATGGTAGAGCCCATAAGGAGCAGAAACTCGCAAAATTTAGCAAAATTATACTTGTATATTTACTATTTAATACTGTAACCCAATATTCAGGAATCTATATCATATGTAACCTTGAAAAATTATAAGGTGAGGTGTCGACAAGATTGTTAATATGACAATACCTATTACTAAGGGTTGGAAACACCCCAAATTTTCATTCATAAGGTTTGCATGAATAATTAGGGTGCATTTTTACAATCATGATTTCTAAACACTGAGTGTAAAATGTTATTGAAAAAACGAACAAACTGAAGACAATGAAGAGATGTACATGTTCATAGAGGAGAAAATAAGTAGGGAAAATATATCAATTCTTCCAAATAAATCTATAAATTTTGTTTATATATAAATAAAAATGGACATTTTTTACGCAATTTGATAAACTACTAATTCTATATTTCATAAGGTTGAGTACAGGCATAGAATGGACCAAACGGCTCTGGTTCTTCTCTGCAAATGGTGTTCATTTCCTTCCATCTTCAGGTAGCTTCCTAATCTAGAATATTCTCATGGCCTCCTAGATCACTTTCCTCTCTTAGAATGTCAGGCACTCGATAGCACGTCTTCTCCTCTTTCTTATCCTGGGATCATCTCCCAAGCCAGGGTGCAGCTGAATCAGCTCTTTCTCCAGCTCTCGGCACCATGCTTGGCATATGGTGGATACAAACAGAGAGAACTGAGGACACAGAGCACAAGACTCTAGAGACAGGCGTGTTACAATGACATTTAGAAAGTGACACCATCTCACTTTTGATCCTGTATTGGTTAGAAGTGAGTCACTAAGTCCAGTCCACACTGCAGGGCAGGGGATTACGTGAGGATGTGTGCAGCAGATGGTGGGGACCACTGGGAGCCCCTGAGGAGTCGCCAACCACACAGACAGAGATGTGGCACTTGAGTCCAAACCTAAATACACACGAAGCCATTGTGAGGTTTTATGGAGGAAAGCAGTATGTGAATGCATGCAATTCCAACTGTCGCATGGTGCAGACAGGGAAAACAGACCAAGAGCAAAAGTGACATTTTCAAGATTATATGACAGGAACCAGACCTGTCGTTCGTCGTATTCCATGCTACCTTCCACACCGTCGTGGATTTTATCTCTAGTCTTGTTTATTAGCTGCATGTGACACCGGCCATAGGTTTCAGAGATGTTTTCTCACACATGCCTGATGCCATCCCTAGGAAGAAGATGCTAGAAACAGCCCCACTGTGCAAAAGGGGAGACTGGGGAGGTCTTGAGAGTGACAATGGCTTGTCCAGGGTCACATAAAGTGATAAGAAGCAGGAGCTGGGGATGAACCTACGTGTATCTCCTGCGAGCTGTGACGCTGGCTGCACCCAGGCCTTGCACAGGGGTGTGGTCAGGCAGTGTTGGTGGAAGTGTGGGCAATAGAGAGAGTTCATGGGGAAGGAGGGTCAGCAGACAGGTACCCAGAGGGGCATTTGCAGTCTTGTACACAGAGGAGGGGCTCAGGAAATGAGGTATCAGGAAGTGACTTCACTTCCTTGACGACAGACCCCAACAGAACTCGGAACTCGGTAACCTGGCACCCACATTCTATACACAGCCCCTTCCCCAGCTCACTTGGCCACAGGCAGAGTGAGATGTTGTGCTGTACCCCGAGGTCCCGGGGCCATAGCCCCAGGAAGCCCTGTGCTGAGAGGCTTGTCCAATGCTTCCAGCGCTGGTTCAGCCCTCGCCCTCGACCCCTGTGGCCGTCTGGGAGGAGGTCCCCAAAGGTAATGTCAGGTGGCCCAGAGGAGGCGGTGCAAGGCCAGGCCAGCACTATGAGCCTCCCTGGGTGACCGCAGCCCCTCCTCCTGAGTGTGTGGGGAACGGGGACATGGGACACCCTCCCAGGGCAGGGGCAGAGGGTGGGGGGTTTATAAACCTGCTGGACCTGGTGTGTTCACACCTCAGGTCTGGCTGGAGGGTGAACGGGGACTGCCGGGGTGGCAACCACCACCCTGTACATTAACCCTGGGCCCACAGGCTGTCTTCTCATGTCCTCCCTGGGGTTAAGACTGGCCTCCAGCCCCTGCCCTCCTTGGGGTTCACGGTGCTGTCACTGTGTATCTCTCCCCTGTCCTGTCCTAGAGTGAAGACACATCTTCATTGAGCTCGGATGCCACCCACATGGTGTCTCCTGTCCCGGCACGCACCCTGAAGAAGCGGGTGGAGCACCTGGTGCCTGCTGTCTTGGGTGGTTACCGATCTTATGTCCACCTGTTTCTGTCAAGCTACAAGAACTTTGCCAGTCCCCGGCATGTGCTGCACCTGCTTTTCCTCAGGTGAGCACTCGGGCCCTGGATCACACAGTGTCACTAGGCCGCCTCCCAGCTGTGAGTCTTAGGACTGTCACCACACCCCTCTGAGCCTCAGTTTCCTCCTGTGTTCAGTGGGTGGTCACAGGAACAAGCTCCAGTGGGTCCCCCATGGAAAGTGCTGCTCCTGAGTCCAGCCCTGTGGAAGGTCTGCTGGAGGGGCCACGGTCGTCCTCATTCAGGATTCCTGACACCCCCACGAGGAAGTCTCTGTCACCCCCTCACTGACCTCGTTGACTTGGGCTTCACTGTTTTCACATTTTTACAGGAAATTTGAGATTCTATCTGTAGGCTTCTGGGTGTATTCAAAGCAGGGAGACCAGAGGCGGGCAGAGCGGCTTCAGGTGCACCCAGATATCTTGGGAGGAGTTGGTTGGGGTTCATTCCTTCAACAATCATACGGGAAACCACACTATGTGCAGTCGCTTTCTGGGCACTGACCATAATCCAATGAACCGAGGAGACTGCATTCCCTGCCCTCCTGGGCTTCCATTCTAGTCAGAGGTGAGACAGTCAGAGTAGACATGAGAAGCAAGTAGTGCCACCATATGGTAGATTTGACACACTCCTGACCTCCTCTAGGTATGGAAACATGATTTCTGATTGTGACGGGGATGGCGAATCCCTGGAGCAGCTAAAATGGTAAGTGGGGTTTAGGTGCAGAAGGAGGGGCTCCCATCTCCACACAACTGCGTGTGGTCTGCGGGGGCCTGTGGGTGGGGGGCTGGCAGAACTCTGGCTCTCACACATCTTATGATTCCTGCTACAGGGCTGAGGGCTCAAGGCTTTCCCTGCAGGGACAGGAGTCAAGACGGCTGGGGATGTGGTCTCAGGCAACATAGGGTGTGCGAGAGCCTGGAGAGCAGAGGGAGCCCAGAGAGAATCCATCCCCACGCCCTCCCACCCAGCCCTGCCCACACCCCCAGAGCCCGTGCTGAGCCAGAGCAGGAGGTGTGCAGAGCATCCCGCTCACACTCGGGGCTGGAGCCTCCATGGGGATGCTCAGCTGGTGCTGAGGATGCAGAGTGTGGTCAGGGCCAAGAGATTGCTGTCACTGGGAAAAGGATATGCAGATTTTCATGCAGACACTTGGGCAGTACATTCACGTGTGAGCTCAAGTTTGGGCTTTTCCAAGGGCCCTGGGTAGGCCAGGGGAGCAGCGCCTCCCTCTGTTTCCTCATTTATCAGATATTGCTGGACACCTCCTGTGTGCCAGTGAGTAATGCCCAGAGCAGACAGCACCCTCCTGGGGTGGACAGGTCATTCCAGCAGGGATGGGGCAGTGACACAGACAGAGGAGGTTGTCAGGTTTCCCTGAAGAAGGGAAACGTGCTCACATCAGTGGTTGAAGGCTCCTCCCATGGAGGCTTTTGCCAGCCCCTCCTTGGCTGCCAGACCCATCTGTGCCAGAACTGCCATACTGGGGGTGGACATTGGATGGGCTGGTCTATGGACAGGCACAGGCAGAGGGTACAAGACTGCAGCTCATTCAGGGGAGCCTTGGGAGGGCAGCATAAAGGGATAGGCCAGGCCTCTGATGCTGTTGCCCACCTGTCTCCCACAGTGCCATGTCCTCTGTCTTAAAGATCTGGCTGGAATTCTATTCCACCGATTTCCACGAGCCTCCTGAATTTCATTCTTTGAAGTTTCTTTCGGCCTATGTACATATCAGTATGAGAGGTTCAGAGGTGGAGCGTAAGGCTGATCTTCTTCTGGCGCAGCTGGAGAAGCTGGAGCACCTGGAGCCTAGTGAGGCGGAGACTGAGGGTGAGGAGGAAGAGGGTGGGTGCCTGTGCGGGTTTGGGGAGGGGCCTGGGCTGGGCCACACAGAGCAGAGTTTCCAGAAGCAGGCTGGGGACAGGGGCACTGAGTACTCAGAACAATCATACAGTGTCCTGCAGTTTGGGGAGACTTCCTGAGGCTGGGCCTCTGGACTTGGGCTTCTAGAAAGACAGTGTCATTGGATGAGACATAGAAACTCACATTGATATTTTCAATTGTTGTCTCTCCAGTTCCAGATTCCGCCCAGGCTGAACAACTGTCCCAAGAGCTGCTGCCATGTTCGGCTCGAGTTCCAGCTCCAGCTCCACCTCCACTGCCAGAGGCAGAGCGAGTTCAAGATCCACAGCCCAAGCCAGAGCAAGACGTAGAGCAGGAGCAAGAGCCAGAGCAAGAGGTAGAGCAGGAGCAAGATCCAGAGCAAGAGGTAGAGCAGGAACAAGATCCAGAGCAAGAGGTAGAGCAGGAACAAGATCCAGAGCAAGTGGTAGATCAGACGCAAGATCCAGAGCAGGAGCAACAGAAAGATCAAGAGAAAGATCAGGAGAAAGAGCAAGAGAAAGAGCAGGAGAAAGATCAAGATCCAGAGGTAGAGCTAGAGCAACCTGACATAACCGTTCCTGAAACATCAGAAGAATTCGAAGAAATACCAGCACCCAGGGGAGCCCTGGCTCCAGAGCTCCCACAAACACCCTCACCAGTCCCCACTCCAGATCTGTTCTTGCCCTTCCTTGACGCTGTGCTTCTCCTCATTTTTGTCTGTGTCCTGCATCTCCTCAAATTTTTTCAACTTTTATTTTCAATAATATCCCTTGTAGAAAATAAAGAGTTTTTAATATTTTCAAAATTACCATTCAGTGGCATTAAGTACATTTTTAATATGGCGCAACCCTTACCACCATCTAGTGATCGAACAGCTTCATCGACTCTGTAGTCATTAAGCTGTCACTCCCCATCCCGCCTCTCCCTGTGCCTGACTACCACTCCATTTTCTGTGTGTGTGAATTTACCTATCGTGGATTGTTCCTATCAGTACAGTTATATGTTATGTGGCCTTTTGTATCTGGCCGCATAATATGAGAAAGATCTGATTAATTTTCATTTTATGTTTTTAGTAAGAGGAAAATTACAGAAAAACCAAAGACTCTATGTAGAAACACAAAGCCCTGATAGTTATTATTGCCATAATCTTGAAATAGGAACTACTGTTGAATGACCAGAGAGCCAGAAGCCACTGAGGAAAATGCTGACTTTTCCTGGTCCAAACAAAAACCAGAATAATGTCAAAAGATGAAAAGACAAACCCCAGACTGGAAAATTCTTCAAGGGCAGAGAAAGGGTAGTATGCATCCTAGTTGTACAAAGAGTTCTCATTTATCCATAGGGACAAAGGACATATTCCTGCAGTTCCACAGGGAAGCAATTCACATGGCCAGTAAATGTCAGACATCCGCGGCCTCCCTACTGATTATGCACAGAAATTTGCTCACTATTCAGATAGCATTTGCCCCATCAGATGGGCAGGTCTGTATGTCTGGTGACGACCAGCTCTTGTGAGAATGAAGGAAGAAGAGGTCCCAGCAGATGCCCCAGGAGATGTGTTCATAGATACCCCTGTCGCAGGAGCCACACAGCAGCTCCTACCGAAATGCCCACGTGTGTCCATGTGCCGGGCAGCAGTGATGCTAGGAAGTTACGCCACATATATATGTATTCTATCTATGATAACCAATAGATTCAATAAATCTAAACTTGAAAAATTCCAAAGAGTGATGTTTAGGGGACTTGTCAAATAACCTCAAGGTTAATATGAAAAAAAATTAAGTGCAAAAATGGCCCCCAATATATTCAAGACATAAGAAGAACAATAATAATAAAAACAAAGAGGAAATTTACTCCGCCCAATAAAATGTATTGCAAAGGAACATACTTGAAAGTGCATGAGATTGGCAAAGAATAAGCGAATAGTTCATTGGAGTAAAAGTTTGAATTTTGAAACAGATTCTGGTATGTGTGGAAAGGATTCAGATTACTTAGGGGAAAGCACTTCATCATTACAGGGATTGAAATATTATTTATTTGGAAATAAAATCCAGTTATGCTTTTGCTAGGTACCATTCACAAAATTAAATTTGAGATGAATTACTAACTTCAATATTTTGCAAAAGCTTTAAGCATTAGGAGAAAGAAAAACACATAATAATTTCCACAGAAGCCAAAACTACTTTTGAGAAAATGTAAGACTCATAAATATCAAAACACTAGATAAAATAAGGTTTGACCATACGTATTTGTATATCTCAAGATGGAGAAAAATGTGTTATGTGTATGTATTGTGAATTTAGAAAATCCAAAAGAATTAATTAAAAGCCTATTACAAACAAGACGACTTAATAAAATAAAATTTACATGTTGCGATTTAGAAAAATTCACATATAAAATTAATAAATGTCTTATGTAATAACAATAACTATCTAGATTACATTACACAAATCAAGATTCCATTTTCAATAGCCACAAAATTGTTAAATTATTTGGCATAAAGCTAACAAGAACTCAACAAAGCCTGTTTAACTATGCGATTTAAGCATTAGGACACTCTTAAAACATACATACACAAACGATAGAGAAATGTCAGAGATATTTTCTTGGCCAGAAAGCCACATGATCCTAAGGATTTTATTTTCTCCTAAGTTACTTTATACGTGTGTCATGATCACATTAAAAATAGTCTCATTTGTTTCTTCACCTAGAACAAAATAAGATGATTATAAAATGTTGATGAAACATTAATCGTTCATCAGAAAAAAATGAGGAAACAAATCAAAAGGGAGGGGTAAGTCTACCAGAGATCGAAATTTTTTTTTTATAAATTCTTCATTATCAAGACCATATGGAATTTGTTTATAAGTAAATATAAAACCTAATGAAAAAGAATGGAGAATTCAAAGAGATACCCAAGATTCCTAGAAATTTAGTATTTAAGAAAGATAGCATTTCAAATCACTGGTGAAAATATGCTGCTACTAATGTAGCAGCAGTTAACATGGATGGCATAGCAGCAATTAATAAAGCAAAGCAAACTCAAACAAAAGGTAAATGCCACCAACTAGGTCAAAAGGACACGACAAAAAGTAATTACAAGCTATAATACTTCAAATGGGTGATCAATAATGTTTCAATTTTTAAAAAAGCAAAAAAACAAAAAACCTCTTAAACTAGGATAATATCACTAATACAATGATGTGTGAAAAAATGAGATGGAAATGAGCAACAAAATGAAATAAAAGTGAACAAAATATATGAACAATCTAATAACACAAAAGGAAATTTAAATTGGCATCAATACTTAATTAGGTGCTTAAAATCCCTCATAGAGAACTATGCATTTAAAATATATTGAAATACAAGACTTCACCTATTAGATTTGCAAAATTTAATTTTTTGATAACACACTTGTTAGTGAGACTGTGGGGATACAGGTATTATAATACACTGTGGTGGAATGCCAATGGTAGAGCCCATAAGGAGCAGAAACTCGCAAAATTTAGCAAAATTATACTTGTATATTTAATATTTAATACTGTAACCCAATATTCAGGAATCTATATCATATGTAACCTTGAAAAATTATAAGGTGAGGTGTCGACAAGATTGTTAATATGACAATACCTATTACTAAGGGTTGGAAACACCCCAAATTTTCATTCATAAGGTTTGCATGAATAATTAGGGTGCATTTTTACAATCATGATTTCTAAACACTGAGTGTAAAATGTTATTGAAAAAACGAACAAACTGAAGACAATGAAGAGATGTACATGTTCATAGAGGAGAAAATAAGTAGGGAAAATATATCAATTCTTCCAAATAAATCTATAAATTTTGTTTATATATAAATAAAAATGGACATTTTTTACGCAATTTGATAAACTACTAATTCTATATTTCATAAGGTTGAGTACAGGCATAGAATGGACCAAACGGCTCTGGTTCTTCTCTGCAAATGGTGTTCATTTCCTTCCATCTTCAGGTAGCTTCCTAATCTAGAATATTCTGATGGCCTCCTAGATCACTTTCCTCTCTTAGAATGTCAGGCACTCGATAGCACGTCTTCTCCTCTTTCTTATCCTGGGATCATCTCCCAAGCCAGGGTGCAGCTGAATCAGCTCTTTCTCCAGCTCTCGGCACCATGCTTGGCATATGGTGGATACAAACAGAGAGAACTGAGGACACAGAGCACAAGACTCTAGAGACAGGCGTGTTACAATGACATTTAGAAAGTGACACCTTCTCACTTTTGATCCTGTATTGGTTAGAAGTGAGTCACTAAGTCCAGTCCACACTGCAGGGCAGGGGATTACGTGAGGATGTGTGCAGCAGATGGTGGGGACCACTGGGAGCCCCTGAGGAGTCGCCAACCACACAGACAGAGATGTGGCACTTGAGTCCAAACCTAAATACACATGAAGCCATTGTGAGGTTTTATGGAGGAAAGCAGTATGTGAATGCGTGAAATTCCAACTGTCGCATGGTGCAGACAGGGAAAAGAGACCAAGAGCAAAAGTGACATTTTCAAGATTATATGACAGGAACCAGACCTGTCGTTAGTCGTATTCCATGCTACCTTCCACACCGTCGTGGATTTTATCTCTAGTCTTGTTTATTAGCTGCATGTGACACCGGCCATAGGTTTCAGAGATGTTTTCTCACACATGCCTGATGCCATCCCTAGGAAGAAGATGCTAGAAACAGCCCCACTGTGCAAAAGGGGAGAATGGGGAGGTCTTGAGAGTGACAATGGCTTGTCCAGGGTCACATAAAGTGATAAGAAGCAGGAGCTGGGGATGAACCTACGTGTATCTCCTCCGAGCTGTGACGCTGGCTGCACCCAGGCCTTGCACAGGGGTGTGGTCAGGCAGTGTTGGTGGAAGTGTGGGCAATAGAGAGAGTTCATGGGGAAGGAGGGTCAGCAGACAGGTACCCAGAGGGGCATTTGCAGTCTTGTACACAGAGGAGGGGCTCAGGAAATGAGGTATCAGGAAGTGACTTCACTTCCTTGACGACAGACCCCAACAGAACTCGGAACTCGGTAACCTGGCACCCACATTCTATACACAGCCCCTTCCCCAGCTCACTTGGCCACAGGCAGAGTGAGATGTTGTGCTGTACCCCGAGGTCCCGGGGCCGTAGCCCCAGGAAGCCCTGTGCTGAGAGGCTTGTCCAATGCTTCCAGCGCTGGTTCAGCCCTCGCCCTCGACCCCTGTGGCCGTCTGGGAGGAGGTCCCCAAAGGTAATGTCAGGTGGCCCAGAGGAGGCTGCGCAAGGCCAGGCCAGCACTATGAGCCTCCCTGGGTGACCGCAGCACCTCCTCCTGAGTGTGTGGGGAACCGGGACATGGGACACCCTCCCAGGGCAGGGTCAGAGGGTGGGGGGTTTATAAACCTGCTGGTCCTGGTGTGTTCACACCTCAGGTCTGGCTGGATGGTGAACGGGGAATGCCGGGGTGGCAACCACCACCCTGTACATTAACCCTGGGCCCACAGGCTGTCTTCTCATGTCCTCCCTGGGGTTAAGACTGGCCTTCAGCCCCTGCCCTCCTTGGGGTTCACGGTGCTGTCACTGTGTATCTCTCCCCTGTCCTGTCCTAGAGTGAAGACACATCTTCATTGAGCTCGGATGCCACCCACATGGTGTCTCCTGTCCCGGCACGCACCCTGAAGAAGCGGGTGGAGCACCTGGTGCCTGCTGTCTTGGGTGGTTACCGATCTTATGTCCACCTGTTTCTGTCAAGCTACAAGAACTTTGCCAGTCCCCGGCATGTGCTGCACCTGCTTTTCCTCAGGTGAGCACTCAGGCCCTGGATCACACAGTGTCACTAGGCCGCCTCCCAGCTGTGAGTCTTAGGACTGTCACCACACCCCTCTGAGCCTCAGTTTCCTCCTGTGTTCAGTGGGTGGTCACAGGAACAAGCTCCAGTGGGTCCCCCATGGAAAGTGCTGCTCCTGAGTCCAGCCCTGTGGAAGGTCTGCTGGAGGGGCCACGGTCGTCCTCATTCAGGATTCCTGACACCCCCACGAGGAAGTCTCTGTCACCCCCTCACTGACCTCGTTGACTTGGGCTTCACTGTTTTCACATTTTTACAGGAAATTTGAGATTCTATCTGTAGGCTTCTGGGTGTATTCAAAGCAGGGAGACCAGAGGCGGGCAGAGCGGCTTCAGGTGCACCCAGATATCTTGGGAGGAGTTGGTTGGGGTTCATTCCTTCAACAATCATACGGGAAACCACACTATGTGCAGTCGCTTTCTGGGCACTGACCATAATCCAATGAACCGAGGAGACTGCATTCCCTGCCCTCCTGGGCTTCCATTCTAGTCAGAGGTGAGACAGTCAGAGTAGACATGAGAAGCAAGTAGTGCCACCATATGGTAGATTTGACACACTCCTGACCTCCTCTAGGTATGGAAACATGATTTCTGATTGTGACGGGGATGGCGAATCCCTGGAGCAGCTAAAATGGTAAGTGGGGTTTAGGTGCAGAAGGAGGGGCTCCCATCTCCACACAACTGCGTGTGGT
Source organism: Cynocephalus volans (assembly GCF_027409185.1). Classification (NCBI taxonomy): domain Eukaryota; kingdom Metazoa; phylum Chordata; class Mammalia; order Dermoptera; family Cynocephalidae; genus Cynocephalus; species Cynocephalus volans. The sequence continues at coordinate 7,688,769 of NW_026902463.1, read as the reverse complement.
CTGCGGGGGCCTGTGGGTGGGGGGCTGGCAGAACTCTGGCTCTCACACATCTTATGATTCCTGCTACAGGGCTGAGGGCTCAAGGCTTTCCCTGCAGGGACAGGAGTCAAGACGGCTGGGGATGTGGTCTCAGGCAACATAGGGTGTGCGAGAGCCTGGAGAGCAGAGGGAGCCCAGAGAGAATCCATCCCCACGCCCTCCCACCCAGCCCTGCCCACACACCCAGAGCCCGTGCTGAGCCAGAGCAGGAGGTGTGCAGAGCATCCCGCTCACACTCGGGGCTGGAGCCTCCATGGGGATGCTCAGCTGGTGCTGAGGGTGCAGAGTGTGATCAGGGCCAAGAGATTGCTGTCACTGGGAAAAGGATATGCAGATTTTCATGCAGACACTTGGGCAGTACATTCACGTGTGAGCTCAAGTTTGGGCTTTTCCAAGGGCCCTGGGTAGGCCAGGGGAGCAGCGCCTCCCTCTGTTTCCTCATTTATCAGATATTGCTGGACACCTCCTGTGTGCCAGTGAGTAATGCCCAGAGCAGACAGCACCCTCCTGGGGTGGACAGGTCATTCCAGCAGGGATGGGGCAGTGACACAGACAGAGGAGGTTGTCAGGTTTCCCTGAAGAAGGGAAACGTGCTCACATCAGTGGTTGAAGGCTCCTCCCATGGAGGCTTTTGCCAGCCCCTCCTTGGCTGCCAGACCCATCTGTGCCAGAACTGCCATACTGGGGGTGGACATTGGATGGGCTGGTCTATGGACAGGCACAGGCAGAGGGTACAAGACTGCAGCTCATTCAGGGGAGCCTTGGGAGGGCAGCATAAAGGGATAGGCCAGGCCTCTGATGCTGTTGCCCACCTGTCTCCCACAGTGCCATGTCCTCTGTCTTAAAGATCTGGCTGGAATTCTATTCCACCGATTTCCACGAGCCTCCTGAATTTCATACTTTGAAGTTTCTTTCGGCCTATGTACATATCAGTATGAGAGGTTCAGAGGTGGAGCGTAAGGCTGATCTTCTTCTGGCGCAGCTGGAGAAGCCGGAGCACCTGGAGCCTAGTGAGGCGGAGACTGAGGGTGAGGAGGAAGAGGGTGGGTGCCTGTGCGGGTTTGGGGAGGGGCCTGGGCTGGGCCACACAGAGCAGAGTTTCCAGAAGCAGGCTGGGGACAGGGGCACTGAGTACTCAGAACAATCATACAGTGTCCTGCAGTTTGGGGAGACTTCCTGAGGCTGGGACTCTGGACTTGGGCTTCTAGAAAGACAGTGTCATTGGATGAGACATAGAAACTCACATTGATATTTTCAATTGTTGTCTCTCCAGTTCCAGATTTCGCCCAGGCTGAACAACTGTCCCAAGAGCTGCTGCCATGTTCGGCTCGAGTTCCAGCTCCAGCTCCAACTCCACTGCCAGAGGCAGAGCGAGATCAAGATCCAGAGCCCAAGCCAGAGCAAGACGTAGAGCAGGAGCAAGAGCCAGAGAAAGAGGTAGAGCAGGAACAAAATCCAGAGCAAGAGGTAGAGCAGGAACAAGATCCAGAGCAAGTGGTAGATCAGACGCAAGATCCAGAGCAGGAGCAACAGAAAGATCAAGAGAAAGTTCAGGAGAAAGAGCAAGAGAAAGAGCAGGAGAAAGATCAAGATCCAGAGGTAGAGCTAGAGCAACCTGACATAACCGTTCCTGAAACATCAGAAGAATTAGAAGAAACACCAGCACCCAGGGGAGCCCTGGCTCCAGAGCTCCCACAAACACCCTCACCAGTCCCCACTCCAGATCTGTTCTTGCCCTTCCTTGACGCTGTGCTTCTCCTCATTTTTGTCTGTGTCCTGCATCTCCTCAAATTTTTTCATCTTTTATTTTCAATAATATCCCTTGTAGAAAATAAAGTGTTTCTAATATTTTCAAAATTACCATTCAGTGGCATTAAGTACATTTTTAATATGGCGCAACCCTTACCACCATCTAGTGATCGAACAGCTTCATCGACTCTGTAGTCATTAAGCTGTCACTCCCCATCCCGCCTCTCCCTGTGCCTGACTACCACTCCATTTTCTGTGTGTGTGAATTTACCTATCGTGGATTGTTCCTATCAGTACAGTTATATGTTATGTGGCCTTTTGTATCTGGCCGCATAATATGAGAAAGATCTGATTAATTTTCATTTTATGTTTGTAGTAAGAGGAAAATTACAGAAAAACCAAAGACTCTATGTAGAAACACAAAGCCCTGATAGTGATTATTGCCATAATCTTGAAATAGGAACTACTGTTGAATGACCAGAGAGCCAGAAGCCACTGAGGAAAATGCTGACTTTTCCTGGTCCAAACAAAAACCAGAATAATGTCAAAAGGTGAAAAGACAAACCCCAGACTGGAAAATTCTTCAAGGGCAGAGAAAGGGTAGTATGCATCCTAGTTGTACAAAGAGTTCTCATTTATCCATAGGGACAAAGGACATATTCCTGCAGTTCCACAGGGAAGCAATTCACATGGCCAGTAAATGTCAGACATCCGCGGCCTCCCTAATGATTATGCACAGAAATTTGCTCACTATTCAGATAGCATTTGCCCCATCAGATGGGCAGGTCTGTATGTCTGGTGACGACCAGCTCTTGTGAGAATGAAGGAAGAAGAGGTCCCAGCAGATGCCCCAGGAGATGTGTTCATAGATACCCCTGTCGCAGGAGCCACAAAGCAGCTCCTACCGAAATGCCCACGTGTGTCCATGTGCCGGGCAGCAGTGATGCTAGGAAGTTACGCCACATATATATGTATTCTATCTATGATAACCAATAGATTCAATAAATCTAAACTTGAAAAATTCCAAAGAGTGATGTTTAGGGGACTTGTCAAATGACCTCAAGGTTAATATGAAAAAAAATTAAGTGCAAAAATGGCCCCCAATATATTCAAGACATAAGAAGAACAATAATAATAAAAACAAAGAGGAAATTTACTCCGCCCAATAAAATGTATTGCAAAGGAACATACTTGAAAGTGCATGAGATTGGCAAAGAATAAGCGAATAGTTCAGTGGAGTAAAAGTTTGAATTTTGAAACAGATTCTGGTATGTGTGGAAAGGATTCAGATTACTTAGGGGAAAGCACTTCATCATTACAGGGATTGAAATATTATTTATTTGGAAATAAAATCCAGTTATGCTTTTGCTAGGTACCATTCACAAAATTAAATTTGAGATGAATTACTAACTTCAATATTTTGCAAAAGCTTTAAGCATTAGGAGAAAGAAAAACACATAATAATTTCCACAGAAGCCAAAACTACTTTTGAGAAAATGTGAGACTCATAAATATCAAAACACTAGATAAAATAAGGTTTGACCATACGTATTTGTATATCTCAAGATGGAGAAAAATGTGTTATGTGTATGTATTGTGAATTTAGAAAATCAAAAAGAATTAATTAAAAGCCTATTACAAACAAGACGACTTAATAAAATAAAATTTACATGTTGCGATTTAGAAAAATTCACATATAAAATTAATAAATGTCTTATGTAATAACAATAACTATCTAGATTCCATTACACAAATCAAGATTCCATTTTCAATAGCCACAAAATTGTTAAATTATTTGGCATAAAGCTAACAAGAACTCAACAAAGCCTGTTTAACTATGCGATTTAAGCATTAGGACACTCTTAAAACATACATACACAAACGATAGAGAAATGTCAGAGATATTTTCTTGGCCAGAAAGCCACATGATCCTAAGGATTTTATTTTCTCCTAAGTTACTTTATACGTGTGTCATGATCACATTAAAAATAGTCTCATTTGTTTCTTCACCTAGAACAAAATAAGATGATTATAAAATGTTGATGAAACATTAATCGTTCATCAGAAAAAAATGAGGAAACAAATCAAAAGGGAGGGGTAAGTCTACCAGAGATCGAAAATTTTTTTTTATAAATTCTTCATTATCAAGACCATATGGAATTTGTTTATAAGTAAATATAAAACCTCATGAAAAAGAATGGAGAATTCAAAGAGATACCCAAGATTTCTAGAAATTTAGTATTTAAGAAAGATAGCATTTCAAATCACTGGTGAAAATATGCTGCTACTAATGTAGCAGCAGTTAACATGGATGGCATAGCAGCAATTAATAAAGCAAAGCAAACTCAAACAAAAGGTAAATGCTATCAACTAGGTCAAAAGGACACGACAAAAAGTAATTACAAGCTATAATACTTCAAATGGGTGATCAATAATGTTTCAATTTTTAAAAAAGCAAAAAAACAAAAAACCTCTTAAACTAGGATAATATCACTAATACAATGATGTGTGAAAAAATGAGATGGAAATGACCAACAAAATGAAATAAAAGTGAACAAAATATATGAACAATCTAATAACACAAAAGGAAATTTAAATTGGCATCAATACTTAATTAGGTGCTTAAAATCCCTCATAGAGAACTATGCATTTAAAATATATTGAAATACAAGACTTCACCTATTAGATTTGCAAAATTTAATTTTTTGATAACAAACTTGTTAGTGAGACTGTGGGGATACAGGTATTATAATACACTGTGGTGGAATGCCAATGGTAGAGCCCATAAGGAGCAGAAACTCGCAAAATTTAGCAAAATTATACTTGTATATTTACTATTTAATACTGTAACCCAATATTCAGGAATCTATATCATATGTAACCTTGAAAAATTATAAGGTGAGGTGTCGACAAGATTGTTAATATGACAATACCTATTACTAAGGGTTGGAAACACCCCAAATTTTCATTCATAAGGTTTGCATGAATAATTAGGGTGCATTTTTACAATCATGATTTCTAAACACTGAGTGTAAAATGTTATTGAAAAAACGAACAAACTGAAGACAATGAAGAGATGTACATGTTCATAGAGGAGAAAATAAGTAGGGAAAATATATCAATTCTTCCAAATAAATCTATAAATTTTGTTTATATATAAATAAAAATGGACATTTTTTACGCAATTTGATAAACTACTAATTCTATATTTCATAAGGTTGAGTACAGGCATAGAATGGACCAAACGGCTCTGGTTCTTCTCTGCAAATGGTGTTCATTTCCTTCCATCTTCAGGTAGCTTCCTAATCTAGAATATTCTGATGGCCTCCTAGATCACTTTCCTCTCTTAGAATGTCAGGCACTCGATAGCACGTCTTCTCCTCTTTCTTATCCTGGGATCATCTCCCAAGACAGGGTGCAGCTGAATCAGCTCTTTCTCCAGCTCTCGGCACCATGCTTGGCATATGGTGGATACAAACAGAGAGAACTGAGGACACAGAGCACAAGACTCTAGAGACAGGCGTGTTACAATGACATTTAGAAAGTGACACCTTCTCACTTTTGATCCTGTATTGGTTAGAAGTGAGTCACTAAGTCCAGTCCACACTGCAGGGCAGGGGATTACGTGAGGATGTGTGCAGCAGATGGTGGGGACCACTGGGAGCCCCTGAGGAGTCGCCAACCACACAGACAGAGATGTGGCACTTGAGTCCAAACCTAAATACACATGAAGCCATTGTGAGGTTTTATGGAGGAAAGCAGTATGTGAATGCGTGAAATTCCAACTGTCGCATGGTGCAGACAGGGAAAAGAGACCAAGAGCAAAAGTGACATTTTCAAGATTATATGACAGGAACCAGACCTGTCGTTCGTCGTATTCCATGCTACCTTCCACACCGTCGTGGATTTTATCTCTAGTCTTGTTTATTAGCTGCATGTGACACCGGCCATAGGTTTCAGAGATGTTTTCTCACACATGCCTGATGCCATCCCTAGGAAGAAGATGCTAGAAACAGCCCCACTGTGCAAAAGGGGAGAATGGGGAGGTCTTGAGAGTGACAATGGCTTGTCCAGGGTCACATAAAGTGATAAGAAGCAGGAGCTGGGGATGAACCTACGTGTATCTCCTCCGAGCTGTGACGCTGGCTGCACCCAGGCCTTGCACAGGGGTGTGGTCAGGCAGTGTTGGTGGAAGTGTGGGCAATAGAGAGAGTTCATGGGGAAGGAGGGTCAGCAGACAGGTACCCAGAGGGGCATTTGCAGTCTTGTACACAGAGGAGGGGCTCAGGAAATGAGGTATCAGGAAGTGACTTCACTTCCTTGACGACAGACCCCAACAGAACTCGGAACTCGGTAACCTGGCACCCACATTCTATACACAGCCCCTTCCCCAGCTCACTTGGCCACAGGCAGAGTGAGATGTTGTGCTGTACCCCGAGGTCCCGGGGCCGTAGCCCCAGGAAGCCCTGTGCTGAGAGGCTTGTCCAATGCTTCCAGCGCTGGTTCAGCCCTCGCCCTCGACCCCTGTGGCCGTCTGGGAGGAGGTCCCCAAAGGTAATGTCAGGTGGCCCAGAGGAGGCTGCGCAAGGCCAGGCCAGCACTATGAGCCTCCCTGGGTGACCGCAGCACCTCCTCCTGAGTGTGTGGGGAACCGGGACATGGGACACCCTCCCAGGGCAGGGGCAGAGGGTGGGGGGTTTATAAACCTGCTGGTCCTGGTGTGTTCACACCTCAGGTCTGGCTGGAGGGTGAACGGGGCCTGCCGGGGTGGCAACCACCACCCTGTACATTAATCCTGGGCCCTCAGGCTGTCTTCTCATGTCCTCCCTGGGGTTAAGACTGGCCTCCAGCCCCTGCCCTCCTTGGGGTTCACGGTGCTGTCACTGTGTGTCTCTCCCCTGTCCTGTCCTAGAGTGAAGACACATCTTCATTGAGCTCGGATGCCACCCACATGGTGTCTCCTGTCCCGGCACGCACCCTGAAGAAGCGGGTGGAGCACCTGGTGCCTGCTGTCTTGGGTGGTTACCGATCTTATGTCCACCTGTTTCTGTCAAGCTACAAGAACTTTGCCAGTCCCCGGCATGTGCTGCACCTGCTTTTCCTCAGGTGAGCACTCAGGCCCTGGATCACACAGTGTCACTAGGCCGCCTCCCAGCTGTGAGTCTTAGGACTGTCACCACACCCCTCTGAGCCTCAGTTTCCTCCTGTGTTCAGTGGGTGGTCACAGGAACAAGCTCCAGTGGGTCCCCCATGGAAAGTGCTGCTCCTGAGTCCAGCCCTGTGGAAGGTCTGCTGGAGGGGCCACGGTCGTCCTCATTCAGGATTCCTGACACCCCCACGAGGAAGTCTCTGTCACCCCCTCACTGACCTCATTGACTTGGGCTTCACTGTTTTCACATTTTTACAGGAAATTTGAGATTCTATCTGTAGGCTTCTGGGTGTATTCAAAGCAGGGAGACCAGAGGCGGGCAGAGCGGCTTCAGGTGCACCCAGATATCTTGGGAGGAGTTGGTTGGGGTTCATTCCTTCAACAATCATACGTGAAGCCACACTATGTGCAGTCGCTTTCTGGGCACTGACCATAATCCAATGAACCGAGGAGACTGCATTCCCTGCCCTCCTGGGCTTCCATTCTAGTCAGAGGTGAGACAGTCAGAGTAGACATGAGAAGCAAGTAGTGCCACCATATGGTAGATTTGACACACTCCTGACCTCCTCTAGGTATGGAAACATGATTTCTGATTGTGACGGGGATGGCGAATCCCTGGAGCAGCTAAAATGGTAAGTGGGGTTTAGGTGCAGAAGGAGGGGCTCCCATCTCCACACAACTGCGTGTGGTCTGCGGGGGCCTGTGGGTGGGGGGCTGGCAGAACTCTGGCTCTCACACATCTTATGATTCCTGCTACAGGGCTGAGGGCTCAAGGCTTTCCCTGCAGGGACAGGAGTCAAGACGGCTGGGGATGTGGTCTCAGGCAACATAGGGTGTGCGAGAGCCTGGAGAGCAGAGGGAGTCCAGAGAGAATCCATCCCTACGCCCTCCCACCCAGCCCTGCCGACACTTCCAGAGCCCGTGCTGAGCCAGAGCAGGAGGTGTGCAGAGCATCCCGCTCACACTCGGGGCTGGAGCCTCCATGGGGATGCTAGGCTGGTGCTGAGGGTGCAGAGTGTGGTCAGGGCCAAGAGATTGCTGTCACTGGGAAAAGGATATGCAGATTTTCATGCAGACACTTGGGCAGCACATTCACGTGTGAGCTCAAGTTTGGGCTTTTCCAAGGGCCCTGGGTAGGCCAGGGGAGCAGCGCCTCCCTCTGTTTCCTCATTTATCAGATATTGCTGGACACCTCCTGTGTGCCAGTGAGTAATGGCCAGAGCAGACAGCACCCTCCTGGGGTGGACAGGTCATTCAAGCAGGGATGGGGCAGTGACACAGACAGAGGAGGTTGTCAGGTTTCCCTGAAGAAGGGAAACGTGCTCACATCAGTGGTTGAAGGCTCCTCCCATGGAGGCTTTTGCGAGCACCTCCTTGGCTGCCAGGCCCATCTGTGCCAGAACTGCCATACTGGGGGTCGACATTGGATGGGCTGGTCTATGGACAGGCACAGGCAGAGGGTACAAGACTGCAGCTCATTCAGGGGAGCCTTGGGAGGGCAGCATAAAGGGATAGGCCAGGCCTCTGATGCTGTTGCCCACCTGTCTCCCACAGTGCCATGTCCTCTGTCTTAAAGATCTGGCTGGAATTCTATTCCACCGATTTCCACGAGCCTCCTGAATTTCATTCTTTGAAGTTTCTTTCGGCCTATGTACATATCAGTATGAGAGGTTCAGAGGTGGAGCGTAAGGCTGATCTTCTTCTGGCGCAGCTGGAGAAGCCGGAGCACCTGGAGCCTAGTGAGGCGGAGACTGAGGGTGAGGAGGAAGAGGGTGGGTGCCTGTGCGGGTTTGGGGAGGGGCCTGGGCTGGGCCACACACAGCAGAGTTTCCAGAAGCAGGCTGGGGACAGGGGCACTGAGTACTCAGAACAATCATACAGTGTCCTGCAGTTTGGGGAGACTTCCTGAGGCTGGGACTCTGGACTTGGGCTTCTAGAAAGACAGTGTCATTGGATGAGACATAGAAACTCACATTGATATTTTCAATTGTTGTCTCTCCAGTTCCAGATTCCGCCCAGGCTGAACAACTGTCCCAAGAGCTGCTGCCATGTTTGGCTCGAGTTCCAGCTCCAGCTCCACGTCCACTGCCAGAGGCAGAGCGAGATCAAGATCCAGAGCCCAAGCCAGAGCAAGACGTAGAGCAGGAGCAAGATCCAGAGCAAGAGGTAGAGCAGGAACAAGATCCAGAGCAAGAGGTAGAGCAGGAACAAGATCCAGAGCAAGTGGTAGATCAGACGCAAGATCCAGAGCAGGAGCAACAGAAAGATCAAGAGAAAGATCAGGAGAAAGAGTAAGAGAAAGATCAGGAGAAAGATCAAGATCCAGAGGTAGAGCTAGAGCAACCTGACATAACCGTTCCTGAAACATCAGAAGAATTAGAAGAAACACCAGCACCCAGGGGAGCCCTGGCTCCAGAGCTCCCACAAACACCCTCACCAGTCCCCACTCCAGATCTGTTCTTGCCCTTCCTTGACGCTGTGCTTCTCCTCATTTTTGTCTGTGTCCTGCATCTCCTCAAATTTTTTCATCTTTTATTTTCAATAATATCCCTTGTAGAAAAAAAGTGTTTCTAATATTTTCAAAATTACCATTCAGTGGCATTAAGTACATTTTTAATATGGCGCAACCCTTACCACCATCTAGTGATCGAACAGCTTCATCGACTCTGTAGTCATTAAGCTGTCACTCCCCATCCCGCCTCTCCCTGTGCCTGACTACCACTCCATTTTCTGTGTGTGTGAATTTACCTATCGTGGATTGTTCCTATCAGTACAGTTATATGTTATGTGGCCTTTTGTATCTGGCCGCATAATATGAGAAAGATCTGATTAATTTTCATTTTATGTTTTTAGTAAGAGGAAAATTACAGAAAAACCAAAGACTCTATGTAGAAACACAAAGCCCTGATAGTGATTATTGCCATAATCTTGAAATAGGAACTACTGTTGAATGACCAGAGAGCCAGAAGCCACTGAGGAAAATGCTGACTTTTCCTGGTCCAAACAAAAACCAGAATAATGTCAAAAGGTGAAAAGACAAACCCCAGACTGGAAAATTCTTCAAGGGCAGAGAAAGGGTAGTATGCATCCTAGTTGTACAAAGAGTTCTCATTTATCCATAGGGACAAAGGACATATTCCTGCAGTTCCACAGGGAAGCAATTCACATGGCCAGTAAATGTCAGACATCCGCGGCCTCCCTAATGATTATGCACAGAAATTTGCTCACTATTCAGATAGCATTTGCCCCATCAGATGGGCAGGTCTGTATGTCTGGTGACGACCAGCTCTTGTGAGAATGAAGGAAGAAGAGGTCCCAGCAGATGCCCCAGGAGATGTGTTCATAGATACCCCTGTCGCAGGAGCCACAAAGCAGCTCCTACCGAAATGCCCACGTGTGTCCATGTGCCGGGCAGCAGTGATGCTAGGAAGTTACGCCACATATATATGTATTCTATCTATGATAACCAATAGATTCAATAAATCTAAACTTGAAAAATTCCAAAGAGTGATGTTTTGGGGACTTGTCAAATAAACTCAAGGTTAATATGAAAAAAAAATTAAGTGCAAAAATGGCCCCCAATATATTCAAGACATAAGAAGAACAATAATAATAAAAACAAAGAGGAAATTTACTCCGCCCAATAAAATGTATTGCAAAGGAACATACTTGAAAGTGCATGAGATTGGCAAAGAATAAGCGAATAGTTCAGTGGAGTAAAAGTTTGAATTTTGAAACAGATTCTGGTATGTGTGGAAAGGATTCAGATTACTTAGGGGAAAGCACTTCATCATTACAGGGATTGAAATATTATTTATTTGGAAATAAAATCCAGTTATGCTTTTGCTAGGTACCATTCACAAAATTAAATTTGAGATGAATTACTAACTTCAATATTTTGCAAAAGCTTTAAGCATTAGGAGAAAGAAAAACACATAATAATTTCCACAGAAGCCAAAACTACTTTTGAGAAAATGTGAGACTCATAAATATCAAAACACTAGATAAAATAAGGTTTGACCATACGTATTTGTATATCTCAAGATGGAGAAAAATGTGTTATGTGTATGTATTGTGAATTTAGAAAATCAAAAAGAATTAATTAAAAGCCTATTACAAACAAGACGACTTAATAAAATAAAATTTACATGTTGCGATTTAGAAAAATTCACATATAAAATTAATAAATGTCTTATGTAATAACAATAACTATCTAGATTACATTACACAAATCAAGATTCCATTTTCAATAGCCACAAAATTGTTAAATTATTTGGCATAAAGCTAACAAGAACTCAACAAAGCCTGTTTAACTATGCGACTTAAGCATTAGAACACTCTTAAAACATACATACACAAACGATAGAGAAATGTCAGAGATATTTTCTTGGCCAGAAAGCCACATGATCCTAAGGATTTTATTTTCTCCTAAGTTACTTTATACGTGTGTCATGATCACATTAAAAATAGTCTCATTTGTTTCTTCACCTAGAACAAAAAAAGATGATTATAAAATGTTGATGAAACATTAATCGTTCATCAGAAAAAAATGAGGAAACAAATCAAAAGGGAGGGGTAAGTCTACCAGAGATCGAAAATTTTTTTTTTATAAATTCTTCATTATCAAGACCATATGGAATTTGTTTATAAGTAAATATAAAACCTAATGAAAAAGAATGGAGAATTCAAAGAGATACCCAAGATTCCTAGAAATTTAGTATTTAAGAAAGATAGCATTTCAAATCACTGGTGAAAATATGCTGCTACTAATGTAGCAGCAGTTAACATGGATGGCATAGCAGCAATTAATAAAGCAAAGCAAACTCAAACAAAAGGTAAATGCCACCAACTAGGTCAAAAGGACACGACAAAAAGTAATTACAAGCTATAATACTTCAAATGGGTGATCAATAATGTTTCAATTTTTAAAAAAGCAAAAAAACAAAAAACCTCTTAAACTAGGATAATATCACTAATACAATGATGTGTGAAAAAATGAGATGGAAATGACCAACAAAATGAAATAAAAATGAACAAAATATATGAACAATCTAATAACACAAAAGGAAATTTAAATTGGCATCAATACTTAATTAGGTGCCTAAAATCCCTCATAGAGAACTATGCATTTAAAATATATTGAAATACAAGACTTCACCTATTAGATTTGCAAAATTTAATTTTTTGATAACACACTTGTTAGTGAGACTGTGGGGATACAGGTATTATAATACACTGTGGTGGAATGCAAATGGTAGAGCCCATAAGGAGCAGAAACTCGCAAAATTTAGCAAAATTATACTTGTATATTTACTATTTAATACTGTAACCCAATATTCAGGAATCTATATCATATGTAACCTTGAAAAATTATAAGGTGAGGTGTCGACAAGATTGTTAATATGACAATACCTATTACTAAGGGTTGGAAACACCCCAAATTTTCATTCATAAGGTTTGCATGAATAATTAGGGTGCATTTTTACAATCATGATTTCTAAACACTGAGTGTAAAATGTTATTGAAAAAACGAACAAACTGAAGACAATGAAGAGATGTACATGTTCATAGAGGAGAAAATAAGTAGGGAAAATATATCAATTCTTCCAAATAAATCTATAAATTTTGTTTATATATAAATAAAAATGGACATTTTTTACGCAATTTGATAAACTACTAATTCTATATTTCATAAGGTTGAGTACAGGCATAGAATGGACCAAACGGCTCTGGTTCTTCTCTGCAAATGGTGTTCATTTCCTTCCATCTTCAGGTAGCTTCCTAATCTAGAATATTCTCATGGCCTCCTAGATCACTTTCCTCTCTTAGAATGTCAGGCACTCGATAGCACGTCTTCTCTTTCTTATCCTGGGATCATCTCCCAAGCCAGGGTGCAGCTGAATCAGCTCTTTCTCCAGCTCTCGGCACCATGCTTGGCATATGGTGGATACAAACAGAGAGAACTGAGGACACAGAGCACAAGACTCTAGAGACAGGCGTGTTACAATGACATTTAGAAAGTGACACCATCTCACTTTTGATCCTGTATTGGTTAGAAGTGAGTCACTAAGTCCAGTCCACACTGCAGGGCAGGGGATTACGTGAGGATGTGTGCAGCAGATGGTGGGGACCACTGGGAGCCCCTGAGGAGTCGCCAACCACACAGACAGAGATGTGGCACTTGAGTCCAAACCTAAATACACACGAAGCCATTGTGAGGTTTTATGGAGGAAAGCAGTATGTGAATGCATGCAATTCCAACTGTCGCATGGTGCAGACAGGGAAAACAGACCAAGAGCAAAAGTGACATTTTCAAGATTATATGACAGGAACCAGACCTGTCGTTCGTCGTATTCCATGCTACCTTCCACACCGTCGTGGATTTTATCTCTAGTCTTGTTTATTAGCTGCATGTGACACCGGCCATAGGTTTCAGAGATGTTTTCTCACACATGCCTGATGCCATCCCTAGGAAGAAGATGCTAGAAACAGCCCCACTGTGCAAAAGGGGAGACTGGGGAGGTCTTGAGAGTGACAATGGCTTGTCCAGGGTCACATAAAGTGATAAGAAGCAGGAGCTGGGGATGAACCTACGTGTATCTCCTGCGAGCTGTGACGCTGGCTGCACCCAGGCCTTGCACAGGGGTGTGGTCAGGCAGTGTTGGTGGAAGTGTGGGCAATAGAGAGAGTTCATGGGGAAGGAGGGTCAGCAGACAGGTACCCAGAGGGGCATTTGCAGTCTTGTACATAGAGGAGGGGCTCAGGAAATGAGGTATCAGGAAGTGACTTCACTTCCTTGACGACAGACCCCAACAGAACTCGGAACTCGGTAACCTGGCACCCACATTCTATACACAGCCCCTTCCCCAGCTCACTTGGCCACAGGCAGAGTGAGATGTTGTGCTGTACCCCGAGGTCCCGGGGCCATAGCCCCAGGAAGCCCTGTGCTGAGAGGCTTGTCCAATGCTTCCAGCGCTGGTTCAGCCCTCGCCCTCGACCCCTGTGGCCGTCTGGGAGGAGGTCCCCAAAGGTAATGTCAGGTGGCCCAGAGGAGGCGGTGCAAGGCCAGGCCAGCACTATGAGCCTCCCTGGGTGACCGCAGCCCCTCCTCCTGAGTGTGTGGGGAACGGGGACATGGGACACCCTCCCAGGGCAGGGGCAGAGGGTGGGGGTTTATAAACCTGCTGGACCTGGTGTGTTCACACCTCAGGTCTGGCTGGAGGGTGAACGGGGACTGCCGGGGTGGCAACCACCACCCTGTACATTAACCCTGGGCCCACAGGCTGTCTTCTCATGTCCTCCCTGGGGTTAAGACTGGCCTCCAGCCCCTGCCCTCCTTGGGGTTCACGGTGCTGTCACTGTGTATCTCTCCCCTGTCCTGTCCTAGAGTGAAGACACATCTTCATTGAGCTCGGATGCCACCCACATGGTGTCTCCTGTCCCGGCACGCACCCTGAAGAAGCGGGTGGAGCACCTGGTGCCTGCTGTCTTGGGTGGTTACCGATCTTATGTCCACCTGTTTCTGTCAAGCTACAAGAACTTTGCCAGTCCCCGGCATGTGCTGCACCTGCTTTTCCTCAGGTGAGCACTCGGGCCCTGGATCACACAGTGTCACTAGGCCGCCTCCCAGCTGTGAGTCTTAGGACTGTCACCACACCCCTCTGAGCCTCAGTTTCCTCCTGTGTTCAGTGGGTGGTCACAGGAACAAGCTCCAGTGGGTCCCCCATGGAAAGTGCTGCTCCTGAGTCCAGCCCTGTGGAAGGTCTGCTGGAGGGGCCACGGTCGTCCTCATTCAGGATTCCTGACACCCCCACGAGGAAGTCTCTGTCACCCCCTCACTGACCTCGTTGACTTGGGCTTCACTGTTTTCACATTTTTACAGGAAATTTGAGATTCTATCTGTAGGCTTCTGGGTGTATTCAAAGCAGGGAGACCAGAGGCGGGCAGAGCGGCTTCAGGTGCACCCAGATATCTTGGGAGGAGTTGGTTGGGGTTCATTCCTTCAACAATCATACGGGAAACCACACTATGTGCAGTCGCTTTCTGGGCACTGACCATAATCCAATGAACCGAGGAGACTGCATTCCCTGCCCTCCTGGGCTTCCATTCTAGTCAGAGGTGAGACAGTCAGAGTAGACATGAGAAGCAAGTAGTGCCACCATATGGTAGATTTGACACACTCCTGACCTCCTCTAGGTATGGAAACATGATTTCTGATTGTGACGGGGATGGCGAATCCCTGGAGCAGCTAAAATGGTAAGTGGGGTTTAGGTGCAGAAGGAGGGGCTCCCATCTCCACACAACTGCGTGTGGTCTGCGGGGGCCTGTGGGTGGGGGGCTGGCAGAACTCTGGCTCTCACACATCTTATGATTCCTGCTACAGGGCTGAGGGCTCAAGGCTTTCCCTGCAGGGACAGGAGTCAAGACGGCTGGGGATGTGGTCTCAGGCAACATAGGGTGTGCGAGAGCCTGGAGAGCAGAGGGAGCCCAGAGAGAATCCATCCCCACGCCCTCCCACCCAGCCCTGCCCACACCCCCAGAGCCCGTGCTGAGCCAGAGCAGGAGGTGTGCAGAGCATCCCGCTCACACTCGGGGCTGGAGCCTCCATGGGGATGCTCAGCTGGTGCTGAGGATGCAGAGTGTGGTCAGGGCCAAGAGATTGCTGTCACTGGGAAAAGGATATGCAGATTTTCATGCAGACACTTGGGCAGTACATTCACGTGTGAGCTCAAGTTTGGGCTTTTCCAAGGGCCCTGGGTAGGCCAGGGGAGCAGCGCCTCCCTCTGTTTCCTCATTTATCAGATATTGCTGGACACCTCCTGTGTGCCAGTGAGTAATGCCCAGAGCAGACAGCACCCTCCTGGGGTGGACAGGTCATTCCAGCAGGGATGGGGCAGTGACACAGACAGAGGAGGTTGTCAGGTTTCCCTGAAGAAGGGAAACGTGCTCACATCAGTGGTTGAAGGCTCCTCCCATGGAGGCTTTTGCCAGCCCCTCCTTGGCTGCCAGACCCATCTGTGCCAGAACTGCCATACTGGGGGTGGACATTGGATGGGCTGGTCTATGGACAGGCACAGGCAGAGGGTACAAGACTGCAGCTCATTCAGGGGAGCCTTGGGAGGGCAGCATAAAGGGATAGGCCAGGCCTCTGATGCTGTTGCCCACCTGTCTCCCACAGTGCCATGTCCTCTGTCTTAAAGATCTGGCTGGAATTCTATTCCACCGATTTCCACGAGCCTCCTGAATTTCATACTTTGAAGTTTCTTTCGGCCTATGTACATATCAGTATGAGAGGTTCAGAGGTGGAGCGTAAGGCTGATCTTCTTCTGGCGCAGCTGGAGAAGCCGGAGCACCTGGAGCCTAGTGAGGCGGAGACTGAGGGTGAGGAGGAAGAGGGTGGGTGCCTGTGCGGGTTTGGGGAGGGGCCTGGGCTGGGCCACACAGAGCAGAGTTTCCAGAAGCAGGCTGGGGACAGGGGCACTGAGTACTCAGAACAATCATACAGTGTCCTGCAGTTTGGGGAGACTTCCTGAGGCTGGGACTCTGGACTTGGGCTTCTAGAAAGACAGTGTCATTGGATGAGACATAGAAACTCACATTGATATTTTAAATTGTTGTCTCTGCAGTTCCAGATTCCGCCCAGGCTGAACAACTGTCCCAAGAGCTGCTGCCATGTTCGGCTCGAGTTCCAGCTCCAGCTCCACGTCCACTGCCAGAGGCAGAGCGAGATCAAGATCCAGAGCCCAAGCCAGAGCAAGACGTAGAGCAGGAGCAAGAGCCAGAGCAAGAGGTAGAGCAGGAACAAGATCCAGAGCAAGAGGTAGAGCAGGAACAAGATCCAGAGCAAGTGGTAGATCAGACGCAAGATCCAGAGCAGGAGCAACAGAAAGATCAAGAGAAAGTTCAGGAGAAAGAGCAAGAGAAAGAGCAGGAGAAAGATCAAGATCCAGAGGTAGAGCTAGAGCAACCTGACATAACCGTTCCTGAAACATCAGAAGAATTAGAAGAAACACCAGCACCCAGGGGAGCCCTGGCTCCAGAGCTCCCACAAACACCCTCACCAGTCCCCACTCCAGATCTGTTCTTGCCCTTCCTTGACGCTGTGCTTCTCCTCATTTTTGTCTGTGTCCTGCATCTCCTCAAATTTTTTCATCTTTTATTTTCAATAATATCCCTTGTAGAAAATAAAGTGTTTCTAATATTTTCAAAATTACCATTCAGTGGCATTAAGTACATTTTTAATATGGCGCAACCCTTACCACCATCTAGTGATAGAACAGCTTCATCGACTCTGTAGTCATTAAGCTGTCACTCCCCATCCCGCCTCTCCCTGTGCCTGACTACCACTCCATTTTCTGTGTGTGTGAATTTACCTATCGTGGATTGTTCCTATCAGTACAGTTATATGTTATGTGGCCTTTTGTATCTGGCCGCATAATATGAGAAAGATCTGATTAATTTTCATTTTATGTTTTTAGTAAGAGGAAAATTACAGAAAAACCAAAGACTCTATGTAGAAACACAAAGCCCTGATAGTGATTATTGCCATAATCTTGAAATAGGAACTACTGTTGAATGACCAGAGAGCCAGAAGCCACTGAGGAAAATGCTGACTTTTCCTGGTCCAATCAAAAACCAGAATAATGTCAAAAGGTGAAAAGACAAACCCCAGACTGGAAAATTCTTCAAGGGCAGAGAAAGGGTAGTATGCATCCTAGTTGTACAAAGAGTTCTCATTTATCCATAGGGACAAAGGACATATTCCTGCAGTTCCACAGGGAAGCAATTCACATGGCCAGTAAATGTCAGACATCCGCGGCCTCCCTAATGATTATGCACAGAAATTTGCTCACTATTCAGATAGCATTTGCCCCATCAGATGGGCAGGTCTGTATGTCTGGTGACGACCAGCTCTTGTGAGAATGAAGGAAGAAGAGGTCCCAGCAGATGCCCCAGGAGATGTGTTCATAGATACCCCTGTCGCAGGAGCCACAAAGCAGCTCCTACCGAAATGCCCACGTGTGTCCATGTGCCGGGCAGCAGTGATGCTAGGAAGTTACGCCACATATATATGTATTCTATCTATGATAACCAATAGATTCAATAAATCTAAACTTGAAAAATTCCAAAGAGTGATGTTTAGGGGACTTGTCAAATGACCTCATGGTTAATATGAAAAAAAATTAAGTGCAAAAATGGCCCCCAATATATTCAAGACATAAGAAGAACAATAATAATAAAAACAAAGAGGAAATTTACTCCGCCCAATAAAATGTATTGCAAAGGAACATACTTGAAAGTGCATGAGATTGGCAAAGAATAAGCGAATAGTTCAGTGGAGTAAAAGTTTGAATTTTGAAACAGATTCTGGTATGTGTGGAAAGGATTCAGATTACTTAGGGGAAAGCACTTCATCATTACAGGGATTGAAATATTATTTATTTGGAAATAAAATCCAGTTATGCTTTTGCTAGGTACCATTCACAAAATTAAATTTGAGATGAATTACTAACTTCAATATTTTGCAAAAGCTTTAAGCATTAGGAGAAAGAAAAACACATAATAATTTCCACAGAAGCCAAAACTACTTTTGAGAAAATGTGAGACTCATAAATATCAAAACACTAGATAAAATAAGGTTTGACCATACGTATTTGTATATCTCAAGATGGAGAAAAATGTGTTATGTGTATGTATTGTGAATTTAGAAAATCCAAAAGAATTAATTAAAAGCCTATTACAAACAAGACGACTTAATAAAATAAAATTTACATGTTGCGATTTAGAAAAATTCACATATAAAATTAATAAATGTCTTATGTAATAACAATAACTATCTAGATTCCATTACACAAATCAAGATTCCATTTTCAATAGCCACAAAATTGTTAAATTATTTGGCATAAAGCTAACAAGAACTCAACAAAGCCTGTTTAACTATGCGATTTAAGCATTAGAACACTCTTAAAACATACATACACAAACGATAGAGAAATGTCAGAGATATTTTCTTGGCCAGAAAGCCACATGATCCTAAGGATTTTATTTTCTCCTAAGTTACTTTATACGTGTGTCATGATCACATTAAAAATAGTCTCATTTGTTTCTTCACCTAGAACAAAATAAGATGATTATAAAATGTTGATGAAACATTAATCGTTCATCAGAAAAATATGAGGAAACAAATCAAAAGGGAGGGGTAAGTCTACCAGAGATCGAAAATTTTTTTTTATAAATTCTTCATTATCAAGACCATATGGAATTTGTTTATAAGTAAATATAAAACCTCATGAAAAAGAATGGAGAATTCAAAGAGATACCCAAGATTTCTAGAAATTTAGTATTTAAGAAAGATAGCATTTCAAATCACTGGTGAAAATATGCTGCTACTAATGTAGCAGCAGTTAACATGGATGGCATAGCAGCAATTAATAAAGCAAAGCAAACTCAAACAAAAGGTAAATGCCACCAACTAGGTCAAAAGGACACGACAAAAAGTAATTACAAGCTATAATACTTCAAATGGGTGATCAATAATGTTTCAATTTTTAAAAAAGCAAAAAAACAAAAAACCTCTTAAACTAGGATAATATCACTAATACAATGATGTGTGAAAAAATGAGATGGAAATGACCAACAAAATGAAATAAAAGTGAACAAAATATATGAACAATCTAATAACACAAAAGGAAATTTAAATTGGCATCAATACTTAATTAGGTGCTTAAAATCCCTCATAGAGAACTATGCATTTAAAATATATTGAAATACAAGACTTCACCTATTAGATTTGCAAAATTTAATTTTTTGATAACAAACTTGTTAGTGAGACTGTGGGGATACAGGTATTATAATACACTGTGGTGGAATGCCAATGGTAGAGCCCATAAGGAGCAGAAACTCGCAAAATTTAGCAAAATTATACTTGTATATTTACTATTTAATACTGTAACCCAATATTCAGGAATCTATATCATATGTAACCTTGAAAAATTATAAGGTGAGGTGTCGACAAGATTGTTAATATGACAATACCTATTACTAAGGGTTGGAAACACCCCAAATTTTCATTCATAAGGTTTGCATGAATAATTAGGGTGCATTTTTACAATCATGATTTCTAAACACTGAGTGTAAAATGTTATTGAAAAAACGAACAAACTGAAGACAATGAAGAGATGTACATGTTCATAGAGGAGAAAATAAGTAGGGAAAATATATCAATTCTTCCAAATAAATCTATAAATTTTCTTTATATATAAATAAAAATGGACATTTTTTACGCAATTTGATAAACTACTAATTCTATATTTCATAAGGTTGAGTACAGGCATAGAATGGACCAAACGGCTCTGGTTCTTCTCTGCAAATGGTGTTCATTTCCTTCCATCTTCAGGTAGCTTCCTAATCTAGAATATTCTCATGGCCTCCTAGATCACTTTCCTCTCTTAGAATGTCAGGCACTCGATAGCACGTCTTCTCCTCTTTCTTATCCTGGGATCATCTCCCAAGCCAGGGTGCAGCTGAATCAGCTCTTTCTCCAGCTCTCGGCACCATGCTTGGCATATGGTGGATACAAACAGAGAGAACTGAGGACACAGAGCACAAGACTCTAGAGACAGGCGTGTTACAATGACATTTAGAAAGTGACACCTTCTCACTTTTGATCCTGTATTGGTTAGAAGTGAGTCACTAAGTCCAGTCCACACTGCAGGGCAGGGGATTACGTGAGGATGTGTGCAGCAGATGGTGGGGACCACTGGGAGCCCCTGAGGAGTCGCCAACCACACAGACAGAGATGTGGCACTTGAGTCCAAACCTAAATACACACGAAGCCATTGTGAGGTGTTATGGAGGAAAGCAGTATGTGAATGCATGCAATTCCAACTGTCGCATGGTGCAGACAGGGAAAACAGACCAAGAGCAAAAGTGACATTTTCAAGATTATATGACAGGAACCAGACCTGTCGTTCGTCGTATTCCATGCTACCTTCCACACCGTCGTGGATTTTATCTCTAGTCTTGTTTATTAGCTGCATGTGACACCGGCCATAGGTTTCAGAGATGTTTTCTCACACATGCCTGATGCCATCCCTAGGAAGAAGATGCTAGAAACAGCCCCACTGTGCAAAAGGGGAGACTGGGGAGGTCTTGAGAGTGACAATGGCTTGTCCAGGGTCACATAAAGTGATAAGAAGCAGGAGCTGGGGATGAACCTACGTGTATCTCCTGCGAGCTGTGACGCTGGCTGCACCCAGGCCTTGCACAGGGGTGTGGTCAGGCAGTGTTGGTGGAAGTGTGGGCAATAGAGAGAGTTCATGGGGAAGGAGGGTCAGCAGACAGGTACCCAGAGGGGCATTTGCAGTCTTGTACACAGAGGAGGGGCTCAGGAAATGAGGTATCAGGAAGTGACTTCACTTCCTTGACGACAGACCCCAACAGAACTCGGAACTCGGTAACCTGGCACCCACATTCTATACACAGCCCCTTCCCCAGCTCACTTGGCCACAGGCAGAGTGAGATGTTGTGCTGTACCCCGAGGTCCCGGGGCCGTAGCCCCAGGAAGCCCTGTGCTGAGAGGCTTGTCCAATGCTTCCAGCGCTGGTTCAGCCCTCGCCCTCGACCCCTGTGGCCGTCTGGGAGGAGGTCCCCAAAGGTAATGTCAGGTGGCCCAGAGGAGGCTGCGCAAGGCCAGGCCAGCACTATGAGCCTCCCTGGGTGACCGCAGCCCCTCCTCCTGAGTGTGTGGGGAACCGGGACATGGGACACCCTCCCAGGGCAGGGTCAGAGGGTGGGGGGTTTATAAACCTGCTGGTCCTGGTGAGTTCACACCTCAGGTCTGGCTGGAGTGTGAACGGGGAATGCCGGGGTGGCAACCACCACCCTGTACATTAATCCTGGGCCCACAGGCTGTCTTCTCATGTCCTCCCTGGGGTTAAGACTGGCCTTCAGCCCCTGCCCTCCTTGGGGTTCACGGTGCTGTCACTGTGTATCTCTCCCCTGTCCTGTCCTAGAGTGAAGACACATCTTCATTGAGCTCGGATGCCACCCACATGGTGTCTCCTGTCCCGGCACGCACCCTGAAGAAGCGGGTGGAGCACCTGGTGCCTGCTGTCTTGGGTGGTTACCGATCTTATGTCCACCTGTTTCTGTCAAGCTACAAGAACTTTGCCAGTCCCCGGCATGTGCTGCACCTGCTTTTCCTCAGGTGAGCACTCAGGCCCTGGATCACACAGTGTCACTAGGCCGCCTCCCAGCTGTGAGTCTTAGGACTGTCACCACACCCCTCTGAGCCTCAGTTTCCTCCTGTGTTCAGTGGGTGTCCACAGGAACAAGCTCCAGTGGGTCCCCCATGGAAAGTGCTGCTCCTGAGTCCAGCCCTGTGGAAGGTCTGCTGGAGGGGCCACGGTCGTCCTCATTCAGGATTCCTGACACCCCCACGAGGAAGTCTCTGTCACCCCCTCACTGACCTCATTGACTTGGGCTTCACTGTTTTCACATTTTTACAGGAAATTTGAGATTCTATCTGTAGGCTTCTGGGTGTATTCAAAGCAGGGAGACCAGAGGCGGGCAGAGCGGCTTCAGGTGCACCCAGATATCTTGGGAGGAGTTGGTTGGGGTTCATTCCTTCAACAATCATACGTGAAGCCACACTATGTGCAGTCGCTTTCTGGGCACTGACCATAATCCAATGAACCGAGGAGACTGCATTCCCTGCCCTCCTGGGCTTCCATTCTAGTCAGAGGTGAGACAGTCAGAGTAGACATGAGAAGCAAGTAGTGCCACCATATGGTAGATTTGACACACTCCTGACCTCCTCTAGGTATGGAAACATGATTTCTGATTGTGACGGGGATGGCGAATCCCTGGAGCAGCTAAAATGGTAAGTGGGGTTTAGGTGCAGAAGGAGGGGCTCCCATCTCCACACAACTGCGTGTGGTCTGCGGGGGCCTGTGGGTGGGGGGCTGGCAGAACTCTGGCTCTCACACATCTTATGATTCCTGCTACAGGGCTGAGGGCTCAAGGCTTTCCCTGCAGGGACAGGAGTCAAGACGGCTGGGGATGTGGTCTCAGGCAACATAGGGTGTGCGAGAGCCTGGAGAGCAGAGGGAGTCCAGAGGGAATCCATCCCTACGCCCTCCCACCCAGCCCTGCCGACACTTCCAGAGCCCGTGCTGAGCCAGAGCAGGAGGTGTGCAGAGCATCCCGCTCACACTCGGGGCTGGAGCCTCCATGGGGATGCTAGGCTGGTGCTGAGGGTGCAGAGTGTGGTCAGGGCCAAGAGATTGCTGTCACTGGGAAAAGGATATGCAGATTTTCATGCAGACACTTGGGCAGCACATTCACCTGTGAGCTCAAGTTTGGGCTTTTCCAAGGGCCCTGGGTAGGCCAGGGGAGCAGCGCCTCCCTCTGTTTCCTCATTTATCAGATATTGCTGGACACCTCCTGTGTGCCAGTGAGTAATGCCCAGAGCAGACAGCACCCTCCTGGGGTGGACAGGTCATTCCAGCAGGGATGGGGCAGTGACACAGACAGAGGAGGTTGTCAGGTTTCCCTGAAGAAGGGAAACGTGCTCACATCAGTGGTTGAAGGCTCCTCCCATGGAGGCTTTTGCGAGCCCCTCCTTGGCTGCCAGGCCCATCTGTGCCAGAACTGCCATACAGGGTTGGACATTGGATGGGCTGGTCTATGGACAGGCACAGGCAGAGGGTACAAGACTGCAGCTCATTCAGGGGAGCCTTGGGAGGGCAGCATAAAGGGATAGGCCAGGCCTCTGTTGCTGTTGCCCACCTGTCTCCCACAGTGCCATGTCCTCTGTCTTAAAGATCTGGCTGGAATTCTATTCCACCGATTTCCACGAGCCTCCTGAATTTCATTCTTTGAAGTTTCTTTCGGCCTATGTACATATCAGTATGAGAGGTTCAGAGGTGGAGCGTAAGGCTGATCTTCTTCTGGCGCAGCTGGAGAAGCCGGAGCACCTGGAGCCTAGTGAGGCGGAGACTGAGGGTGAGGAGGAAGAGGGTGGGTGCCTGTGCGGGTTTGGGGAGGGGCCTGGGCTGGGCCACACACAGCAGAGTTTCCAGAAGCAGGCTGGGGACAGGGGCACTGAGTACTCAGAACAATCATACAGTGTCCTGCAGTTTGGGGAGACTTCCTGAGGCTGGGACTCTGGACTTGGGCTTCTAGAAAGACAGTGTCATTGGATGAGACATAGAAACTCACATTGATATTTTCAATTGTTGTCTCTCCAGTTCCAGATTCCGCCCAGGCTGAACAACTGTCCCAAGAGCTGCTGCCATGTTTGGCTCGAGTTCCAGCTCCAGCTCCACGTCCACTGCCAGAGGCAGAGCGAGATCAAGATCCAGAGCCCAAGCCAGAGCAAGACGTAGAGCAGGAGCAAGAGCCAGAGCAAGAGGTAGAGCAGGAGCAAGAGCCAGAGCAAGAGGTAGAGCAGGAACAAGATCCAGAGCAAGAGGTAGAGCAGGAACAAGATCCAGAGCAAGTGGTAGATCAGACGCAAGATCCAGAGCAGGAGCAACAGAAAGATCAAGAGAAAGATCAGGAGAAAGAGCAAGAGAAAGATCAGGAGAAAGATCAAGATCCAGAGGTAGAGCTAGAGCAACCTGACATAACCGTTCCTGAAACATCAGAAGAATTAGAAGAAACACCAGCACCCAGGGGAGCCCTGGCTCCAGAGCTCCCACAAACACCCTCACCAGTCCCCACTCCAGATCTGTTCTTGCCCTTCCTTGACGCTGTGCTTCTCCTCATTTTTGTCTGTGTCCTGCATCTCCTCAAATTTTTTCATCTTTTATTTTCAATAATATCCCTTGTAGAAAAAAAGTGTTTCTAATATTTTCAAAATTACCATTCAGTGGCATTAAGTACATTTTTAATATGGCGCCACCCTTACCACCATCTAGTGATCGAACAGCTTCATCGACTCTGTAGTCATTAAGCTGTCACTCCCCATCCCGCCTCTCCCTGTGCCTGACTACCACTCCATTTTCTGTGTGTGTGAATTTACCTATCGTGGATTGTTCCTATCAGTACAGTTATATGTTATGTGGCCTTTTGTATCTGGCCGCATAATATGAGAAAGATCTGATTAATTTTCATTTTATGTTTTTAGTAAGAGGAAAATTACAGAAAAACCAAAGACTCTATGTAGAAACACAAAGCCCTGATAGTTATTATTGCCATAATCTTGAAATAGGAACTACTGTTGAATGACCAGAGAGCCAGAAGCCACTGAGGAAAATGCTGACTTTTCCTGGTCCAAACAAAAACCAGAATAATGTCAAAAGGTGAAAAGACAAACCCCAGACTGGAAAATTCTTCATGGGCAGAGAAAGGGTAGTATGCATCCTAGTTGTACAAAGAGTTCTCATTTATCCATAGGGACAAAGGACATATTCCTGCAGTTCCACAGGGAAGCAATTCACATGGCCAGTAAATGTCAGACATCCGCGGCCTCCCTAATGATTATGCACAGAAATTTGCTCACTATTCCGATAGCATTTGCCCCATCAGATGGGCAGGTCTGTATGTCTGGTGACGACCAGCTCTTGTGAGAATGAAGGAAGAAGAGGTCCCAGCAGATGCCCCAGGAGATGTGTTCATAGATACCCCTGTCGCAGGAGCCACAAAGCAGCTCCTACCGAAATGCCCACGTGTGTCCATGTGCCGGGCAGCAGTGATGCTAGGAAGTTACGCCACATATATATGTATTCTATCTATGATAACCAATAGATTCAATAAATCTAAACTTGAAAAATTCCAAAGAGTGATGTTTAGGGGACTTGTCAAATAACCTCAAGGTTAATATGAAAAAAAAATTAAGTGCAAAAATGGCCCCCAATATATTCAAGACATAAGAAGAACAATAATAATAAAAACAAAGAGGAAATTTACTCCGCCCAATAAAATGTATTGCAAAGGAACATACTTGAAAGTGCATGAGATTGGCAAAGAATAAGCGAATAGTTCAGTGGAGTAAAAGTTTGAATTTTGAAACAGATTCTGGTATGTGTGGAAAGGATTCAGATTACTTAGGGGAAAGCACTTCATCATTACAGGGATTGAAATATTATTTATTTGGAAATAAAATCCAGTTATGCTTTTGCTAGGTACCATTCACAAAATTAAATTTGAGATGAATTACTAACTTCAATATTTTGCAAAAGCTTTAAGCATTAGGAGAAAGAAAAACACATAATAATTTCCACAGAAGCCAAAACTACTTTTGAGAAAATGTGAGACTCATAAATATCAAAACACTAGATAAAATAAGGTTTGACCATACGTATTTGTATATCTCAAGATGGAGAAAAATGTGTTATGTGTATGTATTGTGAATTTAGAAAATCAAAAAGAATTAATTAAAAGCCTATTACAAACAAGACGACTTAATAAAATAAAATTTACATGTTGCGATTTAGAAAAATTCACATATAAAATTAATAAATGTCTTATGTAATAACAATAACTATCTAGATTCCATTACACAAATCAAGATTCCATTTTCAATAGCCACAAAATTGTTAAATTATTTGGCATAAAGCTAACAAGAACTCAACAAAGCCTGTTTAACTATGCGATTTAAGCATTAGGACACTCTTAAAACATACATACACAAACGATAGAGAAATGTCAGAGATATTTTCTTGGCCAGAAAGCCACATGATCCTAAGGATTTTATTTTCTCCTAAGTTACTTTATACGTGTGTCATGATCACATTAAAAATAGTCTCATTTGTTTCTTCACCTAGAACAAAATAAGATGATTATAAAATGTTGATGAAACATTAATCGTTCATCAGAAAAAAATGAGGAAACAAATCAAAAGGGAGGGGTAAGTCTACCAGAGATCGAAAAATTTTTTTTAATAAATTCTTCATTATCAAGACCATATGGAATTTGTTTATAAGTAAATATAAAACCTCATGAAAAAGAATGGAGAATTCAAAGAGATACCCAAGATTTCTAGAAATTTAGTATTTAAGAAAGATAGCATTTCAAATCACTGGTGAAAATATGCTGCTACTAATGTAGCAGCAGTTAACATGGATGGCATAGCAGCAATTAATAAAGCAAAGCAAACTCAAACAAAAGGTAAATGCCACCAACTAGGTCAAAAGGACACGACAAAAAGTAATTACAAGCTATAATACTTCAAATGGGTGATCAATAATGTTTCAATTTTTAAAAAAGCAAAAAAACAAAAAACCTCTTAAACTAGGATAATATCACTAATACAATGATGTGTGAAAAAATGAGATGGAAATGACCAACAAAATGAAATAAAAGTGAACAAAATATATGAACAATCTAATAACACAAAAGGAAATTTAAATTGGCATCAATACTTAATTAGGTGCTTAAAATCCCTCATAGAGAACTATGCATTTAAAATATATTGAAATACAAGACTTCACCTATTAGATTTGCAAAATTTAATTTTTTGATAACAAACTTGTTAGTGAGACTGTGGGGATACAGGTATTATAATACACTGTGGTGGAATGCCAGTGGTAGAGCCCATAAGGAGCAGAAACTCGCAAAATTTAGCAAAATTATACTTGTATATTTACTATTTAATACTGTAATCCAATATTCAGGAATCTATATCATATGTAACCTTGAAAAATTATAAGGTCGACAAGATTGTTAATATGACAATACCTATTACTAAGGGTTGGAAACACCCCAAATTTTCATTCATAAGGTTTGCATGAATAATTAGGGTGCATTTTTACAATCATGATTTCTAAACACTGAGTGTAAAATGTTATTGAAAAAACGAACAAACTGAAGACAATGAAGAGATGTACATGTTCATAGAGGAGAAAATAAGTAGGGAAAATATATCAATTCTTCCAAATAAATCTATAAATTTTGTTTATATATAGATAAAAATTGACATTTTTTACGCAATTTGATAAACTACTAATTCTATATTTCATAAGGTTGAGTACAGGCATAGAATGGACCAAACGGCTCTGGTTCTTCTCTGCAAATGGTGTTCATTTCCTTCCATCTTCAGGTAGCTTCCTAATCTAGAATATTCTGATGGCCTCCTAGATCACTTTCCTCTCTTAGAATGTCAGGCACTCGATAGCACGTCTTCTCCTCTTTCTTATCCTGGGATCATCTCCCAAGCCAGGGTGCAGCTGAATCAGCTCTTTCTCCAGCTCTCGGCACCATTCTTGGCATATGGTGGATACAAACAGAGAGAACTGAGGACACAGAGCACAAGACTCTAGAGACAGGCGTGTTACAATGACATTTAGAAAGTGACACCTTCTCACTTTTGATCCTGTATTGGTTAGAAGTGAGTCACTAAGTCCAGTCCACACTGCAGGGCAGGGGATTACGTGAGGACGTGTGCAGCAGATGGTGGGGACCACTGGGAGCCCCTGAGGAGTTGCCAACCACACAGACAGAGATGTGGCACTTGAGTCCAAACCTAAATACACACGAAGCCATTGTGAGGTGTTATGGAGGAAAGCAGTATGTGAATGCATGAAATTCCAACTGTCGCATGGTGCAGACAGGGAAAACAGACCAAGAGCAAAAGTGACATTTTCAAGATTATATGACAGGAACCAGACCTGTCGTTCGTCGTATTCCATGCTACCTTCCACACCGTCGTGGATTTTATCTCTAGTCTTGTTTATTAGCTGCATGTGACACCGGCCATAGGTTTCAGAGATGTTTTCTCACACATGCCTGATGCCATCCCTAGGAAGAAGATGCTAGAAACAGCCCCACTGTGCAAAAGGGGAGACTGGGGAGGTCTTGAGAGTGACAATGGCTTGTCCAGGGTCACATAAAGTGATAAGAAGCAGGAGCTGGGGATGAACCTACGTGTATCTCCTGCGAGCTGTGACGCTGGCTGCACCCAGGCCTTGCACAGGGGTGTGGTCAGGCAGTGTTGGTGGAAGTGTGGGCAATAGAGAGAGTTCATGGGGAAGGAGGGTCAGCAGACAGGTACCCAGAGGGGCATTTGCAGTCTTGTACACAGAGGAGGGGCTCAGGAAATGAGGTATCAGGAAGTGACTTCACTTCCTTGACGACAGACCCCAACAGAACTCGGAACTCGGTAACCTGGCACCCACATTCTATACACAGCCCCTTCCCCAGCTCACTTGGCCACAGGCAGAGTGAGATGTTGTGCTGTACCCCGAGGTCCCGGGGCCGTAGCCCCAGGAAGCCCTGTGCTGAGAGGCTTGTCCAATGCTTCCAGCGCTGGTTCAGCCCTCGCCCTCGACCCCTGTGGCCGTCTGGGAGGAGGTCCCCAAAGGTAATGTCAGGTGGCCCAGAGGAGGCGGTGCAAGGCCAGGCCAGCACTATGAGCCTCCCTGGGTGACCGCAGCCCCTCCTCCTGAGTGTGTGGGGAACGGGGACATGGGACACCCTCCCAGGGCAGGGGCAGAGGGTGGGGGGTTTATAAACCTGCTGGACCTGGTGTGTTCACACCTCAGGTCTGGCTGGAGGGTGAACGGGGACTGCCGGGGT
The DNA here is from genome assembly GCF_027409185.1 of Cynocephalus volans. NCBI lineage: Eukaryota > Metazoa > Chordata > Mammalia > Dermoptera > Cynocephalidae > Cynocephalus > Cynocephalus volans. The sequence goes on along the minus strand of NW_026902463.1, from coordinate 7,659,311 downwards.
GGCAACCACCACCCTGTACATTAACCCTGGGCCCACAGGCTGTCTTCTCATGTCCTCCCTGGGGTTAAGACTGGCCTCCAGCCCCTGCCCTCCTTGGGGTTCACGGTGCTGTCACTGTGTATCTCTCCCCTGTCCTGTCCTAGAGTGAAGACACATCTTCATTGAGCTCGGATGCCACCCACATGGTGTCTCCTGTCCCGGCACGCACCCTGAAGAAGCGGGTGGAGCACCTGGTGCCTGCTGTCTTGGGTGGTTACCGATCTTATGTCCACCTGTTTCTGTCAAGCTACAAGAACTTTGCCAGTCCCCGGCATGTGCTGCACCTGCTTTTCCTCAGGTGAGCACTCAGGCCCTGGATCACACAGTGTCACTAGGCCGCCTCCCAGCTGTGAGTCTTAGGACTGTCACCACACCCCTCTGAGCCTCAGTTTCCTCCTGTGTTCAGTGGGTGGTCACAGGAACAAGCTCCAGTGGGTCCCCCATGGAAAGTGCTGCTCCTGAGTCCAGCCCTGTGGAAGGTCTGCTGGAGGGGCCACGGTCGTCCTCATTCAGGATTCCTGACACCCCCACGAGGAAGTCTCTGTCACCCCCTCACTGACCTCGTTGACTTGGGCTTCACTGTTTTCACATTTTTACAGGAAATTTGAGATTCTATCTGTAGGCTTCTGGGTGTATTCAAAGCAGGGAGACCAGAGGCGGGCAGAGCGGCTTCAGGTGCACCCAGATATCTTGGGAGGAGTTGGTTGGGGTTCATTCCTTCAACAATCATACGGGAAACCACACTATGTGCAGTCGCTTTCTGGGCACTGACCATAATCCAATGAACCGAGGAGACTGCATTCCCTGCCCTCCTGGGCTTCCATTCTAGTCAGAGGTGAGACAGTCAGAGTAGACATGAGAAGCAAGTAGTGCCACCATATGGTAGATTTGACACACTCCTGACCTCCTCTAGGTATGGAAACATGATTTCTGATTGTGACGGGGATGGCGAATCCCTGGAGCAGCTAAAATGGTAAGTGGGGTTTAGGTGCAGAAGGAGGGGCTCCCATCTCCACACAACTGCGTGTGGTCTGCGGGGGCCTGTGGGTGGGGGGCTGGCAGAACTCTGGCTCTCACACATCTTATGATTCCTGCTACAGGGCTGAGGGCTCAAGGCTTTCCCTGCAGGGACAGGAGTCAAGACGGCTGGGGATGTGGTCTCAGGCAACATAGGGTGTGCGAGAGCCTGGAGAGCAGAGGGAGCCCAGAGAGAATCCATCCCCACGCCCTCCCACCCAGCCCTGCCCACACACCCAGAGCCCGTGCTGAGCCAGAGCAGGAGGTGTGCAGAGCATCCCGCTCACACTCGGGGCTGGAGCCTCCATGGGGATGCTCAGCTGGTGCTGAGGGTGCAGAGTGTGATCAGGGCCAAGAGATTGCTGTCACTGGGAAAAGGATATGCAGATTTTCATGCAGACACTTGGGCAGTACATTCACGTGTGAGCTCAAGTTTGGGCTTTTCCAAGGGCCCTGGGTAGGCCAGGGGAGCAGCGCCTCCCTCTGTTTCCTCATTTATCAGATATTGCTGGACACCTCCTGTGTGCCAGTGAGTAATGCCCAGAGCAGACAGCACCCTCCTGGGGTGGACAGGTCATTCCAGCAGGGATGGGGCAGTGACACAGACAGAGGAGGTTGTCAGGTTTCCCTGAAGAAGGGAAACGTGCTCACATCAGTGGTTGAAGGCTCCTCCCATGGAGGCTTTTGCCAGCCCCTCCTTGGCTGCCAGACCCATCTGTGCCAGAACTGCCATACTGGGGGTGGACATTGGATGGGCTGGTCTATGGACAGGCACAGGCAGAGGGTACAAGACTGCAGCTCATTCAGGGGAGCCTTGGGAGGGCAGCATAAAGGGATAGGCCAGGCCTCTGATGCTGTTGCCCACCTGTCTCCCACAGTGCCATGTCCTCTGTCTTAAAGATCTGGCTGGAATTCTATTCCACCGATTTCCATGAGCCTCCTGAATTTCATACTTTGAAGTTTCTTTCGGCCTATGTACATATCAGTATGAGAGGTTCAGAGGTGGAGCGTAAGGCTGATCTTCTTCTGGCGCAGCTGGAGAAGCCGGAGCACCTGGAGCCTAGTGAGGCGGAGACTGAGGGTGAGGAGGAAGAGGGTGGGTGCCTGTGCGGGTTTGGGGAGGGGCCTGGGCTGGGCCACACAGAGCAGAGTTTCCAGAAGCAGGCTGGGGACAGGGGCACTGAGTACTCAGAACAATCATACAGTGTCCTGCAGTTTGGGGAGACTTCCTGAGGCTGGGACTCTGGACTTGGGCTTCTAGAAAGACAGTGTCATTGGATGAGACATAGAAACTCACATTGATATTTTCAATTGTTGTCTCTCCAGTTCCAGATTTCGCCCAGGCTGAACAACTGTCCCAAGAGCTGCTGCCATGTTCGGCTCGAGTTCCAGCTCCAGCTCCAACTCCACTGCCAGAGGCAGAGCGAGATCAAGATCCAGAGCCCAAGCCAGAGCAAGACGTAGAGCAGGAGCAAGAGCCAGAGAAAGAGGTAGAGCAGGAACAAGATCCAGAGCAAGAGGTAGAGCAGGAACAAGATCCAGAGCAAGTGGTAGATCAGACGCAAGATCCAGAGCAGGAGCAACAGAAAGATCAAGAGAAAGTTCAGGAGAAAGAGCAAGAGAAAGAGCAGGAGAAAGATCAAGATCCAGAGGTAGAGCTAGAGCAACCTGACATAACCGTTCCTGAAACATCAGAAGAATTAGAAGAAACACCAGCACCCAGGGGAGCCCTGGCTCCAGAGCTCCCACAAACACCCTCACCAGTCCCCACTCCAGATCTGTTCTTGCCCTTCCTTGACGCTGTGCTTCTCCTCATTTTTGTCTGTGTCCTGCATCTCCTCAAATTTTTTCAACTTTTATTTTCAATAATATCCCTTGTAGAAAATAAAGTGTTTCTAATATTTTCAAAATTACCATTCAGTGGCATTAAGTACATTTTTAATATGGCGCAACCCTTACCACCATCTAGTGATCGAACAGCTTCATCGACTCTGTAGTCATTAAGCTGTCACTCCCCATCCCGCCTCTCCCTGTGCCTGACTACCACTCCATTTTCTGTGTGTGTGAATTTACCTATCGTAGATTGTTCCTATCAGTACAGTTATATGTTATGTGGCCTTTTGTATCTGGCCGCATAATATGAGAAAGATCTGATTAATTTTCATTTTATGTTTTTAGTAAGAGGAAAATTACAGAAAAACCAAAGACTCTATGTAGAAACACAAAGCCCTGATAGTTATTATTGCCATAATCTTGAAATAGGAACTACTGTTGAATGACCAGAGAGCCAGAAGCCACTGAGGAAAATGCTGACTTTTCCTGGTCCAAACAAAAACCAGAATAATGTCAAAAGGTGAAAAGACAAACCCCAGACTGGAAAATTCTTCAAGGGCAGAGAAAGTGTAGTATGCATCCTAGTTGTACAAAGAGTTCTCATTTATCCATAGGGACAAAGGACATATTCCTGCAGTTCCACAGGGAAGCAATTCACATGGCCAGTAAATGTCAGACATCCGCGGCCTCCCTAATGATTATGCACAGAAATTTGCTCACTATTCAGATAGCATTTGCCCCATCAGATGGGCAGGTCTGTATGTCTGGTGACGACCAGCTCTTGTGAGAATGAAGGAAGAAGAGGTCCCAGCAGATGCCCCAGGAGATGTGTTCATAGATACCCCTGTCGCAGGAGCCACAAAGCAGCTCCTACCGAAATGCCCACGTGTGTCCATGTGCCGGGCAGCAGTGATGCTAGGAAGTTACGCCACATATATATGTATTCTATCTATGATAACCAATAGATTCAATAAATCTAAACTTGAAAAATTCCAAAGAGTGATGTTTAGGGGACTTGTCAAATGACCTCAAGGTTAATATGAAAAAAAATTAAGTGCAAAAATGGCCCCCAATATATTCAAGACATAAGAAGAACAATAATAATAAAAACAAAGAGGAAATTTACTCCGCCCAATAAAATGTATTGCAAAGGAACATACTTGAAAGTGCATGAGATTGGCAAAGAATAAGCGAATAGTTCAGTGGAGTAAAAGTTTGAATTTTGAAACAGATTCTGGTATGTGTGGAAAGGATTCAGATTACTTAGGGGAAAGCACTTCATCATTACAGGGATTGAAATATTATTTATTTGGAAATAAAATCCAGTTATGCTTTTGCTAGGTACCATTCACAAAATTAAATTTGAGATGAATTACTAACTTCAATATTTTGCAAAAGCTTTAAGCATTAGGAGAAAGAAAAACACATAATAATTTCCACAGAAGCCAAAACTACTTTTGAGAAAATGTGAGACTCATAAATATCAAAACACTAGATAAAATAAGGTTTGACCATACGTATTTGTATATCTCAAGATGGAGAAAAATGTGTTATGTGTATGTATTGTGAATTTAGAAAATCAAAAAGAATTAATTAAAAGCCTATTACAAACAAGACGACTTAATAAAATAAAATTTACATGTTGCGATTTAGAAACATTCACATATAAAATTAATAAATGTCTTATGTAATAACAATAACTATCTAGATTACATTACACAAATCAAGATTCCATTTTCAATAGCCACAAAATTGTTAAATTATTTGGCATAAAGCTAACAAGAACTCAACAAAGCCTGTTTAACTATGCGATTTAAGCATTAGAACACTCTTAAAACATACATACACAAACGATAGAGAAATGTCAGAGATATTTTCTTGGCCAGAAAGCCACATGATCCTAAGGATTTTATTTTCTCCTAAGTTACTTTATACGTGTGTCATGATCACATTAAAAATAGTCTCATTTGTTTCTTCACCTAGAACAAAATAAGATGATTATAAAATGTTGATGAAACATTAATCGTTCATCAGAAAAAAATGAGGAAACAAATCAAAAGGGAGGGGTAAGTCTACCAGAGATCGAAAATTTTTTTTTTATAAATTCTTCATTATCAAGACCATATGGAATTTGTTTATAAGTAAATATAAAACCTAATGAAAAAGAATGGAGAATTCAAAGAGATACCCAAGATTCCTAGAAATTTAGTATTTAAGAAAGATAGCATTTCAAATCACTGGTGAAAATATGCTGCTACTAATGTAGCAGCAGTTAACATGGATGGCATAGCAGCAATTAATAAAGCAAAGCAAACTCAAACAAAAGGTAAATGCCACCAACTAGGTCAAAAGGACACGACAACAAGTAATTACAAGCTATAATACTTCAAATGGGTGATCAATAATGTTTCAATTTTTAAAAAAGCAAAAAAACAAAAAACCTCTTAAACTAGGATAATATCACTAATACAATGATGTGTGAAAAAATGAGATGGAAATGACCAACAAAATGAAATAAAAATGAACAAAATATATGAACAATCTAATAACACAAAAGGAAATTTAAATTGGCATCAATACTTAATTAGGTGCTTAAAATCCCTCATAGAGAACTATGCATTTAAAATATATTGAAATACAAGACTTCACCTATTAGATTTGCAAAATTTAATTTTTTGATAACACACTTGTTAGTGAGACTGTGGGGATACAGGTATTATAATACACTGTGGTGGAATGCAAATGGTAGAGCCCATAAGGAGCAGAAACTCGCAAAATTTAGCAAAATTATACTTGTATATTTACTATATAATACTGTAACCCAATATTCAGGAATCTATATCATATGTAACCTTGAAAAATTATAAGGTGAGGTGTCGACAAGATTGTTAATATGACAATACCTATTACTAAGGGTTGGAAACACCCCAAATTTTCATTCATAAGGTTTGCATGAATAATTAGGGTGCATGTTTACAATCATGATTTCTAAACACTGAGTGTAAAATGTTATTGAGAAAACGAACAAACTGAAGACAATGAAGAAATGTACATGTTCATAGAGGAGAAAATAAGTAGGGAAAATATATCAATTCTTCCAAATAAATCTATAAATTTTGTTTATATATAAATAAAAATTGACATTTTTTACGCAATTTGATAAACTACTAATTCTATATTTCATAAGGTTGAGTACAGGCATAGAATGGACCAAACGGCTCTGGTTCTTCTCTGCAAATGGTGTTCATTTCCTTCCATCTTCAGGTAGCTTCCTAATCTAGAATATTCTGATGGCCTCCTAGATCACTTTCCTCTCTTAGAATGTCAGGCACTCGATAGCACGTCTTCTCCTCTTTCTTATCCTGGGATCATCTCCCAAGCCAGGGTGCAGCTGAATCAGCTCTTTCTCCAGCTCTCGGCACCATGCTTGGCATATGGTGGATACAAACAGAGAGAACTGAGGACACAGAGCACAAGACTCTAGAGACAGGCGTGTTACAATGACATTTAGAAAGTGACACCATCTCACTTTTGATCCTGTATTGGTTAGAAGTGAGTCACTAAGTCCAGTCCACACTGCAGGGCAGGGGATTACGTGAGGATGTGTGCAGCAGATGGTGGGGACCACTGGGAGCCCCTGAGGAGTCGCCAACCACACAGACAGAGATGTGGCACTTGAGTCCAAACCTAAATACACACGAAGCCATTGTGAGGTTTTATGGAGGAAAGCAGTATGTGAATGCATGCAATTCCAACTGTCGCATGGTGCAGACAGGGAAAACAGACCAAGAGCAAAAGTGACATTTTCAAGATTATATGACAGGAACCAGACCTGTCGTTCGTCGTATTCCATGCTACCTTCCACACCGTCGTGGATTTTATCTCTAGTCTTGTTTATTAGCTGCATGTGACACCGGCCATAGGTTTCAGAGATGTTTTCTCACACATGCCTGATGCCATCCCTAGGAAGAAGATGCTAGAAACAGCCCCACTGTGCAAAAGGGGAGACTGGGGAGGTCTTGAGAGTGACAATGGCTTGTCCAGGGTCACATAAAGTGATAAGAAGCAGGAGCTGGGGATGAACCTACGTGTATCTCCTGCGAGCTGTGACGCTGGCTGCACCCAGGCCTTGCACAGGGGTGTGGTCAGGCAGTGTTGGTGGAAGTGTGGGCAATAGAGAGAGTTCATGGGGAAGGAGGGTCAGCAGACAGGTACCCAGAGGGGCATTTGCAGTCTTGTACACAGAGGAGGGGCTCAGGAAATGAGGTATCAGGAAGTGACTTCACTTCCTTGACGACAGACCCCAACAGAACTCGGAACTCGGTAACCTGGCACCCACATTCTATACACAGCCCCTTCCCCAGCTCACTTGGCCACAGGCAGAGTGAGATGTTGTGCTGTACCCCGAGGTCCCGGGGCCGTAGCCCCAGGAAGCCCTGTGCTGAGAGGCTTGTCCAATGCTTCCAGCGCTGGTTCAGCCCTCGCCCTCGACCCCTGTGGCCGTCTGGGAGGAGGTCCCCAAAGGTAATGTCAGGTGGCCCAGAGGAGGCGGTGCAAGGCCAGGCCAGCACTATGAGCCTCCCTGGGTGACCGCAGCCCCTCCTCCTGAGTGTGTGGGGAACGGGGACATGGGACACCCTCCCAGGGCAGGGGCAGAGGGTGGGGGGTTTATAAACCTGCTGGACCTGGTGTGTTCACACCTCAGGTCTGGCTGGAGGGTGAACGGGGACTGCCGGGGTGGCAACCACCACCCTGTACATTAACCCTGGGCCCACAGGCTGTCTTCTCATGTCCTCCCTGGGGTTAAGACTGGCCTCCAGCCCCTGCCCTCCTTGGGGTTCACGGTGCTGTCACTGTGTATCTCTCCCCTGTCCTGTCCTAGAGTGAAGACACATCTTCATTGAGCTCGGATGCCACCCACATGGTGTCTCCTGTCCCGGCACGCACCCTGAAGAAGCGGGTGGAGCACCTGGTGCCTGCTGTCTTGGGTGGTTACCGATCTTATGTCCACCTGTTTCTGTCAAGCTACAAGAACTTTGCCAGTCCCCGGCATGTGCTGCACCTGCTTTTCCTCAGGTGAGCACTCAGGCCCTGGATCACACAGTGTCACTAGGCCGCCTCCCAGCTGTGAGTCTTAGGACTGTCACCACACCCCTCTGAGCCTCAGTTTCCTCCTGTGTTCAGTGGGTGGTCACAGGAACAAGCTCCAGTGGGTCCCCCATGCAAAGTGCTGCTCCTGAGTCCAGCCCTGTGGAAGGTCTGCTGGAGGGGCCACGGTCGTCCTCATTCAGGATTCCTGACACCCCCACGAGGAAGTCTCTGTCACCCCCTCACTGACCTCGTTGACTTGGGCTTCACTGTTTTCACATTTTTACAGGAAATTTGAGATTCTATCTGTAGGCTTCTGGGTGTATTCAAAGCAGGGAGACCAGAGGCGGGCAGAGCGGCTTCAGGTGCACCCAGATATCTTGGGAGGAGTTGGTTGGGGTTCATTCCTTCAACAATCATACGGGAAACCACACTATGTGCAGTCGCTTTCTGGGCACTGACCATAATCCAATGAACCGAGGAGACTGCATTCCCTGCCCTCCTGGGCTTCCATTCTAGTCAGAGGTGAGACAGTCAGAGTAGACATGAGAAGCAAGTAGTGCCACCATATGGTAGATTTGACACACTCCTGACCTCCTCTAGGTATGGAAACATGATTTCTGATTGTGACGGGGATGGCGAATCCCTGGAGCAGCTAAAATGGTAAGTGGGGTTTAGGTGCAGAAGGAGGGGCTCCCATCTCCACACAACTGCGTGTGGTCTGCGGGGGCCTGTGGGTGGGGGGCTGGCAGCACTCAGGCTCTCACACATCTTATGATTCCTGCTACAGGGCTGAGGGCTCAAGGCTTTCCCTGCAGGGACAGGAGTCAAGACGGCTGGGGATGTGGTCTCAGGCAACATAGGGTGTGCGAGAGCCTGGAGAGCAGAGGGAGCCCAGAGAGAATCCATCCCCACGCCCTCCCACCCAGCCCTGCCCACACACCCAGAGCCCGTGCTGAGCCAGAGCAGGAGGTGTGCAGAGCATCCCGCTCACACTCGGGGCTGGAGCCTCCATGGGGATGCTCAGCTGGTGCTGAGGGTGCAGAGTGTGATCAGGGCCAAGAGATTGCTGTCCCTGGGAAAAGGATATGCAGATTTTCATGCAGACACTTGGGCAGTACATTCATGTGTGAGCTCAAGTTTGGGCTTTTCCAAGGGCCCTGGGTAGGCCAGGGGAGCAGCGCCTCCCTCTGTTTCCTCATTTATCAGATATTGCTGGACACCTCCTGTGTGCCAGTGAGTAATGCCCAGAGCAGACAGCACCCTCCTGGGGTGGACAGGTCATTCCAGCAGGGATGGGGCAGTGACACAGACAGAGGAGGTTGTCAGGTTTCCCTGAAGAAGGGAAACGTGCTCACATCAGTGGTTGAAGGCTCCTCCCATGGAGGCTTTTGCCAGCCCCTCCTTGGCTGCCAGACCCATCTGTGCCAGAACTGCCATACTGGGGGTGGACATTGGATGGGCTGGTCTATGGACAGGCACAGGCAGAGGGTACAAGACTGCAGCTCATTCAGGGGAGCCTTGGGAGGGCAGCATAAAGGGATAGGCCAGGCCTCTGATGCTGTTGCCCACCTGTCTCCCACAGTGCCATGTCCTCTGTCTTAAAGATCTGGCTGGAATTCTATTCCACCGATTTCCACGAGCCTCCTGAATTTCATACTTTGAAGTTTCTTTCGGCCTATGTACATATCAGTATGAGAGGTTCAGAGGTGGAGCGTAAGGCTGATCTTCTTCTGGCGCAGCTGGAGAAGCCGGAGCACCTGGAGCCTAGTGAGGCGGAGACTGAGGGTGAGGAGGAAGAGGGTGGGTGCCTGTGCGGGTTTGGGGAGGGGCCTGGGCTGGGCCACACACAGCAGAGTTTCCAGAAGCAGGCTGGGGACAGGGGCACTGAGTACTCAGAACAATCATACAGTGTCCTGCAGTTTGGGGAGACTTCCTGAGGCTGGGACTCTGGACTTGGGCTTCTAGAAAGACAGTGTCATTGGATGAGACATAGAAACTCACATTGATATTTTCAATTGTTGTCTCTCCAGTTCCAGATTCCGCCCAGGCTGAACAACTGTCCCAAGAGCTGCTGCCATGTTCGGCTCGAGTTCCAGCTCCAGCTCCACGTCCACTGCCAGAGGCAGAGCGAGATCAAGATCCAGAGCCCAAGCCAGAGCAAGACGTAGAGCAGGAGCAAGAGCCAGAGCAAGAGGTAGAGCAGGAACAAGATCCAGAGCAAGAGGTAGAGCAGGAACAAGATCCAGAGCAAGTGGTAGATCAGACGCAAGATCCAGAGCAGGAGCAACAGAAAGATCAAGAGAAAGTTCAGGAGAAAGAGCAAGAGAAAGAGCAGGAGAAAGATCAAGATCCAGAGGTAGAGCTAGAGCAACCTGACATAACCGTTCCTGAAACATCAGAAGAATTAGAAGAAACACCAGCACCCAGGGGAGCCCTGGCTCCAGAGCTCCCACAAACACCCTCACCAGTCCCCACTCCAGATCTGTTCTTGCCCTTCCTTGACGCTGTGCTTCTTCTCATTTTTGTCTGTGTCCTGCATCTCCTCAAATTTTTTCATCTTTTATTTTCAATAATATCCCTTGTAGAAAAAAAGTGTTTCTAATATTTTCAAAATTACCATTCAGTGGCATTAAGTACATTTTTAATATGGCGCAACCCTTACCACCATCTAGTGATCGAACAGCTTCATCGACTCTGTAGTCATTAAGCTGTCACTCCCCATCCCGCCTCTCCCTGTGCCTGACTACCACTCCATTTTCTGTGTGTGTGAATTTACCTATCGTGGATTGTTCCTATCAGTACAGTTATATGTTATGTGGCCTTTTGTATCTGGCCGCATAATATGAGAAAGATCTGATTAATTTTCATTTTATGTTTTTAGTAAGAGGAAAATTACAGAAAAACCAAAGACTCTATGTAGAAACACAAAGCCCTGATAGTTATTATTGCCATAATCTTGAAATAGGAACTACTGTTGAATGACCAGAGAGCCAGAAGCCACTGAGGAAAATGCTGACTTTTCCTGGACCAAACAAAAACCAGAATAATGTCAAAAGGTGAAAAGACAAACCCCAGACTGGAAAATTCTTCAAGGGCAGAGAAAGGGTAGTATGCATCCTAGTTGTACAAAGAGTTCTCATTTATCCATAGGGACAAAGGACATATTCCTGCAGTTCCACAGGGAAGCAATTCACATGGCCAGTAAATGTCAGACATCCGCGGCCTCCCTAATGATTATGCACAGAAATTTGCTCACTATTCAGATAGCATTTGCCCCATCAGATGGGCAGCTCTGTATGTCTGGTGACGACCAGCTCTTGTGAGAATGAAGGAAGAAGAGGTCCCAGCAGATGCCCCAGGAGATGTGTTCATAGATACCCCTGTCGCAGGAGCCACAAAGCAGCTCCTACCGAAATGCCCACGTGTGTCCATGTGCCGGGCAGCAGTGATGCTAGGAAGTTACGCCACATATATATGTATTCTATCTATGATAACCAATAGATTCAATAAATCTAAACTTGAAAAATTCCAAAGAGTGATGTTTTGGGGACTTGTCAAATAAACTCAAGGTTAATATGAAAAAAAAATTAAGTGCAAAAATGGCCCCCAATATATTCAAGACATAAGAAGAACAATAATAATAAAAACAAAGAGGAAATTTACTCCGCCCAATAAAATGTATTGCAAAGGAACATACTTGAAAGTGCATGAGATTGGCAAAGAATAAGCGAATAGTTCAGTGGAGTAAAAGTTTGAATTTTGAAACAGATTCTGGTATGTGTGGAAAGGATTCAGATTACTTAGGGGAAAGCACTTCATCATTACAGGGATTGAAATATTATTTATTTGGAAATAAAATCCAGTTATGCTTTTGCTAGGTACCATTCACAAAATTAAATTTGAGATGAATTACTAACTTCAATATTTTGCAAAAGCTTTAAGCATTAGGAGAAAGAAAAACACATAATAATTTCCACAGAAGCCAAAACTACTTTTGAGAAAATGTGAGACTCATAAATATCAAAACACTAGATAAAATAAGGTTTGACCATACGTATTTGTATATCTCAAGATGGAGAAAAATGTGTTATGTGTATGTATTGTGAATTTAGAAAATCAAAAAGAATTAATTAAAAGCCTATTACAAACAAGACGACTTAATAAAATAAAATTTACATGTTGCGATTTAGAAACATTCACATATAAAATTAATAAATGTCTTATGTAATAACAATAACTATCTAGATTACATTACACAAATCAAGATTCCATTTTCAATAGCCACAAAATTGTTAAATTATTTGGCATAAAGCTAACAAGAACTCAACAAAGCCTGTTTAACTATGCGATTTAAGCATTAGAACACTCTTAAAACATACATACACAAACGATAGAGAAATGTCAGAGATATTTTCTTGGCCAGAAAGCCACATGATCCTAAGGATTTTATTTTCTCCTAAGTTACTTTATACGTGTGTCATGATCACATTAAAAATAGTCTCATTTGTTTCTTCACCTAGAACAAAATAAGATGATTATAAAATGTTGATGAAACATTAATCGTTCATCAGAAAAAAATGAGGAAACAAATCAAAAGGGAGGGGTAAGTCTACCAGAGATCGAAAATTTTTTTTTTATAAATTCTTCATTATCAAGACCATATGGAATTTGTTTATAAGTAAATATAAAACCTCATGAAAAAGAATGGAGAATTCAAAGAGATACCCAAGATTTCTAGAAATTTAGTATTTAAGAAAGATAGCATTTCAAATCACTGGTGAAAATATGCTGCTACTAATGTAGCAGCAGTTAACATGGATGGCATAGCAGCAATTAATAAAGCAAAGCAAACTCAAACAAAACGTAAATGCCACCAACTAGGTCAAAAGGACACGACAAAAAGTAATTACAAGCTATAATACTTCAAATGGGTGATCAATAATGTTTCAATTTTTAAAAAAGCAAAAAAACAAAAAACCTCTTAAACTAGGATAATATCACTAATACAATGATGTGTGAAAAAATGAGATGGAAATGACCAACAAAATGAAATAAAAATGAACAAAATATATGAACAATCTAATAACACAAAAGGAAATTTAAATTGGCATCAATACTTAATTAGGTGCTTAAAATCCCTCATAGAGAACTATGCATTTAAAATATATTGAAATACAAGACTTCACCTATTAGATTTGCAAAATTTAATTTTTTGATAACACACTTGTTAGTGAGACTGTGGGGATACAGGTATTATAATACACTGTGGTGGAATGCAAATGGTAGAGCCCATAAGGAGCAGAAACTCGCAAAATTTAGCAAAATTATACTTGTATATTTACTATTTAATACTGTAACCCAATATTCAGGAATCTATATCATATGTAACCTTGAAAAATTATAAGGTGAGGTGTCGACAAGATTGTTAATATGACAATACCTATTACTAAGGGTTGGAAACACCCCAAATTTTCATTCATAAGGTTTGCATGAATAATTAGGGTGCATTTTTACAATCATGATTTCTAAACACTGAGTGTAAAATGTTATTGAAAAAACGAACAAACTGAAGACAATGAAGAGATGTACATGTTCATAGAGGAGAAAATAAGTAGGGAAAATATATCAATTCTTCCAAATAAATCTATAAATTTTGTTTATATATAAATAAAAATGGACATTTTTTACGCAATTTGATAAACTACTAATTCTATATTTCATAAGGTTGAGTACAGGCATAGAATGGACCAAACGGCTCTGGTTCTTCTCTGCAAATGGTGTTCATTTCCTTCCATCTTCAGGTAGCTTCCTAATCTAGAATATTCTGATGGCCTCCTAGATCACTTTCCTCTCTTAGAATGTCAGGCACTCGATAGCACGTCTTCTCCTCTTTCTTATCCTGGGATCATCTCCCAAGCCAGGGTGCAGCTGAATCAGCTCTTTCTCCAGCTCTCGGCACCATGCTTGGCATATGGTGGATACAAACAGAGAGAACTGAGGACACAGAGCACAAGACTCTAGAGACAGGCGTGTTACAATGACATTTAGAAAGTGACACCATCTCACTTTTGATCCTGTATTGGTTAGAAGTGAGTCACTAAGTCCAGTCCACACTGCAGGGCAGGGGATTACGTGAGGATGTGTGCAGCAGATGGTGGGGACCACTGGGAGCCCCTGAGGAGTCGCCAACCACACAGACAGAGATGTGGCACTTGAGTCCAAACCTAAATACACACGAAGCCATTGTGAGGTTTTATGGAGGAAAGCAGTATGTGAATGCATGCAATTCCAACTGTCGCATGGTGCAGACAGGGAAAACAGACCAAGAGCAAAAGTGACATTTTCAAGATTATATGACAGGAACCAGACCTGTCGTTCGTCGTATTCCATGCTACCTTCCACACCGTCGTGGATTTTATCTCTAGTCTTGTTTATTAGCTGCATGTGACACCGGCCATAGGTTTCAGAGATGTTTTCTCACACATGCCTGATGCCATCCCTAGGAAGAAGATGCTAGAAACAGCCCCACTGTGCAAAAGGGGAGACTGGGGAGGTCTTGAGAGTGACAATGGCTTGTCCAGGGTCACATAAAGTGATAAGAAGCAGGAGCTGGGGATGAACCTACGTGTATCTCCTGCGAGCTGTGACGCTGGCTGCACCCAGGCCTTGCACAGGGGTGTGGTCAGGCAGTGTTGGTGGAAGTGTGGGCAATAGAGAGAGTTCATGGGGAAGGAGGGTCAGCAGACAGGTACCCAGAGGGGCATTTGCAGTCTTGTACACAGAGGAGGGGCTCAGGAAATGAGGTATCAGGAAGTGACTTCACTTCCTTGACGACAGACCCCAACAGAACTCGGAACTCGGTAACCTGGCACCCACATTCTATACACAGCCCCTTCCCCAGCTCACTTGGCCACAGGCAGAGTGAGATGTTGTGCTGTACCCCGAGGTCCCGGGGCCGTAGCCCCAGGAAGCCCTGTGCTGAGAGGCTTGTCCAATGCTTCCAGCGCTGGTTCAGCCCTCGCCCTCGACCCCTGTGGCCGTCTGGGAGGAGGTCCCCAAAGGTAATGTCAGGTGGCCCAGAGGAGGCGGTGCAAGGCCAGGCCAGCACTATGAGCCTCCCTGGGTGACCGCAGCCCCTCCTCCTGAGTGTGTGGGGAACGGGGACATGGGACACCCTCCCAGGGCAGGGGCAGAGGGTGGGGGGTTTATAAACCTGCTGGACCTGGTGTGTTCACACCTCAGGTCTGGCTGGAGGGTGAACGGGGACTGCCGGGGTGGCAACCACCACCCTGTACATTAACCCTGGGCCCACAGGCTGTCTTCTCATGTCCTCCCTGGGGTTAAGACTGGCCTCCAGCCCCTGCCCTCCTTGGGGTTCACGGTGCTGTCACTGTGTATCTCTCCCCTGTCCTGTCCTAGAGTGAAGACACATCTTCATTGAGCTCGGATGCCACCCACATGGTGTCTCCTGTCCCGGCACGCACCCTGAAGAAGCGGGTGGAGCACCTGGTGCCTGCTGTCTTGGGTGGTTACCGATCTTATGTCCACCTGTTTCTGTCAAGCTACAAGAACTTTGCCAGTCCCCGGCATGTGCTGCACCTGCTTTTCCTCAGGTGAGCACTCAGGCCCTGGATCACACAGTGTCACTAGGCCGCCTCCCAGCTGTGAGTCTTAGGACTGTCACCACACCCCTCTGAGCCTCAGTTTCCTCCTGTGTTCAGTGGGTGGTCACAGGAACAAGCTCCAGTGGGTCCCCCATGCAAAGTGCTGCTCCTGAGTCCAGCCCTGTGGAAGGTCTGCTGGAGGGGCCACGGTCGTCCTCATTCAGGATTCCTGACACCCCCACGAGGAAGTCTCTGTCACCCCCTCACTGACCTCGTTGACTTGGGCTTCACTGTTTTCACATTTTTACAGGAAATTTGAGATTCTATCTGTAGGCTTCTGGGTGTATTCAAAGCAGGGAGACCAGAGGCGGGCAGAGCGGCTTCAGGTGCACCCAGATATCTTGGGAGGAGTTGGTTGGGGTTCATTCCTTCAACAATCATACGGGAAACCACACTATGTGCAGTCGCTTTCTGGGCACTGACCATAATCCAATGAACCGAGGAGACTGCATTCCCTGCCCTCCTGGGCTTCCATTCTAGTCAGAGGTGAGACAGTCAGAGTAGACATGAGAAGCAAGTAGTGCCACCATATGGTAGATTTGACACACTCCTGACCTCCTCTAGGTATGGAAACATGATTTCTGATTGTGACGGGGATGGCGAATCCCTGGAGCAGCTAAAATGGTAAGTGGGGTTTAGGTGCAGAAGGAGGGGCTCCCATCTCCACACAACTGCGTGTGGTCTGCGGGGGCCTGTGGGTGGGGGGCTGGCAGCACTCAGGCTCTCACACATCTTATGATTCCTGCTACAGGGCTGAGGGCTCAAGGCTTTCCCTGCAGGGACAGGAGTCAAGACGGCTGGGGATGTGGTCTCAGGCAACATAGGGTGTGCGAGAGCCTGGAGAGCAGAGGGAGCCCAGAGAGAATCCATCCCCACGCCCTCCCACCCAGCCCTGCCCACACACCCAGAGCCCGTGCTGAGCCAGAGCAGGAGGTGTGCAGAGCATCCCGCTCACACTCGGGGCTGGAGCCTCCATGGGGATGCTCAGCTGGTGCTGAGGGTGCAGAGTGTGATCAGGGCCAAGAGATTGCTGTCCCTGGGAAAAGGATATGCAGATTTTCATGCAGACACTTGGGCAGTACATTCATGTGTGAGCTCAAGTTTGGGCTTTTCCAAGGGCCCTGGGTAGGCCAGGGGAGCAGCGCCTCCCTCTGTTTCCTCATTTATCAGATATTGCTGGACACCTCCTGTGTGCCAGTGAGTAATGCCCAGAGCAGACAGCACCCTCCTGGGGTGGACAGGTCATTCCAGCAGGGATGGGGCAGTGACACAGACAGAGGAGGTTGTCAGGTTTCCCTGAAGAAGGGAAACGTGCTCACATCAGTGGTTGAAGGCTCCTCCCATGGAGGCTTTTGCCAGCCCCTCCTTGGCTGCCAGACCCATCTGTGCCAGAACTGCCATACTGGGGGTGGACATTGGATGGGCTGGTCTATGGACAGGCACAGGCAGAGGGTACAAGACTGCAGCTCATTCAGGGGAGCCTTGGGAGGGCAGCATAAAGGGATAGGCCAGGCCTCTGATGCTGTTGCCCACCTGTCTCCCACAGTGCCATGTCCTCTGTCTTAAAGATCTGGCTGGAATTCTATTCCACCGATTTCCACGAGCCTCCTGAATTTCATACTTTGAAGTTTCTTTCGGCCTATGTACATATCAGTATGAGAGGTTCAGAGGTGGAGCGTAAGGCTGATCTTCTTCTGGCGCAGCTGGAGAAGCCGGAGCACCTGGAGCCTAGTGAGGCGGAGACTGAGGGTGAGGAGGAAGAGGGTGGGTGCCTGTGCGGGTTTGGGGAGGGGCCTGGGCTGGGCCACACAGAGCAGAGTTTCCAGAAGCAGGCTGGGGACAGGGGCACTGAGTACTCAGAACAATCATACAGTGTCCTGCAGTTTGGGGAGACTTCCTGAGGCTGGGACTCTGGACTTGGGCTTCTAGAAAGACAGTGTCATTGGATGAGACATAGAAACTCACATTGATATTTTCAATTGTTGTCTCTCCAGTTCCAGATTTCGCCCAGGCTGAACAACTGTCCCAAGAGCTGCTGCCATGTTCGGCTCGAGTTCCAGCTCCAGCTCCAACTCCACTGCCAGAGGCAGAGCGAGATCAAGATCCAGAGCCCAAGCCAGAGCAAGACGTAGAGCAGGAGCAAGAGCCAGAGAAAGAGGTAGAGCAGGAACAAAATCCAGAGCAAGAGGTAGAGCAGGAACAAGATCCAGAGCAAGTGGTAGATCAGACGCAAGATCCAGAGCAGGAGCAACAGAAAGATCAAGAGAAAGTTCAGGAGAAAGAGCAAGAGAAAGAGCAGGAGAAAGATCAAGATCCAGAGGTAGAGCTAGAGCAACCTGACATAACCGTTCCTGAAACATCAGAAGAATTAGAAGAAACACCAGCACCCAGGGGAGCCCTGGCTCCAGAGCTCCCACAAACACCCTCACCAGTCCCCACTCCAGATCTGTTCTTGCCCTTCCTTGACGCTGTGCTTCTCCTCATTTTTGTCTGTGTCCTGCATCTCCTCAAATTTTTTCATCTTTTATTTTCAATAATATCCCTTGTAGAAAATAAAGTGTTTCTAATATTTTCAAAATTACCATTCAGTGGCATTAAGTACATTTTTAATATGGCGCAACCCTTACCACCATCTAGTGATCGAACAGCTTCATCGACTCTGTAGTCATTAAGCTGTCACTCCCCATCCCGCCTCTCCCTGTGCCTGACTACCACTCCATTTTCTGTGTGTGTGAATTTACCTATCGTGGATTGTTCCTATCAGTACAGTTATATGTTATGTGGCCTTTTGTATCTGGCCGCATAATATGAGAAAGATCTGATTAATTTTCATTTTATGTTTTTAGTAAGAGGAAAATTACAGAAAAACCAAAGACTCTATGTAGAAACACAAAGCCCTGATAGTGATTATTGCCATAATCTTGAAATAGGAACTACTGTTGAATGACCAGAGAGCCAGAAGCCACTGAGGAAAATGCTGACTTTTCCTGGTCCAAACAAAAACCAGAATAATGTCAAAAGGTGAAAAGACAAACCCCAGACTGGAAAATTCTTCAAGGGCAGAGAAAGGGTAGTATGCATCCTAGTTGTACAAAGAGTTCTCATTTATCCATAGGGACAAAGGACATATTCCTGCAGTTCCACAGGGAAGCAATTCACATGGCCAGTAAATGTCAGACATCCGCGGCCTCCCTAATGATTATGCACAGAAATTTGCTCACTATTCAGATAGCATTTGCCCCATCAGATGGGCAGGTCTGTATGTCTGGTGACGACCAGCTCTTGTGAGAATGAAGGAAGAAGAGGTCCCAGCAGATGCCCCAGGAGATGTGTTCATAGATACCCCTGTCGCAGGAGCCACAAAGCAGCTCCTACCGAAATGCCCACGTGTGTCCATGTGCCGGGCAGCAGTGATGCTAGGAAGTTACGCCACATATATATGTATTCTATCTATGATAACCAATAGATTCAATAAATCTAAACTTGAAAAATTCCAAAGAGTGATGTTTAGGGGACTTGTCAAATGACCTCAAGGTTAATATGAAAAAAAATTAAGTGCAAAAATGGCCCCCAATATATTCAAGACATAAGAAGAACAATAATAATAAAAACAAAGAGGAAATTTACTCCGCCCAATAAAATGTATTGCAAAGGAACATACTTGAAAGTGCATGAGATTGGCAAAGAATAAGCGAATAGTTCAGTGGAGTAAAAGTTTGAATTTTGAAACAGATTCTGGTATGTGTGGAAAGGATTCAGATTACTTAGGGGAAAGCACTTCATCATTACAGGGATTGAAATATTATTTATTTGGAAATAAAATCCAGTTATGCTTTTGCTAGGTACCATTCACAAAATTAAATTTGAGATGAATTACTAACTTCAATATTTTGCAAAAGCTTTAAGCATTAGGAGAAAGAAAAACACATAATAATTTCCACAGAAGCCAAAACTACTTTTGAGAAAATGTGAGACTCATAAATATCAAAACACTAGATAAAATAAGGTTTGACCATACGTATTTGTATATCTCAAGATGGAGAAAAATGTGTTATGTGTATGTATTGTGAATTTAGAAAATCAAAAAGAATTAATTAAAAGCCTATTACAAACAAGACGACTTAATAAAATAAAATTTACATGTTGCGATTTAGAAACATTCACATATAAAATTAATAAATGTCTTATGTAATAACAATAACTATCTAGATTACATTACACAAATCAAGATTCCATTTTCAATAGCCACAAAATTGTTAAATTATTTGGCATAAAGCTAACAAGAACTCAACAAAGCCTGTTTAACTATGCGATTTAAGCATTAGAACACTCTTAAAACATACATACACAAACGATAGAGAAATGTCAGAGATATTTTCTTGGCCAGAAAGCCACATGATCCTAAGGATTTTATTTTCTCCTAAGTTACTTTATACGTGTGTCATGATCACATTAAAAATAGTCTCATTTGTTTCTTCACCTAGAACAAAATAAGATGATTATAAAATGTTGATGAAACATTAATCGTTCATCAGAAAAAAATGAGGAAACAAATCAAAAGGGAGGGGTAAGTCTACCAGAGATCGAAAATTTTTTTTTTATAAATTCTTCATTATCAAGACCATATGGAATTTGTTTATAAGTAAATATAAAACCTCATGAAAAAGAATGGAGAATTCAAAGAGATACCCAAGATTTCTAGAAATTTAGTATTTAAGAAAGATAGCATTTCAAATCACTGGTGAAAATATGCTGCTACTAATGTAGCAGCAGTTAACATGGATGGCATAGCAGCAATTAATAAAGCAAAGCAAACTCAAACAAAACGTAAATGCCACCAACTAGGTCAAAAGGACACGACAAAAAGTAATTACAAGCTATAATACTTCAAATGGGTGATCAATAATGTTTCAATTTTTAAAAAAGCAAAAAAACAAAAAACCTCTTAAACTAGGATAATATCACTAATACAATGATGTGTGAAAAAATGAGATGGAAATGACCAACAAAATGAAATAAAAGTGAACAAAATATATGAACAATCTAATAACACAAAAGGAAATTTAAATTGGCATCAATACTTAATTAGGTGCTTAAAATCCCTCATAGAGAACTATGCATTTAAAATATATTGAAATACAAGACTTCACCTATTAGATTTGCAAAATTTAATTTTTTGATAACAAACTTGTTAGTGAGACTGTGGGGATACAGGTATTATAATACACTGTGGTGGAATGCCAATGGTAGAGCCCGTAAGGAGCAGAAACTCGCAAAATTTAGCAAAATTATACTTGTATATTTACTATATAATACTGTAACCCAATATTCAGGAATCTATATCATATGTAACCTTGAAAAATTATAAGGTGAGGTGTCGACAAGATTGTTAATATGACAATACCTATTACTAAGGGTTGGAAACACCCCAAATTTTCATTCATAAGGTTTGCATGAATAATTAGGGTGCATGTTTACAATCATGATTTCTAAACACTGAGTGTAAAATGTTATTGAGAAAACGAACAAACTGAAGACAATGAAGAAATGTACATGTTCATAGAGGAGAAAATAAGTAGGGAAAATATATCAATTCTTCCAAATAAATCTATAAATTTTGTTTATATATAAATAAAAATTGACATTTTTTACGCAATTTGATAAACTACTAATTCTATATTTCATAAGGTTGAGTACAGGCATAGAATGGACCAAACGGCTCTGGTTCTTCTCTGCAAATGGTGTTCATTTCCTTCCATCTTCAGGTAGCTTCCTAATCTAGAATATTCTGATGGCCTCCTAGATCACTTTCCTCTCTTAGAATGTCAGGCACTCGATAGCACGTCTTCTCCTCTTTCTTATCCTGGGATCATCTCCCAAGCCAGGGTGCAGCTGAATCAGCTCTTTCTCCAGCTCTCGGCACCATGCTTGGCATATGGTGGATACAAACAGAGAGAACTGAGGACACAGAGCACAAGACTCTAGAGACAGGCGTGTTACAATGACATTTAGAAAGTGACACCTTCTCACTTTTGATCCTGTATTGGTTAGAAGTGAGTCACTAAGTCCAGTCCACACTGCAGGGCAGGGGATTACGTGAGGATGTGTGCAGCAGATGGTGGGGACCACTGGGAGCCCCTGAGGAGTCGCCAACCACACAGACAGAGATGTGGCACTTGAGTCCAAACCTAAATACACACGAAGCCATTGTGAGGTTTTATGGAGGAAAGCAGTATGTGAATGCATGAAATTCCAACTGTCGCATGGTGCAGACAGGGAAAACAGACCAAGAGCAAAAGTGACATTTTCAAGATTATATGACAGGAACCAGACCTGTCGTTCGTCGTATTCCATGCTACCTTCCACACCGTCGTGGATTTTATCTCTAGTCTTGTTTATTAGCTGCATGTGACACCGGCCATAGGTTTCAGAGATGTTTTCTCACACATGCCTGATGCCATCCCTAGGAAGAAGATGCTAGAAACAGCCCCACTGTGCAAAAGGGGAGACTGGGGAGGTCTTGAGAGTGACAATGGCTTGTCCAGGGTCACATAAAGTGATAAGAAGCAGGAGCTGGGGATGAACCTACGTGTATCTCCTGCGAGCTGTGACGCTGGCTGCACCCAGGCCTTGCACAGGGGTGTGGTCAGGCAGTGTTGGTGGAAGTGTGGGCAATAGAGAGAGTTCATGGGGAAGGAGGGTCAGCAGACAGGTACCCAGAGGGGCATTTGCAGTCTTGTACACAGAGGAGGGGCTCAGGAAATGAGGTATCAGGAAGTGACTTCACTTCCTTGACGACAGACCCCAACAGAACTCGGAACTCGGTAACCTGGCACCCACATTCTATACACAGCCCCTTCCCCAGCTCACTTGGCCACAGGCAGAGTGAGATGTTGTGCTGTACCCCGAGGTCCCGGGGCCGTAGCCCCAGGAAGCCCTGTGCTGAGAGGCTTGTCCAATGCTTCCAGCGCTGGTTCAGCCCTCGCCCTCGACCCCTGTGGCCGTCTGGGAGGAGGTCCCCAAAGGTAATGTCAGGTGGCCCAGAGGAGGCGGTGCAAGGCCAGGCCAGCACTATGAGCCTCCCTGGGTGACCGCAGCCCCTCCTCCTGAGTGTGTGGGGAACGGGGACATGGGACACCCTCCCAGGGCAGGGGCAGAGGGTGGGGGGTTTATAAACCTGCTGGACCTGGTGTGTTCACACCTCAGGTCTGGCTGGAGGGTGAACGGGGACTGCCGGGGTGGCAACCACCACCCTGTACATTAACCCTGGGCCCACAGGCTGTCTTCTCATGTCCTCCCTGGGGTTAAGACTGGCCTCCAGCCCCTGCCCTCCTTGGGGTTCACGGTGCTGTCACTGTGTATCTCTCCCCTGTCCTGTCCTAGAGTGAAGACACATCTTCATTGAGCTCGGATGCCACCCACATGGTGTCTCCTGTCCCGGCACGCACCCTGAAGAAGCGGGTGGAGCACCTGGTGCCTGCTGTCTTGGGTGGTTACCGATCTTATGTCCACCTGTTTCTGTCAAGCTACAAGAACTTTGCCAGTCCCCGGCATGTGCTGCACCTGCTTTTCCTCAGGTGAGCACTCAGGCCCTGGATCACGCAGTGTCACTAGGCCGCCTCCCAGCTGTGAGTCTTAGGACTGTCACCACACCCCTCTGAGCCTCAGTTTCCTCCTGTGTTCAGTGGGTGGTCACAGGAACAAGCTCCAGTGGGTCCCCCATGGAAAGTGCTGCTCCTGAGTCCAGCCCTGTGGAAGGTCTGCTGGAGGGGCCACGGTCGTCCTCATTCAGGATTCCTGACACCCCCACGAGGAAGTCTCTGTCACCCCCTCACTGACCTCATTGACTTGGGCTTCACTGTTTTCACATTTTTACAGGAAATTTGAGATTCTATCTGTAGGCTTCTGGGTGTATTCAAAGCAGGGAGACCAGAGGCGGGCTGAGCGGCTTCAGGTGCACCCAGATATCTTGGGAGGAGTTGGTTGGGGTTCATTCCTTCAACAATCATACGGGAAACCACACTATGTGCAGTCGCTTTCTGGGCACTGACCATAATCCAATGAACCGAGGAGACTGCATTCCCTGCCCTCCTGGGCTTCCATTCTAGTCAGAGGTGAGACAGTCAGAGTAGACATGAGAAGCAAGTAGTGCCACCATATGGTAGATTTGACACACTCCTGACCTCCTCTAGGTATGGAAACATGATTTCTGATTGTGACGGGGATGGCGAATCCCTGGAGCAGCTAAAATGGTAAGTGGGGTTTAGGTGCAGAAGGAGGGGCTCCCATCTCCACACAACTGCGTGTGGTCTGCGGGGGCCTGTGGGTGGGGGGCTGGCAGAACTCTGGCTCTCACACATCTTATGATTCCTGCTACAGGGCTGAGGGCTCAAGGCTTTCCCTGCAGGGACAGGAGTCAAGACGGCTGGGGATGTGGTCTCAGGCAACATAGGGTGTGCGAGAGCCTGGAGAGCAGAGGGAGTCCAGAGAGAATCCATCCCTACGCCCTCCCACCCAGCCCTGCCGACACTTCCAGAGCCCGTGCTGAGCCAGAGCAGGAGGTGTGCAGAGCATCCCGCTCACACTCGGGGCTGGAGCCTCCATGGGGATGCTAGGCTGGTGCTGAGGGTGCAGAGTGTGGTCAGGGCCAAGAGATTGCTGTCACTGGGAAAAGGATATGCAGATTTTCATGCAGACACTTGGGCAGCACATTCACGTGTGAGCTCAAGTTTGGGCTTTTCCAAGGGCCCTGGGTAGGCCAGGGGAGCAGCGCCTCCCTCTGTTTCCTCATTTATCAGATATTGCTGGACACCTCCTGTGTGCCAGTGAGTAATGCCCAGAGCAGACAGCACCCTCCTGGGGTGGACAGGTCATTCCAGCAGGGATGGGGCAGTGACACAGACAGAGGAGGTTGTCAGGTTTCCCTGAAGAAGGGAAACGTGCTCACATCAGTGGTTGAAGGCTCCTCCCATGGAGGCTTTTGCCAGCCCCTCCTTGGCTGCCAGACCCATCTGTGCCAGAACTGCCATACTGGGGGTGGACATTGGATGGGCTGGTCTATGGACAGGCACAGGCAGAGGGTACAAGACTGCAGCTCATTCAGGGGAGCCTTGGGAGGGCAGCATAAAGGGATAGGCCAGGCCTCTGATGCTGTTGCCCACCTGTCTCCCACAGTGCCATGTCCTCTGTCTTAAAGATCTGGCTGGAATTCTATTCCACCGATTTCCACGAGCCTCCTGAATTTCATACTTTGAAGTTTCTTTCGGCCTATGTACATATCAGTATGAGAGGTTCAGAGGTGGAGCGTAAGGCTGATCTTCTTCTGGCGCAGCTGGAGAAGCCGGAGCACCTGGAGCCTAGTGAGGCGGAGACTGAGGGTGAGGAGGAAGAGGGTGGGTGCCTGTGCGGGTTTGGGGAGGGGCCTGGGCTGGGCCACACAGAGCAGAGTTTCCAGAAGCAGGCTGGGGTCAGGGGCACTGAGTACTCAGAACAATCATACAGTGTCCTGCAGTTTGGGGAGACTTCCTGAGGCTGGGACTCTGGACTTGGGCTTCTAGAAAGACAGTGTCATTGGATGAGACATAGAAACTCACATTGATATTTTCAATTGTTGTCTCTCCAGTTCCAGATTCCGCCCAGGCTGAACAACTGTCCCAAGAGCTGCTGCCATGTTCGGCTCGAGTTCCAGCTCCAGCTCCACGTCCACTGCCAGAGGCAGAGCGAGATCAAGATCCAGAGCCCAAGCCAGAGCAAGACGTAGAGCAGGAGCAAGAGCCAGAGCAAGAGGTAGAGCAGGAACAAGATCCAGAGCAAGAGGTAGAGCAGGAACAAGATCCAGAGCAAGTGGTAGATCAGACGCAAGATCCAGAGCAGGAGCAACAGAAAGATCAAGAGAAAGTTCAGGAGAAAGAGCAAGAGAAAGAGCAGGAGAAAGATCAAGATCCAGAGGTAGAGCTAGAGCAACCTGACATAACCGTTCCTGAAACATCAGAAGAATTAGAAGAAACACCAGCACCCAGGGGAGCCCTGGCTCCAGAGCTCCCACAAACACCCTCACCAGTCCCCACTCCAGATCTGTTCTTGCCCTTCCTTGACGCTGTGCTTCTCCTCATTTTTGTCTGTGTCCTGCATCTCCTCAAATTTTTTCATCTTTTATTTTCAATAATATCCCTTGTAGAAAAAAAGTGTTTCTAATATTTTCAAAATTACCATTCAGTGGCATTAAGTACATTTTTAATATGGCGCAACCCTTACCACCATCTAGTGATCGAACAGCTTCATCGACTCTGTAGTCATTAAGCTGTCACTCCCCATCCCGCCTCTCCCTGTGCCTGACTACCACTCCATTTTCTGTGTGTGTGAATTTACCTATCGTGGATTGTTCCTATCAGTACAGTTATATGTTATGTGGCCTTTTGTATCTGGCCGCATAATATGAGAAAGATCTGATTAATTTTCATTTTATGTTTTTAGTAAGAGGAAAATTACAGAAAAACCAAAGACTCTATGTAGAAACACAAAGCCCTGATAGTTATTATTGCCATAATCTTGAAATAGGAACTACTGTTGAATGACCAGAGAGCCAGAAGCCACTGAAGAAAATGCTGACTTTTCCTGGACCAAACAAAAACCAGAATAATGTCAAAAGGTGAAAAGACAAACCCCAGACTGGAAAATTCTTCAAGGGCAGAGAAAGGGTAGTATGCATCCTAGTTGTACAAAGAGTTCTCATTTATCCATAGGGACAAAGGACATATTCCTGCAGTTCCACAGGGAAGCAATTCACATGGCCAGTAAATGTCAGACATCCGCGGCCTCCCTAATGATTATGCACAGAAATTTGCTCACTATTCAGATAGCATTTGCCCCATCAGATGGGCAGGTCTGTATGTCTGGTGACGACCAGCTCTTGTGAGAATGAAGGAAGAAGATGTCCCAGCAGATGCCCCAGGAGATGTGTTCATAGATACCCCTGTCGCAGGAGCCACAAAGCAGCTCCTACCGAAATGCCCACGTGTGTCCATGTGCCGGGCAGCAGTGATGCTAGGAAGTTACGCCACATATATATGTATTCTATCTATGATAACCAATAGATTCAATAAATCTAAACTTGAAAAATTCCAAAGAGTGATGTTTTGGGGACTTGTCAAATAAACTCAAGGTTAATATGAAAAAAAAATTAAGTGCAAAAATGGCCCCCAATATATTCAAGACATAAGAAGAACAATAATAATAAAAACAAAGAGGAAATTTACTCCGCCCAATAAAATGTATTGCAAAGGAACATACTTGAAAGTGCATGAGATTGGCAAAGAATAAGCGAATAGTTCAGTGGAGTAAAAGTTTGAATTTTGAAACAGATTCTGGTATGTGTGGAAAGGATTCAGATTACTTAGGGGAAAGCACTTCATCATTACAGGGATTGAAATATTATTTATTTGGAAATAAAATCCAGTTATGCTTTTGCTAGGTACCATTCACAAAATTAAATTTGAGATGAATTACTAACTTCAATATTTTGCAAAAGCTTTAAGCATTAGGAGAAAGAAAAACACATAATAATTTCCACAGAAGCCAAAACTACTTTTGAGAAAATGTGAGACTCATAAATATCAAAACACTAGATAAAATAAGGTTTGACCATACGTATTTGTATATCTCAAGATGGAGAAAAATGTGTTATGTGTATGTATTGTGAATTTAGAAAATCAAAAAGAATTAATTAAAAGCCTATTACAAACAAGACGACTTAATAAAATAAAATTTACATGTTGCGATTTAGAAAAATTCACATATAAAATTAATAAATGTCTTATGTAATAACAATAACTATCTAGATTCCATTACACAAATCAAGATTCCATTTTCAATAGCCACAAAATTGTTAAATTATTTGGCATAAAGCTAACAAGAACTCAACAAAGCCTGTTTAACTATGCGATTTAAGCATTAGAACACTCTTAAAACATACATACACAAACGATAGAGAAATGTCAGAGATATTTTCTTGGCCAGAAAGCCACATGATCCTAAGGATTTTATTTTCTCCTAAGTTACTTTATACGTGTGTCATGATCACATTAAAAATAGTCTCATTTGTTTCTTCACCTAGAACAAAATAAGATGATTATAAAATGTTGATGAAACATTAATCGTTCATCAGAAAAAAATGAGGAAACAAATCAAAAGGGAGGGGTAAGTCTACCAGAGATCGAAAATTTTTTTTTATAAATTCTTCATTATCAAGACCATATGGAATTTGTTTATAAGTAAATATAAAACCTCATGAAAAAGAATGGAGAATTCAAAGAGATACCCAAGATTTCTAGAAATTTAGTATTTAAGAAAGATAGCATTTCAAATCACTGGTGAAAATATGCTGCTACTAATGTAGCAGCAGTTAACATGGATGGCATAGCAGCAATTAATAAAGCAAAGCAAACTCAAACAAAAGGTAAATGCCACCAACTAGGTCAAAAGGACACGACAAAAAGTAATTACAAGCTATAATACTTCAAATGGGTGATCAATAATGTTTCAATTTTTAAAAAAGCAAAAAAACAAAAAACCTCTTAAACTAGGATAATATCACTAATACAATGATGTGTGAAAAAATGAGATGGAAATGACCAACAAAATGAAATAAAAGTGAACAAAATATATGAACAATCTAATAACACAAAAGGAAATTTAAATTGGCATCAATACTTAATTAGGTGCTTAAAATCCCTCATAGAGAACTATGCATTTAAAATATATTGAAATACAAGACTTCACCTATTAGATTTGCAAAATTTAATTTTTTGATAACAAACTTGTTAGTGAGACTGTGGGGATACAGGTATTATAATACACTGTGGTGGAATGCCAATGGTAGAGCCCGTAAGGAGCAGAAACTCGCAAAATTTAGCAAAATTATACTTGTATATTTACTATATAATACTGTAACCCAATATTCAGGAATCTATATCATATGTAACCTTGAAAAATTATAAGGTGAGGTGTCGACAAGATTGTTAATATGACAATACCTATTACTAAGGGTTGGAAACACCCCAAATTTTCATTCATAAGGTTTGCATGAATAATTAGGGTGCATGTTTACAATCATGATTTCTAAACACTGAGTGTAAAATGTTATTGAGAAAACGAACAAACTGAAGACAATGAAGAAATGTACATGTTCATAGAGGAGAAAATAAGTAGGGAAAATATATCAATTCTTCCAAATAAATCTATAAATTTTGTTTATATATAAATAAAAATTGACATTTTTTACGCAATTTGATAAACTACTAATTCTATATTTCATAAGGTTGAGTACAGGCATAGAATGGACCAAACGGCTCTGGTTCTTCTCTGCAAATGGTGTTCATTTCCTTCCATCTTCAGGTAGCTTCCTAATCTAGAATATTCTGATGGCCTCCTAGATCACTTTCCTCTCTTAGAATGTCAGGCACTCGATAGCACGTCTTCTCCTCTTTCTTATCCTGGGATCATCTCCCAAGCCAGGGTGCAGCTGAATCAGCTCTTTCTCCAGCTCTCGGCACCATGCTTGGCATATGGTGGATACAAACAGAGAGAACTGAGGACACAGAGCACAAGACTCTAGAGACAGGCGTGTTACAATGACATTTAGAAAGTGACACCTTCTCACTTTTGATCCTGTATTGGTTAGAAGTGAGTCACTAAGTCCAGTCCACACTGCAGGGCAGGGGATTACGTGAGGATGTGTGCAGCAGATGGTGGGGACCACTGGGAGCCCCTGAGGAGTCGCCAACCACACAGACAGAGATGTGGCACTTGAGTCCAAACCTAAATACACACGAAGCCATTGTGAGGTTTTATGGAGGAAAGCAGTATGTGAATGCATGAAATTCCAACTGTCGCATGGTGCAGACAGGGAAAACAGACCAAGAGCAAAAGTGACATTTTCAAGATTATATGACAGGAACCAGACCTGTCGTTCGTCGTATTCCATGCTACCTTCCACACCGTCGTGGATTTTATCTCTAGTCTTGTTTATTAGCTGCATGTGACACCGGCCATAGGTTTCAGAGATGTTTTCTCACACATGCCTGATGCCATCCCTAGGAAGAAGATGCTAGAAACAGCCCCACTGTGCAAAAGGGGAGACTGGGGAGGTCTTGAGAGTGACAATGGCTTGTCCAGGGTCACATAAAGTGATAAGAAGCAGGAGCTGGGGATGAACCTACGTGTATCTCCTGCGAGCTGTGACGCTGGCTGCACCCAGGCCTTGCACAGGGGTGTGGTCAGGCAGTGTTGGTGGAAGTGTGGGCAATAGAGAGAGTTCATGGGGAAGGAGGGTCAGCAGACAGGTACCCAGAGGGGCATTTGCAGTCTTGTACACAGAGGAGGGGCTCAGGAAATGAGGTATCAGGAAGTGACTTCACTTCCTTGACGACAGACCCCAACAGAACTCGGAACTCGGTAACCTGGCACCCACATTCTATACACAGCCCCTTCCCCAGCTCACTTGGCCACAGGCAGAGTGAGATGTTGTGCTGTACCCCGAGGTCCCGGGGCCGTAGCCCCAGGAAGCCCTGTGCTGAGAGGCTTGTCCAATGCTTCCAGCGCTGGTTCAGCCCTCGCCCTCGACCCCTGTGGCCGTCTGGGAGGAGGTCCCCAAAGGTAATGTCAGGTGGCCCAGAGGAGGCGGTGCAAGGCCAGGCCAGCACTATGAGCCTCCCTGGGTGACCGCAGCCCCTCCTCCTGAGTGTGTGGGGAACGGGGACATGGGACACCCTCCCAGGGCAGGGGCAGAGGGTGGGGGGTTTATAAACCTGCTGGACCTGGTGTGTTCACACCTCAGGTCTGGCTGGAGGGTGAACGGGGACTGCCGGGGTGGCAACCACCACCCTGTACATTAACCCTGGGCCCACAGGCTGTCTTCTCATGTCCTCCCTGGGGTTAAGACTGGCCTCCAGCCCCTGCCCTCCTTGGGGTTCACGGTGCTGTCACTGTGTATCTCTCCCCTGTCCTGTCCTAGAGTGAAGACACATCTTCATTGAGCTCGGATGCCACCCACATGGTGTCTCCTGTCCCGGCACGCACCCTGAAGAAGCGGGTGGAGCACCTGGTGCCTGCTGTCTTGGGTGGTTACCGATCTTATGTCCACCTGTTTCTGTCAAGCTACAAGAACTTTGCCAGTCCCCGGCATGTGCTGCACCTGCTTTTCCTCAGGTGAGCACTCAGGCCCTGGATCACGCAGTGTCACTAGGCCGCCTCCCAGCTGTGAGTCTTAGGACTGTCACCACACCCCTCTGAGCCTCAGTTTCCTCCTGTGTTCAGTGGGTGGTCACAGGAACAAGCTCCAGTGGGTCCCCCATGGAAAGTGCTGCTCCTGAGTCCAGCCCTGTGGAAGGTCTGCTGGAGGGGCCACGGTCGTCCTCATTCAGGATTCCTGACACCCCCACGAGGAAGTCTCTGTCACCCCCTCACTGACCTCATTGACTTGGGCTTCACTGTTTTCACATTTTTACAGGAAATTTGAGATTCTATCTGTAGGCTTCTGGGTGTATTCAAAGCAGGGAGACCAGAGGCGGGCTGAGCGGCTTCAGGTGCACCCAGATATCTTGGGAGGAGTTGGTTGGGGTTCATTCCTTCAACAATCATACGGGAAACCACACTATGTGCAGTCGCTTTCTGGGCACTGACCATAATCCAATGAACCGAGGAGACTGCATTCCCTGCCCTCCTGGGCTTCCATTCTAGTCAGAGGTGAGACAGTCAGAGTAGACATGAGAAGCAAGTAGTGCCACCATATGGTAGATTTGACACACTCCTGACCTCCTCTAGGTATGGAAACATGATTTCTGATTGTGACGGGGATGGCGAATCCCTGGAGCAGCTAAAATGGTAAGTGGGGTTTAGGTGCAGAAGGAGGGGCTCCCATCTCCACACAACTGCGTGTGGTCTGCGGGGGCCTGTGGGTGGGGGGCTGGCAGAACTCTGGCTCTCACACATCTTATGATTCCTGCTACAGGGCTGAGGGCTCAAGGCTTTCCCTGCAGGGACAGGAGTCAAGACGGCTGGGGATGTGGTCTCAGGCAACATAGGGTGTGCGAGAGCCTGGAGAGCAGAGGGAGTCCAGAGAGAATCCATCCCTACGCCCTCCCACCCAGCCCTGCCGACACTTCCAGAGCCCGTGCTGAGCCAGAGCAGGAGGTGTGCAGAGCATCCCGCTCACACTCGGGGCTGGAGCCTCCATGGGGATGCTAGGCTGGTGCTGAGGGTGCAGAGTGTGGTCAGGGCCAAGAGATTGCTGTCACTGGGAAAAGGATATGCAGATTTTCATGCAGACACTTGGGCAGCACATTCACGTGTGAGCTCAAGTTTGGGCTTTTCCAAGGGCCCTGGGTAGGCCAGGGGAGCAGCGCCTCCCTCTGTTTCCTCATTTATCAGATATTGCTGGACACCTCCTGTGTGCCAGTGAGTAATGCCCAGAGCAGACAGCACCCTCCTGGGGTGGACAGGTCATTCCAGCAGGGATGGGGCAGTGACACAGACAGAGGAGGTTGTCAGGTTTCCCTGAAGAAGGGAAACGTGCTCACATCAGTGGTTGAAGGCTCCTCCCATGGAGGCTTTTGCCAGCCCCTCCTTGGCTGCCAGACCCATCTGTGCCAGAACTGCCATACTGGGGGTGGACATTGGATGGGCTGGTCTATGGACAGGCACAGGCAGAGGGTACAAGACTGCAGCTCATTCAGGGGAGCCTTGGGAGGGCAGCATAAAGGGATAGGCCAGGCCTCTGATGCTGTTGCCCACCTGTCTCCCACAGTGCCATGTCCTCTGTCTTAAAGATCTGGCTGGAATTCTATTCCACCGATTTCCACGAGCCTCCTGAATTTCATACTTTGAAGTTTCTTTCGGCCTATGTACATATCAGTATGAGAGGTTCAGAGGTGGAGCGTAAGGCTGATCTTCTTCTGGCGCAGCTGGAGAAGCCGGAGCACCTGGAGCCTAGTGAGGCGGAGACTGAGGGTGAGGAGGAAGAGGGTGGGTGCCTGTGCGGGTTTGGGGAGGGGCCTGGGCTGGGCCACACAGAGCAGAGTTTCCAGAAGCAGGCTGGGGTCAGGGGCACTGAGTACTCAGAACAATCATACAGTGTCCTGCAGTTTGGGGAGACTTCCTGAGGCTGGGACTCTGGACTTGGGCTTCTAGAAAGACAGTGTCATTGGATGAGACATAGAAACTCACATTGATATTTTCAATTGTTGTCTCTCCAGTTCCAGATTCCGCCCAGGCTGAACAACTGTCCCAAGAGCTGCTGCCATGTTCGGCTCGAGTTCCAGCTCCAGCTCCACGTCCACTGCCAGAGGCAGAGCGAGATCAAGATCCAGAGCCCAAGCCAGAGCAAGACGTAGAGCAGGAGCAAGAGCCAGAGCAAGAGGTAGAGCAGGAACAAGATCCAGAGCAAGAGGTAGAGCAGGAACAAGATCCAGAGCAAGTGGTAGATCAGACGCAAGATCCAGAGCAGGAGCAACAGAAAGATCAAGAGAAAGTTCAGGAGAAAGAGCAAGAGAAAGAGCAGGAGAAAGATCAAGATCCAGAGGTAGAGCTAGAGCAACCTGACATAACCGTTCCTGAAACATCAGAAGAATTAGAAGAAACACCAGCACCCAGGGGAGCCCTGGCTCCAGAGCTCCCACAAACACCCTCACCAGTCCCCACTCCAGATCTGTTCTTGCCCTTCCTTGACGCTGTGCTTCTCCTCATTTTTGTCTGTGTCCTGCATCTCCTCAAATTTTTTCATCTTTTATTTTCAATAATATCCCTTGTAGAAAAAAAGTGTTTCTAATATTTTCAAAATTACCATTCAGTGGCATTAAGTACATTTTTAATATGGCGCAACCCTTACCACCATCTAGTGATCGAACAGCTTCATCGACTCTGTAGTCATTAAGCTGTCACTCCCCATCCCGCCTCTCCCTGTGCCTGACTACCACTCCATTTTCTGTGTGTGTGAATTTACCTATCGTGGATTGTTCCTATCAGTACAGTTATATGTTATGTGGCCTTTTGTATCTGGCCGCATAATATGAGAAAGATCTGATTAATTTTCATTTTATGTTTTTAGTAAGAGGAAAATTACAGAAAAACCAAAGACTCTATGTAGAAACACAAAGCCCTGATAGTTATTATTGCCATAATCTTGAAATAGGAACTACTGTTGAATGACCAGAGAGCCAGAAGCCACTGAAGAAAATGCTGACTTTTCCTGGACCAAACAAAAACCAGAATAATGTCAAAAGGTGAAAAGACAAACCCCAGACTGGAAAATTCTTCAAGGGCAGAGAAAGGGTAGTATGCATCCTAGTTGTACAAAGAGTTCTCATTTATCCATAGGGACAAAGGACATATTCCTGCAGTTCCACAGGGAAGCAATTCACATGGCCAGTAAATGTCAGACATCCGCGGCCTCCCTAATGATTATGCACAGAAATTTGCTCACTATTCAGATAGCATTTGCCCCATCAGATGGGCAGGTCTGTATGTCTGGTGACGACCAGCTCTTGTGAGAATGAAGGAAGAAGATGTCCCAGCAGATGCCCCAGGAGATGTGTTCATAGATACCCCTGTCGCAGGAGCCACAAAGCAGCTCCTACCGAAATGCCCACGTGTGTCCATGTGCCGGGCAGCAGTGATGCTAGGAAGTTACGCCACATATATATGTATTCTATCTATGATAACCAATAGATTCAATAAATCTAAACTTGAAAAATTCCAAAGAGTGATGTTTTGGGGACTTGTCAAATAAACTCAAGGTTAATATGAAAAAAAAATTAAGTGCAAAAATGGCCCCCAATATATTCAAGACATAAGAAGAACAATAATAATAAAAACAAAGAGGAAATTTACTCCGCCCAATAAAATGTATTGCAAAGGAACATACTTGAAAGTGCATGAGATTGGCAAAGAATAAGCGAATAGTTCAGTGGAGTAAAAGTTTGAATTTTGAAACAGATTCTGGTATGTGTGGAAAGGATTCAGATTACTTAGGGGAAAGCACTTCATCATTACAGGGATTGAAATATTATTTATTTGGAAATAAAATCCAGTTATGCTTTTGCTAGGTACCATTCACAAAATTAAATTTGAGATGAATTACTAACTTCAATATTTTGCAAAAGCTTTAAGCATTAGGAGAAAGAAAAACACATAATAATTTCCACAGAAGCCAAAACTACTTTTGAGAAAATGTGAGACTCATAAATATCAAAACACTAGATAAAATAAGGTTTGACCATACGTATTTGTATATCTCAAGATGGAGAAAAATGTGTTATGTGTATGTATTGTGAATTTAGAAAATCAAAAAGAATTAATTAAAAGCCTATTACAAACAAGACGACTTAATAAAATAAAATTTACATGTTGCGATTTAGAAAAATTCACATATAAAATTAATAAATGTCTTATGTAATAACAATAACTATCTAGATTCCATTACACAAATCAAGATTCCATTTTCAATAGCCACAAAATTGTTAAATTATTTGGCATAAAGCTAACAAGAACTCAACAAAGCCTGTTTAACTATGCGATTTAAGCATTAGAACACTCTTAAAACATACATACACAAACGATAGAGAAATGTCAGAGATATTTTCTTGGCCAGAAAGCCACATGATCCTAAGGATTTTATTTTCTCCTAAGTTACTTTATACGTGTGTCATGATCACATTAAAAATAGTCTCATTTTTTTCTTCACCTAGAACAAAATAAGATGATTATAAAATGTTGATGAAACATTAATCGTTCATCAGAAAAAAATGAGGAAACAAATCAAAAGGGAGGGGTAAGTCTACCAGAGATCGAAAATTTTTTTTTATAAATTCTTCATTATCAAGACCATATGGAATTTGTTTATAAGTAAATATAAAACCTCATGAAAAAGAATGGAGAATTCAAAGAGATACCCAAGATTTCTAGAAATTTAGTATTTAAGAAAGATAGCATTTCAAATCACTGGTGAAAATATGCTGCTACTAATGTAGCAGCAGTTAACATGGATGGCATAGCAGCAATTAATAAAGCAAAGCAAACTCAAACAAAAGGTAAATGCCACCAACTAGGTCAAAAGGACACGACAACAAGTAATTACAAGCTATAATACTTCAAATGGGTGATCAATAATGTTTCAATTTTTAAAAAAGCAAAAAAACAAAAAACCTCTTAAACTAGGATAATATCACTAATACAATGATGTGTGAAAAAATGAGATGGAAATGACCAACAAAATGAAATAAAAGTGAACAAAATATATGAACAATCTAATAACACAAAAGGAAATTTAAATTGGCATCAATACTTAATTAGGTGCTTAAAATCCCTCATAGAGAACTATGCATTTAAAATATATTGAAATACAAGACTTCACCTATTAGATTTGCAAAATTTAATTTTTTGATAACACACTTGTTAGTGAGACTGTGGGGATACAGGTATTATAATACACTGTGGTGGAATGCAAATGGTAGAGCCCATAAGGAGCAGAAACTCGCAAAATTTAGCAAAATTATACTTGTATATTTACTATTTAATACTGTAACCCAATATTCAGGAATCTATATCATATGTAACCTTGAAAAATTATAAGGTGAGGTGTCGACAAGATTGTTAATATGACAATACCTATTACTAAGGGTTGGAAACACCCCAAATTTTCATTCATAAGGTTTGCATGAATATTTAGGGTGCATTTTTACAATCATGATTTCTAAACACTGAGTGTAAAATGTTATTGAAAAAACGAACAAACTGAAGACAATGAAGAGATGTACATGTTCATAGAGGAGAAAATAAGTAGGGAAAATATATCAATTCTTCCAAATAAATCTATAAATTTTGTTTATATATAAATAAAAATTGACATTTTTTACGCAATTTGATAAACTACTAATTCTATATTTCATAAGGTTGAGTACAGGCATAGAATGGACCAAATGGCTCTGGTTCTTCTCTGCAAATGGTGTTCATTTCCTTCCATCTTCAGGTAGCTTCCTAATCTAGAATATTCTGATGGCCTCCTAGATCACTTTCCTCTCTTAGAATGTCAGGCACTCGATAGCACGTCTTCTCCTCTTTCTTATCCTGGGATCATCTCCCAAGCCAGGGTGCAGCTGAATCAGCTCTTTCTCCAGCTCTCGGCACCATGCTTGGCATATGGTGGATACAAACAGAGAGAACTGAGGACACAGAGCACAAGACTCTAGAGACAGGCGTGTTACAATGACATTTAGAAAGTGACACCATCTCACTTTTGATCCTGTATTGGTTAGAAGTGAGTCACTAAGTCCAGTCCACACTGCAGGGCAGGGGATTACGTGAGGATGTGTGCAGCAGATGGTGGGGACCACTGGGAGCCCCTGAGGAGTCGCCAACCACACAGACAGAGATGTGGCACTTGAGTCCAAACCTAAATACACACGAAGCCATTGTGAGGTTTTATGGAGGAAAGCAGTATGTGAATGCATGCAATTCCAACTGTCGCATGGTGCAGACAGGGAAAACAGACCAAGAGCAAATGTGACATTTTCAAGATTATATGACAGGAACCAGACCTGTCGTTCGTCGTATTCCATGCTACCTTCCACACCGTCGTGGATTTTATCTCTAGTCTTGTTTATTAGCTGCATGTGACACCGGCCATAGGTTTCAGAGATGTTTTCTCACACATGCCTGATGCCATCCCTAGGAAGAAGATGCTAGAAACAGCCCCACTGTGCAAAAGGGGAGACTGGGGAGGTCTTGAGAGTGACAATGGCTTGTCCAGGGTCACATAAAGTGATAAGAAGCAGGAGCTGGGGATGAACCTACGTGTATCTCCTGCGAGCTGTGACGCTGGCTGCACCCAGGCCTTGCACAGGGGTGTGGTCAGGCAGTGTTGGTGGAAGTGTGGGCAATAGAGAGAGTTCATGGGGAAGGAGGGTCAGCAGACAGGTACCCAGAGGGGCATTTGCAGTCTTGTACACAGAGGAGGGGCTCAGGAAATGAGGTATCAGGAAGTGACTTCACTTCCTTGACGACAGACCCCAACAGAACTCGGAACTCGGTAACCTGGCACCCACATTCTATACACAGCCCCTTCCCCAGCTCACTTGGCCACAGGCAGAGTGAGATGTTGTGCTGTACCCCGAGGTCCCGGGGCCGTAGCCCCAGGAAGCCCTGTGCTGAGAGGCTTGTCCAATGCTTCCAGCGCTGGTTCAGCCCTCGCCCTCGACCCCTGTGGCCGTCTGGGAGGAGGTCCCCAAAGGTAATGTCAGGTGGCCCAGAGGAGGCTGCGCAAGGCCAGGCCAGCACTATGAGCCTCCCTGGGTGACCGCAGCCCCTCCTCCTGAGTGTGTGGGGAACGGGGACATGGGACACCCTCCCAGGGCAGGGGCAGAGGGTGGGGGGTTTATAAACATGTTGGTCCTGGTGTGTTCACACCTCAGGTCTGGCTGGAGGGTGAACGGGGACTGCCGGGGTGGCAACCACCACCCTGTACATTAATCCTGGGCCCTCAGGCTGTCTTCTCATGTCCTCCCTGGGGTTAAGACTGGACTCCAGCCCCTGCCCTCCTTGGGGTTCACGGTGCTGTCACTGTGTGTCTCTCCCCTGTCCTGTCCTAGAGTGAAGACACATCTTCATTGAGCTCGGATGCCACCCACATGGTGTCTCCTGTCCCGGCACGCACCCTGAAGAAGCGGGTGGAGCACCTGGTGCCTGCTGTCTTGGGTGGTTACCGATCTTATGTCCACCTGTTTCTGTCAAGCTACAAGAACTTTGCCAGTCCCCGGCATGTGCTGCACCTGCTTTTCCTCAGGTGAGCACTCAGGCCCTGGATCACGCAGTGTCACTAGGCCGCCTCCCAGCTGTGAGTCTTAGGACTGTCACCACACCCCTCTGAGCCTCAGTTTCCTCCTGTGTTCAGTGGGTGGTCACAGGAACAAGCTCCAGTGGGTCCCCCATGGAAAGTGCTGCTCCTGAGTCCAGCCCTGTGGAAGGTCTGCTGGAGGGGCCACGGTCGTCCTCATTCAGGATTCCTGACACCCCCACGAGGAAGTCTCTGTCACCCCCTCACTGACCTCATTGACTTGGGCTTCACTGTTTTCACATTTTTACAGGAAATTTGAGATTCTATCTGTAGGCTTCTGGGTGTATTCAAAGCAGGGAGACCAGAGGCGGGCTGAGCGGCTTCAGGTGCACCCAGATATCTTGGGAGGAGTTGGTTGGGGTTCATTCCTTCAACAATCATACGGGAAACCACACTATGTGCAGTCGCTTTCTGGGCACTGACCATAATCCAATGAACCGAGGAGACTGCATTCCCTGCCCTCCTGGGCTTCCATTCTAGTCAGAGGTGAGACAGTCAGAGTAGACATGAGAAGCAAGTAGTGCCACCATATGGTAGATTTGACACACTCCTGACCTCCTCTAGGTATGGAAACATGATTTCTGATTGTGACGGGGATGGCGAATCCCTGGAGCAGCTAAAATGGTAAGTGGGGTTTAGGTGCAGAAGGAGGGGCTCCCATCTCCACACAACTGCGTGTGGTCTGCGGGGGCCTGTGGGTGGGGGGCTGGCAGAACTCTGGCTCTCACACATCTTATGATTCCTGCTACAGGGCTGAGGGCTCAAGGCTTTCCCTGCAGGGACAGGAGTCAAGACGGCTGGGGATGTGGTCTCAGGCAACATAGGGTGTGCGAGAGCCTGGAGAGCAGAGGGAGTCCAGAGAGAATCCATCCCTACGCCCTCCCACCCAGCCCTGCCGACACTTCCAGAGCCCGTGCTGAGCCAGAGCAGGAGGTGTGCAGAGCATCCCGCTCACACTCGGGGCTGGAGCCTCCATGGGGATGCTAGGCTGGTGCTGAGGGTGCAGAGTGTGGTCAGGGCCAAGAGATTGCTGTCACTGGGAAAAGGATATGCAGATTTTCATGCAGACACTTGGGCAGCACATTCACGTGTGAGCTCAAGTTTGGGCTTTTCCAAGGGCCCTGGGTAGGCCAGGGGAGCAGCGCCTCCCTCTGTTTCCTCATTTATCAGATATTGCTGGACACCTCCTGTGTGCCAGTGAGTAATGCCCAGAGCAGACAGCACCCTCCTGGGGTGGACAGGTCATTCCAGCAGGGATGGGGCAGTGACACAGACAGAGGAGGTTGTCAGGTTTCCCTGAAGAAGGGAAACGTGCTCACATCAGTGGTTGAAGGCTCCTCCCATGGAGGCTTTTGCCAGCCCCTCCTTGGCTGCCAGACCCATCTGTGCCAGAACTGCCATACTGGGGGTGGACATTGGATGGGCTGGTCTATGGACAGGCACAGGCAGAGGGTACAAGACTGCAGCTCATTCAGGGGAGCCTTGGGAGGGCAGCATAAAGGGATAGGCCAGGCCTCTGATGCTGTTGCCCACCTGTCTCCCACAGTGCCATGTCCTCTGTCTTAAAGATCTGGCTGGAATTCTATTCCACCGATTTCCACGAGCCTCCTGAATTTCATACTTTGAAGTTTCTTTCGGCCTATGTACATATCAGTATGAGAGGTTCAGAGGTGGAGCGTAAGGCTGATCTTCTTCTGGCGCAGCTGGAGAAGCCGGAGCACCTGGAGCCTAGTGAGGCGGAGACTGAGGGTGAGGAGGAAGAGGGTGGGTGCCTGTGCAGGTTTGGGGAGGGGCCTGGGCTGGGCCACACAGAGCAGAGTTTCCAGAAGCAGGCTGGGGACAGGGGCACTGAGTACTCAGAACAATCATACAGTGTCCTGCAGTTTGGGGAGACTTCCTGAGGCTGGGACTCTGGACTTGGGCTTCTAGAAAGACAGTGTCATTGGATGAGACATAGAAACTCACATTGATATTTTCAATTGTTGTCTCTCCAGTTCCAGATTCCGCCCAGGCTGAACAACTGTCCCAAGAGCTGCTGCCATGTTCGGCTCGAGTTCCAGCTCCAGCTCCACGTCCACTGCCAGAGGCAGAGCGAGATCAAGATCCAGAGCCCAAGCCAGAGCAAGACGTAGAGCAGGAGCAAGAGCCAGAGCAAGAGGTAGAGCAGGAACAAGATCCAGAGCAAGAGGTAGAGCAGGAACAAGATCCAGAGCAAGTGGTAGATCAGACGCAAGATCCAGAGCAGGAGCAACAGAAAGATCAAGAGAAAGTTCAGGAGAAAGAGCAAGAGAAAGAGCAGGAGAAAGATCAAGATCCAGAGGTAGAGCTAGAGCAACCTGACATAACCGTTCCTGAAACATCAGAAGAATTAGAAGAAACACCAGCACCCAGGGGAGCCCTGGCTCCAGAGCTCCCACAAACACCCTCACCAGTCCCCACTCCAGATCTGTTCTTGCCCTTCCTTGACGCTGTGCTTCTCCTCATTTTTGTCTGTGTCCTGCATCTCCTCAAATTTTTTCATCTTTTATTTTCAATAATATCCCTTGTAGAAAAAAAGTGTTTCTAATATTTTCAAAATTACCATTCAGTGGCATTAAGTACATTTTTAATATGGCGCAACCCTTACCACCATCTAGTGATCGAACAGCTTCATCGACTCTGTAGTCATTAAGCTGTCACTCCCCATCCCGCCTCTCCCTGTGCCTGACTACCACTCCATTTTCTGTGTGTGTGAATTTACCTATCGTGGATTGTTCCTATCAGTACAGTTATATGTTATGTGGCCTTTTGTATCTGGCCGCATAATATGAGAAAGATCTGATTAATTTTCATTTTATGTTTTTAGTAAGAGGAAAATTACAGAAAAACCAAAGACTCTATGTA
Organism: Cynocephalus volans; assembly: GCF_027409185.1. Taxonomy (NCBI): domain Eukaryota; kingdom Metazoa; phylum Chordata; class Mammalia; order Dermoptera; family Cynocephalidae; genus Cynocephalus; species Cynocephalus volans. Next base: position 7,617,902 of record NW_026902463.1, on the reverse strand, counting down.
GAAACACAAAGCCCTGATAGTTATTATTGCCATAATCTTGAAATAGGAACTACTGTTGAATGACCAGAGAGCCAGAAGCCACTGAAGAAAATGCTGACTTTTCCTGGACCAAACAAAAACCAGAATAATGTCAAAAGGTGAAAAGACAAACCCCAGACTGGAAAATTCTTCAAGGGCAGAGAAAGGGTAGTATGCATCCTAGTTGTACAAAGAGTTCTCATTTATCCATAGGGACAAAGGACATATTCCTGCAGTTCCACAGGGAAGCAATTCACATGGCCAGTAAATGTCAGACATCCGCGGCCTCCCTAATGATTATGCACAGAAATTTGCTCACTATTCAGATAGCATTTGCCCCATCAGATGGGCAGGTCTGTATGTCTGGTGACGACCAGCTCTTGTGAGAATGAAGGAAGAAGAGGTCCCAGCAGATGCCCCAGGAGATGTGTTCATAGATACCCCTGTCGCAGGAGCCACAAAGCAGCTCCTACCGAAATGCCCACGTGTGTCCATGTGCCGGGCAGCAGTGATGCTAGGAAGTTACGCCACATATATATGTATTCTATCTATGATAACCAATAGATTCAATAAATCTAAACTTGAAAAATTCCAAAGAGTGATGTTTTGGGGACTTGTCAAATAAACTCAAGGTTAATATGAAAAAAAAATTAAGTGCAAAAATGGCCCCCAATATATTCAAGACATAAGAAGAACAATAATAATAAAAACAAAGAGGAAATTTACTCCGCCCAATAAAATGTATTGCAAAGGAACATACTTGAAAGTGCATGAGATTGGCAAAGAATAAGCGAATAGTTCAGTGGAGTAAAAGTTTGAATTTTGAAACAGATTCTGGTATGTGTGGAAAGGATTCAGATTACTTAGGGGAAAGCACTTCATCATTACAGGGATTGAAATATTATTTATTTGGAAATAAAATCCAGTTATGCTTTTGCTAGGTACCATTCACAAAATTAAATTTGAGATGAATTACTAACTTCAATATTTTGCAAAAGCTTTAAGCATTAGGAGAAAGAAAAACACATAATAATTTCCACAGAAGCCAAAACTACTTTTGAGAAAATGTGAGACTCATAAATATCAAAACACTAGATAAAATAAGGTTTGACCATACGTATTTGTATATCTCAAGATGGAGAAAAATGTGTTATGTGTATGTATTGTGAATTTAGAAAATCAAAAAGAATTAATTAAAAGCCTATTACAAACAAGACGACTTAATAAAATAAAATTTACATGTTGCGATTTAGAAAAATTCACATATAAAATTAATAAATGTCTTATGTAATAACAATAACTATCTAGATTCCATTACACAAATCAAGATTCCATTTTCAATAGCCACAAAATTGTTAAATTATTTGGCATAAAGCTAACAAGAACTCAACAAAGCCTGTTTAACTATGCGATTTAAGCATTAGAACACTCTTAAAACATACATACACAAACGATAGAGAAATGTCAGAGATATTTTCTTGGCCAGAAAGCCACATGATCCTAAGGATTTTATTTTCTCCTAAGTTACTTTATACGTGTGTCATGATCACATTAAAAATAGTCTCATTTGTTTCTTCACCTAGAACAAAATAAGATGATTATAAAATGTTGATGAAACATTAATCGTTCATCAGAAAAAAATGAGGAAACAAATCAAAAGGGAGGGGTAAGTCTACCAGAGATCGAAAATTTTTTTTTATAAATTCTTCATTATCAAGACCATATGGAATTTGTTTATAAGTAAATATAAAACCTCATGAAAAAGAATGGAGAATTCAAAGAGATACCCAAGATTTCTAGAAATTTAGTATTTAAGAAAGATAGCATTTCAAATCACTGGTGAAAATATGCTGCTACTAATGTAGCAGCAGTTAACATGGATGGCATAGCAGCAATTAATAAAGCAAAGCAAACTCAAACAAAAGGTAAATGCCACCAACTAGGTCAAAAGGACACGACAACAAGTAATTACAAGCTATAATACTTCAAATGGGTGATCAATAATGTTTCAATTTTTAAAAAAGCAAAAAAACAAAAAACCTCTTAAACTAGGATAATATCACTAATACAATGATGTGTGAAAAAATGAGATGGAAATGACCAACAAAATGAAATAAAAGTGAACAAAATATATGAACAATCTAATAACACAAAAGGAAATTTAAATTGGCATCAATACTTAATTAGGTGCTTAAAATCCCTCATAGAGAACTATGCATTTAAAATATATTGAAATACAAGACTTCACCTATTAGATTTGCAAAATTTAATTTTTTGATAACACACTTGTTAGTGAGACTGTGGGGATACAGGTATTATAATACACTGTGGTGGAATGCAAATGGTAGAGCCCATAAGGAGCAGAAACTCGCAAAATTTAGCAAAATTATACTTGTATATTTACTATTTAATACTGTAACCCAATATTCAGGAATCTATATCATATGTAACCTTGAAAAATTATAAGGTGAGGTGTCGACAAGATTGTTAATATGACAATACCTATTACTAAGGGTTGGAAACACCCCAAATTTTCATTCATAAGGTTTGCATGAATAATTAGGGTGCATTTTTACAATCATGATTTCTAAACACTGAGTGTAAAATGTTATTGAAAAAACGAACAAACTGAAGACAATGAAGAGATGTACATGTTCATAGAGGAGAAAATAAGTAGGGAAAATATATCAATTCTTCCAAATAAATCTATAAATTTTGTTTATATATAAATAAAAATTGACATTTTTTACGCAATTTGATAAACTACTAATTCTATATTTCATAAGGTTGAGTACAGGCATAGAATGGACCAAACGGCTCTGGTTCTTCTCTGCAAATGGTGTTCATTTCCTTCCATCTTCAGGTAGCTTCCTAATCTAGAATATTCTGATGGCCTCCTAGATCACTTTCCTCTCTTAGAATGTCAGGCACTCGATAGCACGTCTTCTCCTCTTTCTTATCCTGGGATCATCTCCCAAGCCAGGGTGCAGCTGAATCAGCTCTTTCTCCAGCTCTCGGCACCATGCTTGGCATATGGTGGATACAAACAGAGAGAACTGAGGACACAGAGCACAAGACTCTAGAGACAGGCGTGTTACAATGACATTTAGAAAGTGACACCATCTCACTTTTGATCCTGTATTGGTTAGAAGTGAGTCACTAAGTCCAGTCCACACTGCAGGGCAGGGGATTACGTGAGGATGTGTGCAGCAGATGGTGGGGACCACTGGGAGCCCCTGAGGAGTCGCCAACCACACAGACAGAGATGTGGCACTTGAGTCCAAACCTAAATACACACGAAGCCATTGTGAGGTTTTATGGAGGAAAGCAGTATGTGAATGCATGCAATTCCAACTGTCGCATGGTGCAGACAGGGAAAACAGACCAAGAGCAAATGTGACATTTTCAAGATTATATGACAGGAACCAGACCTGTCGTTCGTCGTATTCCATGCTACCTTCCACACCGTCGTGGATTTTATCTCTAGTCTTGTTTATTAGCTGCATGTGACACCGGCCATAGGTTTCAGAGATGTTTTCTCACACATGCCTGATGCCATCCCTAGGAAGAAGATGCTAGAAACAGCCCCACTGTGCAAAAGGGGAGACTGGGGAGGTCTTGAGAGTGACAATGGCTTGTCCAGGGTCACATAAAGTGATAAGAAGCAGGAGCTGGGGATGAACCTACGTGTATCTCCTGCGAGCTGTGACGCTGGCTGCACCCAGGCCTTGCACAGGGGTGTGGTCAGGCAGTGTTGGTGGAAGTGTGGGCAATAGAGAGAGTTCATGGGGAAGGAGGGTCAGCAGACAGGTACCCAGAGGGGCATTTGCAGTCTTGTACACAGAGGAGGGGCTCAGGAAATGAGGTATCAGGAAGTGACTTCACTTCCTTGACGACAGACCCCAACAGAACTCGGAACTCGGTAACCTGGCACCCACATTCTATACACAGCCCCTTCCCCAGCTCACTTGGCCACAGGCAGAGTGAGATGTTGTGCTGTACCCCGAGGTCCCGGGGCCGTAGCCCCAGGAAGCCCTGTGCTGAGAGGCTTGTCCAATGCTTCCAGCGCTGGTTCAGCCCTCGCCCTCGACCCCTGTGGCCGTCTGGGAGGAGGTCCCCAAAGGTAATGTCAGGTGGCCCAGAGGAGGCTGCGCAAGGCCAGGCCAGCACTATGAGCCTCCCTGGGTGACCGCAGCCCCTCCTCCTGAGTGTGTGGGGAACGGGGACATGGGACACCCTCCCAGGGCAGGGGCAGAGGGTGGGGGGTTTATAAACATGTTGGTCCTGGTGTGTTCACACCTCAGGTCTGGCTGGAGGGTGAACGGGGACTGCCGGGGTGGCAACCACCACCCTGTACATTAATCCTGGGCCCTCAGGCTGTCTTCTCATGTCCTCCCTGGGGTTAAGACTGGACTCCAGCCCCTGCCCTCCTTGGGGTTCACGGTGCTGTCACTGTGTGTCTCTCCCCTGTCCTGTCCTAGAGTGAAGACACATCTTCATTGAGCTCGGATGCCACCCACATGGTGTCTCCTGTCCCGGCACGCACCCTGAAGAAGCGGGTGGAGCACCTGGTGCCTGCTGTCTTGGGTGGTTACCGATCTTATGTCCACCTGTTTCTGTCAAGCTACAAGAACTTTGCCAGTCCCCGGCATGTGCTGCACCTGCTTTTCCTCAGGTGAGCACTCAGGCCCTGGATCACGCAGTGTCACTAGGCCGCCTCCCAGCTGTGAGTCTTAGGACTGTCACCACACCCCTCTGAGCCTCAGTTTCCTCCTGTGTTCAGTGGGTGGTCACAGGAACAAGCTCCAGTGGGTCCCCCATGGAAAGTGCTGCTCCTGAGTCCAGCCCTGTGGAAGGTCTGCTGGAGGGGCCACGGTCGTCCTCATTCAGGATTCCTGACACCCCCACGAGGAAGTCTCTGTCACCCCCTCACTGACCTCATTGACTTGGGCTTCACTGTTTTCACATTTTTACAGGAAATTTGAGATTCTATCTGTAGGCTTCTGGGTGTATTCAAAGCAGGGAGACCAGAGGCGGGCTGAGCGGCTTCAGGTGCACCCAGATATCTTGGGAGGAGTTGGTTGGGGTTCATTCCTTCAACAATCATACGGGAAACCACACTATGTGCAGTCGCTTTCTGGGCACTGACCATAATCCAATGAACCGAGGAGACTGCATTCCCTGCCCTCCTGGGCTTCCATTCTAGTCAGAGGTGAGACAGTCAGAGTAGACATGAGAAGCAAGTAGTGCCACCATATGGTAGATTTGACACACTCCTGACCTCCTCTAGGTATGGAAACATGATTTCTGATTGTGACGGGGATGGCGAATCCCTGGAGCAGCTAAAATGGTAAGTGGGGTTTAGGTGCAGAAGGAGGGGCTCCCATCTCCACACAACTGCGTGTGGTCTGCGGGGGCCTGTGGGTGGGGGGCTGGCAGAACTCTGGCTCTCACACATCTTATGATTCCTGCTACAGGGCTGAGGGCTCAAGGCTTTCCCTGCAGGGACAGGAGTCAAGACGGCTGGGGATGTGGTCTCAGGCAACATAGGGTGTGCGAGAGCCTGGAGAGCAGAGGGAGTCCAGAGAGAATCCATCCCTACGCCCTCCCACCCAGCCCTGCCGACACTTCCAGAGCCCGTGCTGAGCCAGAGCAGGAGGTGTGCAGAGCATCCCGCTCACACTCGGGGCTGGAGCCTCCATGGGGATGCTAGGCTGGTGCTGAGGGTGCAGAGTGTGGTCAGGGCCAAGAGATTGCTGTCACTGGGAAAAGGATATGCAGATTTTCATGCAGACACTTGGGCAGCACATTCACGTGTGAGCTCAAGTTTGGGCTTTTCCAAGGGCCCTGGGTAGGCCAGGGGAGCAGCGCCTCCCTCTGTTTCCTCATTTATCAGATATTGCTGGACACCTCCTGTGTGCCAGTGAGTAATGCCCAGAGCAGACAGCACCCTCCTGGGGTGGACAGGTCATTCCAGCAGGGATGGGGCAGTGACACAGACAGAGGAGGTTGTCAGGTTTCCCTGAAGAAGGGAAACGTGCTCACATCAGTGGTTGAAGGCTCCTCCCATGGAGGCTTTTGCCAGCCCCTCCTTGGCTGCCAGACCCATCTGTGCCAGAACTGCCATACTGGGGGTGGACATTGGATGGGCTGGTCTATGGACAGGCACAGGCAGAGGGTACAAGACTGCAGCTCATTCAGGGGAGCCTTGGGAGGGCAGCATAAAGGGATAGGCCAGGCCTCTGATGCTGTTGCCCACCTGTCTCCCACAGTGCCATGTCCTCTGTCTTAAAGATCTGGCTGGAATTCTATTCCACCGATTTCCACGAGCCTCCTGAATTTCATACTTTGAAGTTTCTTTCGGCCTATGTACATATCAGTATGAGAGGTTCAGAGGTGGAGCGTAAGGCTGATCTTCTTCTGGCGCAGCTGGAGAAGCCGGAGCACCTGGAGCCTAGTGAGGCGGAGACTGAGGGTGAGGAGGAAGAGGGTGGGTGCCTGTGCAGGTTTGGGGAGGGGCCTGGGCTGGGCCACACAGAGCAGAGTTTCCAGAAGCAGGCTGGGGACAGGGGCACTGAGTACTCAGAACAATCATACAGTGTCCTGCAGTTTGGGGAGACTTCCTGAGGCTGGGACTCTGGACTTGGGCTTCTAGAAAGACAGTGTCATTGGATGAGACATAGAAACTCACATTGATATTTTCAATTGTTGTCTCTCCAGTTCCAGATTCCGCCCAGGCTGAACAACTGTCCCAAGAGCTGCTGCCATGTTCGGCTCGAGTTCCAGCTCCAGCTCCACGTCCACTGCCAGAGGCAGAGCGAGATCAAGATCCAGAGCCCAAGCCAGAGCAAGACGTAGAGCAGGAGCAAGAGCCAGAGCAAGAGGTAGAGCAGGAACAAGATCCAGAGCAAGAGGTAGAGCAGGAACAAGATCCAGAGCAAGTGGTAGATCAGACGCAAGATCCAGAGCAGGAGCAACAGAAAGATCAAGAGAAAGTTCAGGAGAAAGAGCAAGAGAAAGAGCAGGAGAAAGATCAAGATCCAGAGGTAGAGCTAGAGCAACCTGACATAACCGTTCCTGAAACATCAGAAGAATTAGAAGAAACACCAGCACCCAGGGGAGCCCTGGCTCCAGAGCTCCCACAAACACCCTCACCAGTCCCCACTCCAGATCTGTTCTTGCCCTTCCTTGACGCTGTGCTTCTCCTCATTTTTGTCTGTGTCCTGCATCTCCTCAAATTTTTTCATCTTTTATTTTCAATAATATCCCTTGTAGAAAAAAAGTGTTTCTAATATTTTCAAAATTACCATTCAGTGGCATTAAGTACATTTTTAATATGGCGCAACCCTTACCACCATCTAGTGATCGAACAGCTTCATCGACTCTGTAGTCATTAAGCTGTCACTCCCCATCCCGCCTCTCCCTGTGCCTGACTACCACTCCATTTTCTGTGTGTGTGAATTTACCTATCGTGGATTGTTCCTATCAGTACAGTTATATGTTATGTGGCCTTTTGTATCTGGCCGCATAATATGAGAAAGATCTGATTAATTTTCATTTTATGTTTTTAGTAAGAGGAAAATTACAGAAAAACCAAAGACTCTATGTAGAAACACAAAGCCCTGATAGTTATTATTGCCATAATCTTGAAATAGGAACTACTGTTGAATGACCAGAGAGCCAGAAGCCACTGAAGAAAATGCTGACTTTTCCTGGACCAAACAAAAACCAGAATAATGTCAAAAGGTGAAAAGACAAACCCCAGACTGGAAAATTCTTCAAGGGCAGAGAAAGGGTAGTATGCATCCTAGTTGTACAAAGAGTTCTCATTTATCCATAGGGACAAAGGACATATTCCTGCAGTTCCACAGGGAAGCAATTCACATGGCCAGTAAATGTCAGACATCCGCGGCCTCCCTAATGATTATGCACAGAAATTTGCTCACTATTCAGATAGCATTTGCCCCATCAGATGGGCAGGTCTGTATGTCTGGTGACGACCAGCTCTTGTGAGAATGAAGGAAGAAGATGTCCCAGCAGATGCCCCAGGAGATGTGTTCATAGATACCCCTGTCGCAGGAGCCACAAAGCAGCTCCTACCGAAATGCCCACGTGTGTCCATGTGCCGGGCAGCAGTGATGCTAGGAAGTTACGCCACATATATATGTATTCTATCTATGATAACCAATAGATTCAATAAATCTAAACTTGAAAAATTCCAAAGAGTGATGTTTTGGGGACTTGTCAAATAAACTCAAGGTTAATATGAAAAAAAAATTAAGTGCAAAAATGGCCCCCAATATATTCAAGACATAAGAAGAACAATAATAATAAAAACAAAGAGGAAATTTACTCCGCCCAATAAAATGTATTGCAAAGGAACATACTTGAAAGTGCATGAGATTGGCAAAGAATAAGCGAATAGTTCAGTGGAGTAAAAGTTTGAATTTTGAAACAGATTCTGGTATGTGTGGAAAGGATTCAGATTACTTAGGGGAAAGCACTTCATCATTACAGGGATTGAAATATTATTTATTTGGAAATAAAATCCAGTTATGCTTTTGCTAGGTACCATTCACAAAATTAAATTTGAGATGAATTACTAACTTCAATATTTTGCAAAAGCTTTAAGCATTAGGAGAAAGAAAAACACATAATAATTTCCACAGAAGCCAAAACTACTTTTGAGAAAATGTGAGACTCATAAATATCAAAACACTAGATAAAATAAGGTTTGACCATACGTATTTGTATATCTCAAGATGGAGAAAAATGTGTTATGTGTATGTATTGTGAATTTAGAAAATCAAAAAGAATTAATTAAAAGCCTATTACAAACAAGACGACTTAATAAAATAAAATTTACATGTTGCGATTTAGAAAAATTCACATATAAAATTAATAAATGTCTTATGTAATAACAATAACTATCTAGATTCCATTACACAAATCAAGATTCCATTTTCAATAGCCACAAAATTGTTAAATTATTTGGCATAAAGCTAACAAGAACTCAACAAAGCCTGTTTAACTATGCGATTTAAGCATTAGAACACTCTTAAAACATACATACACAAACGATAGAGAAATGTCAGAGATATTTTCTTGGCCAGAAAGCCACATGATCCTAAGGATTTTATTTTCTCCTAAGTTACTTTATACGTGTGTCATGATCACATTAAAAATAGTCTCATTTTTTTCTTCACCTAGAACAAAATAAGATGATTATAAAATGTTGATGAAACATTAATCGTTCATCAGAAAAAAATGAGGAAACAAATCAAAAGGGAGGGGTAAGTCTACCAGAGATCGAAAATTTTTTTTTATAAATTCTTCATTATCAAGACCATATGGAATTTGTTTATAAGTAAATATAAAACCTCATGAAAAAGAATGGAGAATTCAAAGAGATACCCAAGATTTCTAGAAATTTAGTATTTAAGAAAGATAGCATTTCAAATCACTGGTGAAAATATGCTGCTACTAATGTAGCAGCAGTTAACATGGATGGCATAGCAGCAATTAATAAAGCAAAGCAAACTCAAACAAAAGGTAAATGCCACCAACTAGGTCAAAAGGACACGACAACAAGTAATTACAAGCTATAATACTTCAAATGGGTGATCAATAATGTTTCAATTTTTAAAAAAGCAAAAAAACAAAAAACCTCTTAAACTAGGATAATATCACTAATACAATGATGTGTGAAAAAATGAGATGGAAATGACCAACAAAATGAAATAAAAGTGAACAAAATATATGAACAATCTAATAACACAAAAGGAAATTTAAATTGGCATCAATACTTAATTAGGTGCTTAAAATCCCTCATAGAGAACTATGCATTTAAAATATATTGAAATACAAGACTTCACCTATTAGATTTGCAAAATTTAATTTTTTGATAACACACTTGTTAGTGAGACTGTGGGGATACAGGTATTATAATACACTGTGGTGGAATGCAAATGGTAGAGCCCATAAGGAGCAGAAACTCGCAAAATTTAGCAAAATTATACTTGTATATTTACTATTTAATACTGTAACCCAATATTCAGGAATCTATATCATATGTAACCTTGAAAAATTATAAGGTGAGGTGTCGACAAGATTGTTAATATGACAATACCTATTACTAAGGGTTGGAAACACCCCAAATTTTCATTCATAAGGTTTGCATGAATATTTAGGGTGCATTTTTACAATCATGATTTCTAAACACTGAGTGTAAAATGTTATTGAAAAAACGAACAAACTGAAGACAATGAAGAGATGTACATGTTCATAGAGGAGAAAATAAGTAGGGAAAATATATCAATTCTTCCAAATAAATCTATAAATTTTGTTTATATATAAATAAAAATTGACATTTTTTACGCAATTTGATAAACTACTAATTCTATATTTCATAAGGTTGAGTACAGGCATAGAATGGACCAAACGGCTCTGGTTCTTCTCTGCAAATGGTGTTCATTTCCTTCCATCTTCAGGTAGCTTCCTAATCTAGAATATTCTGATGGCCTCCTAGATCACTTTCCTCTCTTAGAATGTCAGGCACTCGATAGCACGTCTTCTCCTCTTTCTTATCCTGGGATCATCTCCCAAGCCAGGGTGCAGCTGAATCAGCTCTTTCTCCAGCTCTCGGCACCATGCTTGGCATATGGTGGATACAAACAGAGAGAACTGAGGACACAGAGCACAAGACTCTAGAGACAGGCGTGTTACAATGACATTTAGAAAGTGACACCATCTCACTTTTGATCCTGTATTGGTTAGAAGTGAGTCACTAAGTCCAGTCCACACTGCAGGGCAGGGGATTACGTGAGGATGTGTGCAGCAGATGGTGGGGACCACTGGGAGCCCCTGAGGAGTCGCCAACCACACAGACAGAGATGTGGCACTTGAGTCCAAACCTAAATACACACGAAGCCATTGTGAGGTTTTATGGAGGAAAGCAGTATGTGAATGCATGCAATTCCAACTGTCGCATGGTGCAGACAGGGAAAACAGACCAAGAGCAAATGTGACATTTTCAAGATTATATGACAGGAACCAGACCTGTCGTTCGTCGTATTCCATGCTACCTTCCACACCGTCGTGGATTTTATCTCTAGTCTTGTTTATTAGCTGCATGTGACACCGGCCATAGGTTTCAGAGATGTTTTCTCACACATGCCTGATGCCATCCCTAGGAAGAAGATGCTAGAAACAGCCCCACTGTGCAAAAGGGGAGACTGGGGAGGTCTTGAGAGTGACAATGGCTTGTCCAGGGTCACATAAAGTGATAAGAAGCAGGAGCTGGGGATGAACCTACGTGTATCTCCTGCGAGCTGTGACGCTGGCTGCACCCAGGCCTTGCACAGGGGTGTGGTCAGGCAGTGTTGGTGGAAGTGTGGGCAATAGAGAGAGTTCATGGGGAAGGAGGGTCAGCAGACAGGTACCCAGAGGGGCATTTGCAGTCTTGTACACAGAGGAGGGGCTCAGGAAATGAGGTATCAGGAAGTGACTTCACTTCCTTGACGACAGACCCCAACAGAACTCGGAACTCGGTAACCTGGCACCCACATTCTATACACAGCCCCTTCCCCAGCTCACTTGGCCACAGGCAGAGTGAGATGTTGTGCTGTACCCCGAGGTCCCGGGGCCGTAGCCCCAGGAAGCCCTGTGCTGAGAGGCTTGTCCAATGCTTCCAGCGCTGGTTCAGCCCTCGCCCTCGACCCCTGTGGCCGTCTGGGAGGAGGTCCCCAAAGGTAATGTCAGGTGGCCCAGAGGAGGCTGCGCAAGGCCAGGCCAGCACTATGAGCCTCCCTGGGTGACCGCAGCCCCTCCTCCTGAGTGTGTGGGGAACGGGGACATGGGACACCCTCCCAGGGCAGGGGCAGAGGGTGGGGGGTTTATAAACATGTTGGTCCTGGTGTGTTCACACCTCAGGTCTGGCTGGAGGGTGAACGGGGACTGCCGGGGTGGCAACCACCACCCTGTACATTAATCCTGGGCCCTCAGGCTGTCTTCTCATGTCCTCCCTGGGGTTAAGACTGGACTCCAGCCCCTGCCCTCCTTGGGGTTCACGGTGCTGTCACTGTGTGTCTCTCCCCTGTCCTGTCCTAGAGTGAAGACACATCTTCATTGAGCTCGGATGCCACCCACATGGTGTCTCCTGTCCCGGCACGCACCCTGAAGAAGCGGGTGGAGCACCTGGTGCCTGCTGTCTTGGGTGGTTACCGATCTTATGTCCACCTGTTTCTGTCAAGCTACAAGAACTTTGCCAGTCCCCGGCATGTGCTGCACCTGCTTTTCCTCAGGTGAGCACTCAGGCCCTGGATCACGCAGTGTCACTAGGCCGCCTCCCAGCTGTGAGTCTTAGGACTGTCACCACACCCCTCTGAGCCTCAGTTTCCTCCTGTGTTCAGTGGGTGGTCACAGGAACAAGCTCCAGTGGGTCCCCCATGGAAAGTGCTGCTCCTGAGTCCAGCCCTGTGGAAGGTCTGCTGGAGGGGCCACGGTCGTCCTCATTCAGGATTCCTGACACCCCCACGAGGAAGTCTCTGTCACCCCCTCACTGACCTCATTGACTTGGGCTTCACTGTTTTCACATTTTTACAGGAAATTTGAGATTCTATCTGTAGGCTTCTGGGTGTATTCAAAGCAGGGAGACCAGAGGCGGGCTGAGCGGCTTCAGGTGCACCCAGATATCTTGGGAGGAGTTGGTTGGGGTTCATTCCTTCAACAATCATACGGGAAACCACACTATGTGCAGTCGCTTTCTGGGCACTGACCATAATCCAATGAACCGAGGAGACTGCATTCCCTGCCCTCCTGGGCTTCCATTCTAGTCAGAGGTGAGACAGTCAGAGTAGACATGAGAAGCAAGTAGTGCCACCATATGGTAGATTTGACACACTCCTGACCTCCTCTAGGTATGGAAACATGATTTCTGATTGTGACGGGGATGGCGAATCCCTGGAGCAGCTAAAATGGTAAGTGGGGTTTAGGTGCAGAAGGAGGGGCTCCCATCTCCACACAACTGCGTGTGGTCTGCGGGGGCCTGTGGGTGGGGGGCTGGCAGAACTCTGGCTCTCACACATCTTATGATTCCTGCTACAGGGCTGAGGGCTCAAGGCTTTCCCTGCAGGGACAGGAGTCAAGACGGCTGGGGATGTGGTCTCAGGCAACATAGGGTGTGCGAGAGCCTGGAGAGCAGAGGGAGTCCAGAGAGAATCCATCCCTACGCCCTCCCACCCAGCCCTGCCGACACTTCCAGAGCCCGTGCTGAGCCAGAGCAGGAGGTGTGCAGAGCATCCCGCTCACACTCGGGGCTGGAGCCTCCATGGGGATGCTAGGCTGGTGCTGAGGGTGCAGAGTGTGGTCAGGGCCAAGAGATTGCTGTCACTGGGAAAAGGATATGCAGATTTTCATGCAGACACTTGGGCAGCACATTCACGTGTGAGCTCAAGTTTGGGCTTTTCCAAGGGCCCTGGGTAGGCCAGGGGAGCAGCGCCTCCCTCTGTTTCCTCATTTATCAGATATTGCTGGACACCTCCTGTGTGCCAGTGAGTAATGCCCAGAGCAGACAGCACCCTCCTGGGGTGGACAGGTCATTCCAGCAGGGATGGGGCAGTGACACAGACAGAGGAGGTTGTCAGGTTTCCCTGAAGAAGGGAAACGTGCTCACATCAGTGGTTGAAGGCTCCTCCCATGGAGGCTTTTGCCAGCCCCTCCTTGGCTGCCAGACCCATCTGTGCCAGAACTGCCATACTGGGGGTGGACATTGGATGGGCTGGTCTATGGACAGGCACAGGCAGAGGGTACAAGACTGCAGCTCATTCAGGGGAGCCTTGGGAGGGCAGCATAAAGGGATAGGCCAGGCCTCTGATGCTGTTGCCCACCTGTCTCCCACAGTGCCATGTCCTCTGTCTTAAAGATCTGGCTGGAATTCTATTCCACCGATTTCCACGAGCCTCCTGAATTTCATACTTTGAAGTTTCTTTCGGCCTATGTACATATCAGTATGAGAGGTTCAGAGGTGGAGCGTAAGGCTGATCTTCTTCTGGCGCAGCTGGAGAAGCCGGAGCACCTGGAGCCTAGTGAGGCGGAGACTGAGGGTGAGGAGGAAGAGGGTGGGTGCCTGTGCAGGTTTGGGGAGGGGCCTGGGCTGGGCCACACAGAGCAGAGTTTCCAGAAGCAGGCTGGGGACAGGGGCACTGAGTACTCAGAACAATCATACAGTGTCCTGCAGTTTGGGGAGACTTCCTGAGGCTGGGACTCTGGACTTGGGCTTCTAGAAAGACAGTGTCATTGGATGAGACATAGAAACTCACATTGATATTTTCAATTGTTGTCTCTCCAGTTCCAGATTCCGCCCAGGCTGAACAACTGTCCCAAGAGCTGCTGCCATGTTCGGCTCGAGTTCCAGCTCCAGCTCCACCTCCACTGCCAGAGGCAGAGCGAGATCAAGATCCAGAGCCCAAGCCAGAGCAAGACGTAGAGCAGGAGCAAGAGCCAGAGCAAGAGGTAGAGCAGGAACAAGATCCAGAGCAAGAGGTAGAGCAGGAACAAGATCCAGAGCAAGTGGTAGATCAGACGCAAGATCCAGAGCAGGAGCAACAGAAAGATCAAGAGAAAGTTCAGGAGAAAGAGCAAGAGAAAGAGCAGGAGAAAGATCAAGATCCAGAGGTAGAGCTAGAGCAACCTGACATAACCGTTCCTGAAACATCAGAAGAATTAGAAGAAACACCAGCACCCAGGGGAGCCCTGGCTCCAGAGCTCCCACAAACACCCTCACCAGTCCCCACTCCAGATCTGTTCTTGCCCTTCCTTGACGCTGTGCTTCTCCTCATTTTTGTCTGTGTCCTGCATCTCCTCAAATTTTTTCATCTTTTATTTTCAATAATATCCCTTGTAGAAAAAAAGTGTTTCTAATATTTTCAAAATTACCATTCAGTGGCATTAAGTACATTTTTAATATGGCGCAACCCTTACCACCATCTAGTGATCGAACAGCTTCATCGACTCTGTAGTCATTAAGCTGTCACTCCCCATCCCGCCTCTCCCTGTGCCTGACTACCACTCCATTTTCTGTGTGTGTGAATTTACCTATCGTGGATTGTTCCTATCAGTACAGTTATATGTTATGTGGCCTTTTGTATCTGGCCGCATAATATGAGAAAGATCTGATTAATTTTCATTTTATGTTTTTAGTAAGAGGAAAATTACAGAAAAACCAAAGACTCTATGTAGAAACACAAAGCCCTGATAGTTATTATTGCCATAATCTTGAAATAGGAACTACTGTTGAATGACCAGAGAGCCAGAAGCCACTGAAGAAAATGCTGACTTTTCCTGGACCAAACAAAAACCAGAATAATGTCAAAAGGTGAAAAGACAAACCCCAGACTGGAAAATTCTTCAAGGGCAGAGAAAGGGTAGTATGCATCCTAGTTGTACAAAGAGTTCTCATTTATCCATAGGGACAAAGGACATATTCCTGCAGTTCCACAGGGAAGCAATTCACATGGCCAGTAAATGTCAGACATCCGCGGCCTCCCTAATGATTATGCACAGAAATTTGCTCACTATTCAGATAGCATTTGCCCCATCAGATGGGCAGGTCTGTATGTCTGGTGACGACCAGCTCTTGTGAGAATGAAGGAAGAAGAGGTCCCAGCAGATGCCCCAGGAGATGTGTTCATAGATACCCCTGTCGCAGGAGCCACAAAGCAGCTCCTACCGAAATGCCCACGTGTGTCCATGTGCCGGGCAGCAGTGATGCTAGGAAGTTACGCCACATATATATGTATTCTATCTATGATAACCAATAGATTCAATAAATCTAAACTTGAAAAATTCCAAAGAGTGATGTTTTGGGGACTTGTCAAATAAACTCAAGGTTAATATGAAAAAAAAATTAAGTGCAAAAATGGCCCCCAATATATTCAAGACATAAGAAGAACAATAATAATAAAAACAAAGAGGAAATTTACTCCGCCCAATAAAATGTATTGCAAAGGAACATACTTGAAAGTGCATGAGATTGGCAAAGAATAAGCGAATAGTTCAGTGGAGTAAAAGTTTGAATTTTGAAACAGATTCTGGTATGTGTGGAAAGGATTCAGATTACTTAGGGGAAAGCACTTCATCATTACAGGGATTGAAATATTATTTATTTGGAAATAAAATCCAGTTATGCTTTTGCTAGGTACCATTCACAAAATTAAATTTGAGATGAATTACTAACTTCAATATTTTGCAAAAGCTTTAAGCATTAGGAGAAAGAAAAACACATAATAATTTCCACAGAAGCCAAAACTACTTTTGAGAAAATGTGAGACTCATAAATATCAAAACACTAGATAAAATAAGGTTTGACCATACGTATTTGTATATCTCAAGATGGAGAAAAATGTGTTATGTGTATGTATTGTGAATTTAGAAAATCAAAAAGAATTAATTAAAAGCCTATTACAAACAAGACGACTTAATAAAATAAAATTTACATGTTGCGATTTAGAAAAATTCACATATAAAATTAATAAATGTCTTATGTAATAACAATAACTATCTAGATTCCATTACACAAATCAAGATTCCATTTTCAATAGCCACAAAATTGTTAAATTATTTGGCATAAAGCTAACAAGAACTCAACAAAGCCTGTTTAACTATGCGATTTAAGCATTAGAACACTCTTAAAACATACATACACAAACGATAGAGAAATGTCAGAGATATTTTCTTGGCCAGAAAGCCACATGATCCTAAGGATTTTATTTTCTCCTAAGTTACTTTATACGTGTGTCATGATCACATTAAAAATAGTCTCATTTGTTTCTTCACCTAGAACAAAATAAGATGATTATAAAATGTTGATGAAACATTAATCGTTCATCAGAAAAAAATGAGGAAACAAATCAAAAGGGAGGGGTAAGTCTACCAGAGATCGAAAATTTTTTTTTATAAATTCTTCATTATCAAGACCATATGGAATTTGTTTATAAGTAAATATAAAACCTCATGAAAAAGAATGGAGAATTCAAAGAGATACCCAAGATTTCTAGAAATTTAGTATTTAAGAAAGATAGCATTTCAAATCACTGGTGAAAATATGCTGCTACTAATGTAGCAGCAGTTAACATGGATGGCATAGCAGCAATTAATAAAGCAAAGCAAACTCAAACAAAAGGTAAATGCCACCAACTAGGTCAAAAGGACACGACAACAAGTAATTACAAGCTATAATACTTCAAATGGGTGATCAATAATGTTTCAATTTTTAAAAAAGCAAAAAAACAAAAAACCTCTTAAACTAGGATAATATCACTAATACAATGATGTGTGAAAAAATGAGATGGAAATGACCAACAAAATGAAATAAAAGTGAACAAAATATATGAACAATCTAATAACACAAAAGGAAATTTAAATTGGCATCAATACTTAATTAGGTGCTTAAAATCCCTCATAGAGAACTATGCATTTAAAATATATTGAAATACAAGACTTCACCTATTAGATTTGCAAAATTTAATTTTTTGATAACACACTTGTTAGTGAGACTGTGGGGATACAGGTATTATAATACACTGTGGTGGAATGCAAATGGTAGAGCCCATAAGGAGCAGAAACTCGCAAAATTTAGCAAAATTATACTTGTATATTTACTATTTAATACTGTAACCCAATATTCAGGAATCTATATCATATGTAACCTTGAAAAATTATAAGGTGAGGTGTCGACAAGATTGTTAATATGACAATACCTATTACTAAGGGTTGGAAACACCCCAAATTTTCATTCATAAGGTTTGCATGAATAATTAGGGTGCATTTTTACAATCATGATTTCTAAACACTGAGTGTAAAATGTTATTGAAAAAACGAACAAACTGAAGACAATGAAGAGATGTACATGTTCATAGAGGAGAAAATAAGTAGGGAAAATATATCAATTCTTCCAAATAAATCTATAAATTTTGTTTATATATAAATAAAAATTGACATTTTTTACGCAATTTGATAAACTACTAATTCTATATTTCATAAGGTTGAGTACAGGCATAGAATGGACCAAACGGCTCTGGTTCTTCTCTGCAAATGGTGTTCATTTCCTTCCATCTTCAGGTAGCTTCCTAATCTAGAATATTCTGATGGCCTCCTAGATCACTTTCCTCTCTTAGAATGTCAGGCACTCGATAGCACGTCTTCTCCTCTTTCTTATCCTGGGATCATCTCCCAAGCCAGGGTGCAGCTGAATCAGCTCTTTCTCCAGCTCTCGGCACCATGCTTGGCATATGGTGGATACAAACAGAGAGAACTGAGGACACAGAGCACAAGACTCTAGAGACAGGCGTGTTACAATGACATTTAGAAAGTGACACCATCTCACTTTTGATCCTGTATTGGTTAGAAGTGAGTCACTAAGTCCAGTCCACACTGCAGGGCAGGGGATTACGTGAGGATGTGTGCAGCAGATGGTGGGGACCACTGGGAGCCCCTGAGGAGTCGCCAACCACACAGACAGAGATGTGGCACTTGAGTCCAAACCTAAATACACACGAAGCCATTGTGAGGTTTTATGGAGGAAAGCAGTATGTGAATGCATGCAATTCCAACTGTCGCATGGTGCAGACAGGGAAAACAGACCAAGAGCAAATGTGACATTTTCAAGATTATATGACAGGAACCAGACCTGTCGTTCGTCGTATTCCATGCTACCTTCCACACCGTCGTGGATTTTATCTCTAGTCTTGTTTATTAGCTGCATGTGACACCGGCCATAGGTTTCAGAGATGTTTTCTCACACATGCCTGATGCCATCCCTAGGAAGAAGATGCTAGAAACAGCCCCACTGTGCAAAAGGGGAGACTGGGGAGGTCTTGAGAGTGACAATGGCTTGTCCAGGGTCACATAAAGTGATAAGAAGCAGGAGCTGGGGATGAACCTACGTGTATCTCCTGCGAGCTGTGACGCTGGCTGCACCCAGGCCTTGCACAGGGGTGTGGTCAGGCAGTGTTGGTGGAAGTGTGGGCAATAGAGAGAGTTCATGGGGAAGGAGGGTCAGCAGACAGGTACCCAGAGGGGCATTTGCAGTCTTGTACACAGAGGAGGGGCTCAGGAAATGAGGTATCAGGAAGTGACTTCACTTCCTTGACGACAGACCCCAACAGAACTCGGAACTCGGTAACCTGGCACCCACATTCTATACACAGCCCCTTCCCCAGCTCACTTGGCCACAGGCAGAGTGAGATGTTGTGCTGTACCCCGAGGTCCCGGGGCCGTAGCCCCAGGAAGCCCTGTGCTGAGAGGCTTGTCCAATGCTTCCAGCGCTGGTTCAGCCCTCGCCCTCGACCCCTGTGGCCGTCTGGGAGGAGGTCCCCAAAGGTAATGTCAGGTGGCCCAGAGGAGGCTGCGCAAGGCCAGGCCAGCACTATGAGCCTCCCTGGGTGACCGCAGCCCCTCCTCCTGAGTGTGTGGGGAACGGGGACATGGGACACCCTCCCAGGGCAGGGGCAGAGGGTGGGGGGTTTATAAACATGTTGGTCCTGGTGTGTTCACACCTCAGGTCTGGCTGGAGGGTGAACGGGGACTGCCGGGGTGGCAACCACCACCCTGTACATTAATCCTGGGCCCTCAGGCTGTCTTCTCATGTCCTCCCTGGGGTTAAGACTGGACTCCAGCCCCTGCCCTCCTTGGGGTTCACGGTGCTGTCACTGTGTGTCTCTCCCCTGTCCTGTCCTAGAGTGAAGACACATCTTCATTGAGCTCGGATGCCACCCACATGGTGTCTCCTGTCCCGGCACGCACCCTGAAGAAGCGGGTGGAGCACCTGGTGCCTGCTGTCTTGGGTGGTTACCGATCTTATGTCCACCTGTTTCTGTCAAGCTACAAGAACTTTGCCAGTCCCCGGCATGTGCTGCACCTGCTTTTCCTCAGGTGAGCACTCAGGCCCTGGATCACGCAGTGTCACTAGGCCGCCTCCCAGCTGTGAGTCTTAGGACTGTCACCACACCCCTCTGAGCCTCAGTTTCCTCCTGTGTTCAGTGGGTGGTCACAGGAACAAGCTCCAGTGGGTCCCCCATGGAAAGTGCTGCTCCTGAGTCCAGCCCTGTGGAAGGTCTGCTGGAGGGGCCACGGTCGTCCTCATTCAGGATTCCTGACACCCCCACGAGGAAGTCTCTGTCACCCCCTCACTGACCTCATTGACTTGGGCTTCACTGTTTTCACATTTTTACAGGAAATTTGAGATTCTATCTGTAGGCTTCTGGGTGTATTCAAAGCAGGGAGACCAGAGGCGGGCTGAGCGGCTTCAGGTGCACCCAGATATCTTGGGAGGAGTTGGTTGGGGTTCATTCCTTCAACAATCATACGGGAAACCACACTATGTGCAGTCGCTTTCTGGGCACTGACCATAATCCAATGAACCGAGGAGACTGCATTCCCTGCCCTCCTGGGCTTCCATTCTAGTCAGAGGTGAGACAGTCAGAGTAGACATGAGAAGCAAGTAGTGCCACCATATGGTAGATTTGACACACTCCTGACCTCCTCTAGGTATGGAAACATGATTTCTGATTGTGACGGGGATGGCGAATCCCTGGAGCAGCTAAAATGGTAAGTGGGGTTTAGGTGCAGAAGGAGGGGCTCCCATCTCCACACAACTGCGTGTGGTCTGCGGGGGCCTGTGGGTGGGGGGCTGGCAGAACTCTGGCTCTCACACATCTTATGATTCCTGCTACAGGGCTGAGGGCTCAAGGCTTTCCCTGCAGGGACAGGAGTCAAGACGGCTGGGGATGTGGTCTCAGGCAACATAGGGTGTGCGAGAGCCTGGAGAGCAGAGGGAGTCCAGAGAGAATCCATCCCTACGCCCTCCCACCCAGCCCTGCCGACACTTCCAGAGCCCGTGCTGAGCCAGAGCAGGAGGTGTGCAGAGCATCCCGCTCACACTCGGGGCTGGAGCCTCCATGGGGATGCTAGGCTGGTGCTGAGGGTGCAGAGTGTGGTCAGGGCCAAGAGATTGCTGTCACTGGGAAAAGGATATGCAGATTTTCATGCAGACACTTGGGCAGCACATTCACGTGTGAGCTCAAGTTTGGGCTTTTCCAAGGGCCCTGGGTAGGCCAGGGGAGCAGCGCCTCCCTCTGTTTCCTCATTTATCAGATATTGCTGGACACCTCCTGTGTGCCAGTGAGTAATGCCCAGAGCAGACAGCACCCTCCTGGGGTGGACAGGTCATTCCAGCAGGGATGGGGCAGTGACACAGACAGAGGAGGTTGTCAGGTTTCCCTGAAGAAGGGAAACGTGCTCACATCAGTGGTTGAAGGCTCCTCCCATGGAGGCTTTTGCCAGCCCCTCCTTGGCTGCCAGACCCATCTGTGCCAGAACTGCCATACTGGGGGTGGACATTGGATGGGCTGGTCTATGGACAGGCACAGGCAGAGGGTACAAGACTGCAGCTCATTCAGGGGAGCCTTGGGAGGGCAGCATAAAGGGATAGGCCAGGCCTCTGATGCTGTTGCCCACCTGTCTCCCACAGTGCCATGTCCTCTGTCTTAAAGATCTGGCTGGAATTCTATTCCACCGATTTCCACGAGCCTCCTGAATTTCATACTTTGAAGTTTCTTTCGGCCTATGTACATATCAGTATGAGAGGTTCAGAGGTGGAGCGTAAGGCTGATCTTCTTCTGGCGCAGCTGGAGAAGCCGGAGCACCTGGAGCCTAGTGAGGCAGAGACTGAGGGTGAGGAGGAAGAGGGTGGGTGCCTGTGCAGGTTTGGGGAGGGGCCTGGGCTGGGCCACACAGAGCAGAGTTTCCAGAAGCAGGCTGGGGACAGGGGCACTGAGTACTCAGAACAATCATACAGTGTCCTGCAGTTTGGGGAGACTTCCTGAGGCTGGGACTCTGGACTTGGGCTTCTAGAAAGACAGTGTCATTGGATGAGACATAGAAACTCACATTGATATTTTCAATTGTTGTCTCTCCAGTTCCAGATTCCGCCCAGGCTGAACAACTGTCCCAAGAGCTGCTGCCATGTTCGGCTCGAGTTCCAGCTCCAGCTCCACGTCCACTGCCAGAGGCAGAGCGAGATCAAGATCCAGAGCCCAAGCCAGAGCAAGACGTAGAGCAGGAGCAAGAGCCAGAGCAAGAGGTAGAGCAGGAACAAGATCCAGAGCAAGAGGTAGAGCAGGAACAAGATCCAGAGCAAGTGGTAGATCAGACGCAAGATCCAGAGCAGGAGCAACAGAAAGATCAAGAGAAAGTTCAGGAGAAAGAGCAAGAGAAAGAGCAGGAGAAAGATCAAGATCCAGAGGTAGAGCTAGAGCAACCTGACATAACCGTTCCTGAAACATCAGAAGAATTAGAAGAAACACCAGCACCCAGGGGAGCCCTGGCTCCAGAGCTCCCACAAACACCCTCACCAGTCCCCACTCCAGATCTGTTCTTGCCCTTCCTTGACGCTGTGCTTCTCCTCATTTTTGTCTGTGTCCTGCATCTCCTCAAATTTTTTCATCTTTTATTTTCAATAATATCCCTTGTAGAAAAAAAGTGTTTCTAATATTTTCAAAATTACCATTCAGTGGCATTAAGTACATTTTTAATATGGCGCAACCCTTACCACCATCTAGTGATCGAACAGCTTCATCGACTCTGTAGTCATTAAGCTGTCACTCCCCATCCCGCCTCTCCCTGTGCCTGACTACCACTCCATTTTCTGTGTGTGTGAATTTACCTATCGTGGATTGTTCCTATCAGTACAGTTATATGTTATGTGGCCTTTTGTATCTGGCCGCATAATATGAGAAAGATCTGATTAATTTTCATTTTATGTTTTTAGTAAGAGGAAAATTACAGAAAAACCAAAGACTCTATGTAGAAACACAAAGCCCTGATAGTTATTATTGCCATAATCTTGAAATAGGAACTACTGTTGAATGACCAGAGAGCCAGAAGCCACTGAAGAAAATGCTGACTTTTCCTGGACCAAACAAAAACCAGAATAATGTCAAAAGGTGAAAAGACAAACCCCAGACTGGAAAATTCTTCAAGGGCAGAGAAAGGGTAGTATGCATCCTAGTTGTACAAAGAGTTCTCATTTATCCATAGGGACAAAGGACATATTCCTGCAGTTCCACAGGGAAGCAATTCACATGGCCAGTAAATGTCAGACATCCGCGGCCTCCCTAATGATTATGCACAGAAATTTGCTCACTATTCAGATAGCATTTGCCCCATCAGATGGGCAGGTCTGTATGTCTGGTGACGACCAGCTCTTGTGAGAATGAAGGAAGAAGAGGTCCCAGCAGATGCCCCAGGAGATGTGTTCATAGATACCCCTGTCGCAGGAGCCACAAAGCAGCTCCTACCGAAATGCCCACGTGTGTCCATGTGCCGGGCAGCAGTGATGCTAGGAAGTTACGCCACATATATATGTATTCTATCTATGATAACCAATAGATTCAATAAATCTAAACTTGAAAAATTCCAAAGAGTGATGTTTTGGGGACTTGTCAAATAAACTCAAGGTTAATATGAAAAAAAAATTAAGTGCAAAAATGGCCCCCAATATATTCAAGACATAAGAAGAACAATAATAATAAAAACAAAGAGGAAATTTACTCCGCCCAATAAAATGTATTGCAAAGGAACATACTTGAAAGTGCATGAGATTGGCAAAGAATAAGCGAATAGTTCAGTGGAGTAAAAGTTTGAATTTTGAAACAGATTCTGGTATGTGTGGAAAGGATTCAGATTACTTAGGGGAAAGCACTTCATCATTACAGGGA
Organism: Cynocephalus volans; assembly: GCF_027409185.1. NCBI lineage: Eukaryota > Metazoa > Chordata > Mammalia > Dermoptera > Cynocephalidae > Cynocephalus > Cynocephalus volans. The sequence continues at coordinate 7,594,110 of NW_026902463.1, read as the reverse complement.
TTGAAATATTATTTATTTGGAAATAAAATCCAGTTATGCTTTTGCTAGGTACCATTCACAAAATTAAATTTGAGATGAATTACTAACTTCAATATTTTGCAAAAGCTTTAAGCATTAGGAGAAAGAAAAACACATAATAATTTCCACAGAAGCCAAAACTACTTTTGAGAAAATGTGAGACTCATAAATATCAAAACACTAGATAAAATAAGGTTTGACCATACGTATTTGTATATCTCAAGATGGAGAAAAATGTGTTATGTGTATGTATTGTGAATTTAGAAAATCAAAAAGAATTAATTAAAAGCCTATTACAAACAAGACGACTTAATAAAATAAAATTTACATGTTGCGATTTAGAAAAATTCACATATAAAATTAATAAATGTCTTATGTAATAACAATAACTATCTAGATTCCATTACACAAATCAAGATTCCATTTTCAATAGCCACAAAATTGTTAAATTATTTGGCATAAAGCTAACAAGAACTCAACAAAGCCTGTTTAACTATGCGATTTAAGCATTAGAACACTCTTAAAACATACATACACAAACGATAGAGAAATGTCAGAGATATTTTCTTGGCCAGAAAGCCACATGATCCTAAGGATTTTATTTTCTCCTAAGTTACTTTATACGTGTGTCATGATCACATTAAAAATAGTCTCATTTGTTTCTTCACCTAGAACAAAATAAGATGATTATAAAATGTTGATGAAACATTAATCGTTCATCAGAAAAAAATGAGGAAACAAATCAAAAGGGAGGGGTAAGTCTACCAGAGATCGAAAATTTTTTTTTATAAATTCTTCATTATCAAGACCATATGGAATTTGTTTATAAGTAAATATAAAACCTCATGAAAAAGAATGGAGAATTCAAAGAGATACCCAAGATTTCTAGAAATTTAGTATTTAAGAAAGATAGCATTTCAAATCACTGGTGAAAATATGCTGCTACTAATGTAGCAGCAGTTAACATGGATGGCATAGCAGCAATTAATAAAGCAAAGCAAACTCAAACAAAAGGTAAATGCCACCAACTAGGTCAAAAGGACACGACAAAAAGTAATTACAAGCTATAATACTTCAAATGGGTGATCAATAATGTTTCAATTTTTAAAAAAGCAAAAAAACAAAAAACCTCTTAAACTAGGATAATATCACTAATACAATGATGTGTGAAAAAATGAGATGGAAATGACCAACAAAATGAAATAAAAGTGAACAAAATATATGAACAATCTAATAACACAAAAGGAAATTTAAATTGGCATCAATACTTAATTAGGTGCTTAAAATCCCTCATAGAGAACTATGCATTTAAAATATATTGAAATACAAGACTTCACCTATTAGATTTGCAAAATTTAATTTTTTGATAACAAACTTGTTAGTGAGACTGTGGGGATACAGGTATTATAATACACTGTGGTGGAATGCCAATGGTAGAGCCCGTAAGGAGCAGAAACTCGCAAAATTTAGCAAAATTATACTTGTATATTTACTATTTAATACTGTAACCCAATATTCAGGAATCTATATCATATGTAACCTTGAAAAATTATAAGGTGAGGTGTCGACAAGATTGTTAATATGACAATACCTATTACTAAGGGTTGGAAACACCCCAAATTTTCATTCATAAGGTTTGCATGAATAATTAGGGTGCATTTTTACAATCATGATTTCTAAACACTGAGTGTAAAATGTTATTGAGAAAACGAACAAACTGAAGACAATGAAGAAATGTACATGTTCATAGAGGAGAAAATAAGTAGGGAAAATATATCAATTCTTCCAAATAAATCTATAAATTTTGTTTATATATAAATAAAAATTGACATTTTTTACGCAATTTGATAAACTACTAATTCTATATTTCATAAGGTTGAGTACAGGCATAGAATGGACCAAACGGCTCTGGTTCTTCTCTGCAAATGGTGTTCATTTCCTTCCATCTTCAGGTAGCTTCCTAATCTAGAATATTCTCATGGCCTCCTAGATCACTTTCCTCTCTTAGAATGTCAGGCACTCGATAGCACGTCTTCTCCTCTTTCTTATCCTGGGATCATCTCCCAAGCCAGGGTGCAGCTGAATCAGCTCTTTCTCCAGCTCTCGGCACCATGCTTGGCATATGGTGGATACAAACAGAGAGAACTGAGGACACAGAGCACAAGACTCTAGAGACAGGCGTGTTACAATGACATTTAGAAAGTGACACCTTCTCACTTTTGATCCTGTATTGGTTAGAAGTGAGTCACTAAGTCCAGTCCACACTGCAGGGCAGGGGATTACGTGAGGATGTGTGCAGCAGATGGTGGGGACCACTGGGAGCCCCTGAGGAGTCGCCAACCACACAGACAGAGATGTGGCACTTGAGTCCAAACCTAAATACACACGAAGCCATTGTGAGGTGTTATGGAGGAAAGCAGTATGTGAATGCATGAAATTCCAACTGTCGCATGGTGCAGACAGGGAAAACAGACCAAGAGCAAAAGTGACATTTTCAAGATTATATGACAGGAACCAGACCTGTCGTTCGTCGTATTCCATGCTACCTTCCACACCGTCGTGGATTTTATCTCTAGTCTTGTTTATTAGCTGCATGTGACACCGGCCATAGGTTTCAGAGATGTTTTCTCACACATGCCTGATGCCATCCCTAGAAAGAAGATGCTAGAAACAGCCCCACTGTGCAAAAGGGGAGACTGGGGAGGTCTTGAGAGTGACAATGGCTTGTCCAGGGTCACATAAAGTGATAAGAAGCAGGAGCTGGGGATGAACCTACGTGTATCTCCTCCGAGCTGTGACGCTGGCTGCACCCAGGCCTTGCACAGGGGTGTGGTCAGGCAGTGTTGGTGGAAGTGTGGGCAATAGAGAGAGTTCATGGGGAAGGAGGGTCAGCAGACAGGTACCCAGAGGGGCATTTGCAGTCTTGTACACAGAGGAGGGGCTCAGGAAATGAGGTATCAGGAAGTGACTTCACTTCCTTGACGACAGACCCCAACAGAACTCGGAACTCGGTAACCTGGCACCCACATTCTATACACAGCCCCTTCCCCAGCTCACTTGGCCACAGGCAGAGTGAGATGTTGTGCTGTACCCCGAGGTCCCGGGGCCGTAGCCCCAGGAAGCCCTGTGCTGAGAGGCTTGTCCAATGCTTCCAGCGCTGGTTCAGCCCTCGCCCTCGACCCCTGTGGCCGTCTGGGAGGAGGTCCCCAAAGGTAATGTCAGGTGGCCCAGAGGAGGCTGCGCAAGGCCAGGCCAGCACTATGAGCCTCCCTGGGTGACCGCAGCCCCTCCTCCTGAGTGTGTGGGGAACCGGGACATGGGACACCCTCCCAGGGCAGGGTCAGAGGGTGGGGGGTTTATAAACCTGCTGGTCCTGGTGTGTTCACACCTCAGGTCTGGCTGGAGGGTGAACGGGGAATGACGGGGTGGCAACCACCACCCTGTACATTAATCCTGGGCCCACAGGCTGTCTTCTCATGTCCTCCCTGGGGTTAAGACTGGCCTTCAGCCCCTGCCCTCCTTGGGGTTCACGGTGCTGTCACTGTGTATCTCTCCCCTGTCCTGTCCTAGAGTGAAGACACATCTTCATTGAGCTCGGATGCCACCCACATGGTGTCTCCTGTCCCGGCACGCACCCTGAAGAAGCGGGTGGAGCACCTGGTGCCTGCTGTCTTGGGTGGTTACCGATCTTATGTCCACCTGTTTCTGTCAAGCTACAAGAACTTTGCCAGTCCCCGGCATGTGCTGCACCTGCTTTTCCTCAGGTGAGCACTCAGGCCCTGGATCACACAGTGTCACTAGGCCGCCTCCCAGCTGTGAGTCTTAGGACTGTCACCACACCCCTCTGAGCCTCAGTTTCCTCCTGTGTTCAGTGGGTGTCCACAGGAACAAGCTCCAGTGGGTCCCCCATGGAAAGTGCTGCTCCTGAGTCCAGCCCTGTGGAAGGTCTGCTGGAGGGGCCACGGTCGTCCTCATTCAGGATTCCTGACACCCCCACGAGGAAGTCTCTGTCACCCCCTCACTGACCTCATTGACTTGGGCTTCACTGTTTTCACATTTTTACAGGAAATTTGAGATTCTATCTGTAGGCTTCTGGGTGTATTCAAAGCAGGGAGACCAGAGGCGGGCAGAGCGGCTTCAGGTGCACCCAGATATCTTGGGAGGAGTTGGTTGGGGTTCATTCCTTCAACAATCATACGTGAAGCCACACTATGTGCAGTCGCTTTCTGGGCACTGACCATAATCCAATGAACCGAGGAGACTGCATTCCCTGCCCTCCTGGGCTTCCATTCTAGTCAGAGGTGAGACAGTCAGAGTAGACATGAGAAGCAAGTAGTGCCACCATATGGTAGATTTGACACACTCCTGACCTCCTCTAGGTATGGAAACATGATTTCTGATTGTGACGGGGATGGCGAATCCCTGGAGCAGCTAAAATGGTAAGTGGGGTTTAGGTGCAGAAGGAGGGGCTCCCATCTCCACACAACTGCGTGTGGTCTGCGGGGGCCTGTGGGTGGGGGGCTGGCAGAACTCTGGCTCTCACACATCTTATGATTCCTGCTACAGGGCTGAGGGCTCAAGGCTTTCCCTGCAGGGACAGGAGTCAAGACGGCTGGGGATGTGGTCTCAGGCAACATAGGGTGTGCGAGAGCCTGGAGAGCAGAGGGAGTCCAGAGAGAATCCATCCCTACGCCCTCCCACCCAGCCCTGCCCACACACCCAGAGCCCGTGCTGAGCCAGAGCAGGAGGTGTGCAGAGCATCCCGCTCACACTCGGGGCTGGAGCCTCCATGGGGATGCTAGGCTGGTGCTGAGGGTGCAGAGTGTGGTCAGGGCCAAGAGATTGCTGTCACTGGGAAAAGGATATGCAGATTTTCATGCAGACACTTGGGCAGCACATTCACGTGTGAGCTCAAGTTTGGGCTTTTCCAAGGGCCCTGGGTAGGCCAGGGGAGCAGCGCCTCCCTCTGTTTCCTCATTTATCAGATATTGCTGGACACCTCCTGTGTGCCAGTGAGTAATGGCCAGAGCAGACAGCACCCTCCTGGGGTGGACAGGTCATTCAAGCAGGGATGGGGCAGTGACACAGACAGAGGAGGTTGTCAGGTTTCCCTGAAGAAGGGAAACGTGCTCACATCAGTGGTTGAAGGCTCCTCCCATGGAGGCTTTTGCCAGCCCCTCCTTGGCTGCCAGGCCCATCTGTGCCAGAACTGCCATACTGGGGGTGGACATTGGATGGGCTGGTCTATGGACAGGCACAGGCAGAGGGTACAAGACTGCAGCTCATTCAGGGGAGCCTTGGGAGGGCAGCATAAAGGGATAGGCCAGGCCTCTGATGCTGTTGCCCACCTGTCTCCCACAGTGCCATGTCCTCTGTCTTAAAGATCTGGCTGGAATTCTATTCCACCGATTTCCACGAGCCTCCTGAATTTCATTCTTTGAAGTTTCTTTTGGCCTATGTACATATCAGTATGAGAGGTTCAGAGGTGGAGCGTAAGGCTGATCTTCTTCTGGCGCAGCTGGAGAAGCCGGAGCACCTGGAGCCTAGTGAGGCGGAGACTGAGGGTGAGGAGGAAGAGGGTGGGTGCCTGTGCGGGTTTGGGGAGGGGCCTGGGCTGGGCCACACAGAGCAGAGTTTCCAGAAGCAGGCTGGGGACAGGGGCACTGAGTACTCAGAACAATCATACAGTGTCCTGCAGTTTGGGGAGACTTCCTGAGGCTGGGACTCTGGACTTGGGCTTCTAGAAAGACAGTGTCATTGGATGAGACATAGAAACTCACATTGATATTTTCAATTGTTGTCTCTCCAGTTCCAGATTCCGCCCAGGCTGAACAACTCTCCCAAGAGCTGCTGCCATGTTTGGCTCGAGTTCCAGCTCCAGCTCCACCTCCACTGCCAGAGGCAGAGCGAGATCAAGATCCAGAGCCCAAGCCAGAGCAAGACGTAGAGCAGGAGCAAGATCCAGAGCAAGAGGTAGAGCAGGAACAAGATCCAGAGCAAGAGGTAGAGCAGGAACAAGATCCAGAGCAAGTGGTAGATCAGACGCAAGATCCAGAGCAGGAGCAACAGAAAGATCAAGAGAAAGATCAGGAGAAAGATCAAGATCCAGAGGTAGAGCTAGAGCAACCTGACATAACCGTTCCTGAAACATCAGAAGAATTAGAAGAAACACCAGCACCCAGGGGAGCCCTGGCTCCAGAGCTCCCACAAACACCCTCACCAGTCCCCACTCCAGATCTGTTCTTGCCCTTCCTTGACGCTGTGCTTCTCCTCATTTTTGTCTGTGTCCTGCATCTCCTCAAATTTTTTCATCTTTTATTTTCAATAATATCCCTTGTAGAAAAAAAGTGTTTCTAATATTTTCAAAATTACCATTCAGTGGCATTAAGTACATTTTTAATATGGCGCAACCCTTACCACCATCTAGTGATCGAACAGCTTCATCGACTCTGTAGTCATTAAGCTGTCACTCCCCATCCCGCCTCTCCCTGTGCCTGACTACCACTCCATTTTCTGTGTGTGTGAATTTACCTATCGTGGATTGTTCCTATCAGTACAGTTATATGTTATGTGGCCTTTTGTATCTGGCCGCATAATATGAGAAAGATCTGATTAATTTTCATTTTATGTTTTTAGTAAGAGGAAAATTACAGAAAAACCAAAGACTCTATGTAGAAACACAAAGCCCTGATAGTGATTATTGCCATAATCTTGAAATAGGAACTACTGTTGAATGACCAGAGAGCCAGAAGCCACTGAGGAAAATGCTGACTTTTCCTGGTCCAAACAAAAACCAGAATAATGTCAAAAGGTGAAAAGACAAACCCCAGACTGGAAAATTCTTCATGGGCAGAGAAAGGGTAGTATGCATCCTAGTTGTACAAAGAGTTCTCATTTATCCATAGGGACAAAGGACATATTCCTGCAGTTCCACAGGGAAGCAATTCACATGGCCAGTAAATGTCAGACATCCGCGGCCTCCCTAATGATTATGCACAGAAATTTGCTCACTATTCAGATAGCATTTGCCCCATCAGATGGGCAGGTCTGTATGTCTGGTGACGACCAGCTCTTGTGAGAATGAAGGAAGAAGAGGTCCCAGCAGATGCCCCAGGAGATGTGTTCATAGATACCCCTGTCGCAGGAGCCACACAGCAGCTCCTACCAAAATGCCCACGTGTGTCCATGTGCCGGGCAGCAGTGATGCTAGGAAGTTACGCCACATATATATGTATTCTATCTATGATAACCAATAGATTCAATAAATCTAAACTTGAAAAATTCCAAAGAGTGATGTTTTGGGGACTTGTCAAATAACCTCAAGGTTAATATGAAAAAAAAATTAAGTGCAAAAATGGCCCCCAATATATTCAAGACATAAGAAGAACAATAATAATAAAAACAAAGAGGAAATTTACTCCGCCCAATAAAATGTATTGCAAAGGAACATACTTGAAAGTGCATGAGATTGGCAAAGAATAAGCGAATAGTTCAGTGGAGTAAAAGTTTGAATTTTGAAACAGATTCTGGTATGTGTGGAAAGGATTCAGATTACTTAGGGGAAAGCACTTCATCATTACAGGGATTGAAATATTATTTATTTGGAAATAAAATCCAGTTATGCTTTTGCTAGGTACCATTCACAAAATTAAATTTGAGATGAATTACTAACTTCAATATTTTGCAAAAGCTTTAAGCATTAGGAGAAAGAAAAACACATAATAATTTCCACAGAAGCCAAAACTACTTTTGAGAAAATGTGAGACTCATAAATATCAAAACACTAGATAAAATAAGGTTTGACCATACGTATTTGTATATCTCAAGATGGAGAAAAATGTGTTATGTGTATGTATTGTGAATTTAGAAAATCAAAAAGAATTAATTAAAAGCCTATTACAAACAAGACGACTTAATAAAATAAAATTTACATGTTGCGATTTAGAAAAATTCACATATAAAATTAATAAATGTCTTATGTAATAACAATAACTATCTAGATTCCATTACACAAATCAAGATTCCATTTTCAATAGCCACAAAATTGTTAAATTATTTGGCATAAAGCTAACAAGAACTCAACAAAGCCTGTTTAACTATGCGACTTAAGCATTAGGACACTCTTAAAACATACATACACAAACGATAGAGAAATGTCAGAGATATTTTCTTGGCCAGAAAGCCACATGATCCTAAGGATTTTATTTTCTCCTAAGTTACTTTATACGTGTGTCATGATCACATTAAAAATAGTCTCATTTGTTTCTTCACCTAGAACAAAATAAGATGATTATAAAATGTTGATGAAACATTAATCGTTCATCAGAAAAAAATGAGGAAACAAATCAAAAGGGAGGGGTAAGTCTACCAGAGATCGAAAAATTTTTTTTAATAAATTCTTCATTATCAAGACCATATGGAATTTGTTTATAAGTAAATATAAAACCTAATGAAAAAGAATGGAGAATTCAAAGAGATACCCAAGATTCCTAGAAATTTAGTATTTAAGAAAGATAGCATTTCAAATCACTGGTGAAAATATGCTGCTACTAATGTAGCAGCAGTTAACATGGATGGCATAGCAGCAATTAATAAAGCAAAGCAAACTCAAACAAAAGGTAAATGCCACCAACTAGGTCAAAAGGACACGACAAAAAGTAATTACAAGCTATAATACTTCAAATGGGTGATCAATAATGTTTCAATTTTTAAAAAAGCAAAAAAACAAAAAACCTCTTAAACTAGGATAATATCACTAATACAATGATGTGTGAAAAAATGAGATGGAAATGACCAACAAAATGAAATAAAAGTGAACAAAATATATGAACAATCTAATAACACAAAAGGAAATTTAAATTGGCATCAATACTTAATTAGGTGCTTAAAATCCCTCATAGAGAACTATGCATTTAAAATATATTGAAATACAAGACTTCACCTATTAGATTTGCAAAATTTAATTTTTTGATAACAAACTTGTTAGTGAGACTGTGGGGATACAGGTATTATAATACACTGTGGTGGAATGCCAATGGTAGAGCCCATAAGGAGCAGAAACTCGCAAAATTTAGCAAAATTATACTTGTATATTTACTATTTAATACTGTAATCCAATATTCAGGAATCTATATCATATGTAACCTTGAAAAATTATAAGGTCGACAAGATTGTTAATATGACAATACCTATTACTAAGGGTTGGAAACACCCCAAATTTTCATTCATAAGGTTTGCATGAATAATTAGGGTGCATTTTTACAATCATGATTTCTAAACACTGAGTGTAAAATGTTATTGAAAAAACGAACAAACTGAAGACAATGAAGAGATGTACATGTTCATAGAGGAGAAAATAAGTAGGGAAAATATATCAATTCTTCCAAATAAATCTATAAATTTTGTTTATATATAAATAAAAATGGACATTTTTTACGCAATTTGATAAACTACTAATTCTATATTTCATAAGGTTGAGTACAGGCATAGAATGGACCAAACGGCTCTGGTTCTTCTCTGCAAATGGTGTTCATTTCCTTCCATCTTCAGGTAGCTTCCTAATCTAGAATATTCTCATGGCCTCCTAGATCACTTTCCTCTCTTAGAATGTCAGGCACTCGATAGCACGTCTTCTCCTCTTTCTTATCCTGGGATCATCTCCCAAGCCAGGGTGCAGCTGAATCAGCTCTTTCTCCAGCTCTCGGCACCATGCTTGGCATATGGTGGATACAAACAGAGAGAACTGAGGACACAGAGCACAAGACTCTAGAGACAGGCGTGTTACAATGACATTTAGAAAGTGACACCTTCTCACTTTTGATCCTGTATTGGTTAGAAGTGAGTCACTAAGTCCAGTCCACACTGCAGGGCAGGGGATTACGTGAGGATGTGTGCAGCAGATGGTGGGGACCACTGGGAGCCCCTGAGGAGTCGCCAACCACACAGACAGAGATGTGGCACTTGAGTCCAAACCTAAATACACACGAAGCCATTGTGAGGTGTTATGGAGGAAAGCAGTATGTGAATGCATGAAATTCCAACTGTCGCATGGTGCAGACAGGGAAAACAGACCAAGAGCAAAAGTGACATTTTCAAGATTATATGACAGGAACCAGACCTGTCGTTCGTCGTATTCCATGCTACCTTCCACACCGTCGTGGATTTTATCTCTAGTCTTGTTTATTAGCTGCATGTGACACCGGCCATAGGTTTCAGAGATGTTTTCTCACACATGCCTGATGCCATCCCTAGGAAGAAGATGCTAGAAACAGCCCCACTGTGCAAAAGGGGAGACTGGGGAGGTCTTGAGAGTGACAATGGCTTGTCCAGGGTCACATAAAGTGATAAGAAGCAGGAGCTGGGGATGAACCTACGTGTATCTCCTGCGAGCTGTGACGCTGGCTGCACCCAGGCCTTGCACAGGGGTGTGGTCAGGCAGTGTTGGTGGAAGTGTGGGCAATACAGAGAGTTCATGGGGAAGGAGGGTCAGCAGACAGGTACCCAGAGGGGCATTTGCAGTCTTGTACACAGAGGAGGGGCTCAGGAAATGAGGTATCAGGAAGTGACTTCACTTCCTTGACGACAGACCCCAACAGAACTCGGAACTCGGTAACCTGGCACCCACATTCTATACACAGCCCCTTCCCCAGCTCACTTGGCCACAGGCAGAGTGAGATGTTGTGCTGTACCCCGAGGTCCCGGGGCCGTAGCCCCAGGAAGCCCTGTGCTGAGAGGCTTGTCCAATGCTTCCAGCGCTGGTTCAGCCCTCGCCCTCGACCCCTGTGGCCGTCTGGGAGGAGGTCCCCAAAGGTAATGTCAGGTGGCCCAGAGGAGGCTGCGCAAGGCCAGGCCAGCACTATGAGCCTCCCTGGGTGACCGCAGCCCCTCCTCCTGAGTGTGTGGGGAACGGGGACATGGGACACCCTCCCAGGGCAGGGGCAGAGGGTGGGGGGTTTATAAACCTGCTGGTCCTGGTGTGTTCACACCTCAGGTCTGGCTGGAGGGTGAACGGGGACTGCCGGGGTGGCAACCACCACCCTGTACATTAATCCTGGGCCCTCAGGCTGTCTTCTCATGTCCTCCCTGGGGTTAAGACTGGCCTCCAGCCCCTGCCCTCCTTGGGGTTCACGGTGCTGTCACTGTGTGTCTCTCCCCTGTCCTGTCCTAGAGTGAAGACACATCTTCATTGAGCTCGGATGCCACCCACATGGTGTCTCCTGTCCCGGCACGCACCCTGAAGAAGCGGGTGGAGCACCTGGTGCCTGCTGTCTTGGGTGGTTACCGATCTTATGTCCACCTGTTTCTGTCAAGCTACAAGAACTTTGCCAGTCCCCGGCATGTGCTGCACCTGCTTTTCCTCAGGTGAGCACTCAGGCCCTGGATCACACAGTGTCACTAGGCCGCCTCCCAGCTGTGAGTCTTAGGACTGTCACCACACCCCTCTGAGCCTCAGTTTCCTCCTGTGTTCAGTGGGTGGTCACAGGAACAAGCTCCAGTGGGTCCCCCATGGAAAGTGCTGCTCCTGAGTCCAGCCCTGTGGAAGGTCTGCTGGAGGGGCCACGGTCGTCCTCATTCAGGATTCCTGACACCCCCACGAGGAAGTCTCTGTCACCCCCTCACTGACCTCATTGACTTGGGCTTCACTGTTTTCACATTTTTACAGGAAATTTGAGATTCTATCTGTAGGCTTCTGGGTGTATTCAAAGCAGGGAGACCAGAGGCGGGCTGAGCGGCTTCAGGTGCACCCAGATATCTTGGGAGGAGTTGGTTGGGGTTCATTCCTTCAACAATCATACGGGAAACCACACTATGTGCAGTCGCTTTCTGGGCACTGACCATAATCCAATGAACCGAGGAGACTGCATTCCCTGCCCTCCTGGGCTTCCATTCTAGTCAGAGGTGAGACAGTCAGAGTAGACATGAGAAGCAAGTAGTGCCACCATATGGTAGATTTGACACACTCCTGACCTCCTCTAGGTATGGAAACATGATTTCTGATTGTGACGGGGATGGCGAATCCCTGGAGCAGCTAAAATGGTAAGTGGGGTTTAGGTGCAGAAGGAGGGGCTCCCATCTCCACACAACTGCGTGTGGTCTGCGGGGGCCTGTGGGTGGGGGGCTGGCAGAACTCTGGCTCTCACACATCTTATGATTCCTGCTACAGGGCTGAGGGCTCAAGGCTTTCCCTGCAGGGACAGGAGTCAAGACGGCTGGGGATGTGGTCTCAGGCAACATAGGGTGTGCGAGAGCCTGGAGAGCAGAGGGAGCCCAGAGAGAATCCATCCCCACGCCCTCCCACCCAGCCCTGCCCACACACCCAGAGCCCGTGCTGAGCCAGAGCAGGAGGTGTGCAGAGCATCCCGCTCACACTCGGGGCTGGAGCCTCCATGGGGATGCTCAGCTGGTGCTGAGGGTGCAGAGTGTGATCAGGGCCAAGAGATTGCTGTCCCTGGGAAAAGGATATGCAGATTTTCATGCAGACACTTGGGCAGTACATTCATGTGTGAGCTCAAGTTTGGGCTTTTCCAAGGGCCCTGGGTAGGCCAGGGGAGCAGCGCCTCCCTCTGTTTCCTCATTTATCAGATATTGCTGGACACCTCCTGTGTGCCAGTGAGTAATGCCCAGAGCAGACAGCACCCTCCTGGGGTGGACAGGTCATTCCAGCAGGGATGGGGCAGTGACACAGACAGAGGAGGTTGTCAGGTTTCCCTGAAGAAGGGAAACGTGCTCACATCAGTGGTTGAAGGCTCCTCCCATGGAGGCTTTTGCCAGCCCCTCCTTGGCTGCCAGACCCATCTGTGCCAGAACTGCCATACTGGGGGTGGACATTGGATGGGCTGGTCTATGGACAGGCACAGGCAGAGGGTACAAGACTGCAGCTCATTCAGGGGAGCCTTGGGAGGGCAGCATAAAGGGATAGGCCAGGCCTCTGATGCTGTTGCCCACCTGTCTCCCACAGTGCCATGTCCTCTGTCTTAAAGATCTGGCTGGAATTCTATTCCACCGATTTCCACGAGCCTCCTGAATTTCATACTTTGAAGTTTCTTTCGGCCTATGTACATATCAGTATGAGAGGTTCAGAGGTGGAGCGTAAGGCTGATCTTCTTCTGGCGCAGCTGGAGAAGCCGGAGCACCTGGAGCCTAGTGAGGCGGAGACTGAGGGTGAGGAGGAAGAGGGTGGGTGCCTGTGCGGGTTTGGGGAGGGGCCTGGGCTGGGCCACACAGAGCAGAGTTTCCAGAAGCAGGCTGGGGACAGGGGCACTGAGTACTCAGAACAATCATACAGTGTCCTGCAGTTTGGGGAGACTTCCTGAGGCTGGGACTCTGGACTTGGGCTTCTAGAAAGACAGTGTCATTGGATGAGACATAGAAACTCACATTGATATTTTCAATTGTTGTCTCTCCAGTTCCAGATTCCGCCCAGGCTGAACAACTGTCCCAAGAGCTGCTGCCATGTTCGGCTCGAGTTCCAGCTCCAGCTCCACGTCCACTGCCAGAGGCAGAGCGAGATCAAGATCCAGAGCCCAAGCCAGAGCAAGACGTAGAGCAGGAGCAAGAGCCAGAGCAAGAGGTAGAGCAGGAACAAGATCCAGAGCAAGAGGTAGAGCAGGAACAAGATCCAGAGCAAGTGGTAGATCAGACGCAAGATCCAGAGCAGGAGCAACAGAAAGATCAAGAGAAAGTTCAGGAGAAAGAGCAAGAGAAAGAGCAGGAGAAAGATCAAGATCCAGAGGTAGAGCTAGAGCAACCTGACATAACCGTTCCTGAAACATCAGAAGAATTAGAAGAAACACCAGCACCCAGGGGAGCCCTGGCTCCAGAGCTCCCACAAACACCCTCACCAGTCCCCACTCCAGATCTGTTCTTGCCCTTCCTTGACGCTGTGCTTCTCCTCATTTTTGTCTGTGTCCTGCATCTCCTCAAATTTTTTCATCTTTTATTTTCAATAATATCCCTTGTAGAAAAAAAGTGTTTCTAATATTTTCAAAATTACCATTCAGTGGCATTAAGTACATTTTTAATATGGCGCAACCCTTACCACCATCTAGTGATCGAACAGCTTCATCGACTCTGTAGTCATTAAGCTGTCACTCCCCATCCCGCCTCTCCCTGTGCCTGACTACCACTCCATTTTCTGTGTGTGTGAATTTACCTATCGTGGATTGTTCCTATCAGTACAGTTATATGTTATGTGGCCTTTTGTATCTGGCCGCATAATATGAGAAAGATCTGATTAATTTTCATTTTATGTTTTTAGTAAGAGGAAAATTACAGAAAAACCAAAGACTCTATGTAGAAACACAAAGCCCTGATAGTTATTATTGCCATAATCTTGAAATAGGAACTACTGTTGAATGACCAGAGAGCCAGAAGCCACTGAGGAAAATGCTGACTTTTCCTGGACCAAACAAAAACCAGAATAATGTCAAAAGGTGAAAAGACAAACCCCAGACTGGAAAATTCTTCAAGGGCAGAGAAAGGGTAGTATGCATCCTAGTTGTACAAAGAGTTCTCATTTATCCATAGGGACAAAGGACATATTCCTGCAGTTCCACAGGGAAGCAATTCACATGGCCAGTAAATGTCAGACATCCGCGGCCTCCCTAATGATTATGCACAGAAATTTGCTCACTATTCAGATAGCATTTGCCCCATCAGATGGGCAGGTCTGTATGTCTGGTGACGACCAGCTCTTGTGAGAATGAAGGAAGAAGAGGTCCCAGCAGATGCCCCAGGAGATGTGTTCATAGATACCCCTGTCGCAGGAGCCACACAGCAGCTCCTACCGAAATGCCCACGTGTGTCCATGTGCCGGGCAGCAGTGATGCTAGGAAGTTACGCCACATATATATGTATTCTATCTATGATAACCAATAGATTCAATAAATCTAAACTTGAAAAATTCCAAAGAGTGATGTTTTGGGGACTTGTCAAATAACCTCAAGGTTAATATGAAAAAAAAATTAAGTGCAAAAATGGCCCCCAATATATTCAAGACATAAGAAGAACAATAATAATAAAAACAAAGAGGAAATTTACTCCGCCCAATAAAATGTATTGCAAAGGAACATACTTGAAAGTGCATGAGATTGGCAAAGAATAAGCGAATAGTTCAGTGGAGTAAAAGTTTGAATTTTGAAACAGATTCTGGTATGTGTGGAAAGGATTCAGATTACTTAGGGGAAAGCACTTCATCATTACAGGGATTGAAATATTATTTATTTGGAAATAAAATCCAGTTATGCTTTTGCTAGGTACCATTCACAAAATTAAATTTGAGATGAATTACTAACTTCAATATTTTGCAAAAGCTTTAAGCATTAGGAGAAAGAAAAACACATAATAATTTCCACAGAAGCCAAAACTACTTTTGAGAAAATGTGAGACTCATAAATATCAAAACACTAGATAAAATAAGGTTTGACCATACGTATTTGTATATCTCAAGATGGAGAAAAATGTGTTATGTGTATGTATTGTGAATTTAGAAAATCAAAAAGAATTAATTAAAAGCCTATTACAAACAAGACGACTTAATAAAATAAAATTTACATGTTGCGATTTAGAAAAATTCACATATAAAATTAATAAATGTCTTATGTAATAACAATAACTATCTAGATTCCATTACACAAATCAAGATTCCATTTTCAATAGCCACAAAATTGTTAAATTATTTGGCATAAAGCTAACAAGAACTCAACAAAGCCTGTTTAACTATGCGATTTAAGCATTAGAACACTCTTAAAACATACATACACAAACGATAGAGAAATGTCAGAGATATTTTCTTGGCCAGAAAGCCACATGATCCTAAGGATTTTATTTTCTCCTAAGTTACTTTATACGTGTGTCATGATCACATTAAAAATAGTCTCATTTGTTTCTTCACCTAGAACAAAATAAGATGATTATAAAATGTTGATGAAACATTAATCGTTCATCAGAAAAAAATGAGGAAACAAATCAAAAGGGAGGGGTAAGTCTACCAGAGATCGAAAATTTTTTTTTATAAATTCTTCATTATCAAGACCATATGGAATTTGTTTATAAGTAAATATAAAACCTCATGAAAAAGAATGGAGAATTCAAAGAGATACCCAAGATTTCTAGAAATTTAGTATTTAAGAAAGATAGCATTTCAAATCACTGGTGAAAATATGCTGCTACTAATGTAGCAGCAGTTAACATGGATGGCATAGCAGCAATTAATAAAGCAAAGCAAACTCAAACAAAAGGTAAATGCCACCAACTAGGTCAAAAGGACACGACAAAAAGTAATTACAAGCTATAATACTTCAAATGGGTGATCAATAATGTTTCAATTTTTAAAAAAGCAAAAAAACAAAAAACCTCTTAAACTAGGATAATATCACTAATACAATGATGTGTGAAAAAATGAGATGGAAATGAGCAACAAAATGAAATAAAAGTGAACAAAATATATGAACAATCTAATAACACAAAAGGAAATTTAAATTGGCATCAATACTTAATTAGGTGCTTAAAATCCCTCATAGAGAACTATGCATTTAAAATATATTGAAATACAAGACTTCACCTATTAGATTTGCAAAATTTAATTTTTTGATAACAAACTTGTTAGTGAGACTGTGGGGATACAGGTATTATAATACACTGTGGTGGAATGCCAATGGTAGAGCCCATAAGGAGCAGAAACTCGCAAAATTTAGCAAAATTATACTTGTATATTTACTATTTAATACTGTAACCCAATATTCAGGAATCTATATCATATGTAACCTTGAAAAATTATAAGGTGAGGTGTCGACAAGATTGTTAATATGACAATACCTATTACTAAGGGTTGGAAACACCCCAAATTTTCATTCATAAGGTTTGCATGAATAATTAGGGTGCATTTTTACAATCATGATTTCTAAACACTGAGTGTAAAATGTTATTGAAAAAACGAACAAACTGAAGACAATGAAGAGATGTACATGTTCATAGAGGAGAAAATAAGTAGGGAAAATATATCAATTCTTCCAAATAAATCTATAAATTTTCTTTATATATAAATAAAAATGGACATTTTTTACGCAATTTGATAAACTACTAATTCTATATTTCATAAGGTTGAGTACAGGCATAGAATGGACCAAACGGCTCTGGTTCTTCTCTGCAAATGGTGTTCATTTCCTTCCATCTTCAGGTAGCTTCCTAATCTAGAATATTCTCATGGCCTCCTAGATCACTTTCCTCTCTTAGAATGTCAGGCACTCGATAGCACGTCTTCTCCTCTTTCTTATCCTGGGATCATCTCCCAAGCCAGGGTGCAGCTGAATCAGCTCTTTCTCCAGCTCTCGGCACCATGCTTGGCATATGGTGGATACAAACAGAGAGAACTGAGGACACAGAGCACAAGACTCTAGAGACAGGCGTGTTACAATGACATTTAGAAAGTGACACCTTCTCACTTTTGATCCTGTATTGGTTAGAAGTGAGTCACTAAGTCCAGTCCACACTGCAGGGCAGGGGATTACGTGAGGATGTGTGCAGCAGATGGTGGGGACCACTGGGAGCCCCTGAGGAGTCGCCAACCACACAGACAGAGATGTGGCACTTGAGTCCAAACCTAAATACACACGAAGCCATTGTGAGGTGTTATGGAGGAAAGCAGTATGTGAATGCATGAAATTCCAACTGTCGCATGGTGCAGACAGGGAAAACAGACCAAGAGCAAAAGTGACATTTTCAAGATTATATGACAGGAACCAGACCTGTCGTTCGTCGTATTCCATGCTACCTTCCACACCGTCGTGGATTTTATCTCTAGTCTTGTTTATTAGCTGCATGTGACACCGGCCATAGGTTTCAGAGATGTTTTCTCACACATGCCTGATGCCATCCCTAGGAAGAAGATGCTAGAAACAGCCCCACTGTGCAAAAGGGGAGACTGGGGAGGTCTTGAGAGTGACAATGGCTTGTCCAGGGTCACATAAAGTGATAAGAAGCAGGAGCTGGGGATGAACCTACGTGTATCTCCTCCGAGCTGTGACGCTGGCTGCACCCAGGCCTTGCACAGGGGTGTGGTCAGGCAGTGTTGGTGGAAGTGTGGGCAATAGAGAGAGTTCATGGGGAAGGAGGGTCAGCAGACAGGTACCCAGAGGGGCATTTGCAATCTTGTACACAGAGGAGGGGCTCAGGAAATGAGGTATCAGGAAGTGACTTCACTTCCTTGACGACAGACCCCAACAGAACTCGGAACTCGGTAACCTGGCACCCACATTCTATACACAGCCCCTTCCCCAGCTCACTTGGCCACAGGCAGAGTGAGATGTTGTGCTGTACCCCGAGGTCCCGGGGCCGTAGCCCCAGGAAGCCCTGTGCTGAGAGGCTTGTCCAATGCTTCCAGCGCTGGTTCAGCCCTCGCCCTCGACCCCTGTGGCCGTCTGGGAGGAGGTCCCCAAAGGTAATGTCAGGTGGCCCAGAGGAGGCTGCGCAAGGCCAGGCCAGCACTATGAGCCTCCCTGGGTGACCGCAGCCCCTCCTCCTGAGTGTGTGGGGAACCGGGACATGGGACACCCTCCCAGGGCAGGGTCAGAGGGTGGGGGGTTTATAAACCTGCTGGTCCTGGTGTGTTCACACCTCAGGTCTGGCTGGAGGGTGAACGGGGAATGCCGGGGTGGCAACCACCACCCTGTACATTAATCCTGGGCCCACAGGCTGTCTTCTCATGTCCTCCCTGGGGTTAAGACTGGCCTTCAGCCCCTGCCCTCCTTGGGGTTCACGGTGCTGTCACTGTGTATCTCTCCCCTGTCCTGTCCTAGAGTGAAGACACATCTTCATTGAGCTCGGATGCCACCCACATGGTGTCTCCTGTCCCGGCACGCACCCTGAAGAAGCGGGTGGAGCACCTGGTGCCTGCTGTCTTGGGTGGTTACCGATCTTATGTCCACCTGTTTCTGTCAAGCTACAAGAACTTTGCCAGTCCCCGGCATGTGCTGCACCTGCTTTTCCTCAGGTGAGCACTCAGGCCCTGGATCACACAGTGTCACTAGGCCGCCTCCCAGCTGTGAGTCTTAGGACTGTCACCACACCCCTCTGAGCCTCAGTTTCCTCCTGTGTTCAGTGGGTGTCCACAGGAACAAGCTCCAGTGGGTCCCCCATGGAAAGTGCTGCTCCTGAGTCCAGCCCTGTGGAAGGTCTGCTGGAGGGGCCACGGTCGTCCTCATTCAGGATTCCTGACACCCCCACGAGGAAGTCTCTGTCACCCCCTCACTGACCTCATTGACTTGGGCTTCACTGTTTTCACATTTTTACAGGAAATTTGAGATTCTATCTGTAGGCTTCTGGGTGTATTCAAAGCAGGGAGACCAGAGGCGGGCAGAGCGGCTTCAGGTGCACCCAGATATCTTGGGAGGAGTTGGTTGGGGTTCATTCCTTCAACAATCATACGTGAAGCCACACTATGTGCAGTCGCTTTCTGGGCACTGACCATAATCCAATGAACCGAGGAGACTGCATTCCCTGCCCTCCTGGGCTTCCATTCTAGTCAGAGGTGAGACAGTCAGAGTAGACATGAGAAGCAAGTAGTGCCACCATATGGTAGATTTGACACACTCCTGACCTCCTCTAGGTATGGAAACATGATTTCTGATTGTGACGGGGATGGCGAATCCCTGGAGCAGCTAAAATGGTAAGTGGGGTTTAGGTGCAGAAGGAGGGGCTCCCATCTCCACACAACTGCGTGTGGTCTGCGGGGGCCTGTGGGTGGGGGGCTGGCAGAACTCTGGCTCTCACACATCTTATGATTCCTGCTACAGGGCTGAGGGCTCAAGGCTTTCCCTGCAGGGACAGGAGTCAAGACGGCTGGGGATGTGGTCTCAGGCAACATAGGGTGTGCGAGAGCCTGGAGAGCAGAGGGAGTCCAGAGAGAATCCATCCCTACGCCCTCCCACCCAGCCCTGCCCACACACCCAGAGCCCGTGCTGAGCCAGAGCAGGAGGTGTGCAGAGCATCCCGCTCACACTCGGGGCTGGAGCCTCCATGGGGATGCTAGGCTGGTGCTGAGGGTGCAGAGTGTGGTCAGGGCCAAGAGATTGCTGTCACTGGGAAAAGGATATGCAGATTTTCATGCAGACACTTGGGCAGCACATTCACGTGTGAGCTCAAGTTTGGGCTTTTCCAAGGGCCCTGGGTAGGCCAGGGGAGCAGCGCCTCCCTCTGTTTCCTCATTTATCAGATATTGCTGGACACCTCCTGTGTGCCAGTGAGTAATGGCCAGAGCAGACAGCACCCTCCTGGGGTGGACAGGTCATTCAAGCAGGGATGGGGCAGTGACACAGACAGAGGAGGTTGTCAGGTTTCCCTGAAGAAGGGAAACGTGCTCACATCAGTGGTTGAAGGCTCCTCCCATGGAGGCTTTTGCCAGCCCCTCCTTGGCTGCCAGGCCCATCTGTGCCAGAACTGCCATACTGGGGGTGGACATTGGATGGGCTGGTCTATGGACAGGCACAGGCAGAGGGTACAAGACTGCAGCTCATTCAGGGGAGCCTTGGGAGGGCAGCATAAAGGGATAGGCCAGGCCTCTGATGCTGTTGCCCACCTGTCTCCCACAGTGCCATGTCCTCTGTCTTAAAGATCTGGCTGGAATTCTATTCCACCGATTTCCACGAGCCTCCTGAATTTCATTCTTTGAAGTTTCTTTTGGCCTATGTACATATCAGTATGAGAGGTTCAGAGGTGGAGCGTAAGGCTGATCTTCTTCTGGCGCAGCTGGAGAAGCCGGAGCACCTGGAGCCTAGTGAGGCGGAGACTGAGGGTGAGGAGGAAGAGGGTGGGTGCCTGTGCGGGTTTGGGGAGGGGCCTGGGCTGGGCCACACAGAGCAGAGTTTCCAGAAGCAGGCTGGGGACAGGGGCACTGAGTACTCAGAACAATCATACAGTGTCCTGCAGTTTGGGGAGACTTCCTGAGGCTGGGACTCTGGACTTGGGCTTCTAGAAAGACAGTGTCATTGGATGAGACATAGAAACTCACATTGATATTTTCAATTGTTGTCTCTCCAGTTCCAGATTCCGCCCAGGCTGAACAACTCTCCCAAGAGCTGCTGCCATGTTTGGCTCGAGTTCCAGCTCCAGCTCCACCTCCACTGCCAGAGGCAGAGCGAGATCAAGATCCAGAGCCCAAGCCAGAGCAAGACGTAGAGCAGGAGCAAGATCCAGAGCAAGAGGTAGAGCAGGAACAAGATCCAGAGCAAGAGGTAGAGCAGGAACAAGATCCAGAGCAAGTGGTAGATCAGACGCAAGATCCAGAGCAGGAGCAACAGAAAGATCAAGAGAAAGATCAGGAGAAAGAGCAAGAGAAAGATCAGGAGAAAGATCAAGATCCAGGGTAGAGCTAGAGCAACCTGACATAACCGTTCCTGAAACATCAGAAGAATTAGAAGAAACACCAGCACCCAGGGGAGCCCTGGCTCCAGAGCTCCCACAAACACCCTCACCAGTCCCCACTCCAGATCTGTTCTTGCCCTTCCTTGACGCTGTGCTTCTCCTCATTTTTGTCTGTGTCCTGCATCTCCTCAAATTTTTTCATCTTTTATTTTCAATAATATCCCTTGTAGAAAAAAAGTGTTTCTAATATTTTCAAAATTACCATTCAGTGGCATTAAGTACATTTTTAATATGGCGCAACCCTTACCACCATCTAGTGATCGAACAGCTTCATCGACTCTGTAGTCATTAAGCTGTCACTCCCCATCCCGCCTCTCCCTGTGCCTGACTACCACTCCATTTTCTGTGTGTGTGAATTTACCTATCGTGGATTGTTCCTATCAGTACAGTTATATGTTATGTGGCCTTTTGTATCTGGCCGCATAATATGAGAAAGATCTGATTAATTTTCATTTTATGTTTTTAGTAAGAGGAAAATTACAGAAAAACCAAAGACTCTATGTAGAAACACAAAGCCCTGATAGTGATTATTGCCATAATCTTGAAATAGGAACTACTGTTGAATGACCAGAGAGCCAGAAGCCACTGAGGAAAATGCTGACTTTTCCTGGTCCAAACAAAAACCAGAATAATGTCAAAAGGTGAAAAGACAAACCCCAGACTGGAAAATTCTTCATGGGCAGAGAAAGGGTAGTATGCATCCTAGTTGTACAAAGAGTTCTCATTTATCCATAGGGACAAAGGACATATTCCTGCAGTTCCACAGGGAAGCAATTCACATGGCCAGTAAATGTCAGACATCCGCGGCCTCCCTAATGATTATGCACAGAAATTTGCTCACTATTCAGATAGCATTTGCCCCATCAGATGGGCAGGTCTGTATGTCTGGTGACGACCAGCTCTTGTGAGAATGAAGGAAGAAGAGGTCCCAGCAGATGCCCCAGGAGATGTGTTCATAGATACCCCTGTCGCAGGAGCCACACAGCAGCTCCTACCAAAATGCCCACGTGTGTCCATGTGCCGGGCAGCAGTGATGCTAGGAAGTTACGCCACATATATATGTATTCTATCTATGATAACCAATAGATTCAATAAATCTAAACTTGAAAAATTCCAAAGAGTGATGTTTTGGGGACTTGTCAAATAACCTCAAGGTTAATATGAAAAAAAAATTAAGTGCAAAAATGGCCCCCAATATATTCAAGACATAAGAAGAACAATAATAATAAAAACAAAGAGGAAATTTACTCCGCCCAATAAAATGTATTGCAAAGGAACATACTTGAAAGTGCATGAGATTGGCAAAGAATAAGCGAATAGTTCAGTGGAGTAAAAGTTTGAATTTTGAAACAGATTCTGGTATGTGTGGAAAGGATTCAGATTACTTAGGGGAAAGCACTTCATCATTACAGGGATTGAAATATTATTTATTTGGAAATAAAATCCAGTTATGCTTTTGCTAGGTACCATTCACAAAATTAAATTTGAGATGAATTACTAACTTCAATATTTTGCAAAAGCTTTAAGCATTAGGAGAAAGAAAAACACATAATAATTTCCACAGAAGCCAAAACTACTTTTGAGAAAATGTGAGACTCATAAATATCAAAACACTAGATAAAATAAGGTTTGACCATACGTATTTGTATATCTCAAGATGGAGAAAAATGTGTTATGTGTATGTATTGTGAATTTAGAAAATCAAAAAGAATTAATTAAAAGCCTATTACAAACAAGACGACTTAATAAAATAAAATTTACATGTTGCGATTTAGAAAAATTCACATATAAAATTAATAAATGTCTTATGTAATAACAATAACTATCTAGATTCCATTACACAAATCAAGATTCCATTTTCAATAGCCACAAAATTGTTAAATTATTTGGCATAAAGCTAACAAGAACTCAACAAAGCCTGTTTAACTATGCGACTTAAGCATTAGGACACTCTTAAAACATACATACACAAACGATAGAGAAATGTCAGAGATATTTTCTTGGCCAGAAAGCCACATGATCCTAAGGATTTTATTTTCTCCTAAGTTACTTTATACGTGTGTCATGATCACATTAAAAATAGTCTCATTTGTTTCTTCACCTAGAACAAAATAAGATGATTATAAAATGTTGATGAAACATTAATCGTTCATCAGAAAAAAATGAGGAAACAAATCAAAAGGGAGGGGTAAGTCTACCAGAGATCGAAAAATTTTTTTTAATAAATTCTTCATTATCAAGACCATATGGAATTTGTTTATAAGTAAATATAAAACCTAATGAAAAAGAATGGAGAATTCAAAGAGATACCCAAGATTCCTAGAAATTTAGTATTTAAGAAAGATAGCATTTCAAATCACTGGTGAAAATATGCTGCTACTAATGTAGCAGCAGTTAACATGGATGGCATAGCAGCAATTAATAAAGCAAAGCAAACTCAAACAAAAGGTAAATGCCACCAACTAGGTCAAAAGGACACGACAAAAAGTAATTACAAGCTATAATACTTCAAATGGGTGATCAATAATGTTTCAATTTTTAAAAAAGCAAAAAAACAAAAAACCTCTTAAACTAGGATAATATCACTAATACAATGATGTGTGAAAAAATGAGATGGAAATGACCAACAAAATGAAATAAAAGTGAACAAAATATATGAACAATCTAATAACACAAAAGGAAATTTAAATTGGCATCAATACTTAATTAGGTGCTTAAAATCCCTCATAGAGAACTATGCATTTAAAATATATTGAAATACAAGACTTCACCTATTAGATTTGCAAAATTTAATTTTTTGATAACAAACTTGTTAGTGAGACTGTGGGGATACAGGTATTATAATACACTGTGGTGGAATGCCAATGGTAGAGCCCATAAGGAGCAGAAACTCGCAAAATTTAGCAAAATTATACTTGTATATTTACTATTTAATACCGTAATCCAATATTCAGGAATCTATATCATATGTAACCTTGAAAAATTATAAGGTCGACAAGATTGTTAATATGACAATACCTATTACTAAGGGTTGGAAACACCCCAAATTTTCATTCATAAGGTTTGCATGAATAATTAGGGTGCATTTTTACAATCATGATTTCTAAACACTGAGTGTAAAATGTTATTGAAAAAACGAACAAACTGAAGACAATGAAGAGATGTACATGTTCATAGAGGAGAAAATAAGTAGGGAAAATATATCAATTCTTCCAAATAAATCTATAAATTTTGTTTATATATAAATAAAAATGGACATTTTTTACGCAATTTGATAAACTACTAATTCTATATTTCATAAGGTTGAGTACAGGCATAGAATGGACCAAACGGCTCTGGTTCTTCTCTGCAAATGGTGTTCATTTCCTTCCATCTTCAGGTAGCTTCCTAATCTAGAATATTCTCATGGCCTCCTAGATCACTTTCCTCTCTTAGAATGTCAGGCACTCGATAGCACGTCTTCTCCTCTTTCTTATCCTGGGATCATCTCCCAAGCCAGGGTGCAGCTGAATCAGCTCTTTCTCCAGCTCTCGGCACCATGCTTGGCATATGGTGGATACAAACAGAGAGAACTGAGGACACAGAGCACAAGACTCTAGAGACAGGCGTGTTACAATGACATTGAGAAAGTGACACCTTCTCACTTTTGATCCTGTATTGGTTAGAAGTGAGTCACTAAGTCCAGTCCACACTGCAGGGCAGGGGATTACGTGAGGATGTGTGCAGCAGATGGTGGGGACCACTGGGAGCCCCTGAGGAGTCGCCAACCACACAGACAGAGATGTGGCACTTGAGTCCAAACCTAAATACACACGAAGCCATTGTGAGGTGTTATGGAGGAAAGCAGTATGTGAATGCATGAAATTCCAACTGTCGCATGGTGCAGACAGGGAAAACAGACCAAGAGCAAAAGTGACATTTTCAAGATTATATGACAGGAACCAGACCTGTCGTTCGTCGTATTCCATGCTACCTTCCACACCGTCGTGGATTTTATCTCTAGTCTTGTTTATTAGCTGCATGTGACACCGGCCATAGGTTTCAGAGATGTTTTCTCACACATGCCTGATGCCATCCCTAGGAAGAAGATGCTAGAAACAGCCCCACTGTGCAAAAGGGGAGACTGGGGAGGTCTTGAGAGTGACAATGGCTTGTCCAGGGTCACATAAAGTGATAAGAAGCAGGAGCTGGGGATGAACCTACGTGTATCTCCTGCGAGCTGTGACGCTGGCTGCACCCAGGCCTTGCACAGGGGTGTGGTCAGGCAGTGTTGGTGGAAGTGTGGGCAATAGAGAGAGTTCATGGGGAAGGAGGGTCAGCAGACAGGTACCCAGAGGGGCATTTGCAGTCTTGTACACAGAGGAGGGGCTCAGGAAATGAGGTATCAGGAAGTGACTTCACTTCCTTGACGACAGACCCCAACAGAACTCGGAACTCGGTAACCTGGCACCCACATTCTATACACAGCCCCTTCCCCAGCTCACTTGGCCACAGGCAGAGTGAGATGTTGTGCTGTACCCCGAGGTCCCGGGGCCGTAGCCCCAGGAAGCCCTGTGCTGAGAGGCTTGTCCAATGCTTCCAGCGCTGGTTCAGCCCTCGCCCTCGACCCCTGTGGCCGTCTGGGAGGAGGTCCCCAAAGGTAATGTCAGGTGGCCCAGAGGAGGCTGCGCAAGGCCAGGCCAGCACTATGAGCCTCCCTGGGTGACCGCAGCCCCTCCTCCTGAGTGTGTGGGGAACGGGGACATGGGACACCCTCCCAGGGCAGGGGCAGAGGGTGGGGGGTTTATAAACCTGCTGGTCCTGGTGTGTTCACACCTCAGGTCTGGCTGGAGGGTGAACGGGGACTGCCGGGGTGGCAACCACCACCCTGTACATTAATCCTGGGCCCTCAGGCTGTCTTCTCATGTCCTCCCTGGGGTTAAGACTGGCCTCCAGCCCCTGCCCTCCTTGGGGTTCACGGTGCTGTCACTGTGTGTCTCTCCCCTGTCCTGTCCTAGAGTGAAGACACATCTTCATTGAGCTCGGATGCCACCCACATGGTGTCTCCTGTCCCGGCACGCACCCTGAAGAAGCGGGTGGAGCACCTGGTGCCTGCTGTCTTGGGTGGTTACCGATCTTATGTCCACCTGTTTCTGTCAAGCTACAAGAACTTTGCCAGTCCCCGGCATGTGCTGCACCTGCTTTTCCTCAGGTGAGCACTCAGGCCCTGGATCACACAGTGTCACTAGGCCGCCTCCCAGCTGTGAGTCTTAGGACTGTCACCACACCCCTCTGAGCCTCAGTTTCCTCCTGTGTTCAGTGGGTGGTCACAGGAACAAGCTCCAGTGGGTCCCCCATGGAAAGTGCTGCTCCTGAGTCCAGCCCTGTGGAAGGTCTGCTGGAGGGGCCACGGTCGTCCTCATTCAGGATTCCTGACACCCCCACGAGGAAGTCTCTGTCACCCCCTCACTGACCTCATTGACTTGGGCTTCACTGTTTTCACATTTTTACAGGAAATTTGAGATTCTATCTGTAGGCTTCTGGGTGTATTCAAAGCAGGGAGACCAGAGGCGGGCTGAGCGGCTTCAGGTGCACCCAGATATCTTGGGAGGAGTTGGTTGGGGTTCATTCCTTCAACAATCATACGGGAAACCACACTATGTGCAGTCGCTTTCTGGGCACTGACCATAATCCAATGAACCGAGGAGACTGCATTCCCTGCCCTCCTGGGCTTCCATTCTAGTCAGAGGTGAGACAGTCAGAGTAGACATGAGAAGCAAGTAGTGCCACCATATGGTAGATTTGACACACTCCTGACCTCCTCTAGGTATGGAAACATGATTTCTGATTGTGACGGGGATGGCGAATCCCTGGAGCAGCTAAAATGGTAAGTGGGGTTTAGGTGCAGAAGGAGGGGCTCCCATCTCCACACAACTGCGTGTGGTCTGCGGGGGCCTGTGGGTGGGGGGCTGGCAGAACTCTGGCTCTCACACATCTTATGATTCCTGCTACAGGGCTGAGGGCTCAAGGCTTTCCCTGCAGGGACAGGAGTCAAGACGGCTGGGGATGTGGTCTCAGGCAACATAGGGTGTGCGAGAGCCTGGAGAGCAGAGGGAGCCCAGAGAGAATCCATCCCCACGCCCTCCCACCCAGCCCTGCCCACACACCCAGAGCCCGTGCTGAGCCAGAGCAGGAGGTGTGCAGAGCATCCCGCTCACACTCGGGGCTGGAGCCTCCATGGGGATGCTCAGCTGGTGCTGAGGGTGCAGAGTGTGATCAGGGCCAAGAGATTGCTGTCCCTGGGAAAAGGATATGCAGATTTTCATGCAGACACTTGGGCAGTACATTCATGTGTGAGCTCAAGTTTGGGCTTTTCCAAGGGCCCTGGGTAGGCCAGGGGAGCAGCGCCTCCCTCTGTTTCCTCATTTATCAGATATTGCTGGACACCTCCTGTGTGCCAGTGAGTAATGCCCAGAGCAGACAGCACCCTCCTGGGGTGGACAGGTCATTCCAGCAGGGATGGGGCAGTGACACAGACAGAGGAGGTTGTCAGGTTTCCCTGAAGAAGGGAAACGTGCTCACATCAGTGGTTGAAGGCTCCTCCCATGGAGGCTTTTGCCAGCCCCTCCTTGGCTGCCAGACCCATCTGTGCCAGAACTGCCATACTGGGGGTGGACATTGGATGGGCTGGTCTATGGACAGGCACAGGCAGAGGGTACAAGACTGCAGCTCATTCAGGGGAGCCTTGGGAGGGCAGCATAAAGGGATAGGCCAGGCCTCTGATGCTGTTGCCCACCTGTCTCCCACAGTGCCATGTCCTCTGTCTTAAAGATCTGGCTGGAATTCTATTCCACCGATTTCCACGAGCCTCCTGAATTTCATACTTTGAAGTTTCTTTCGGCCTATGTACATATCAGTATGAGAGGTTCAGAGGTGGAGCGTAAGGCTGATCTTCTTCTGGCGCAGCTGGAGAAGCCGGAGCACCTGGAGCCTAGTGAGGCGGAGACTGAGGGTGAGGAGGAAGAGGGTGGGTGCCTGTGCGGGTTTGGGGAGGGGCCTGGGCTGGGCCACACAGAGCAGAGTTTCCAGAAGCAGGCTGGGGACAGGGGCACTGAGTACTCAGAACAATCATACAGTGTCCTGCAGTTTGGGGAGACTTCCTGAGGCTGGGACTCTGGACTTGGGCTTCTAGAAAGACAGTGTCATTGGATGAGACATAGAAACTCACATTGATATTTTCAATTGTTGTCTCTCCAGTTCCAGATTCCGCCCAGGCTGAACAACTGTCCCAAGAGCTGCTGCCATGTTCGGCTCGAGTTCCAGCTCCAGCTCCACGTCCACTGCCAGAGGCAGAGCGAGATCAAGATCCAGAGCCCAAGCCAGAGCAAGACGTAGAGCAGGAGCAAGAGCCAGAGCAAGAGGTAGAGCAGGAACAAGATCCAGAGCAAGAGGTAGAGCAGGAACAAGATCCAGAGCAAGTGGTAGATCAGACGCAAGATCCAGAGCAGGAGCAACAGAAAGATCAAGAGAAAGTTCAGGAGAAAGAGCAAGAGAAAGAGCAGGAGAAAGATCAAGATCCAGAGGTAGAGCTAGAGCAACCTGACATAACCGTTCCTGAAACATCAGAAGAATTAGAAGAAACACCAGCACCCAGGGGAGCCCTGGCTCCAGAGCTCCCACAAACACCCTCACCAGTCCCCACTCCAGATCTGTTCTTGCCCTTCCTTGACGCTGTGCTTCTCCTCATTTTTGTCTGTGTCCTGCATCTCCTCAAATTTTTTCATCTTTTATTTTCAATAATATCCCTTGTAGAAAAAAAGTGTTTCTAATATTTTCAAAATTACCATTCAGTGGCATTAAGTACATTTTTAATATGGCGCAACCCTTACCACCATCTAGTGATCGAACAGCTTCATCGACTCTGTAGTCATTAAGCTGTCACTCCCCATCCCGCCTCTCCCTGTGCCTGACTACCACTCCATTTTCTGTGTGTGTGAATTTACCTATCGTGGATTGTTCCTATCAGTACAGTTATATGTTATGTGGCCTTTTGTATCTGGCCGCATAATATGAGAAAGATCTGATTAATTTTCATTTTATGTTTTTAGTAAGAGGAAAATTACAGAAAAACCAAAGACTCTATGTAGAAACACAAAGCCCTGATAGTTATTATTGCCATAATCTTGAAATAGGAACTACTGTTGAATGACCAGAGAGCCAGAAGCCACTGAGGAAAATGCTGACTTTTCCTGGACCAAACAAAAACCAGAATAATGTCAAAAGGTGAAAAGACAAACCCCAGACTGGAAAATTCTTCAAGGGCAGAGAAAGTGTAGTATGCATCCTAGTTGTACAAAGAGTTCTCATTTATCCATAGGGACAAAGGACATATTCCTGCAGTTCCACAGGGAAGCAATTCACATGGCCAGTAAATGTCAGACATCCGCGGCCTCCCTAATGATTATGCACAGAAATTTGCTCACTATTCAGATAGCATTTGCCCCATCAGATGGGCAGGTCTGTATGTCTGGTGACGACCAGCTCTTGTGAGAATGAAGGAAGAAGAGGTCCCAGCAGATGCCCCAGGAGATGTGTTCATAGATACCCCTGTCGCAGGAGCCACACAGCAGCTCCTACCGAAATGCCCACGTGTGTCCATGTGCCGGGCAGCAGTGATGCTAGGAAGTTACGCCACATATATATGTATTCTATCTATGATAACCAATAGATTCAATAAATCTAAACTTGAAAAATTCCAAAGAGTGATGTTTTGGGGACTTGTCAAATAACCTCAAGGTTAATATGAAAAAAAAATTAAGTGCAAAAATGGCCCCCAATATATTCAAGACATAAGAAGAACAATAATAATAAAAACAAAGAGGAAATTTACTCCGCCCAATAAAATGTATTGCAAAGGAACATACTTGAAAGTGCATGAGATTGGCAAAGAATAAGCGAATAGTTCAGTGGAGTAAAAGTTTGAATTTTGAAACAGATTCTGGTATGTGTGGAAAGGATTCAGATTACTTAGGGGAAAGCACTTCATCATTACAGGGATTGAAATATTATTTATTTGGAAATAAAATCCAGTTATGCTTTTGCTAGGTACCATTCACAAAATTAAATTTGAGATGAATTACTAACTTCAATATTTTGCAAAAGCTTTAAGCATTAGGAGAAAGAAAAACACATAATAATTTCCACAGAAGCCAAAACTACTTTTGAGAAAATGTGAGACTCATAAATATCAAAACACTAGATAAAATAAGGTTTGACCATACGTATTTGTATATCTCAAGATGGAGAAAAATGTGTTATGTGTATGTATTGTGAATTTAGAAAATCAAAAAGAATTAATTAAAAGCCTATTACAAACAAGACGACTTAATAAAATAAAATTTACATGTTGCGATTTAGAAAAATTCACATATAAAATTAATAAATGTCTTATGTAATAACAATAACTATCTAGATTCCATTACACAAATCAAGATTCCATTTTCAATAGCCACAAAATTGTTAAATTATTTGGCATAAAGCTAACAAGAACTCAACAAAGCCTGTTTAACTATGCGATTTAAGCATTAGAACACTCTTAAAACATACATACACAAACGATAGAGAAATGTCAGAGATATTTTCTTGGCCAGAAAGCCACATGATCCTAAGGATTTTATTTTCTCCTAAGTTACTTTATACGTGTGTCATGATCACATTAAAAATAGTCTCATTTGTTTCTTCACCTAGAACAAAATAAGATGATTATAAAATGTTGATGAAACATTAATCGTTCATCAGAAAAAAATGAGGAAACAAATCAAAAGGGAGGGGTAAGTCTACCAGAGATCGAAATTTTTTTTTTATAAATTCTTCATTATCAAGACCATATGGAATTTGTTTATAAGTAAATATAAAACCTCATGAAAAAGAATGGAGAATTCAAAGAGATACCCAAGATTTCTAGAAATTTAGTATTTAAGAAAGATAGCATTTCAAATCACTGGTGAAAATATGCTGCTACTAATGTAGCAGCAGTTAACATGGATGGCATAGCAGCAATTAATAAAGCAAAGCAAACTCAAACAAAAGGTAAATGCCACCAACTAGGTCAAAAGGACACGACAAAAAGTAATTACAAGCTATAATACTTCAAATGGGTGATCAATAATGTTTCAATTTTTAAAAAAGCAAAAAAACAAAAAACCTCTTAAACTAGGATAATATCACTAATACAATGATGTGTGAAAAAATGAGATGGAAATGAGCAACAAAATGAAATAAAAGTGAACAAAATATATGAACAATCTAATAACACAAAAGGAAATTTAAATTGGCATCAATACTTAATTAGGTGCTTAAAATCCCTCATAGAGAACTATGCATTTAAAATATATTGAAATACAAGACTTCACCTATTAGATTTGCAAAATTTAATTTTTTGATAACACACTTGTTAGTGAGACTGTGGGGATACAGGTATTATAATACACTGTGGTGGAATGCCAATGGTAGAGCCCATAAGGAGCAGAAACTCGCAAAATTTAGCAAAATTATACTTGTATATTTACTATTTAATACTGTAACCCAATATTCAGGAATCTATATCATATGTAACCTTGAAAAATTATAAGGTGAGGTGTCGACAAGATTGTTAATATGACAATACCTATTACTAAGGGTTGGAAACACCCCAAATTTTCATTCATAAGGTTTGCATGAATAATTAGGGTGCATTTTTACAATCATGATTTCTAAACACTGAGTGTAAAATGTTATTGAAAAAACGAACAAACTGAAGACAATGAAGAGATGTACATGTTCATAGAGGAGAAAATAAGTAGGGAAAATATATCAATTCTTCCAAATAAATCTATAAATTTTCTTTATATATAGATAAAAATGGACATTTTTTACGCAATTTGATAAACTACTAATTCTATATTTCATAAGGTTGAGTACAGGCATAGAATGGACCAAACGGCTCTGGTTCTTCTCTGCAAATGGTGTTCATTTCCTTCCATCTTCAGGTAGCTTCCTAATCTAGAATATTCTCATGGCCTCCTAGATCACTTTCCTCTCTTAGAATGTCAGGCACTCGATAGCACGTCTTCTCCTCTTTCTTATCCTGGGATCATCTCCCAAGCCAGGGTGCAGCTGAATCAGCTCTTTCTCCAGCTCTCGGCACCATGCTTGGCATATGGTGGATACAAACAGAGAGAACTGAGGACACAGAGCACAAGACTCTAGAGACAGGCGTGTTACAATGACATTGAGAAAGTGACACCTTCTCACTTTTGATCCTGTATTGGTTAGAAGTGAGTCACTAAGTCCAGTCCACACTGCAGGGCAGGGGATTACGTGAGGATGTGTGCAGCAGATGGTGGGGACCACTGGGAGCCCCTGAGGAGTCGCCAACCACACAGACAGAGATGTGGCACTTGAGTCCAAACCTAAATACACACGAAGCCATTGTGAGGTGTTATGGAGGAAAGCAGTATGTGAATGCATGAAATTCCAACTGTCGCATGGTGCAGACAGGGAAAACAGACCAAGAGCAAAAGTGACATTTTCAAGATTATATGACAGGAACCAGACCTGTCGTTCGTCGTATTCCATGCTACCTTCCACACCGTCGTGGATTTTATCTCTAGTCTTGTTTATTAGCTGCATGTGACACCGGCCATAGGTTTCAGAGATGTTTTCTCACACATGCCTGATGCCATCCCTAGGAAGAAGATGCTAGAAACAGCCCCACTGTGCAAAAGGGGAGACTGGGGAGGTCTTGAGAGTGACAATGGCTTGTCCAGGGTCACATAAAGTGATAAGAAGCAGGAGCTGGGGATGAACCTACGTGTATCTCCTGCGAGCTGTGACGCTGGCTGCACCCAGGCCTTGCACAGGGGTGTGGTCAGGCAGTGTTGGTGGAAGTGTGGGCAATAGAGAGAGTTCATGGGGAAGGAGGGTCAGCAGACAGGTACCCAGAGGGGCATTTGCAGTCTTGTACACAGAGGAGGGGCTCAGGAAATGAGGTATCAGGAAGTGACTTCACTTCCTTGACGACAGACCCCAACAGAACTCGGAACTCGGTAACCTGGCACCCACATTCTATACACAGCCCCTTCCCCAGCTCACTTGGCCACAGGCAGAGTGAGATGTTGTGCTGTACCCCGAGGTCCCGGGGCCGTAGCCCCAGGAAGCCCTGTGCTGAGAGGCTTGTCCAATGCTTCCAGCGCTGGTTCAGCCCTCGCCCTCGACCCCTGTGGCCGTCTGGGAGGAGGTCCCCAAAGGTAATGTCAGGTGGCCCAGAGGAGGCTGCGCAAGGCCAGGCCAGCACTATGAGCCTCCCTGGGTGACCGCAGCCCCTCCTCCTGAGTGTGTGGGGAACCGGGACATGGGACACCCTCCCAGGGCAGGGGCAGAGGGTGGGGGGTTTATAAACCTGCTGGTCCTGGTGTGTTCACACCTCAGGTCTGGCTGGAGGGTGAACGGGGACTGCCGGGGTGGCAACCACCACCCTGTACATTAATCCTGGGCCCTCAGGCTGTCTTCTCATGTCCTCCCTGGGGTTAAGACTGGACTCCAGCCCCTGCCCTCCTTGGGGTTCACGGTGCTGTCACTGTGTGTCTCTCCCCTGTCCTGTCCTAGAGTGAAGACACATCTTCATTGAGCTCGGATGCCACCCACATGGTTTCTCCTGTCCCGGCACGCACCCTGAAGAAGCGGGTGGAGCACCTGGTGCCTGCTGTCTTGGGTGGTTACCGATCTTATGTCCACCTGTTTCTGTCAAGCTACAAGAACTTTGCCAGTCCCCGGCATGTGCTGCACCTGCTTTTCCTCAGGTGAGCACTCAGGCCCTGGATCACACAGTGTCACTAGGCCGCCTCCCAGCTGTGAGTCTTAGGACTGTCACCACACCCCTCTGAGCCTCAGTTTCCTCCTGTGTTCAGTGGGTGGTCACAGGAACAAGCTCCAGTGGGTCCCCCATGGAAAGTGCTGCTCCTGAGTCCAGCCCTGTGGAAGGTCTGCTGGAGGGGCCACGGTCGTCCTCATTCAGGATTCCTGACACCCCCACGAGGAAGTCTCTGTCACCCCCTCACTGACCTCATTGACTTGGGCTTCACTGTTTTCACATTTTTACAGGAAATTTGAGATTCTATCTGTAGGCTTCTGGGTGTATTCAAAGCAGGGAGACCAGAGGCGGGCTGAGCGGCTTCAGGTGCACCCAGATATCTTGGGAGGAGTTGGTTGGGGTTCATTCCTTCAACAATCATACGGGAAACCACACTATGTGCAGTCGCTTTCTGGGCACTGACCATAATCCAATGAACCGAGGAGACTGCATTCCCTGCCCTCCTGGGCTTCCATTCTAGTCAGAGGTGAGACAGTCAGAGTAGACATGAGAAGCAAGTAGTGCCACCATATGGTAGATTTGACACACTCCTGACCTCCTCTAGGTATGGAAACATGATTTCTGATTGTGACGGGGATGGCGAATCCCTGGAGCAGCTAAAATGGTAAGTGGGGTTTAGGTGCAGAAGGAGGGGCTCCCATCTCCACACAACTGCGTGTGGTCTGCGGGGGCCTGTGGGTGGGGGGCTGGCAGAACTCTGGCTCTCACACATCTTATGATTCCTGCTACAGGGCTGAGGGCTCAAGGCTTTCCCTGCAGGGACAGGAGTCAAGACGGCTGGGGATGTGGTCTCAGGCAACATAGGGTGTGCGAGAGCCTGGAGAGCAGAGGGAGTCCAGAGAGAATCCATCCCTACGCCCTCCCACCCAGCCCTGCCGACACTTCCAGAGCCCGTGCTGAGCCAGAGCAGGAGGTGTGCAGAGCATCCCGCTCACACTCGGGGCTGGAGCCTCCATGGGGATGCTAGGCTGGTGCTGAGGGTGCAGAGTGTGGTCAGGGCCAAGAGATTGCTGTCACTGGGAAAAGGATATGCAGATTTTCATGCAGACACTTGGGCAGCACATTCACGTGTGAGCTCAAGTTTGGGCTTTTCCAAGGGCCCTGGGTAGGCCAGGGGAGCAGCGCCTCCCTCTGTTTCCTCATTTATCAGATATTGCTGGACACCTCCTGTGTGCCAGTGAGTAATGGCCAGAGCAGACAGCACCCTCCTGGGGTGGACAGGTCATTCAAGCAGGGATGGGGCAGTGACACAGACAGAGGAGGTTGTCAGGTTTCCCTGAAGAAGGGAAACGTGCTCACATCAGTGGTTGAAGGCTCCTCCCATGGAGGCTTTTGCGAGCCCCTCCTTGGCTGCCAGGCCCATCTGTGCCAGAACTGCCATACTGGGGGTGGACATTGGATGGGCTGGTCTATGGACAGGCACAGGCAGAGGGTACAAGACTGCAGCTCATTCAGGGGAGCCTTGGGAGGGCAGCATAAAGGGATAGGCCAGGCCTCTGATGCTGTTGCCCACCTGTCTCCCACAGTGCCATGTCCTCTGTCTTAAAGATCTGGCTGGAATTCTATTCCACCGATTTCCACGAGCCTCCTGAATTTCATTCTTTGAAGTTTCTTTCGGCCTATGTACATATCAGTATGAGAGGTTCAGAGGTGGAGCGTAAGGCTGATCTTCTTCTGGCGCAGCTGGAGAAGCCGGAGCACCTGGAGCCTAGTGAGGCGGAGACTGAGGGTGAGGAGGAAGAGGGTGGGTGCCTGTGCGGGTTTGGGGAGGGGCCTGGGCTGGGCCACACACAGCAGAGTTTCCAGAAGCAGGCTGGGGACAGGGGCACTGAGTACTCAGAACAATCATACAGTGTCCTGCAGTTTGGGGAGACTTCCTGAGGCTGGGACTCTGGACTTGGGCTTCTAGAAAGACAGTGTCATTGGATGAGACATAGAAACTCACATTGATATTTTCAATTGTTGTCTCTCCAGTTCCAGATTCCGCCCAGGCTGAACAACTGTCCCAAGAGCTGCTGCCATGTTTGGCTCGAGTTCCAGCTCCAGCTCCACCTCCACTGCCAGAGGCAGAGCGAGATCAAGATCCAGAGCCCAAGCCAGAGCAAGACGTAGAGCAGGAGCAAGATCCAGAGCAAGAGGTAGAGCAGGAACAAGATCCAGAGCAAGAGGTAGAGCAGGAACAAGATCCAGAGCAAGTGGTAGATCAGACGCAAGATCCAGAGCAGGAGCAACAGAAAGATCAAGAGAAAGATCAGGAGAAAGAGCAAGAGAAAGATCAGGAGAAAGATCAAGATCCAGAGGTAGAGCTAGAGCAACCTGACATAACCGTTCCTGAAACATCAGAAGAATTAGAAGAAACACCAGCACCCAGGGGAGCCCTGGCTCCAGAGCTCCCACAAACACCCTCACCAGTCCCCACTCCAGATCTGTTCTTGCCCTTCCTTGACGCTGTGCTTCTCCTCATTTTTGTCTGTGTCCTGCATCTCCTCAAATTTTTTCATCTTTTATTTTCAATAATATCCCTTGTAGAAAAAAAGTGTTTCTAATATTTTCAAAATTACCATTCAGTGGCATTAAGTACATTTTTAATATGGCGCAACCCTTACCACCATCTAGTGATCGAACAGCTTCATCGACTCTGTAGTCATTAAGCTGTCACTCCCCATCCCGCCTCTCCCTGTGCCTGACTACCACTCCATTTTCTGTGTGTGTGAATTTACCTATCGTGGATTGTTCCTATCAGTACAGTTATATGTTATGTGGCCTTTTGTATCTGGCCGCATAATATGAGAAAGATCTGATTAATTTTCATTTTATGTTTTTAGTAAGAGGAAAATTACAGAAAAACCAAAGACTCTATGTAGAAACACAAAGCCCTGATAGTGATTATTGCCATAATCTTGAAATAGGAACTACTGTTGAATGACCAGAGAGCCAGAAGCCACTGAGGAAAATGCTGACTTTTCCTGGTCCAAACAAAAACCAGAATAATGTCAAAAGGTGAAAAGACAAACCCCAGACTGGAAAATTCTTCATGGGCAGAGAAAGGGTAGTATGCATCCTAGTTGTACAAAGAGTTCTCATTTATCCATAGGGACAAAGGACATATTCCTGCAGTTCCACAGGGAAGCAATTCACATGGCCAGTAAATGTCAGACATCCGCGGCCTCCCTAATGATTATGCACAGAAATTTGCTCACTATTCAGATAGCATTTGCCCCATCAGATGGGCAGGTCTGTATGTCTGGTGACGACCAGCTCTTGTGAGAATGAAGGAAGAAGAGGTCCCAGCAGATGCCCCAGGAGATGTGTTCATAGATACCCCTGTCGCAGGAGCCACACAGCAGCTCCTACCAAAATGCCCACGTGTGTCCATGTGCCGGGCAGCAGTGATGCTAGGAAGTTACGCCACATATATATGTATTCTATCTATGATAACCAATAGATTCAATAAATCTAAACTTGAAAAATTCCAAAGAGTGATGTTTTGGGGACTTGTCAAATAACCTCAAGGTTAATATGAAAAAAAAATTAAGTGCGAAAATGGCCCCCAATATATTCAAGACATAAGAAGAACAATAATAATAAAAACAAAGAGGAAATTTACTCCGCCCAATAAAATGTATTGCAAAGGAACATACTTGAAAGTGCATGAGATTGGCAAAGAATAAGCGAATAGTTCAGTGGAGTAAAAGTTTGAATTTTGAAACAGATTCTGGTATGTGTGGAAAGGATTCAGATTACTTAGGGGAAAGCACTTCATCATTACAGGGATTGAAATATTATTTATTTGGAAATAAAATCCAGTTATGCTTTTGCTAGGTACCATTCACAAAATTAAATTTGAGATGAATTACTAACTTCAATATTTTGCAAAAGCTTTAAGCATTAGGAGAAAGAAAAACACATAATAATTTCCACAGAAGCCAAAACTACTTTTGAGAAAATGTGAGACTCATAAATATCAAAACACTAGATAAAATAAGGTTTGACCATACGTATTTGTATATCTCAAGATGGAGAAAAATATGTTATGTGTATGTATTGTGAATTTAGAAAATCAAAAAGAATTAATTAAAAGCCTATTACAAACAAGACGACTTAATAAAATAAAATTTACATGTTGCGATTTAGAAAAATTCACATATAAAATTAATAAATGTCTTATGTAATAACAATAACTATCTAGATTCCATTACACAAATCAAGATTCCATTTTCAATAGCCACAAAATTGTTAAATTATTTGGCATAAAGCTAACAAGAACTCAACAAAGCCTGTTTAACTATGCGACTTAAGCATTAGGACACTCTTAAAACATACATACACAAACGATAGAGAAATGTCAGAGATATTTTCTTGGCCAGAAAGCCACATGATCCTAAGGATTTTATTTTCTCCTAAGTTACTTTATACGTGTGTCATGATCACATTAAAAATAGTCTCATTTGTTTCTTCACCTAGAACAAAATAAGATGATTATAAAATGTTGATGAAACATTAATCGTTCATCAGAAAAAAATGAGGAAACAAATCAAAAGGGAGGGGTAAGTCTACCAGAGATCGAAAAATTTTTTTTAATAAATTCTTCATTATCAAGACCATATGGAATTTGTTTATAAGTAAATATAAAACCTCATGAAAAAGAATGGAGAATTCAAAGAGATACCCAAGATTCCTAGAAATTTAGTATTTAAGAAAGATAGCATTTCAAATCACTGGTGAAAATATGCTGCTACTAATGTAGCAGCAGTTAACATGGATGGCATAGCAGCAATTAATAAAGCAAAGCAAACTCAAACAAAAGGTAAATGCCACCAACTAGGTCAAAAGGACACGACAAAAAGTAATTACAAGCTATAATACTTCAAATGGGTGATCAATAATGTTTCAATTTTTAAAAAAGCAAAAAAACAAAAAACCTCTTAAACTAGGATAATATCACTAATACAATGATGTGTGAAAAAATGAGATGGAAATGACCAACAAAATGAAATAAAAGTGAACAAAATATATGAACAATCTAATAACACAAAAGGAAATTTAAATTGGCATCAATACTTAATTAGGTGCTTAAAATCCCTCATAGAGAACTATGCATTTAAAATATATTGAAATACAAGACTTCACCTATTAGATTTGCAAAATTTAATTTTTTGATAACAAACTTGTTAGTGAGACTGTGGGGATACAGGTATTATAATACACTGTGGTGGAATGCCAATGGTAGAGCCCATAAGGAGCAGAAACTCGCAAAATTTAGCAAAATTATACTTGTATATTTACTATTTAATACCGTAATCCAATATTCAGGAATCTATATCATATGTAACCTTGAAAAATTATAAGGTCGACAAGATTGTTAATATGACAATACCTATTACTAAGGGTTGGAAACACCCCAAATTTTCATTCATAAGGTTTGCATGAATAATTAGGTTGCATTTTTACAATCATGATTTCTAAACACTGAGTGTAAAATGTTATTGAAAAAACGAACAAACTGAAGACAATGAAGAGATGTACATGTTCATAGAGGAGAAAATAAGTAGGGAAAATATATCAATTCTTCCAAATAAATCTATAAATTTTGTTTATATATAGATAAAAATTGACATTTTTTACGCAATTTGATAAACTACTAATTCTATATTTCATAAGGTTGAGTACAGGCATAGAATGGACCAAACGGCTCTGGTTCTTCTCTGCAAATGGTGTTCATTTCCTTCCATCTTCAGGTAGCTTCCTAATCTAGAATATTCTGATGGCCTCCTAGATCACTTTCCTCTCTTAGAATGTCAGGCACTCGATAGCACGTCTTCTCCTCTTTCTTATCCTGGGATCATCTCCCAAGCCAGGGTGCAGCTGAATCAGCTCTTTCTCCAGCTCTCGGCACCATGCTTGGCATATGGTGGATACAAACAGAGAGAACTGAGGACACAGAGCACAAGACTCTAGAGACAGGCGTGTTACAATGACATTGAGAAAGTGACACCTTCTCACTTTTGATCCTGTATTGGTTAGAAGTGAGTCACTAAGTCCAGTCCACACTGCAGGGCAGGGGATTACGTGAGGATGTGTGCAGCAGATGGTGGGGACCACTGGGAGCCCCTGAGGAGTCGCCAACCACACAGACAGAGATGTGGCACTTGAGTCCAAACCTAAATACACACGAAGCCATTGTGAGGTGTTATGGAGGAAAGCAGTATGTGAATGCATGAAATTCCAACTGTCGCATGGTGCAGACAGGGAAAACAGACCAAGAGCAAAAGTGACATTTTCAAGATTATATGACAGGAACCAGACCTGTCGTTCGTCGTATTCCATGCTACCTTCCACACCGTCGTGGATTTTATCTCTAGTCTTGTTTATTAGCTGCATGTGACACCGGCCATAGATTTCAGAGATGTTTTCTCACACATGCCTGATGCCATCCCTAGGAAGAAGATGCTAGAAACAGCCCCACTGTGCAAAAGGGGAGACTGGGGAGGTCTTGAGACTGACAATGGCTTGTCCAGGGTCACATAAAGTGATAAGAAGCAGGAGCTGGGGATGAACCTACGTGTATCTCCTGCGAGCTGTGACGCTGGCTGCACCCAGGCCTTGCACAGGGGTGTGGTCAGGCAGTGTTGGTGGAAGTGTGGGCAATAGAGAGAGTTCATGGGGAAGGAGGGTCAGCAGACAGGTACCCAGAGGGGCATTTGCAGTCTTGTACACAGAGGAGGGGCTCAGGAAATGAGGTATCAGGAAGTGACTTCACTTCCTTGACGACAGACCCCAACAGAACTCGGAACTCGGTAACCTGGCACCCACATTCTATACACAGCCCCTTCCCCAGCTCACTTGGCCACAGGCAGAGTGAGATGTTGTGCTGTACCCCGAGGTCCCGGGGCCGTAGCCCCAGGAAGCCCTGTGCTGAGAGGCTTGTCCGATGCTTCCAGCGCTGGTTCAGCCCTCGCCCTCGACCCCTGTGGCCGTCTGGGAGGAGGTCCCCAAAGGTAATGTCAGGTGGCCCAGAGGAGGCTGCGCAAGGCCAGGCCAGCACTATGAGCCTCCCTGGGTGACTGCAGCCCCTCCTCCTGAGTGTGTGGGGAACCGGGACATGGGACACCCTCCCAGGGCAGGGGCAGAGGGTGGGGGGTTTATAAACCTGCTGGTCCTGGTGTGTTCACACCTCAGGTCTGGCTGGAGGGTGAACGGGGACTGCCGGGGTGGCAACCACCACCCTGTACATTAATCCTGGGCCCTCAGGCTGTCTTCTCATGTCCTCCCTGGGGTTAAGACTGGACTCCAGCCCCTGCCCTCCTTGGGGTTCACGGTGCTGTCACTGTGTGTCTCTCCCCTGTCCTGTCCTAGAGTGAAGACACATCTTCATTGAGCTCGGATGCCACCCACATGGTTTCTCCTGTCCCGGCACGCACCCTGAAGAAGCGGGTGGAGCACCTGGTGCCTGCTGTCTTGGGTGGTTACCGATCTTATGTCCACCTGTTTCTGTCAAGCTACAAGAACTTTGCCAGTCCCCGGCATGTGCTGCACCTGCTTTTCCTCAGGTGAGCACTCAGGCCCTGGATCACACAGTGTCACTAGGCCGCCTCCCAGCTGTGAGTCTTAGGACTGTCACCACACCCCTCTGAGCCTCAGTTTCCTCCTGTGTTCAGTGGGTGGTCACAGGAACAAGCTCCAGTGGGTCCCCCATGGAAAGTGCTGCTCCTGAGTCCAGCCCTGTGGAAGGTCTGCTGGAGGGGCCACGGTCGTCCTCATTCAGGATTCCTGACACCCCCACGAGGAAGTCTCTGTCACCCCCTCACTGACCTCATTGACTTGGGCTTCACTGTTTTCACATTTTTACAGGAAATTTGAGATTCTATCTGTAGGCTTCTGGGTGTATTCAAAGCAGGGAGACCAGAGGCGGGCTGAGCGGCTTCAGGTGCACCCAGATATCTTGGGAGGAGTTGGTTGGGGTTCATTCCTTCAACAATCATACGGGAAACCACACTATGTGCAGTCGCTTTCTGGGCACTGACCATAATCCAATGAACCGAGGAGACTGCATTCCCTGCCCTCCTGGGCTTCCATTCTAGTCAGAGGTGAGACAGTCAGAGTAGACATGAGAAGCAAGTAGTGCCACCATATGGTAGATTTGACACACTCCTGACCTCCTCTAGGTATGGAAACATGATTTCTGATTGTGACGGGGTTGGCGAATCCCTGGAGCAGCTAAAATGGTAAGTGGGGTTTAGGTGCAGAAGGAGGGGCTCCCATCTCCACACAACTGCGTGTGGTCTGCGGGGGCCTGTGGGTGGGGGGCTGGCAGAACTCTGGCTCTCACACATCTTATGATTCCTGCTACAGGGCTGAGGGCTCAAGGCTTTCCCTGCAGGGACAGGAGTCAAGACGGCTGGGGATGTGGTCTCAGGCAACATAGGGTGTGCGAGAGCCTGGAGAGCAGAGGGAGCCCAGAGAGAATCCATCCCCACGCCCTCCCACCCAGCCCTGCCCACACACCCAGAGCCCGTGCTGAGCCAGAGCAGGAGGTGTGCAGAGCATCCCGCTCACACTCGGGGCTGGAGCCTCCATGGGGATGCTCAGCTGGTGCTGAGGGTGCAGAGTGTGATCAGGGCCAAGAGATTGCTGTCCCTGGGAAAAGGATATGCAGATTTTCATGCAGACACTTGGGCAGTACATTCATGTGTGAGCTCAAGTTTGGGCTTTTCCAAGGGCCCTGGGTAGGCCAGGGGAGCAGCGCCTCCCTCTGTTTCCTCATTTATCAGATATTGCTGGACACCTCCTGTGTGCCAGTGAGTAATGCCCAGAGCAGACAGCACCCTCCTGGGGTGGACAGGTCATTCCAGCAGGGATGGGGCAGTGACACAGACAGAGGAGGTTGTCAGGTTTCCCTGAAGAAGGGAAACGTGCTCACATCAGTGGTTGAAGGCTCCTCCCATGGAGGCTTTTGCCAGCCCCTCCTTGGCTGCCAGACCCATCTGTGCCAGAACTGCCATACTGGGGGTGGACATTGGATGGGCTGGTCTATGGACAGGCACAGGCAGAGGGTACAAGACTGCAGCTCATTCAGGGGAGCCTTGGGAGGGCAGCATAAAGGGATAGGCCAGGCCTCTGATGCTGTTGCCCACCTGTCTCCCACAGTGCCATGTCCTCTGTCTTAAAGATCTGGCTGGAATTCTATTCCACCGATTTCCACGAGCCTCCTGAATTTCATACTTTGAAGTTTCTTTCGGCCTATGTACATATCAGTATGAGAGGTTCAGAGGTGGAGCGTAAGGCTGATCTTCTTCTGGCGCAGCTGGAGAAGCCGGAGCACCTGGAGCCTAGTGAGGCGGAGACTGAGGGTGAGGAGGAAGAGGGTGGGTGCCTGTGCGGGTTTGGGGAGGGGCCTGGGCTGGGCCACACACAGCAGAGTTTCCAGAAGCAGGCTGGGGACAGGGGCACTGAGTACTCAGAACAATCATACAGTGTCCTGCAGTTTGGGGAGACTTCCTGAGGCTGGGACTCTGGACTTGGGCTTCTAGAAAGACAGTGTCATTGGATGAGACATAGAAACTCACATTGATATTTTCAATTCTTGTCTCTCCAGTTCCAGATTCCGCCCAGGCTGAACAACTGTCCCAAGAGCTGCTGCCATGTTCGGCTCGAGTTCCAGCTCCAGCTCCACCTCCACTGCCAGAGGCAGAGCGAGTTCAAGATCCAGAGCCCAAGCCAGAGCAAGACGTAGAGCAGGAGCAAGAGCCAGAGCAAGAGGTAGAGCAGGAGCAAGATCCAGAGCAAGAGGTAGAGCAGGAACAAGATCCAGAGCAAGAGGTAGAGCAGGAACAAGATCCAGAGCAAGTGGTAGATCAGACGCAAGATC
The DNA here is from genome assembly GCF_027409185.1 of Cynocephalus volans. Taxonomy (NCBI): domain Eukaryota; kingdom Metazoa; phylum Chordata; class Mammalia; order Dermoptera; family Cynocephalidae; genus Cynocephalus; species Cynocephalus volans. The sequence goes on along the minus strand of NW_026902463.1, from coordinate 7,549,918 downwards.
CAGAGCAGGAGCAACAGAAAGATCAAGAGAAAGATCAGGAGAAAGAGCAAGAGAAAGAGCAGGAGAAAGATCAAGATCCAGAGGTAGAGCTAGAGCAACCTGACATAACCGTTCCTGAAACATCAGAAGAATTAGAAGAAACACCAGCACCCAGGGGAGCCCTGGCTCCAGAGCTCCCACAAACACCCTCACCAGTCCCCACTCCAGATCTGTTCTTGCCCTTCCTTGACGCTGTGCTTCTCCTCATTTTTGTCTGTGTCCTGCATCTCCTCAAATTTTTTCATCTTTTATTTTCAATAATATCCCTTGTAGAAAAAAAGTGTTTCTAATATTTTCAAAATTACCATTCAGTGGCATTAAGTACATTTTTAATATGGCGCAACCCTTACCACCATCTAGTGATCGAACAGCTTCATCGACTCTGTAGTCATTAAGCTGTCACTCCCCATCCCGCCTCTCCCTGTGCCTGACTACCACTCCATTTTCTGTGTGTGTGAATTTACCTATCGTGGATTGTTCCTATCAGTACAGTTATATGTTATGTGGCCTTTTGTATCTGGCCGCATAATATGAGAAAGATCTGATTAATTTTCATTTTATGTTTTTAGTAAGAGGAAAATTACAGAAAAACCAAAGACTCTATGTAGAAACACAAAGCCCTGATAGTGATTATTGCCATAATCTTGAAATAGGAACTACTGTTGAATGACCAGAGAGCCAGAAGCCACTGAGGAAAATGCTGACTTTTCCTGGTCCAAACAAAAACCAGAATAATGTCAAAAGGTGAAAAGACAAACCCCAGACTGGAAAATTCTTCATGGGCAGAGAAAGGGTAGTATGCATCCTAGTTGTACAAAGAGTTCTCATTTATCCATAGGGACAAAGGACATATTCCTGCAGTTCCACAGGGAAGCAATTCACATGGCCAGTAAATGTCAGACATCCGCGGCCTCCCTAATGATTATGCACAGAAATTTGCTCACTATTCAGATAGCATTTGCCCCATCAGATGGGCAGGTCTGTATGTCTGGTGACGACCAGCTCTTGTGAGAATGAAGGAAGAAGAGGTCCCAGCAGATGCCCCAGGAGATGTGTTCATAGATACCCCTGTCGCAGGAGCCACACAGCAGCTCCTACCGAAATGCCCACGTGTGTCCATGTGCCGGGCAGCAGTGATGCTAGGAAGTTACGCCACATATATATGTATTCTATCTATGATAACCAATAGATTCAATAAATCTAAACTTGAAAAATTCCAAAGAGTGATGTTTTGGGGACTTGTCAAATAACCTCAAGGTTAATATGAAAAAAAAATTAAGTGCAAAAATGGCCCCCAATATATTCAAGACATAAGAAGAACAATAATAATAAAAACAAAGAGGAAATTTACTCCGCCCAATAAAATGTATTGCAAAGGAACATACTTGAAAGTGCATGAGATTGGCAAAGAATAAGCGAATAGTTCAGTGGAGTAAAAGTTTGAATTTTGAAACAGATTCTGGTATGTGTGGAAAGGATTCAGATTACTTAGGGGAAAGCACTTCATCATTACAGGGATTGAAATATTATTTATTTGGAAATAAAATCCAGTTATACTTTTGCTAGGTACCATTCACAAAATTAAATTTGAGATGAATTACTAACTTCAATATTTTGCAAAAGCTTTAAGCATTAGGAGAAAGAAAAACACATAATAATTTCCACAGAAGCCAAAACTACTTTTGAGAAAATGTGAGACTCATAAATATCAAAACACTAGATAAAATAAGGTTTGACCATACGTATTTGTATATCTCAAGATGGAGAAAAATGTGTTATGTGTATGTATTGTGAATTTAGAAAATCAAAAAGAATTAATTAAAAGCCTATTACAAACAAGACGACTTAATAAAATAAAATTTACATGTTGCGATTTAGAAAAATTCACATATAAAATTAATAAATGTCTTATGTAATAACAATAACTATCTAGATTCCATTACACAAATCAAGATTCCATTTTCAATAGCCACAAAATTGTTAAATTATTTGGCATAAAGCTAACAAGAACTCAACAAAGCCTGTTTAACTATGCGACTTAAGCATTAGGACACTCTTAAAACATACATACACAAACGATAGAGAAATGTCAGAGATATTTTCTTGGCCAGAAAGCCACATGATCCTAAGGATTTTATTTTCTCCTAAGTTACTTTATACGTGTGTCATGATCACATTAAAAATAGTCTCATTTGTTTCTTCACCTAGAACAAAATAAGATGATTATAAAATGTTGATGAAACATTAATCGTTCATCAGAAAAAAATGAGGAAACAAATCAAAAGGGAGGGGTAAGTCTACCAGAGATCGAAAAATTTTTTTTTATAAATTCTTCATTATCAAGACCATATGGAATTTGTTTATAAGTAAATATAAAACCTAATGAAAAAGAATGGAGAATTCAAAGAGATACCCAAGATTCCTAGAAATTTAGTATTTAAGAAAGATAGCATTTCAAATCACTGGTGAAAATATGCTGCTACTAATGTAGCAGCAGTTAACATGGATGGCATAGCAGCAATTAATAAAGCAAAGCAAACTCAAACAAAAGGTAAATGCCACCAACTAGGTCAAAAGGACACGACAAAAAGTAATTACAAGCTATAATACTTCAAATGGGTGATCAATAATGTTTCAATTTTTAAAAAAGCAAAAAAACAAAAAACCTCTTAAACTAGGATAATATCACTAATACAATGATGTGTGAAAAAATGAGATGGAAATGACCAACAAAATGAAATAAAAATGAACAAAATATATGAACAATCTAATAACACAAAAGGAAATTTAAATTGGCATCAATACTTAATTAGGTGCTTAAAATCCCTCATGGAGAACTATGCATTTAAAATATATTGAAATACAAGACTTCACCTATTAGATTTGCAAAATTTAATTTTTTGATAACACACTTGTTAGTGAGACTGTGGGGATACAGGTATTATAATACACTGTGGTGGAATGCCAATGGTAGAGCCCATAAGGAGCAGAAACTCGCAAAATTTAGCAAAATTATACTTGTATATTTACTATTTAATACTGTAACCCAATATTCAGGAATCTATATCATATGTAACCTTGAAAAATTATAAGGTGAGGTGTCGACAAGATTGTTAATATGACAATACCTATTACTAAGGGTTGGAAACACCCCAAATTTTCATTCATAAGGTTTGCATGAATAATTAGGGTGCATTTTTACAATCATGATTTCTAAACACTGAGTGTAAAATGTTATTGAAAAAACGAACAAACTGAAGACAATGAAGAGATGTACATGTTCATAGAGGAGAAAATAAGTAGGGAAAATATATCAATTCTTCCAAATAAATCTATAAATTTTGTTTATATATAAATAAAAATGGACATTTTTTACGCAATTTGATAAACTACTAATTCTATATTTCATAAGGTTGAGTACAGGCATAGAATGGACCAAACGGCTCTGGTTCTTCTCTGCAAATGGTGTTCATTTCCTTCCATCTTCAGGTAGCTTCCTAATCTAGAATATTCTGATGGCCTCCTAGATCACTTTCCTCTCTTAGAATGTCAGGCACTCGATAGCACGTCTTCTCCTCTTTCTTATCCTGGGATCATCTCCCAAGCCAGGGTGCAGCTGAATCAGCTCTTTCTCCAGCTCTCGGCACCATGCGTGGCATATGGTGGATACAAACAGAGAGAACTGAGGACACAGAGCACAAGACTCTAGAGACAGGCGTGTTACAATGACATTTAGAAAGTGACACCTTCTCACTTTTGATCCTGTATTGGTTAGAAGTGAGTCACTAAGTCCAGTCCACACTGCAGGGCAGGGGATTACGTGAGGATGTGTGCAGCAGATGGTGGGGACCACTGGGAGCCCCTGAGGAGTCGCCAACCACACAGACAGAGATGTGGCACTTGAGTCCAAACCTAAATACACACGAAGCCATTGTGAGGTTTTATGGAGGAAAGCAGTATGTGAATGCATGAAATTCCAACTGTCGCATGGTGCAGACAGGGAAAACAGACCAAGAGCAAAAGTGACATTTTCAAGATTATATGTCAGGAACCAGACCTGTCGTTCGTCGTAATCCATGCTACCTTCCACACCGTCGTGGATTTTATCTCTAGTCTTGTTTATTAGCTGCATGTGACACCGGCCATAGGTTTCAGAGATGTTTTCTCACACATGCCTGATGCCATCCCTAGGAAGAAGATGCTAGAAACAGCCCCACTGTGCAAAAGGGGAGACTGGGGAGGTCTTGAGACTGACAATGGCTTGTCCAGGGTCACATAAAGTGATAAGAAGCAGGAGCTGGGGATGAACCTACGTGTATCTCCTGCGAGCTGTGACGCTGGCTGCACCCAGGCCTTGCACAGGGGTGTGGTCAGGCAGTGTTGGTGGAAGTGTGGGCAATAGAGAGAGTTCATGGGGAAGGAGGGTCAGCAGACAGGTACCCAGAGGGGCATTTGCAGTCTTGTACACAGAGGAGGGGCTCAGGAAATGAGGTATCAGGAAGTGACTTCACTTCCTTGATGACAGACCCCAACAGAACTCGGAACTCGGTAACCTGGCACCCACATTCTATACACAGCCCCTTCCCCAGCTCACTTGGCCACAGGCAGAGTGAGATGTTGTGCTGTACCCCGAGGTCCCGGGGCCGTAGCCCCAGCAAGCCCTGTGCTGAGAGGCTTGTCCAATGCTTCCAGCGCTGGTTCAGCCCTCGCCCTCGACCCCTGTGGCCGTCTGGGAGGAGGTCCCCAAAGGTAATGTCAGGTGGCCCAGAGGAGGCTGCGCAAGGCCAGGCCAGCACTATGAGCCTCCCTGGGTGACCGCAGCCCCTCCTCCTGAGTGTGTGGGGAACGGGGACATGGGACACCCTCCCAGGGCAGGGGCAGAGGGTGGGGGGTTTATAAACCTGCTGGTCCTGGTGTGTTCACACCTCAGGTCTGGCTGGAGGGTGAACGGGGACTGCCGGGGTGGCAACCACCACCCTGTACATTAATCCTGGGCCCTCAGGCTGTCTTCTCATGTCCTCCCTGGGGTTAAGACTGGACTCCAGCCCCTGCCCTCCTTGGGGTTCACGGTGCTGTCACTGTGTGTCTCTCCCCTGTCCTGTCCTAGAGTGAAGACACATCTTCATTGAGCTCGGATGCCACCCACATGGTGTCTCCTGTCCCGGCACGCACCCTGAAGAAGCGGGTGGAGCACCTGGTGCCTGCTGTCTTGGGTGGTTACCGATCTTATGTCCACCTGTTTCTGTCAAGCTACAAGAACTTTGCCAGTCCCCGGCATGTGCTGCACCTGCCTTTCCTCAGGTGAGCACTCAGGCCCTGGATCACACAGTGTCACTAGGCCGCCTCCCAGCTGTGAGTCTTAGGACTGTCACCACACCCCTCTGAGCCTCAGTTTCCTCCTGTGTTCAGTGGGTGGTCACAGGAACAAGCTCCAGTGGGTCCCCCATGGAAAGTGCTGCTCCTGAGTCCAGCCCTGTGGAAGGTCTGCTGGAGGGGCCACGGTCGTCCTCATTCAGGATTCCTGACACCCCCACGAGGAAGTCTCTGTCACCCCCTCACTGACCTCATTGACTTGGGCTTCACTGTTTTCACATTTTTACAGGAAATTTGAGATTCTATCTGTAGGCTTCTGGGTGTATTCAAAGCAGGGAGACCAGAGGCGGGCTGAGCGGCTTCAGGTGCACCCAGATATCTTGGGAGGAGTTGGTTGGGGTTCATTCCTTCAACAATCATACGGGAAACCACACTATGTGCAGTCGCTTTCTGGGCACTGACCATAATCCAATGAACCGAGGAGACTGCATTCCCTGCCCTCCTGGGCTTCCATTCTAGTCAGAGGTGAGACAGTCAGAGTAGACATGAGAAGCAAGTAGTGCCACCATATGGTAGATTTGACACACTCCTGACCTCCTCTAGGTATGGAAACATGATTTCTGATTGTGACGGGGATGGCGAATCCCTGGAGCAGCTAAAATGGTAAGTGGGGTTTAGGTGCAGAAGGAGGGGCTCCCATCTCCACACAACTGCGTGTGGTCTGCGGGGGCCTGTGGGTGGGGGGCTGGCAGAACTCTGGCTCTCACACATCTTATGATTCCTGCTACAGGGCTGAGGGCTCAAGGCTTTCCCTGCAGGGACAGGAGTCAAGACGGCTGGGGATGTGGTCTCAGGCAACATAGGGTGTGCGAGAGCCTGGAGAGCAGAGGGAGTCCAGAGAGAATCCATCCCTACGCCCTCCCACCCAGCCCTGCCGACACTTCCAGAGCCCGTGCTGAGCCAGAGCAGGAGGTGTGCAGAGCATCCCGCTCACACTCGGGGCTGGAGCCTCCATGGGGATGCTAGGCTGGTGCTGAGGGTGCAGAGTGTGGTCAGGGCCAAGAGATTGCTGTCACTGGGAAAAGGATATGCAGATTTTCATGCAGACACTTGGGCAGCACGTTCACGTGTGAGCTCAAGTTTGGGCTTTTCCAAGGGCCCTGGGTAGGCCAGGGGAGCAGCGCCTCCCTCTGTTTCCTCATTTATCAGATATTGCTGGACACCTCCTGTGTGCCAGTGAGTAATGCCCAGAGCAGACAGCACCCTCCTGGGGTGGACAGGTCATTCAAGCAGGGATGGGGCAGTGACACAGACAGAGGAGGTTGTCAGGTTTCCCTGAAGAAGGGAAACGTGCTCACATCAGTGGTTGAAGGCTCCTCCCATGGAGGCTTTTGCCAGCCCCTCCTTGGCTGCCAGACCCATCTGTGCCAGAACTGCCATACTGGGGGTGGACATTGGATGGGCTGGTCTATGGACAGGCACAGGCAGAGGGTACAAGACTGCAGCTCATTCAGGGGAGCCTTGGGAGGGCAGCATAAAGGGATAGGCCAGGCCTCTGATGCTGTTGCCCACCTGTCTCCCACAGTGCCATGTCCTCTGTCTTAAAGATCTGGCTGGAATTCTATTCCACCGATTTCCACGAGCCTCCTGAATTTCATACTTTGAAGTTTCTTTCGGCCTATGTACATATCAGTATGAGAGGTTCAGAGGTGGAGCGTAAGGCTGATCTTCTTCTGGCGCAGCTGGAGAAGCCGGAGCACCTGGAGCCTAGTGAGGCGGAGACTGAGGGTGAGGAGGAAGAGGGTGGGTGCCTGTGCGGGTTTGGGGAGGGGCCTGGGCTGGGCCACACAGAGCAGAGTTTCCAGAAGCAGGCTGGGGACAGGGGCACTGAGTACTCAGAACAATCATACAGTGTCCTGCAGTTTGGGGAGACTTCCTGAGGCTGGGACTCTGGACTTGGGCTTCTAGAAAGACAGTGTCATTGGATGAGACATAGAAACTCACATTGATATTTTCAATTGTTGTCTCTCCAGTTCCAGATTCCGCCCAGGCTGAACAACTGTCCCAAGAGCTGCTGCCATGTTCGGCTCGAGTTCCAGCTCCAGCTCCACGTCCACTGCCAGAGGCAGAGCGAGATCAAGATCCAGAGCCCAAGCCAGAGCAAGACGTAGAGCAGGAGCAAGAGCCAGAGCAAGAGGTAGAGCAGGAACAAGATCCAGAGCAAGAGGTAGAGCAGGAACAAGATCCAGAGCAAGTGGTAGATCAGACGCAAGATCCAGAGCAGGAGCAACAGAAAGATCAAGAGAAAGTTCAGGAGAAAGAGCAAGAGAAAGAGCAGGAGAAAGATCAAGATCCAGAGGTAGAGCTAGAGCAACCTGACATAACCGTTCCTGAAACATCAGAAGAATTAGAAGAAACACCAGCACCCAGGGGAGCCCTGGCTCCAGAGCTCCCACAAACACCCTCACCAGTCCCCACTCCAGATCTGTTCTTGCCCTTCCTTGACGCTGTGCTTCTCCTCATTTTTGTCTGTGTCCTGCATCTCCTCAAATTTTTTCATCTTTTATTTTCAATAATATCCCTTGTAGAAAAAAAGTGTTTCTAATATTTTCAAAATTACCATTCAGTGGCATTAAGTACATTTTTAATATGGCGCAACCCTTACCACCATCTAGTGATCGAACAGCTTCATCGACTCTGTAGTCATTAAGCTGTCACTCCCCATCCCGCCTCTCCCTGTGCCTGACTACCACTCCATTTTCTGTGTGTGTGAATTTACCTATCGTGGATTGTTCCTATCAGTACAGTTATATGTTATGTGGCCTTTTGTATCTGGCCGCATAATATGAGAAAGATCTGATTAATTTTCATTTTATGTTTTTAGTAAGAGGAAAATTACAGAAAAACCAAAGACTCTATGTAGAAACACAAAGCCCTGATAGTTATTATTGCCATAATCTTGAAATAGGAACTACTGTTGAATGACCAGAGAGCCAGAAGCCACTGAGGAAAATGCTGACTTTTCCTGGACCAAACAAAAACCAGAATAATGTCAAAAGGTGAAAAGACAAACCCCAGACTGGAAAATTCTTCAAGGGCAGAGAAAGGGTAGTATGCATCCTAGTTGTACAAAGAGTTCTCATTTATCCATAGGGACAAAGGACATATTCCTGCAGTTCCACAGGGAAGCAATTCACATGGCCAGTAAATGTCAGACATCCGCGGCCTCCCTAATGATTATGCACAGAAATTTGCTCACTATTCAGATAGCATTTGCCCCATCAGATGGGCAGGTCTGTATGTCTGGTGACGACCAGCTCTTGTGAGAATGAAGGAAGAAGAGGTCCCAGCAGATGCCCCAGGAGATGTGTTCATAGATACCCCTGTCGCAGGAGCCACAAAGCAGCTCCTACCGAAATGCCCACGTGTGTCCATGTGCCGGGCAGCAGTGATGCTAGGAAGTTACGCCACATATATATGTATTCTATCTATGATAACCAATAGATTCAATAAATCTAAACTTGAAAAATTCCAAAGAGTGATGTTTTGGGGACTTGTCAAATAAACTCAAGGTTAATATGAAAAAAAAATTAAGTGCAAAAATGGCCCCCAATATATTCAAGACATAAGAAGAACAATAATAATAAAAACAAAGAGGAAATTTACTCCGCCCAATAAAATGTATTGCAAAGGAACATACTTGAAAGTGCATGAGATTGGCAAAGAATAAGCGAATAGTTCAGTGGAGTAAAAGTTTGAATTTTGAAACAGATTCTGGTATGTGTGGAAAGGATTCAGATTACTTAGGGGAAAGCACTTCATCATTACAGGGATTGAAATATTATTTATTTGGAAATAAAATCCAGTTATGCTTTTGCTAGGTACCATTCACAAAATTAAATTTGAGATGAATTACTAACTTCAATATTTTGCAAAAGCTTTAAGCATTAGGAGAAAGAAAAACACATAATAATTTCCACAGAAGCCAAAACTACTTTTGAGAAAATGTGAGACTCATAAATATCAAAACACTAGATAAAATAAGGTTTGACCATACGTATTTGTATATCTCAAGATGGAGAAAAATGTGTTATGTGTATGTATTGTGAATTTAGAAAATCAAAAAGAATTAATTAAAAGCCTATTACAAACAAGACGACTTAATAAAATAAAATTTACATGTTGCGATTTAGAAAAATTCACATATAAAATTAATAAATGTCTTATGTAATAACAATAACTATCTAGATTCCATTACACAAATCAAGATTCCATTTTCAATAGCCACAAAATTGTTAAATTATTTGGCATAAAGCTAACAAGAACTCAACAAAGCCTGTTTAACTATGCGATTTAAGCATTAGAACACTCTTAAAACATACATACACAAACGATAGAGAAATGTCAGAGATATTTTCTTGGCCAGAAAGCCACATGATCCTAAGGATTTTATTTTCTCCTAAGTTACTTTATACGTGTGTCATGATCACATTAAAAATAGTCTCATTTGTTTCTTCACCTAGAACAAAATAAGATGATTATAAAATGTTGATGAAACATTAATCGTTCATCAGAAAAAAATGAGGAAACAAATCAAAAGGGAGGGGTAAGTCTACCAGAGATCGAAAATTTTTTTTTATAAATTCTTCATTATCAAGACCATATGGAATTTGTTTATAAGTAAATATAAAACCTCATGAAAAAGAATGGAGAATTCAAAGAGATACCCAAGATTTCTAGAAATTTAGTATTTAAGAAAGATAGCATTTCAAATCACTGGTGAAAATATGCTGCTACTAATGTAGCAGCAGTTAACATGGATGGCATAGCAGCAATTAATAAAGCAAAGCAAACTCAAACAAAAGGTAAATGCCACCAACTAGGTCAAAAGGACACGACAAATGTAATTACAAGCTATAATACTTCAAATGGGTGATCAATAATGTTTCAATTTTAAAAAAGCAAAAAAACAAAAAACCTCTTAAACTAGGATAATATCACTAATACAATGATGTGTGAAAAAATGAGATGGAAATGACCAACAAAATGAAATAAAAGTGAACAAAATATATGAACAATCTAATAACACAAAAGGAAATTTAAATTGGCATCAATACTTAATTAGGTGCTTAAAATCCCTCATAGAGAACTATGCATTTAAAATATATTGAAATACAAGACTTCACCTATTAGATTTGCAAAATTTAATTTTTTGATAACAAACTTGTTAGTGAGACTGTGGGGATACAGGTATTATAATACACTGTGGTGGAATGCCAATGGTAGAGCCCGTAAGGAGCAGAAACTCGCAAAATTTAGCAAAATTATACTTGTATATTTACTATTTAATACTGTAACCCAATATTCAGGAATCTATATCATATGTAACCTTGAAAAATTATAAGGTGAGGTGTCGACAAGATTGTTAATATGACAATACCTATTACTAAGGGTTGGAAACACCCCAAATTTTCATTCATAAGGTTTGCATGAATAATTAGGGTGCATTTTTACAATCATGATTTCTAAACACTGAGTGTAAAATGTTATTGAAAAAACGAACAAACTGAAGACAATGAAGAGATGTACATGTTCATAGAGGAGAAAATAAGTAGGGAAAATATATCAATTCTTCCAAATAAATCTATAAATTTTGTTTATATATAAATAAAAATTGACATTTTTTACGCAATTTGATAAACTACTAATTCTATATTTCATAAGGTTGAGTACAGGCATAGAATGGACCAAACGGCTCTGGTTCTTCTCTGCAAATGGTGTTCATTTCCTTCCATCTTCAGGTAGCTTCCTAATCTAGAATATTCTGATGGCCTCCTAGATCACTTTCCTCTCTTAGAATGTCAGGCACTCGATAGCACGTCTTCTCCTCTTTCTTATCCTGGGATCATCTCCCAAGCCAGGGTGCAGCTGAATCAGCTCTTTCTCCAGCTCTCGGCACCATGCTTGGCATATGGTGGATACAAACAGAGAGAACTGAGGACACAGAGCACAAGACTCTAGAGACAGGCGTGTTACAATGACATTGAGAAAGTGACACCTTCTCACTTTTGATCCTGTATTGGTTAGAAGTGAGTCACTAAGTCCAGTCCACACTGCAGGGCAGGGGATTACGTGAGGATGTGTGCAGCAGATGGTGGGGACCACTGGGAGCCCCTGAGGAGTCGCCAACCACACAGACAGAGATGTGGCACTTGAGTCCAAACCTAAATACACACGAAGCCATTGTGAGGTGTTATGGAGGAAAGCAGTATGTGAATGCATGAAATTCCAACTGTCGCATGGTGCAGACAGGGAAAACAGACCAAGAGCAAAAGTGACATTTTCAAGATTATATGACAGGAACCAGACCTGTCGTTCGTCGTATTCCATGCTACCTTCCACACCGTCGTGGATTTTATCTCTAGTCTTGTTTATTAGCTGCATGTGACACCGGCCATAGGTTTCAGAGATGTTTTCTCACACATGCCTGATGCCATCCCTAGGAAGAAGATGCTAGAAACAGCCCCACTGTGCAAAAGGGGAGACTGGGGAGGTCTTGAGAGTGACAATGGCTTGTCCAGGGTCACATAAAGTGATAAGAAGCAGGAGCTGGGGATGAACCTACGTGTATCTCCTCCGAGCTGTGACGCTGGCTGCACCCAGGCCTTGCACAGGGGTGTGGTCAGGCAGTGTTGGTGGAAGTGTGGGCAATAGAGAGAGTTCATGGGGAAGGAGGGTCAGCAGACAGGTACCCAGAGGGGCATTTGCAGTCTTGTACACAGAGGAGGGGCTCAGGAAATGAGGTATCAGGAAGTGACTTCACTTCCTTGACGACAGACCCCAACAGAACTCAGAACTCGGTAACCTGGCACCCACATTCTATACACAGCCCCTTCCCCAGCTCACTTGGCCACAGGCAGAGTGAGATGTTGTGCTGTACCCCGAGGTCCCGGGGCCGTAGCCCCAGGAAGCCCTGTGCTGAGAGGCTTGTCCAATGCTTCCAGCGCTGGTTCAGCCCTCGCCCTCGACCCCTGTGGCCGTCTGGGAGGAGGTCCCCAAAGGTAATGTCAGGTGGCCCAGAGGAGGCTGCGCAAGGCCAGGCCAGCACTATGAGCCTCCCTGGGTGACCGCAGCCCCTCCTCCTGAGTGTGTGGGGAACCGGGACATGGGACACCCTCCCAGGGCAGGGTCAGAGGGTGGGGGGTTTATAAACCTGCTGGTCCTGGTGTGTTCACACCTCAGGTCTGGCTGGAGGGTGAACGGGGAATGCCGGGGTGGCAACCACCACCCTGTACATTAATCCTGGGCCCACAGGCTGTCTTCTCATGTCCTCCCTGGGGTTAAGACTGGCCTTCAGGCCCTGCCCTCCTTGGGGTTCACGGTGCTGTCACTGTGTATCTCTCCCCTGTCCTGTCCTAGAGTGAAGACACATCTTCATTGAGCTCGGATGCCACCCACATGGTGTCTCCTGTCCCGGCACGCACCCTGAAGAAGCGGGTGGAGCACCTGGTGCCTGCTGTCTTGGGTGGTTACCGATCTTATGTCCACCTGTTTCTGTCAAGCTACAAGAACTTTGCCAGTCCCCGGCATGTGCTGCACCTGCTTTTCCTCAGGTGAGCACTCAGGCCCTGGATCACACAGTGTCACTAGGCCGCCTCCCAGCTGTGAGTCTTAGGACTGTCACCACACCCCTCTGAGCCTCAGTTTCCTCCTGTGTTCAGTGGGTGTCCACAGGAACAAGCTCCAGTGGGTCCCCCATGGAAAGTGCTGCTCCTGAGTCCAGCCCTATGGAAGGTCTGCTGGAGGGGCCACGGTCGTCCTCATTCAGGATTCCTGACACCCCCACGAGGAAGTCTCTGTCACCCCCTCACTGACCTCATTGACTTGGGCTTCACTGTTTTCACATTTTTACAGGAAATTTGAGATTCTATCTGTAGGCTTCTGGGTGTATTCAAAGCAGGGAGACCAGAGGCGGGCAGAGCGGCTTCAGGTGCACCCAGATATCTTGGGAGGAGTTGGTTGGGGTTCATTCCTTCAACAATCATACGTGAAGCCACACTATGTGCAGTCGCTTTCTGGGCACTGACCATAATCCAATGAACCGAGGAGACTGCATTCCCTGCCCTCCTGGGCTTCCATTCTAGTCAGAGGTGAGACAGTCAGAGTAGACATGAGAAGCAAGTAGTGCCACCATATGGTAGATTTGACACACTCCTGACCTCCTCTAGGTATGGAAACATGATTTCTGATTGTGACGGGGATGGCGAATCCCTGGAGCAGCTAAAATGGTAAGTGGGGTTTAGGTGCAGAAGGAGGGGCTCCCATCTCCACACAACTGCGTGTGGTCTGCGGGGGCCTGTGGGTGGGGGGCTGGCAGAACTCTGGCTCTCACACATTTTATGATTCCTGCTACAGGGCTGAGGGCTCAAGGCTTTCCCTGCAGGGACAGGAGTCAAGACGGCTGGGGATGTGGTCTCAGGCAACATAGGGTGTGCGAGAGCCTGGAGAGCAGAGGGAGTCCAGAGAGAATCCATCCCTACGCCCTCCCACCCAGCCCTGCCGACACTTCCAGAGCCCGTGCTGAGCCAGAGCAGGAGGTGTGCAGAGCATCCCGCTCACACTCGGGGCTGGAGCCTCCATGGGGATGCTAGGCTGGTGCTGAGGGTGCAGAGTGTGGTCAGGGCCAAGAGATTGCTGTCACTGGGAAAAGGATATGCAGATTTTCATGCAGACACTTGGGCAGCACATTCACGTGTGAGCTCAAGTTTGGGCTTTTCCAAGGGCCCTGGGTAGGCCAGGGGAGCAGCGCCTCCCTCTGTTTCCTCATTTATCAGATATTGCTGGACACCTCCTGTGTGCCAGTGAGTAATGGCCAGAGCAGACAGCACCCTCCTGGGGTGGACAGGTCATTCAAGCAGGGATGGGGCAGTGACACAGACAGAGGAGGTTGTCAGGTTTCCCTGAAGAAGGGAAACGTGCTCACATCAGTGGTTGAAGGCTCCTCCCATGGAGGCTTTTGCGAGCCCCTCCTTGGCTGCCAGGCCCATCTGTGCCAGAACTGCCATACTGGGGGTGGACATTGGATGGGCTGGTCTATGGACAGGCACAGGCAGAGGGTACAAGACTGCAGCTCATTCAGGGGAGCCTTGGGAGGGCAGCATAAAGGGATAGGCCAGGCCTCTGATGCTGTTGCCCACCTGTCTCCCACAGTGCCATGTCCTCTGTCTTAAAGATCTGGCTGGAATTCTATTCCACCGATTTCCACGAGCCTCCTGAATTTCATTCTTTGAAGTTTCTTTCGGCCTATGTACATATCAGTATGAGAGGTTCAGAGGTGGAGCGTAAGGCTGATCTTCTTCTGGCGCAGCTGGAGAAGCCGGAGCACCTGGAGCCTAGTGAGGCGGAGACTGAGGGTGAGGAGGAAGAGGGTGGGTGCCTGTGCGGGTTTGGGGAGGGGCCTGGGCTGGGCCACACAGAGCAGAGTTTCCAGAAGCAGGCTGGGGACAGGGGCACTGAGTACTCAGAACAATCATACAGTGTCCTGCAGTTTGGGGAGACTTCCTGAGGCTGGGACTCTGGACTTGGGCTTCTAGAAAGACAGTGTCATTGGATGAGACATAGAAACTCACATTGATATTTTCAATTGTTGTCTCTCCAGTTCCAGATTCCGCCCAGGCTGAACAACTGTCCCAAGAGCTGCTGCCATGTTTGGCTCGAGTTCCAGCTCCAGCTCCACCTCCACTGCCAGAGGCAGAGCGAGATCAAGATCCAGGGCCCAAGCCAGAGCAAGACGTAGAGCAGGAGCAAGATCCAGAGCAAGAGGTAGAGCAGGAACAAGATCCAGAGCAAGAGGTAGAGCAGGAACAAGATCCAGAGCAAGTGGTAGATCAGACGCAAGATCCAGAGCAGGAGCAACAGAAAGATCAAGAGAAAGATCAGGAGAAAGAGCAAGAGAAAGATCAGGAGAAAGATCAAGATCCAGAGGTAGAGCTAGAGCAACCTGACATAACCGTTCCTGAAACATCAGAAGAATTAGAAGAAACACCAGCACCCAGGGGAGCCCTGGCTCCAGAGCTCCCACAAACACCCTCACCAGTCCCCACTCCAGATCTGTTCTTGCCCTTCCTTGACGCTGTGCTTCTCCTCATTTTTGTCTGTGTCCTGCATCTCCTCAAATTTTTTCATCTTTTATTTTCAATAATATCCCTTGTAGAAAAAAAGTGTTTCTAATATTTTCAAAATTACCATTCAGTGGCATTAAGTACATTTTTAATATGGCGCAACCCTTACCACCATCTAGTGATCGAACAGCTTCATCGACTCTGTAGTCATTAAGCTGTCACTCCCCATCCCGCCTCTCCCTGTGCCTGACTACCACTCCATTTTCTGTGTGTGTGAATTTACCTATCGTGGATTGTTCCTATCAGTACAGTTATATGTTATGTGGCCTTTTGTATCTGGCCGCATAATATGAGAAAGATCTGATTAATTTTCATTTTATGTTTTTAGTAAGAGGAAAATTACAGAAAAACCAAAGACTCTATGTAGAAACACAAAGCCCTGATAGTGATTATTGCCATAATCTTGAAATAGGAACTACTGTTGAATGACCAGAGAGCCAGAAGCCACTGAGGAAAATGCTGACTTTTCCTGGTCCAAACAAAAACCAGAATAATGTCAAAAGGTGAAAAGACAAACCCCAGACTGGAAAATTCTTCATGGGCAGAGAAAGGGTAGTATGCATCCTAGTTGTACAAAGAGTTCTCATTTATCCATAGGGACAAAGGACATATTCCTGCAGTTCCACAGGGAAGCAATTCACATGGCCAGTAAATGTCAGACATCCGCGGCCTCCCTAATGATTATGCACAGAAATTTGCTCACTATTCAGATAGCATTTGCCCCATCAGATGGGCAGGTCTGTATGTCTGGTGACGACCAGCTCTTGTGAGAATGAAGGAAGAAGAGGTCCCAGCAGATGCCCCAGGAGATGTGTTCATAGATACCCCTGTCGCAGGAGCCACACAGCAGCTCCTACCAAAATGCCCACGTGTGTCCATGTGCCGGGCAGCAGTGATGCTAGGAAGTTACGCCACATATATATGTATTCTATCTATGATAACCAATAGATTCAATAAATCTAAACTTGAAAAATTCCAAAGAGTGATGTTTTGGGGACTTGTCAAATAACCTCAAGGTTAATATGAAAAAAAAATTAAGTGCAAAAATGGCCCCCAATATATTCAAGACATAAGAAGAACAATAATAATAAAAACAAAGAGGAAATTTACTCCGCCCAATAAAATGTATTGCAAAGGAACATACTTGAAAGTGCATGAGATTGGCAAAGAATAAGCGAATAGTTCAGTGGAGTAAAAGTTTGAATTTTGAAACAGATTCTGGTATGTGTGGAAAGGATTCAGATTACTTAGGGGAAAGCACTTCATCATTACAGGGATTGAAATATTATTTATTTGGAAATAAAATCCAGTTATGCTTTTGCTAGGTACCATTCACAAAATTAAATTTGAGATGAATTACTAACTTCAATATTTTGCAAAAGCTTTAAGCATTAGGAGAAAGAAAAACACATAATAATTTCCACAGAAGCCAAAACTACTTTTGAGAAAATGTGAGACTCATAAATATCAAAACACTAGATAAAATAAGGTTTGACCATACGTATTTGTATATCTCAAGATGGAGAAAAATGTGTTATGTGTATGTATTGTGAATTTAGAAAATCAAAAAGAATTAATTAAAAGCCTATTACAAACAAGACGACTTAATAAAATAAAATTTACATGTTGCGATTTAGAAAAATTCACATATAAAATTAATAAATGTCTTATGTAATAACAATAACTATCTAGATTACATTACACAAATCAAGATTCCATTTTCAATAGCCACAAAATTGTTAAATTATTTGGCATAAAGCTAACAAGAACTCAACAAAGCCTGTTTAACTATGCGATTTAAGCATTAGAACACTCTTAAAACATACATACACAAACGATAGAGAAATGTCAGAGATATTTTCTTGGCCAGAAAGCCACATGATCCTAAGGATTTTATTTTCTCCTAAGTTACTTTATACGTGTGTCATGATCACATTAAAAATAGTCTCATTTGTTTCTTCACCTAGAACAAAATAAGATGATTATAAAATGTTGATGAAACATTAATCGTTCATCAGAAAAAAATGAGGAAACAAATCAAAAGGGAGGGGTAAGTCTACCAGAGATCGAAAATTTTTTTTTATAAATTCTTCATTATCAAGACCATATGGAATTTGTTTATAAGTAAATATAAAACCTCATGAAAAAGAATGGAGAATTCAAAGAGATACCCAAGATTTCTAGAAATTTAGTATTTAAGAAAGATAGCATTTCAAATCACTGGTGAAAATATGCTGCTACTAATGTAGCAGCAGTTAACATGGATGGCATAGCAGCAATTAATAAAGCAAAGCAAACTCAAACAAAAGGTAAATGCCACCAACTAGGTCAAAAGGACACGACAACAAGTAATTACAAGCTATAATACTTCAAATGGGTGATCAATAATGTTTCAATTTTTAAAAAAGCAAAAAAACAAAAAACCTCTTAAACTAGGATAATATCACTAATACAATGATGTGTGAAAAAATGAGATGGAAATGACCAACAAAATGAAATAAAAGTGAACAAAATATATGAACAATCTAATAACACAAAAGGAAATTTAAATTGGCATCAATACTTAATTAGGTGCTTAAAATCCCTCATAGAGAACTATGCATTTAAAATATATTGAAATACAAGACTTCACCTATTAGATTTGCAAAATTTAATTTTTTGATAACAAACTTGTTAGTGAGACTGTGGGGATACAGGTATTATAATACACTGTGGTGGAATGCCAATGGTAGAGCCCGTAAGGAGCAGAAACTCGCAAAATTTAGCAAAATTATACTTGTATATTTACTATTTAATACTGTAACCCAATATTCAGGAATCTATATCATATGTAACCTTGAAAAATTATAAGGTGAGGGGTCGACAAGATTGTTAATATGACAATACCTATTACTAAGGGTTGGAAACACCCCAAATTTTCATTCATAAGGTTTGCATGAATAATTAGGGTGCATTTTTACAATCATGATTTCTAAACACTGAGTGTAAAATGTTATTGAGAAAACGAACAAACTGAAGACAATGAAGAAATGTACATGTTCATAGAGGAGAAAATAAGTAGGGAAAATATATCAATTCTTCCAAATAAATCTATAAATTTTGTTTATATATAAATAAAAATTGACATTTTTTACGCAATTTGATAAACTACTAATTCTATATTTCATAAGGTTGAGTACAGGCATAGAATGGACCAAACGGCTCTGGTTCTTCTCTGCAAATGGTGTTCATTTCCTTCCATCTTCAGGTAGCTTCCTAATCTAGAATATTCTCATGGCCTCCTAGATCACTTTCCTCTCTTAGAATGTCAGGCACTCGATAGCACGTCTTCTCCTCTTTCTTATCCTGGGATCATCTCCCAAGCCAGGGTGCAGCTGAATCAGCTCTTTCTCCAGCTCTCGGCACCATGCTTGGCATATGGTGGATACAAACAGAGAGAACTGAGGACACAGAGCACAAGACTCTAGAGACAGGCGTGTTACAATGACATTTAGAAAGTGACACCTTCTCACTTTTGATCCTGTATTGGTTAGAAGTGAGTCACTAAGTCCAGTCCACACTGCAGGGCAGGGGATTACGTGAGGATGTGTGCAGCAGATGGTGGGGACCACTGGGAGCCCCTGAGGAGTCGCCAACCACACAGACAGAGATGTGGCACTTGAGTCCAAACCTAAATACACACGAAGCCATTGTGAGGTGTTATGGAGGAAAGCAGTATGTGAATGCATGAAATTCCAACTGTCGCATGGTGCAGACAGGGAAAACAGACCAAGAGCAAAAGTGACATTTTCAAGATTATATGACAGGAACCAGACCTGTCGTTCGTCGTATTCCATGCTACCTTCCACACCGTCGTGGATTTTATCTCTAGTCTTGTTTATTAGCTGCATGTGACACCGGCCATAGGTTTCAGAGATGTTTTCTCACACATGCCTGATGCCATCCCTAGGAAGAAGATGCTAGAAACAGCCCCACTGTGCAAAAGGGGAGACTGGGGAGGTCTTGAGAGTGACAATGGCTTGTCCAGGGTCACATAAAGTGATAAGAAGCAGGAGCTGGGGATGAACCTACGTGTATCTCCTCCGAGCTGTGACGCTGGCTGCACCCAGGCCTTGCACAGGGGTGTGGTCAGGCAGTGTTGGTGGAAGTGTGGGCAATAGAGAGAGTTCATGGGGAAGGAGGGTCAGCAGACAGGTACCCAGAGGGGCATTTGCAGTCTTGCACACAGAGGAGGGGCTCAGGAAATGAGGTATCAGGAAGTGACTTCACTTCCTTGACGACAGACCCCAACAGAACTCGGAACTCGGTAACCTGGCACCCACATTCTATACACAGCCCCTTCCCCAGCTCACTTGGCCACAGGCAGAGTGAGATGTTGTGCTGTACCCCGAGGTCCCGGGGCCGTAGCCCCAGGAAGCCCTGTGCTGAGAGGCTTGTCCAATGCTTCCAGCGCTGGTTCAGCCCTCGCCCTCGACCCCTGTGGCCGTCTGGGAGGAGGTCCCCAAAGGTAATGTCAGGTGGCCCAGAGGAGGCTGCGCAAGGCCAGGCCAGCACTATGAGCCTCCCTGGGTGACTGCAGCCCCTCCTCCTGAGTGTGTGGGGAACCGGGACATGGGACACCCTCCCAGGGCAGGGTCAGAGGGTGGGGGGTTTATAAACCTGCTGGTCCTGGTGTGTTCACACCTCAGGTCTGGCTGGTGGGTGAACGGGGAATGCCGGGGTGGCAACCACCACCCTGTACATTAATCCTGGGCCCACAGGCTGTCTTCTCATGTCCTCCCTGGGGTTAAGACTGGCCTTCAGCCCCTGCCCTCCTTGGGGTTCACGGTGCTGTCACTGTGTATCTCTCCCATGTCCTGTCCTAGAGTGAAGACACATCTTCATTGAGCTCGGATGCCACCCACATGGTGTCTCCTGTCCCGGCACGCACCCTGAAGAAGCGGGTGGAGCACCTGGTGCCTGCTGTCTTGGGTGGTTACCGATCTTATGTCCACCTGTTTCTGTCAAGCTACAAGAACTTTGCCAGTCCCCGGCATGTGCTGCACCTGCTTTTCCTCAGGTGAGCACTCAGGCCCTGGATCACACAGTGTCACTAGGCCGCCTCCCAGCTGTGAGTCTTAGGACTGTCACCACACCCCTCTGAGCCTCAGTTTCCTCCTGTGTTCAGTGGGTGTCCACAGGAACAAGCTCCAGTGGGTCCCCCATGGAAAGTGCTGCTCCTGAGTCCAGCCCTGTGGAAGGTCTGCTGGAGGGGCCACGGTCGTCCTCATTCAGGATTCCTGACACCCCCACGAGGAAGTCTCTGTCACCCCCTCACTGACCTCATTGACTTGGGCTTCACTGTTTTCACATTTTTACAGGAAATTTGAGATTCTATCTGTAGGCTTCTGGGTGTATTCAAAGCAGGGAGACCAGAGGCGGGCAGAGCGGCTTCAGGTGCACCCAGATATCTTGGGAGGAGTTGGTTGGGGTTAATTCCTTCAACAATCATACGTGAAGCCACACTATGTGCAGTCGCTTTCTGGGCACTGACCATAATCCAATGAACCGAGGAGACTGCATTCCCTGCCCTCCTGGGCTTCCATTCTAGTCAGAGGTGAGACAGTCAGAGTAGACATGAGAAGCAAGTAGTGCCACCATATGGTAGATTTGACACACTCCTGACCTCCTCTAGGTATGGAAACATGATTTCTGATTGTGACGGGGATGGCGAATCCCTGGAGCAGCTAAAATGGTAAGTGGGGTTTAGGTGCAGAAGGAGGGGCTCCCATCTCCACACAACTGCGTGTGGTCTGCGGGGGCCTGTGGGTGGGGGGCTGGCAGAACTCTGGCTCTCACACATCTTATGATTCCTGCTACAGGGCTGAGGGCTCAAGGCTTTCCCTGCAGGGACAGGAGTCAAGACGGCTGGGGATGTGGTCTCAGGCAACATAGGGTGTGCGAGAGCCTGGAGAGCAGAGGGAGTCCAGAGAGAATCCATCCCTACGCCCTCCCACCCAGCCCTGCCGACACTTCCAGAGCCCGTGCTGAGCCAGAGCAGGAGGTGTGCAGAGCATCCCGCTCACACTCGGGGCTGGAGCCTCCATGGGGATGCTAGGCTGGTGCTGAGGGTGCAGAGTGTGGTCAGGGCCAAGAGATTGCTGTCACTGGGAAAAGGATATGCAGATTTTCATGCAGACACTTGGGCAGCACATTCACGTGTGAGCTCAAGTTTGGGCTTTTCCAAGGGCCCTGGGTAGGCCAGGGGAGCAGCGCCTCCCTCTGTTTCCTCATTTATCAGATATTGCTGGACACCTCCTGTGTGCCAGTGAGTAATGGCCAGAGCAGACAGCACCCTCCTGGGGTGGACAGGTCATTCAAGCAGGGATGGGGCAGTGACACAGACAGAGGAGGTTGTCAGGTTTCCCTGAAGAAGGGAAACGTGCTCACATCAGTGGTTGAAGGCTCCTCCCATGGAGGATTTTGCCAGCCCCTCCTTGGCTGCCAGGCCCATCTGTGCCAGAACTGCCATACTGGGGGTGGACATTGGATGGGCTGGTCTATGGACAGGCACAGGCAGAGGGTACAAGACTGCAGCTCATTCAGGGGAGCCTTGGGAGGGCAGCATAAAGGGATAGGCCAGGCCTCTGATGCTGTTGCCCACCTGTCTCCCACAGTGCCATGTCCTCTGTCTTAAAGATCTGGCTGGAATTCTATTCCACCGATTTCCACGAGCCTCCTGAATTTCATTCTTTGAAGTTTCTTTCGGCCTATGTACATATCAGTATGAGAGGTTCAGAGGTGGAGCGTAAGGCTGATCTTCTTCTGGCGCAGCTGGAGAAGCCGGAGCACCTGGAGCCTAGTGAGGCGGAGACTGAGGGTGAGGAGGAAGAGGGTGGGTGCCTGTGCGGGTTTGGGGAGGGGCCTGGGCTGGGCCACACAGAGCAGAGTTTCCAGAAGCAGGCTGGGGACAGGGGCACTGAGTACTCAGAACAATCATACAGTGTCCTGCAGTTTGGGGAGACTTCCTGAGGCTGGTACTCTGGACTTGGGCTTCTAGAAAGACAGTGTCATTGGATGAGACATAGAAACTCACATTGATATTTTCAATTGTTGTCTCTCCAGTTCCAGATTCCGCCCACGCTGAACAACTGTCCCAAGAGCTGCTGCCATGTTTGGCTCGAGTTCCAGCTCCAGCTCCACCTCCACTGCCAGAGGCAGAGCGAGATCAAGATCCAGAGCCCAAGCCAGAGCAAGACGTAGAGCAGGAGCAAGATCCAGAGCAAGAGGTAGAGCAGGAACAAGATCCAGAGCAAGAGGTAGAGCAGGAACAAGATCCAGAGCAAGTGGTAGATCAGACGCAAGATCCAGAGCAGGAGCAACAGAAAGATCAAGAGAAAGATCAGGAGAAAGAGCAAGAGAAAGATCAGGAGAAAGATCAAGATCCAGAGGTAGAGCTAGAGCAACCTGACATAACCGTTCCTGAAACATCAGAAGAATTAGAAGAAACACCAGCACCCAGGGGAGCCCTGGCTCCAGAGCTCCCACAAACACCCTCACCAGTCCCCACTCCAGATCTGTTCTTGCCCTTCCTTGACGCTGTGCTTCTCCTCATTTTTGTCTGTGTCCTGCATCTCCTCAAATTTTTTCATCTTTTATTTTCAATAATATCCCTTGTAGAAAAAAAGTGTTTCTAATATTTTCAAAATTACCATTCAGTGGCATTAAGTACATTTTTAATATGGCGCAACCCTTACCACCATCTAGTGATCGAACAGCTTCATCGACTCTGTAGTCATTAAGCTGTCACTCCCCATCCCGCCTCTCCCTGTGCCTGACTACCACTCCATTTTCTGTGTGTGTGAATTTACCTATCGTGGATTGTTCCTATCAGTACAGTTATATGTTATGTGGCCTTTTGTATCTGGCCGCATAATATGAGAAAGATCTGATTAATTTTCATTTTATGTTTTTAGTAAGAGGAAAATTACAGAAAAACCAAAGACTCTATGTAGAAACACAAAGCCCTGATAGTGATTATTGCCATAATCTTGAAATAGGAACTACTGTTGAATGACCAGAGAGCCAGAAGCCACTGAGGAAAATGCTGACTTTTCCTGGTCCAAACAAAAACCAGAATAATGTCAAAAGGTGAAAAGACAAACCCCAGACTGGAAAATTCTTCATGGGCAGAGAAAGGGTAGTATGCATCCTAGTTGTACAAAGAGTTCTCATTTATCCATAGGGACAAAGGACATATTCCTGCAGTTCCACAGGGAAGCAATTCACATGGCCAGTAAATGTCAGACATCCGCGGCCTCCCTAATGATTATGCACAGAAATTTGCTCACTATTCAGATAGCATTTGCCCCATCAGATGGGCAGGTCTGTATGTCTGGTGACGACCAGCTCTTGTGAGAATGAAGGAAGAAGAGGTCCCAGCAGATGCCCCAGGAGATGTGTTCATAGATACCCCTGTCGCAGGAGCCACACAGCAGCTCCTACCAAAATGCCCACGTGTGTCCATGTGCCGGGCAGCAGTGATGCTAGGAAGTTACGCCACATATATATGTATTCTATCTATGATAACCAATAGATTCAATAAATCTAAACTTGAAAAATTCCAAAGAGTGATGTTTTGGGGACTTGTCAAATAACCTCAAGGTTAATATGAAAAAAAAATTAAGTGCAAAAATGGCCCCCAATATATTCAAGACATAAGAAGAACAATAATAATAAAAACAAAGAGGAAATTTACTCCGCCCAATAAAATGTATTGCAAAGGAACATACTTGAAAGTGCATGAGATTGGCAAAGAATAAGCGAATAGTTCAGTGGAGTAAAAGTTTGAATTTTGAAACAGATTCTGGTATGTGTGGAAAGGATTCAGATTACTTAGGGGAAAGCACTTCATCATTACAGGGATTGAAATATTATTTATTTGGAAATAAAATCCAGTTATGCTTTTGCTAGGTACCATTCACAAAATTAAATTTGAGATGAATTACTAACTTCAATATTTTGCAAAAGCTTTAAGCATTAGGAGAAAGAAAAACACATAATAATTTCCACAGAAGCCAAAACTACTTTTGAGAAAATGTGAGACTCATAAATATCAAAACACTAGATAAAATAAGGTTTGACCATACGTATTTGTATATCTCAAGATGGAGAAAAATGTGTTATGTGTATGTATTGTGAATTTAGAAAATCAAAAAGAATTAATTAAAAGCCTATTACAAACAAGACGACTTAATAAAATAAAATATACATGTTGCGATTTAGAAAAATTCACATATAAAATTAATAAATGTCTTATGTAATAACAATAACTATCTAGATTCCATTACACAAATCAAGATTCCATTTTCAATAGCCACAAAATTGTTAAATTATTTGGCATAAAGCTAACAAGAACTCAACAAAGCCTGTTTAACTATGCGACTTAAGCATTAGGACACTCTTAAAACATACATACACAAACGATAGAGAAATGTCAGAGATATTTTCTTGGCCAGAAAGCCACATGATCCTAAGGATTTTATTTTCTCCTAAGTTACTTTATACGTGTGTCATGATCACATTAAAAATAGTCTCATTTGTTTCTTCACCTAGAACAAAATAAGATGATTATAAAATGTTGATGAAACATTAATCGTTCATCAGAAAAAAATGAGGAAACAAATCAAAAGGGAGGGGTAAGTCTACCAGAGATCGAAAAATTTTTTTTAATAAATTCTTCATTATCAAGACCATATGGAATTTGTTTATAAGTAAATATAAAACCTAATGAAAAAGAATGGAGAATTCAAAGAGATACCCAAGATTCCTAGAAATTTAGTATTTAAGAAAGATAGCATTTCAAATCACTGGTGAAAATATGCTGCTACTAATGTAGCAGCAGTTAACATGGATGGCATAGCAGCAATTAATAAAGCAAAGCAAACTCAAACAAAAGGTAAATGCCACCAACTAGGTCAAAAGGACACGACAAAAAGTAATTACAAGCTATAATACTTCAAATGGGTGATCAATAATGTTTCAATTTTTAAAAAAGCAAAAAAACAAAAAACCTCTTAAACTAGGATAATATCACTAATACAATGATGTGTGAAAAAATGAGATGGAAATGACCAACAAAATGAAATAAAAGTGAACAAAATATATGAACAATCTAATAACACAAAAGGAAATTTAAATTGGCATCAATACTTAATTAGGTGCTTAAAATCCCTCATAGAGAACTATGCATTTAAAATATATTGAAATACAAGACTTCACCTATTAGATTTGCAAAATTTAATTTTTTGATAACAAACTTGTTAGTGAGACTGTGGGGATACAGGTATTATAATACACTGTGGTGGAATGCCAATGGTAGAGCCCATAAGGAGCAGAAACTCGCAAAATTTAGCAAAATTATACTTGTATATTTACTATTTAATACTGTAATCCAATATTCAGGAATCTATATCATATGTAACCTTGAAAAATTATAAGGTCGACAAGATTGTTAATATGACAATACCTATTACTAAGGGTTGGAAACACCCCAAATTTTCATTCATAAGGTTTGCATGAATAATTAGGGTGCATTTTTACAATCATGATTTCTAAACACTGAGTGTAAAATGTTATTGAAAAAACGAACAAACTGAAGACAATGAAGAGATGTACATGTTCATAGAGGAGAAAATAAGTAGGGAAAATATATCAATTCTTCCAAATAAATCTATAAATTTTGTTTATATATAAATAAAAATGGACATTTTTTACGCAATTTGATAAACTACTAATTCTATATTTCATAAGGTTGAGTACAGGCATAGAATGGACCAAACGGCTCTGGTTCTTCTCTGCAAATGGTGTTCATTTCCTTCCATCTTCAGGTAGCTTCCTAATCTAGAATATTCTGATGGCCTCCTAGATCACTTTCCTCTCTTAGAATGTCAGGCACTCGATAGCACGTCTTCTCCTCTTTCTTATCCTGGGATCATCTCCCAAGCCAGGGTGCAGCTGAATCAGCTCTTTCTCCAGCTCTCGGCACCATGCTTGGCATATGGTGGATACAAACAGAGAGAACTGAGGACACAGAGCACAAGACTCTAGAGACAGGCGTGTTACAATGACATTTAGAAAGTGACACCTTCTCACTTTTGATCCTGTATTGGTTAGAAGTGAGTCACTAAGTCCAGTCCACACTGCAGGGCAGGGGATTACGTGAGGATGTGTGCAGCAGATGGTGGGGACCACTGGGAGCCCCTGAGGAGTCGCCAACCACACAGACAGAGATGTGGCACTTGAGTCCAAACCTAAATACACACGAAGCCATTGTGAGGTGTTATGGAGGAAAGCAGTATGTGAATGCATGAAATTCCAACTGTCGCATGGTGCAGACAGGGAAAACAGACCAAGAGCAAAAGTGACATTTTCAAGATTATATGACAGGAACCAGACCTGTCGTTCGTCGTATTCCATGCTACCTTCCACACCGTCGTGGATTTTATCTCTAGTCTTGTTTATTAGCTGCATGTGACACCGGCCATAGGTTTCAGAGATGTTTTCTCACACATGCCTGATGCCATCCCTAGGAAGAAGATGCTAGAAACAGCCCCACTGTGCAAAAGGGGAGACTGGGGAGGTCTTGAGAGTGACAATGGCTTGTCCAGGGTCACATAAAGTGATAAGAAGCAGGAGCTGGGGATGAACCTACGTGTATCTCCTGCGAGCTGTGACGCTGGCTGCACCCAGGCCTTGCACAGGGGTGTGGTCAGGCAGTGTTGGTGGAAGTGTGGGCAATAGAGAGAGTTCATGGGGA
Organism: Cynocephalus volans; assembly: GCF_027409185.1. NCBI lineage: Eukaryota > Metazoa > Chordata > Mammalia > Dermoptera > Cynocephalidae > Cynocephalus > Cynocephalus volans. The sequence continues at coordinate 7,522,588 of NW_026902463.1, read as the reverse complement.
AGGAGGGTCAGCAGACAGGTACCCAGAGGGGCATTTGCAGTCTTGTACACAGAGGAGGGGCTCAGGAAATGAGGTATCAGGAAGTGACTTCACTTCCTTGACGACAGACCCCAACAGAACTCGGAACTCGGTAACCTGGCACCCACATTCTATACACAGCCCCTTCCCCAGCTCACTTGGCCACAGGCAGAGTGAGATGTTGTGCTGTACCCCGAGGTCCCGGGGCCGTAGCCCCAGGAAGCCCTGTGCTGAGAGGCTTGTCCAATGCTTCCAGCGCTGGTTCAGCCCTCGCCCTCGACCCCTGTGGCCGTCTGGGAGGAGGTCCCCAAAGGTAATGTCAGGTGGCCCAGAGGAGGCTGCGCAAGGCCAGGCCAGCACTATGAGCCTCCCTGGGTGACCGCAGCCCCTCCTCCTGAGTGTGTGGGGAACGGGGACATGGGACACCCTCCCAGGGCAGGGGCAGAGGGTGGGGGGTTTATAAACCTGCTGGTCCTGGTGTGTTCACACCTCAGGTCTGGCTGGAGGGTGAACGGGGACTGCCGGGGTGGCAACCACCACCCTGTACATTAATCCTGGGCCCTCAGGCTGTCTTCTCATGTCCTCCCTGGGGTTAAGACTGGACTCCAGCCCCTGCCCTCCTTGGGGTTCACGGTGCTGTCACTGTGTGTCTCTCCCCTGTCCTGTCCTAGAGTGAAGACACATCTTCATTGAGCTCGGATGCCACCCACATGGTGTCTCCTGTCCCGGCACGCACCCTGAAGAAGCGGGTGGAGCACCTGGTGCCTGCTGTCTTGGGTGGTTACCGATCTTATGTCCACCTGTTTCTGTCAAGCTACAAGAACTTTGCCAGTCCCCGGCATGTGCTGCACCTGCTTTTCCTCAGGTGAGCACTCAGGCCCTGGATCACACAGTGTCACTAGGCCGCCTCCCAGCTGTGAGTCTTAGGACTGTCACCACACCCCTCTGAGCCTCAGTTTCCTCCTGTGTTCAGTGGGTGGTCACAGGAACAAGCTCCAGTGGGTCCCCCATGGAAAGTGCTGCTCCTGAGTCCAGCCCTGTGGAAGGTCTGCTGGAGGGGCCACGGTCGTCCTCATTCAGGATTCCTGACACCCCCACGAGGAAGTCTCTGTCACCCCCTCACTGACCTCATTGACTTGGGCTTCACTGTTTTCACATTTTTACAGGAAATTTGAGATTCTATCTGTAGGCTTCTGGGTGTATTCAAAGCAGGGAGACCAGAGGCGGGCTGAGCGGCTTCAGGTGCACCCAGATATCTTGGGAGGAGTTGGTTGGGGTTCATTCCTTCAACAATCATACGTGAAGCCACACTATGTGCAGTCGCTTTCTGGGCACTGACCATAATCCAATGAACCGAGGAGACTGCATTCCCTGCCCTCCTGGGCTTCCATTCTAGTCAGAGGTGAGACAGTCAGAGTAGACATGAGAAGCAAGTAGTGCCACCATATGGTAGATTTGACACACTCCTGACCTCCTCTAGGTATGGAAACATGATTTCTGATTGTGACGGGGATGGCGAATCCCTGGAGCAGCTAAAATGGTAAGTGGGGTTTAGGTGCAGAAGGAGGGGCTCCCATCTCCACACAACTGCGTGTGGTCTGCGGGGGCCTGTGGGTGGGGGGCTGGCAGAACTCTGGCTCTCACACATCTTATGATTCCTGCTACAGGGCTGAGGGCTCAAGGCTTTCCCTGCAGGGACAGGAGTCAAGACGGCTGGGGATGTGGTCTCAGGCAACATAGGGTGTGCGAGAGCCTGGAGAGCAGAGGGAGCCCAGAGAGAATCCATCCCCACGCCCTCCCACCCAGCCCTGCCCACACCCCCAGAGCCCGTGCTGAGCCAGAGCAGGAGGTGTGCAGAGCATCCCGCTCACACTCGGGGCTGGAGCCTCCATGGGGATGCTCAGCTGGTGCTGAGGGTGCAGAGTGTGGTCAGGGCCAAGAGATTGCTGTCACTGGGAAAAGGATATGCAGATTTTCATGCAGACACTTGGGCAGTACATTCACGTGTGAGCTCAAGTTTGGGCTTTTCCAAGGGCCCTGGGTAGGCCAGGGGAGCAGCGCCTCCCTCTGTTTCCTCATTTATCAGATATTGCTGGACACCTCCTGTGTGCCAGTGAGTAATGCCCAGAGCAGACAGCACCCTCCTGGGGTGGACAGGTCATTCCAGCAGGGATGGGGCAGTGACACAGACAGAGGAGGTTGTCAGGTTTCCCTGAAGAAGGGAAACGTGCTCACATCAGTGGTTGAAGGCTCCTCCCATGGAGGCTTTTGCCAGCCCCTCCTTGGCTGCCAGACCCATCTGTGCCAGAACTGCCATACTGGGGGTGGACATTGGATGGGCTGGTCTATGGACAGGCACAGGCAGAGGGTACAAGACTGCAGCTCATTCAGGGGAGCCTTGGGAGGGCAGCATAAAGGGATAGGCCAGGCCTCTGATGCTGTTGCCCACCTGTCTCCCACAGTGCCATGTCCTCTGTCTTAAAGATCTGGCTGGAATTCTATTCCACCGATTTCCACGAGCCTCCTGAATTTCATTCTTTGAAGTTTCTTTCGGCCTATGTACATATCAGTATGAGAGGTTCAGAGGTGGAGCGTAAGGCTGATCTTCTTCTGGCGCAGCTGGAGAAGCCGGAGCACCTGGAGCCTAGTGAGGCGGAGACTGAGGGTGAGGAGGAAGAGGGTGGGTGCCTGTGCGGGTTTGGGGAGGGGCCTGGGCTGGGCCACACAGAGCAGAGTTTCCAGAAGCAGGCTGGGGACAGGGGCACTGAGTACTCAGAACAATCATACAGTGTCCTGAAGTTTGGGGAGACTTCCTGAGGCTGGGCCTCTGGACTTGGGCTTCTAGAAAGACAGTGTCATTGGATGAGACATAGAAACTCACATTGATATTTTCAATTGTTGTCTCTCCAGTTCCAGATTCCGCCCAGGCTGAACAACTGTCCCAAGAGCTGCTGCCATGTTCGGCTCGAGTTCCAGCTCCAGCTCCACCTCCACTGCCAGAGGCAGAGCGAGATCAAGATCCAGAGCCCAAGCCAGAGCAAGACGTAGAGCAGGAGCAAGAGCCAGAGCAAGAGGTAGAGCAGGAACAAGATCCAGAGCAAGAGGTAGAGCAGGAACAAGATCCAGAGCAAGTGGTAGATCAGACGCAAGATCCAGAGCAGGAGCAACAGAAAGATCAAGAGAAAGATCAGGAGAAAGAGCAAGAGAAAGAGCAGGAGAAAGATCAAGATCCAGAGGTAGAGCTAGAGCAACCTGACATAACCGTTCCTGAAACATCAGAAGAATTAGAAGAAACACCAGCACCCAGGGGAGCCCTGGCTCCAGAGCTCCCACAAACACCCTCACCAGTCCCCACTCCAGATCTGTTCTTGCCCTTCCTTGACGCTGTGCTTCTCCTCATTTTTGTCTGTGTCCTGCATCTCCTCAAATTTTTTCATCTTTTATTTTCAATAATATCCCTTGTATAAAATAAAGAGTTTTTAATATTTTCAAAATTACCATTCAGTGGCATTAAGTACATTTTTAATATGGCGCAACCCTTACCACCATCTAGTGATCGAACAGCTTCATCAACTCTGTAGTCATTAAGCTGTCACTCCCCATCCCGCCTCTCCCTGTGCCTGACTACCACTCCATTTTCTGTGTGTGTGAATTTACCTATCGTGGATTGTTCCTATCAGTACAGTTATATGTTATGTGGCCTTTTGTATCTGGCCGCATAATATGAGAAAGATCTGATTAATTTTCATTTTATGTTTTTAGTAAGAGGAAAATTACAGAAAAACCAAAGACTCTATGTAGAAACACAAAGCCCTGATAGTTATTATTGCCATAATCTTGAAATAGGAACTACTGTTGAATGACCAGAGAGCCAGAAGCCACTGAGGAAAATGCTGACTTTTCCTGGTCCAAACAAAAACCAGAATAATGTCAAAAGGTGAAAAGACAAACCCCAGACTGGAAAATTCTTCATGGGCAGAGAAAGGGTAGTATGCATCCTAGTTGTACAAAGAGTTCTCATTTATCCATAGGGACAAAGGACATATTCCTGCAGTTCCACAGGGAAGCAATTCACATGGCCAGTAAATGTCAGACATCCGCGGCCTCCCTAATGATTATGCACAGAAATTTGCTCACTATTCAGATAGCATTTGCCCCATCAGATGGGCAGGTCTGTATGTCTGGTGACGACCAGCTCTTGTGAGAATGAAGGAAGAAGAGGTCCCAGCAGATGCCCCAGGAGATGTGTTCATAGATACCCCTGTGGCAGGAGCCACACAGCAGCTCCTACCGAAATGCCCACGTGTGTCCATGTGCCGGGCAGCACTGATGCTAGGAAGTTACGCCACATATATATGTATTCTATCTGTGATAACCAATAGATTCAATATATCTAAACTTGAAAAATTCCAAAGAGTGATGTTTAGGGGACTTGTCAAATAACCTCAAGTTTAATATGAAAAAAAATTAAGTGCAAAAATGGCCCCCAAAATATTCAAGACATAAGAAGAACAATAATAATAAAAACAAAGAGGAAATTTACTCCGCCCAATAAAATGTATTGCAAAGGAACATACTTGAAAGTGCATGAGATTGGCAAAGAATAAGCGAATAGTTCAGTGGAGTAAAAGTTTGAATTTTGAAACAGATTCTGGTATGTGTGGAAAGGATTCAGATTACTTAGGGGAAAGCACTTCATCATTACAGGGATTGAAATATTATTTATTTGGAAATAAAATCCAGTTATGCTTTTGCTAGGTACCATTCACAAAATTAAATTTGAGATGAATTACTAACTTCAATATTTTGCAAAAGCTTTAAGCATTAGGAGAAAGAAAAACACATAATAATTTCCACAGAAGCCAAAACTACTTTTGAGAAAATGTGAGACTCATAAATATCAAAACACTAGATAAAATAAGGTTTGACCATACGTATTTGTATATCTCAAGATGGAGAAAAATGTGTTATGTGTATGTATTGTGAAATTAGAAAATCAAAAAGAATTAATTAAAAGCCTATTACAAACAAGACGACTTAATAAAATAAAATTTACATGTTGCGATTTAGAAAAATTCACATATAAAATTAATAAATGTCTTATGTAATAACAATAACTATCTAGATTCCATTACACAAATCAAGATTCCATTTTCAATAGCCACAAAATTGTTAAATTATTTGGCATAAAGCTAACAAGAACTCAACAAAGCCTGTTTAACTATGCGATTTAAGCATTAGAACACTCTTAAAACATACATACACAAACGATAGAGAAATGTCAGAGATATTTTCTTGGCCAGAAAGCCACATGATCCTAAGGATTTTATTTTCTCCTAAGTTACTTTATACGTGTGTCATGATCACATTAAAAATAGTCTCATTTGTTTCTTCACCTAGAACAAAATAAGATGATTATAAAATGTTGATGAAACATTAATCGTTCATCAGAAAAAAATGAGGAAACAAATCAAAAGGGAGGGGTAAGTCTACCAGAGATCGAAAATTTTTTTTTATAAATTCTTCATTATCAAGACCATATGGAATTTGTTTATAAGTAAATATAAAACCTCATGAAAAAGAATGGAGAATTCAAAGAGATACCCAAGATTTCTAGAAATTTAGTATTTAAGAAAGATAGCATTTCAAATCACTGGTGAAAATATGCTGCTACTAATGTAGCAGCAGTTAACATGGATGGCATAGCAGCAATTAATAAAGCAAAGCAAACTCAAACAAAAGGTAAATGCCACCAACTAGGTCAAAAGGACACGACAAAAAGTAATTACAAGCTATAATACTTCAAATGGGTGATCAATAATGTTTCAATTTTTAAAAAAGCAAAAAAACAAAAAACCTCTTAAACTAGGATAATATCACTAATACAATGATGTGTGAAAAAATGAGATGGAAATGACCAACAAAATGAAATAAAAGTGAACAAAATATATGAACAATCTAATAACACAAAAGGAAATTTAAATTGGCATCAATACTTAATTAGGTGCTTAAAATCCCTCATAGAGAACTATGCATTTAAAATATATTGAAATACAAGACTTCACCTATTAGATTTGCAAAATTTAATTTTTTGATAACAAACTTGTTAGTGAGACTGTGGGGATACAGGTATTATAATACACTGTGGTGGAATGCCAATGGTAGAGCCCATAAGGAGCAGAAACTCGCAAAATTTAGCAAAATTATACTTGTATATTTACTATTTAATACTGTAACCCAATATTCAGGAATCTATATCATATGTAACCTTGAAAAATTATAAGGTGAGGTGTCGACAAGATTGTTAATATGACAATACCTATTACTAAGGGTTGGAAACACCCCAAATTTTCATTCATAAGGTTTGCATGAATAATTAGGGTGCATTTTTACAATCATGATTTCTAAACACTGAGTGTAAAATGTTATTGAAAAAACGAACAAACTGAAGACAATGAAGAGATGTACATGTTCATAGAGGAGAAAATAAGTAGGGAAAATATATCAATTCTTCCAAATAAATCTATAAATTTTGTTTATATATAAATAAAAATGGACATTTTTTACGCAATTTGATAAACTACTAATTCTATATTTCATAAGGTTGAGTACAGGCATAGAATGGACCAAACGGCTCTGGTTCTTCTCTGCAAATGGTGTTCATTTCCTTCCATCTTCAGGTAGCTTCCTAATCTAGAATATTCTCATGGCCTCCTAGATCACTTTCCTCTCTTAGAATGTCAGGCACTCGATAGCACGTCTTCTCCTCTTTCTTATCCTGGGATCATCTCCCAAGCCAGGGTGCAGCTGAATCAGCTCTTTCTCCAGCTCTCGGCACCATGCTTGGCATATGGTGGATACAAACAGAGAGAACTGAGGACACAGAGCACAAGACTCTAGAGACAGGCGTGTTACAATGACATTTAGAAAGTGACACCTTCTCACTTTTGATCCTGTATTGGTTAGAAGTGAGTCACTAAGTCCAGTCCACACTGCAGGGCAGGGGATTACGTGAGGATGTGTGCAGCAGATGGTGGGGACCACTGGGAGCCCCTGAGGAGTCGCCAACCACACAGACAGAGATGTGGCACTTGAGTCCAAACCTAAATACACACGAAGCCATTGTGAGGTGTTATGGAGGAAAGCAGTATGTGAATGCATGAAATTCCAACTGTCGCATGGTGCAGACAGGGAAAACAGACCAAGAGCAAAAGTGACATTTTCAAGATTATATGACAGGAACCAGACCTGTCGTTCGTCGTATTCCATGCTACCTTCCACACCGTCGTGGATTTTATCTCTAGTCTTGTTTATTAGCTGCATGTGACACCGGCCATAGGTTTCAGAGATGTTTTCTCACACATGCCTGATGCCATCCCTAGGAAGAAGATGCTAGAAACAGCCCCACTGTGCAAAAGGGGAGACTGGGGAGGTCTTGAGAGTGACAATGGCTTGTCCAGGGTCACATAAAGTGATAAGAAGCAGGAGCTGGGGATGAACCTACGTGTATCTCCTGCGAGCTGTGACGCTGGCTGCACCCAGGCCTTGCACAGGGGTGTGGTCAGGCAGTGTTGGTGGAAGTGTGGGCAATAGAGAGAGTTCATGGGGAAGGAGGGTCAGCAGACAGGTACCCAGAGGGGCATTTGCAGTCTTGTACACAGAGGAGGGGCTCAGGAAATGAGGTATCAGGAAGTGACTTCACTTCCTTGACGACAGACCCCAACAGAACTCGGAACTCGGTAACCTGGCACCCACATTCTATACACAGCCCCTTCCCCAGCTCACTTGGCCACAGGCAGAGTGAGATGTTGTGCTGTACCCCGAGGTCCCGGGGCCGTAGCCCCAGCAAGCCCTGTGCTGAGAGGCTTGTCCAATGCTTCCAGCGCTGGTTCAGCCCTCGCCCTCGACCCCTGTGGCCGTCTGGGAGGAGGTCCCCAAAGGTAATGTCAGGTGGCCCAGAGGAGGCTGCGCAAGGCCAGGCCAGCACTATGAGCCTCCCTGGGTGACCGCAGCCCCTCCTCCTGAGTGTGTGGGGAACGGGGACACGGGACACCCTCCCAGGGCAGGGGCAGAGGGTGGGGGGTTTATAAACCTGCTGGTCCTGGTGTGTTCACACCTCAGGTCTGGCTGGAGGGTGAACGGGGACTGCCGGGGTGGCAACCACCACCCTGTACATTAATCCTGGGCCCACAGGCTGTCTTCTCATGTCCTCCCTGGGGTTAAGACTGGCCTCCAGCCCCTGCCCTCCTTGGGGTTCACGGTGCTGTCACTGTGTATCTCTCCCCTGTCCTGTCCTAGAGTGAAGACACATCTTCATTGAGCTCGGATGCCACCCACATGGTGTCTCCTGTCCCGGCACACAACCTGAAGAAGCGGGTGGAGCACCTGGTGCCTGCTGTCTTGGGTGGTTACCGATCTTATGTCCACCTGTTTCTGTCAAGCTACAAGAACTTTGCCAGTCCCCGGCATGTGCTGCACCTGCTTTTCCTCAGGTGAGCACTCGGGCCCTGGATCACACAGTGTCACTAGGCCGCCTCCCAGCTGTGAGTCTTAGGACTGTCACCACACCCCTCTGAGCCTCAGTTTCCTCCTGTGTTCAGTGGGTGGTCACAGGAACAAGCTCCAGTGGGTCCCCCATGGAAAGTGCTGCTCCTGAGTCCAGCCCTGTGGAAGGTCTGCTGGAGGGGCCACGGTCGTCCTCATTCAGGATTCCTGACACCCCCACGAGGAAGTCTCTGTCACCCCCTCACTGACCTCGTTGACTTGGGCTTCACTGTTTTCACATTTTTACAGGAAATTTGAGATTCTATCTGTAGGCTTCTGGGTGTATTCAAAGCAGGGAGACCAGAGGCGGGCAGAGCGGCTTCAGGTGCACCCAGATATCTTGGGAGGAGTTGGTTGGGGTTCATTCCTTCAACAATCATACGTGAAGCCACACTATGTGCAGTCGCTTTCTGGGCACTGACCATAATCCAATGAACCGAGGAGACTGCATTCCCTGCCCTCCTGGGCTTCCATTCTAGTCAGAGGTGAGACAGTCAGAGTAGACATGAGAAGCAAGTAGTGCCACCATATGGTAGATTTGACACACTCCTGACCTCCTCTAGGTATGGAAACATGATTTCTGATTGTGACGGGGAAGGCGAATCCCTGGAGCAGCTAAAATGGTAAGTGGGGTTTAGGTGCAGAAGGAGGGGCTCCCATCTCCACACAACTGCGTGTGGTCTGCGGGGGCCTGTGGGTGGGGGGCTGGCAGAACTCTGGCTCTCACACATCTTATGATTCCTGCTACAGGGCTGAGGGCTCAAGGCTTTCCCTGCAGGGACAGGAGTCAAGACGGCTGGGGATGTGGTCTCAGGCAACATAGGGTGTGCGAGAGCCTGGAGAGCAGAGGGAGCCCAGAGAGAATCCATCCCCACGCCCTCCCACCCAGCCCTGCCCACACCCCCAGAGCCCGTGCTGAGCCAGAGCAGGAGGTGTGCAGAGCATCCCGCTCACACTCGGGGCTGGAGCCTCCATGGGGATGCTCAGCTGGTGCTGAGGGTGCAGAGTGTGGTCAGGGCCAAGAGATTGCTGTCACTGGGAAAAGGATATGCAGATTTTCATGCAGACACTTGGGCAGTACATTCACATGTGAGCTCAAGTTTGGGCTTTTCCAAGGGCCCTGGGTAGGCCAGGGGAGCAGCGCCTCCCTCTGTTTCCTCATTTATCAGATATTGCTGGACACCTCCTGTGTGCCAGTGAGTAATGCCCAGAGCAGACAGCACCCTCCTGGGGTGGACAGGTCATTCCAGCAGGGATGGGGCAGTGACACGGACAGAGGAGGTTGTCAGGTTTCCCTGAAGAAGGGAAACGTGCTCACATCAGTGGTTGAAGGCTCCTCCCATGGAGGCTTTTGCCAGCCCCTCCTTGGCTGCCAGACCCATCTGTGCCAGAACTGCCATACTGGGGGTGGACATTGGATGGGCTGGTCTATGGACAGGCACAGGCAGAGGGTACAAGACTGCAGCTCATTCAGGGGAGCCTTGGGAGGGCAGCATAAAGGGATAGGCCAGGCCTCTGATGCTGTTGCCCACCTGTCTCCCACAGTGCCATGTCCTCTGTCTTAAAGATCTGGCTGGAATTCTATTCCACCGATTTCCACGAGCCTCCTGAATTTCATTCTTTGAAGTTTCTTTCGGCCTATGTACATATCAGTATGAGAGGTTCAGAGGTGGAGCGTAAGGCTGATCTTCTTCTGGCGCAGCTGGAGAAGCCGGAGCACCTGGAGCCTAGTGAGGCGGAGACTGAGGGTGAGGAGTAAGAGGGTGGGTGCCTGTGCGGGTTTGGGGAGGGGCCTGGGCTGGGCCACACAGAGCAGAGTTTCCAGAAGCAGGCTGGGGACAGGGGCACTGAGTACTCAGAACAATCATACAGTGTCCTGCAGTTTGGGGAGACTTCCTGAGGCTGGGCCTCTGGACTTGGGCTTCTAGAAAGACAGTGTCATTGGATGAGACATAGAAACTCACATTGATATTTTCAATTGTTGTCTCTCCAGTTCCAGATTCCGCCCAGGCTGAACAACTGTCCCAAGAGCTGCTGCCATGTTCGGCTCGAGTTCCAGCTCCAGCTCCACCTCCACTGCCAGAGGCAGAGCGAGTTCAAGATCCAGAGCCCAAGCCAGAGCAAGACGTAGAGCAGGAGCAAGAGCCAGAGCAAGAGGTAGAGCAGGAGCAAGATCCAGAGCAAGAGGTAGAGCAGGAACAAGATCCAGAGCAAGAGGTAGAGCAGGAACAAGATCCAGAGCAAGTGGTAGATCAGACGCAAGATCCAGAGCAGGAGCAACAGAAAGATCAAGAGAAAGATCAGGAGAAAGAGCAAGAGAAAGAGCAGGAGAAAGATCAAGATCCAGAGGTAGAGCTAGAGCAACCTGACATAACCGTTCCTGAAACATCAGAAGAATTAGAAGAAACACCAGCACCCAGGGGAGCCCTGGCTCCAGAGCTCCCACAAACACCCTCACCAGTCCCCACTCCAGATCTGTTCTTGCCCTTCCTTGACGCTGTGCTTCTCCTCATTTTTGTCTGTGTCCTGCATCTCCTCAAATTTTTTCATCTTTTATTTTCAATAATATCCCTTGTAGAAAAAAAGTGTTTCTAATATTTTCAAAATTACCATTCAGTGGCATTAAGTACATTTTTAATATGGCGCAACCCTTACCACCATCTAGTGATCGAACAGCTTCATCGACTCTGTAGTCATTAAGCTGTCACTCCCCATCCCGCCTCTCCCTGTGCCTGACTACCACTCCATTTTCTGTGTGTGTGAATTTACCTATCGTGGATTGTTCCTATCAGTACAGTTATATGTTATGTGGCCTTTTGTATCTGGCCGCATAATATGAGAAAGATCTGATTAATTTTCATTTTATGTTTTTAGTAAGAGGAAAATTACAGAAAAACCAAAGACTCTATGTAGAAACACAAAGCCCTGATAGTTATTATTGCCATAATCTTGAAATAGGAACTACTGTTGAATGACCAGAGAGCCAGAAGCCACTGAGGAAAATGCTGACTTTTCCTGGTCCAAACAAAAACCAGAATAATGTCAAAAGGTGAAAAGACAAACCCCAGACTGGAAAATTCTTCATGGGCAGAGAAAGGGTAGTATGCATCCTAGTTGTACAAAGAGTTCTCATTTATCCATAGGGACAAAGGACATATTCCTGCAGTTCCACAGGGAAGCAATTCACATGGCCAGTAAATGTCAGACATCCGCGGCCTCCCTAATGATTATGCACAGAAATTTGCTCACTATTCAGATAGCATTTGCCCCATCAGATGGGCAGGTCTGTATGTCTGGTGACGACCAGCTCTTGTGAGAATGAAGGAAGAAGAGGTCCCAGCAGATGCCCCAGGAGATGTGTTCATAGATACCCCTGTCGCAGGAGCCACACAGCAGCTCCTACCGAAATGCCCCCGTGTGTCCATGTGCCGGGCAGCACTGATGCTAGGAAGTTACGCCACATATATATGAATTCTATCTGTGATAACCAATAGATTCAATATATCTAAACTTGAAAAATTCCAAAGAGTGATGTTTAGGGGACTTGTCAAATAACCTCAAGGTTAATATGAAAAAAAATTAAGTGCAAAAATGGCCCCCAAAATATTCAAGACATAAGAAGAACAATAATAATAAAAACAAAGAGGAAATTTACTCCGCCTAATAAAATGTATTGCAAAGGAACATACTTGAAAGTGCATGAGATTGGCAAAGAATAAGCGAATAGTTCAGTGGAGTAAAAGTTTGAATTTTGAAACAGATTCTGGTATGTGTGGAAAGGATTCAGATTACTTAGGGGAAAGCACTTCATCATTACAGGGATTGAAATATTATTTATTTGGAAATAAAATCCAGTTATGCTTTTGCTAGGTACCATTCACAAAATTAAATTTGAGATGAATTACTAACTTCAATATTTTGCAAAAGCTTTAAGCATTAGGAGAAAGAAAAACACATAATAATTTCCACAGAAGCCAAAACTACTTTTGAGAAAATGTAAGACTCATAAATATCAAAACACTAGATAAAATAAGGTTTGACCATACGTATTTGTATATCTCAAGATGGAGAAAAATGTGTTATGTGTATGTATTGTGAATTTAGAAAATCAAAAAGAATTAATTAAAAGCCTATTACAAACAAGACGACTTAATAAAATAAAATTTACATGTTGCGATTTAGAAAAATTCACATATAAAATTAATAAATGTCTTATGTAATAACAATAACTATCTAGATTACATTACACAAATCAAGATTCCATTTTCAATAGCCACAAAATTGTTAAATTATTTGGCATAAAGCTAACAAGAACTCAACAAAGCCTGTTTAACTATGCGATTTAAGCATTAGAACACTCTTAAAACATACATACACAAACGATAGAGAAATGTCAGAGATATTTTCTTGGCCAGAAAGCCACATGATCCTAAGGATTTTATTTTCTCCTAAGTTACTTTATACGTGTGTCATGATCACATTAAAAATAGTCTCATTTGTTTCTTCACCTAGAACAAAATAAGATGATTATAAAATGTTGATGAAACATTAATCGTTCATCAGAAAAAAATGAGGAAACAAATCAAAAGGGAGGGGTAAGTCTACCAGAGATCGAAAATTTTTTTTTATAAATTCTTCATTATCAAGATCATATGGAATTTGTTTATAAGTAAATATAAAACCTAATGAAAAAGAATGGAGAATTCAAAGAGATACCCAAGATTTCTAGAAACTTAGTATTTAAGAAAGATAGCATTTCAAATCACTGGTGAAAATATGCTGCTACTAATGTAGCAGCAGTTAACATGGATGGCATAGCAGCAATTAATAAAGCAAAGCAAACTCAAACAAAAGGTAAATGCCACCAACTAGGTCAAAAGGACACGACAAAAAGTAATTACAAGCTATAATACTTCAAATGGGTGATCAATAATGTTTCAATTTTTAAAAAAGCAAAAAAACAAAAAACCTCTTAAACTAGGATAATATCACTAATACAATGATGTGTGAAAAAATGAGATGGAAATGACCAACAAAATGAAATAAAAATGAACAAAATATATGAACAATCTAATAACACAAAAGGAAATTTAAATTGGCATCAATACTTAATTAGGTGCTTAAAATCCCTCATGGAGAACTATGCATTTAAAATATATTGAAATACAAGACTTCACCTATTAGATTTGCAAAATTTAATTTTTTGATAACACACTTGTTAGTGAGACTGTGGGGATACAGGTATTATAATACACTGTGGTGGAATGCCAATGGTAGAGCCCATAAGGAGCAGAAACTCGCAAAATTTAGCAAAATTATACTTGTATATTTACTATTTAATACTGTAACCCAATATTCAGGAATCTATATCATATGTAACCTTGAAAAATTATAAGGTGAGGTGTCGACAAGATTGTTAATATGACAATACCTATTACTAAGGGTTGGAAACACCCCAAATTTTCATTCATAAGGTTTGCATGAATAATTAGGGTGCATTTTTACAATCATGATTTCTAAACACTGAGTGTAAAATGTTATTGAAAAAACGAACAAACTGAAGACAATGAAGAGATGTACATGTTCATAGATGAGAAAATAAGTAGGGAAAATATATCAATTCTTCCAAATAAATCTATAAATTTTGTTTATATATAAATAAAAATGGACATTTTTTACGCAATTTGATAAACTACTAATTCTATATTTCATAAGGTTGAGTACAGGCATAGAATGGACCAAACGGCTCTGGTTCTTCTCTGCAAATGGTGTTCATTTCCTTCCATCTTCAGGTAGCTTCCTAATCTAGAATATTCTGATGGCCTCCTAGATCACTTTCCTCTCTTAGAATGTCAGGCACTCGATAGCACGTCTTCTCCTCTTTCTTATCCTGGGATCATCTCCCAAGCCAGGGTGCAGCTGAATCAGCTCTTTCTCCAGCTCTCGGCACCATGCTTGGCATATGGTGGATACAAACAGAGAGAACTGAGGACACAGAGCACAAGACTCTAGAGACAGGCGTGTTACAATGACATTTAGAAAGTGACACCTTCTCACTTTTGATCCTGTATTGGTTAGAAGTGAGTCACTAAGTCCAGTCCACACTGCAGGGCAGGGGATTACGTGAGGATGTGTGCAGCAGATGGTGGGGACCACTGGGAGCCCCTGAGGAGTCGCCAACCACACAGACAGAGATGTGGCACTTGAGTCCAAACCTAAATACACACGAAGCCATTGTGAGGTTTTATGGAGGAAAGCAGTATGTGAATGCATGAAATTCCAACTGTCGCATGGTGCAGACAGGGAAAACAGACCAAGAGCAAAAGTGACATTTTCAAGATTATATGACAGGAACCAGACCTGTCGTTCGTCGTATTCCATGCTACCTTCCACACCGTCGTGGATTTTATCTCTAGTCTTGTTTATTAACTGCATGTGACACCGGCCATAGGTTTCAGAGATGTTTTCTCACACATGCCTGATGCCATCCCTAGGAAGAAGATGCTAGAAACAGCCCCACTGTGCAAAAGGGGAGACTGGGGAGGTCTTGAGAGTGACCATGGCTTGTCCAGGGTCACATAAAGTGATAAGAAGCAGGAGCTGGGGATGAACCTACGTGTATCTCCTGGGAGCTGTGACGCTGGCTGCACCCAGGCCTTGCACAGGGGTGTGGTCAGGCAGTGTTGGTGGAAGTGTGGGCAATAGAGAGAGTTCATGGGGAAGGAGGGTCAGCAGACAGGTACCCAGAGGGGCATTTGCAGTCTTGTACACAGAGGAGGGGCTCAGGAAATGAGGTATCAGGAAGTGACTTCACTTCCTTGACGACAGACCCCAACAGAACTCGGAACTCGGTAACCTGGCACCCACATTCTATACACAGCCCCTTCCCCAGCTCACTTGGCCACAGGCAGAGTGAGATGTTGTGCTGTACCCCGAGGTCCCGGGGCCGTAGCCCCAGCAAGCCCTGTGCTGAGAGGCTTGTCCAATGCTTCCAGCGCTGGTTCAGCCCTCGCCCTCGACCCCTGTGGCCGTCTGGGAGGAGGTCCCCAAAGGTAATGTCAGGTGGCCCAGAGGAGGCTGCGCAAGGCCAGGCCAGCACTATGAGCCTCCCTGGGTGACCGCAGCCCCTCCTCCTGAGTGTGTGGGGAACGGGGACATGGGACACCCTCCCAGGGCAGGGGCAGAGGGTGGGGGGTTTATAAACCTGCTGGTCCTGGTGTGTTCACACCTCAGGTCTGGCTGGAGGGTGAACGGGGACTGCCGGGGTGGCAACCACCACCCTGTACATTAACCCTGGGCCCACAGGCTGTCTTCTCATGTCCTCCCTGGGGTTAAGACTGGCCTCCAGCCCCTGCCCTCCTTGGGGTTCACGGTGCTGTCACTGTGTATCTCTCCCCTGTCCTGTCCTAGAGTGAAGACACATCTTCATTGAGCTCGGATGCCACCCACATGGTGTCTCCTGTCCCGGCACACAACCTGAAGAAGCGGGTGGAGCACCTGGTGCCTGCTGTCTTGGGTGGTTACCGATCTTATGTCCACCTGTTTCTGTCAAGCTACAAGAACTTTGCCAGTCCCCGGCATGTGCTGCACCTGCTTTTCCTCAGGTGAGCACTCGGGCCCTGGATCACACAGTGTCACTAGGCCGCCTCCCAGCTGTGAGTCTTAGGACTGTCACCACACCCCTCTGAGCCTCAGTTTCCTCCTGTGTTCAGTGGGTGGTCACAGGAACAAGCTCCAGTGGGTCCCCCATGGAAAGTGCTGCTCCTGAGTCCAGCCCTGTGGAAGGTCTGCTGGAGGGGCCACGGTCGTCCTCATTCAGGATTCCTGACACCCCCACGAGGAAGTCTCTGTCACCCCCTCACTGACCTCGTTGACTTGGGCTTCACTGTTTTCACATTTTTACAGGAAATTTGAGATTCTATCTGTAGGCTTCTGGGTGTATTCAAAGCAGGGAGACCAGAGGCGGGCAGAGCGGCTTCAGGTGCACCCAGATATCTTGGGAGGAGTTGGTTGGGGTTCATTCCTTCAACAATCATACGTGAAGCCACACTATGTGCAGTCGCTTTCTGGGCACTGACCATAATCCAATGAACCGAGGAGACTGCATTCCCTGCCCTCCTGGGCTTCCATTCTATTCAGAGGTGAGACAGTCAGAGTAGACATGAGAAGCAAGTAGTGCCACCATATGGTAGATTTGACACACTCCTGACCTCCTCTAGGTATGGAAACATGATTTCTGATTGTGACGGGGATGGCGAATCCCTGGAGCAGCTAAAATGGTAAGTGGGGTTTAGGTGCAGAAGGAGGGGCTCCCATCTCCACACAACTGCGTGTGGTCTGCGGGGGCCTGTGGGTGGGGGGCTGGCAGAACTCTGGCTCTCACACATCTTATGATTCCTGCTACAGGGCTGAGGGCTCAAGGCTTTCCCTGCAGGGACAGGAGTCAAGACGGCTGGGGATGTGGTCTCAGGCAACATAGGGTGTGCGAGAGCCTGGAGAGCAGAGGGAGCCCAGAGAGAATCCATCCCCACGCCCTCCCACCCAGCCCTGCCCACACCCCCAGAGCCCGTGCTGAGCCAGAGCAGGAGGTGTGCAGAGCATCCCGCTCACACTCGGGGCTGGAGCCTCCATGGGGATGCTCAGCTGGTGCTGAGGGTGCAGAGTGTGGTCAGGGCCAAGAGATTGCTGTCACTGGGAAAAGGATATGCAGATTTTCATGCAGACACTTGGGCAGTACATTCACGTGTGAGCTCAAGTTTGGGCTTTTCCAAGGGCCCTGGGTAGGCCAGGGGAGCAGCGCCTCCCTCTGTTTCCTCATTTATCAGATATTGCTGGACACCTCCTGTGTGCCAGTGAGTAATGCCCAGAGCAGACAGCACCCTCCTGGGGTGGACAGGTCATTCCAGCAGGGATGGGGCAGTGACACAGACAGAGGAGGTTGTCAGGTTTCCCTGAAGAAGGGAAACGTGCTCACATCAGTGGTTGAAGGCTCCTCCCATGGAGGCTTTTGCCAGCCCCTCCTTGGCTGCCAGACCCATCTGTGCCAGAACTGCCATACTGGGGGTGGACATTGGATGGGCTGGTCTATGGACAGGCACAGGCAGAGGGTACAAGACTGCAGCTCATTCAGGGGAGCCTTGGGAGGGCAGCATAAAGGGATAGGCCAGGCCTCTGATGCTGTTGCCCACCTGTCTCCCACAGTGCCATGTCCTCTGTCTTAAAGATCTGGCTGGAATTCTATTCCACCGATTTCCACGAGCCTCCTGAATTTCATTCTTTGAAGTTTCTTTCGGCCTATGTACATATCAGTATGAGAGGTTCAGAGGTGGAGCGTAAGGCTGATCTTCTTCTGGCGCAGCTGGAGAAGCCGGAGCACCTGGAGCCTAGTGAGGCGGAGACTGAGGGTGAGGAGGAAGAGGGTGGGTGCCTGTGCGGGTTTGGGGAGGGGCCTGGGCTGGGCCACACAGAGCAGAGTTTCCAGAAGCAGGCTGGGGACAGGGGCACTGAGTACTCAGAACAATCATACAGTATCCTGAAGTTTGGGGAGACTTCCTGAGGCTGGGCCTCT
Organism: Cynocephalus volans; assembly: GCF_027409185.1. NCBI lineage: Eukaryota > Metazoa > Chordata > Mammalia > Dermoptera > Cynocephalidae > Cynocephalus > Cynocephalus volans. Next base: position 7,504,458 of record NW_026902463.1, on the reverse strand, counting down.
GGACTTGGGCTTCTAGAAAGACAGTGTCATTGGATGAGACATAGAAACTCACATTGATATTTTCAATTGTTGTCTCTCCAGTTCCAGATTCCGCCCAGGCTGAACAACTGTCCCAAGAGCTGCTGCCATGTTCGGCTCGAGTTCCAGCTCCAGCTCCACCTCCACTGCCAGAGGCAGAGCGAGATCAAGATCCAGAGCCCAAGCCAGAGCAAGACGTAGAGCAGGAGCAAGAGCCAGAGCAAGAGGTAGAGCAGGAACAAGATCCAGAGCAAGAGGTAGAGCAGGAACAAGATCCAGAGCAAGTGGTAGATCAGACGCAAGATCCAGAGCAGGAGCAACAGAAAGATCAAGAGAAAGATCAGGAGAAAGAGCAAGAGAAAGAGCAGGAGAAAGATCAAGATCCAGAGGTAGAGCTAGAGCAACCTGACATAACCGTTCCTGAACATCAGAAGATTTGGAAGAAACACCAGCACCCAGGGGAGCCCTGGCTCCAGAGCTCCCACAAACACCCTCACCAGTCCCCACTCCAGATCTGTTCTTGCCCTTCCTTGACGCTGTGCTTCTCCTCATTTTTGTCTGTGTCCTGCATCTCCTCAAATTTTTTCATCTTTTATTTTCAATAATATCCCTTGTATAAAATAAAGAGTTTTTAATATTTTCAAAATTACCATTCAGTGGCATTAAGTACATTTTTAATATGGCGCAACCCTTACCACCATCTAGTGATCGAACAGCTTCATCAACTCTGTAGTCATTAAGCTGTCACTCCCCATCCCGCCTCTTCCTGTGCCTGACTACCACTCCATTTTCTGTGTGTGTGAATTTACCTATCGTGGATTGTTCCTATCAGTACAGTTATATGTTATGTGGCCTTTTGTATCTGGCCGCATAATATGAGAAAGATCTGATTAATTTTCATTTTATGTTTTTAGTAAGAGGAAAATTACAGAAAAACCAAAGACTCTATGTAGAAACACAAAGCCCTGATAGTTATTATTGCCATAATCTTGAAATAGGAACTACTGTTGAATGACCAGAGAGCCAGAAGCCACTGAGGAAAATGCTGACTTTTCCTGGTCCAAACAAAAACCAGAATAATGTCAAAAGGTGAAAAGACAAACCCCAGACTGGAAAATTCTTCATGGGCAGAGAAAGGGTAGTATGCATCCTAGTTGTACAAAGAGTTCTCATTTATCCATAGGGACAAAGGACATATTCCTGCAGTTCCACAGGGAAGCAATTCACATGGCCAGTAAATGTCAGACATCCGCGGCCTCCCTAATGATTATGCACAGAAATTTGCTCACTATTCAGATAGCATTTGCCCCATCAGATGGGCAGGTCTGTATGTCTGGTGACGACCAGCTCTTGTGAGAATGAAGGAAGAAGAGGTCCCAGCAGATGCCCCAGGAGATGTGTTCATAGATACCCCTGTCGCAGGAGCCACACAGCAGCTCCTACCGAAATGCCCCCGTGTGTCCATGTGCCGGGCAGCACTGATGCTAGGAAGTTACGCCACATATATATGTATTCTATCTGTGATAACCAATAGATTCAATATATCTAAACTTGAAAAATTCCAAAGAGTGATGTTTAGGGGACTTGTCAAATAACCTCAAGGTTAATATGAAAAAAAATTAAGTGCAAAAATGGCCCCCAAAATATTCAAGACATAAGAAGAACAATAATAATAAAAACAAAGAGGAAATTTACTCCGCCTAATAAAATGTATTGCAAAGGAACATACTTGAAAGTGCATGAGATTGGCAAAGAATAAGCGAATAGTTCAGTGGAGTAAAAGTTTGAATTTTGAAACAGATTCTGGTATGTGTGGAAAGGATTCAGATTACTTAGGGGAAAGCACTTCATCATTACAGGGATTGAAATATTATTTATTTGGAAATAAAATCCAGTTATGCTTTTGCTAGGTAACATTCACAAAATTAAATTTGAGATGAATTACTAACTTCAATATTTTGCAAAAGCTTTAAGCATTAGGAGAAAGAAAAACACATAATAATTTCCACAGAAGCCAAAACTACTTTTGAGAAAATGTGAGACTCATAAATATCAAAACACTAGATAAAATAAGGTTTGACCATACGTATTTGTATATCTCAAGATGGAGAAAAATGTGTTATGTGTATGTATTGTGAATTTAGAAAATCAAAAAGAATTAATTAAAAGCCTATTACAAACAAGACGACTTAATAAAATAAAATTTACATGTTGCGATTTAGAAAAATTCACATATAAAATTAATAAATGTCTTATGTAATAACAATAACTATCTAGATTACATTACACAAATCAAGATTCCATTTTCAATAGCCACAAAATTGTTAAATTATTTGGCATAAAGCTAACAAGAACTCAACAAAGCCTGTTTAACTATGCGATTTAAGCATTAGAACACTCTTAAAACATACATACACAAACGATAGAGAAATGTCAGAGATATTTTCTTGGCCAGAAAGCCACATGATCCTAAGGATTTTATTTTCTCCTAAGTTACTTTATACGTGTGTCATGATCACATTAAAAATAGACTCATTTGTTTCGACACCTAGAACAAAATAAGATGATTATAAAATGTTGATGAAACATTAATCGTTCATCAGAAAAAAATGAGGAAACAAATCAAAAGGGAGGGGTAAGTCTAGCAGAGATCGAAAATTTTTTTTTTATAAATTCTTCATTATCAAGACCATATGGAATTTGTTTATAAGTAAATATAAAACCTAATGAAAAAGAATGGAGAATTCAAAGAGATACCCAAGATTTCTAGAAATTTAGTATTTAAGAAAGATAGCATTTCAAATCACTGGTGAAAATATGCTGCTACTAATGTAGCAGCAGTTAACATGGATGGCATAGCAGCAATTAATAAAGCATAGCAAATTCAAACAAAAGGTAAATGCCACCAACTAGGTCAAAAGGACACGACAAAAAGTAATTACAAGCTGTAATACTTCAACTGGGTGATCAATAATGTTTCAATTTTTAAAAAAGCAAAAAAACAAAAAACCTCTTAAACTAGGATAATATCACTAATACAATGATGTGTGAAAAAACGAGATGGAAATGACCAACAAAATGAAATAAAAATGAACAAAATATATGAACAATCTAATAACACAAAAGGAAATTTAAATTGGCATCAATACTTAATTAGGTGCTTAAAATCCCTCATGGAGAACTATGCATTTAAAATATATTGAAATACAAGACTTCACCTATTAGATTTGCAAAATTTAATTTTTTGATAACACACTTGTTAGTGAGACTGTGGGGATACAGGTATTATAATACACTGTGGTGGAATGCCAATGGTAGAGCCCATAAGGAGCAGAAACTCGCAAAATTTAGCAAAATTATACTTGTATATTTACTATTTAATACTGTAACCCAATATTCAGGAACCTATATCATATGTAACCTTGAAAAATTATAAGGTGAGGTGTCGACAAGATTGTTAATATGACAATACCTATTACTAAGGGTTGGAAACACCCCAAATTTTCATTCATAAGGTTTGCATGAATAATTAGGGTGCATTTTTACAATCATGATTTCTAAACACTGAGTGTAAAATGTTATTGAAAAAACGAACAAACTGAAGACAATGAAGAGATGTACATGTTCATAGATGAGAAAATAAGTAGGGAAAATATATCAATTCTTCCAAATAAATCTATAAATTTTGTTTATATATAAATAAAAATGGACATTTTTTACGCAATTTGATAAACTACTAATTCTATATTTCATAAGGTTGAGTACAGGCATAGAATGGACCAAACGGCTCTGGTTCTTCTCTGCAAATGGTGTTCATTTCCTTCCATCTTCAGGTAGCTTCCTAATCTAGAATATTCTGATGGCCTCCTAGATCACTTTCCTCTCTTAGAATGTCAGGCACTCGATAGCACGTCTTCTCCTCTTTCTTATCCTGGGATCATCTCCCAAGCCAGGGTGCAGCTGAATCAGCTCTTTCTCCAGCTCTCGGCACCATGCTTGGCATATGGTGGATACAAACAGAGAGAACTGAGGACACAGAGCACAAGACTCTAGAGACAGGCGTGTTACAATGACATTTAGAAAGTGACACCTTCTCACTTTTGATCCTGTATTGGTTAGAAGTGAGTCACTAAGTCCAGTCCACACTGCAGGGCAGGGGATTACGTGAGGATGTGTGCAGCAGATGGTGGGGACCACTGGGAGCCCCTGAGGAGTCGCCAACCACACAGACAGAGATGTGGCACTTGAGTCCAAACCTAAATACACACGAAGCCATTGTGAGGTTTTATGGAGGAAAGCAGTATGTGAATGCATGAAATTCCAACTGTCGCATGGTGCAGACAGGGAAAACAGACCAAGAGCAAAAGTGACATTTTCAAGATTATATGACAGGAACCCGACCTGTCGTTCGTCGTAATCCATGCTACCTTCCACACCGTCGTGGATTTTATCTCTAGTCTTGTTTATTAGCTGCATGTGACACCGGCCATAGGTTTCAGAGATGTTTTCTCACACATGCCTGATGCCATCCCTAGGAAGAAGATGCTAGAAACAGCCCCACTGTGCAAAAGGGGAGACTGGGGAGGTCTTGAGAGTGACAATGGCTTGTCCAGGGTCACATAAAGTGATAAGAAGCAGGAGCTGGGGATGAACCTACGTGTATCTCCTGCGAGCTGTGACGCTGGCTGCACCCAGGCCTTGCACAGGGGTGTGGTCAGGCAGTGTTGGTGGAAGTGTGGGCAATAGAGAGAGTTCATGGGGAAGGAGGGTCAGCAGACAGGTACCCAGAGGGGCATTTGCAGTCTTGTACACAGAGGAGGGGCTCAGGAAATGAGGTATCAGGAAGTGACTTCACTTCCTTGACGACAGACCCCAACAGAACTCGGAACTCGGTAACCTGGCACCCACATTCTATACACAGCCCCTTCCCCAGCTCACTTGGCCACAGGCAGAGTGAGATGTTGTGCTGTACCCCGAGGTCCCGGGGCCGTAGCCCCAGCAAGCCCTGTGCTGAGAGGCTTGTCCAATGCTTCCAGCGCTGGTTCAGCCCTCGCCCTCGACCCCTGTGGCCGTCTGGGAGGAGGTCCCCAAAGGTAATGTCAGGTGGCCCAGAGGAGGCTGCGCAAGGCCAGGCCAGCACTATGAGCCTCCCTGGGTGACCGCAGCCCCTCCTCCTGAGTGTGTGGGGAACGGGGACACGGGACACCCTCCCAGGGCAGGGGCAGAGGGTGGGGGGTTTATAAACCTGCTGGTCCTGGTGTGTTCACACCTCAGGTCTGGCTGGAGGGTGAACGGGGACTGCCGGGGTGGCAACCACCACCCTGTACATTAATCCTGGGCCCACAGGCTGTCTTCTCATGTCCTCCCTGGGGTTAAGACTGGCCTCCAGCCCCTGCCCTCCTTGGGGTTCACGGTGCTGTCACTGTGTATCTCTCCCCTGTCCTGTCCTAGAGTGAAGACACATCTTCATTGAGCTCGGATGCCACCCACATGGTGTCTCCTGTCCCGGCACACAACCTGAAGAAGCGGGTGGAGCACCTGGTGCCTGCTGTCTTGGGTGGTTACCGATCTTATGTCCACCTGTTTCTGTCAAGCTACAAGAACTTTGCCAGTCCCCGGCATGTGCTGCACCTGCTTTTCCTCAGGTGAGCACTCGGGCCCTGGATCACACAGTGTCACTAGGCCGCCTCCCAGCTGTGAGTCTTAGGACTGTCACCACACCCCTCTGAGCCTCAGTTTCCTCCTGTGTTCAGTGGGTGGTCACAGGAACAAGCTCCAGTGGGTCCCCCATGGAAAGTGCTGCTCCTGAGTCCAGCCCTGTGGAAGGTCTGCTGGAGGGGCCACGGTCGTCCTCATTCAGGATTCCTGACACCCCCACGAGGAAGTCTCTGTCACCCCCTCACTGACCTCGTTGACTTGGGCTTCACTGTTTTCACATTTTTACAGGAAATTTGAGATTCTATCTGTAGGCTTCTGGGTGTATTCAAAGCAGGGAGACCAGAGGCGGGCAGAGCGGCTTCAGGTGCACCCAGATATCTTGGGAGGAGTTGGTTGGGGTTCATTCCTTCAACAATCATACGTGAAGCCACACTATGTGCAGTCGCTTTCTGGGCACTGACCATAATCCAATGAACCGAGGAGACTGCATTCCCTGCCCTCCTGGGCTTCCATTCTATTCAGAGGTGAGACAGTCAGAGTAGACATGAGAAGCAAGTAGTGCCACCATATGGTAGATTTGACACACTCCTGACCTCCTCTAGGTATGGAAACATGATTTCTGATTGTGACGGGGATGGCGAATCCCTGGAGCAGCTAAAATGGTAAGTGGGGTTTAGGTGCAGAAGGAGGGGCTCCCATCTCCACACAACTGCGTGTGGTCTGCGGGGGCCTGTGGGTGGGGGGCTGGCAGAACTCTGGCTCTCACACATCTTATGATTCCTGCTACAGGGCTGAGGGCTCAAGGCTTTCCCTGCAGGGACAGGAGTCAAGACGGCTGGGGATGTGGTCTCAGGCAACATAGGGTGTGCGAGAGCCTGGAGAGCAGAGGGAGCCCAGAGAGAATCCATCCCCACGCCCTCCCACCCAGCCCTGCCCACACCCCCAGAGCCCGTGCTGAGCCAGAGCAGGAGGTGTGCAGAGCATCCCGCTCACACTCGGGGCTGGAGCCTCCATGGGGATGCTCAGCTGGTGCTGAGGGTGCAGAGTGTGGTCAGGGCCAAGAGATTGCTGTCACTGGGAAAAGGATATGCAGATTTTCATGCAGACACTTGGGCAGTACATTCATGTGTGAGCTCAAGTTTGGGCTTTTCCAAGGGCCCTGGGTAGGCCAGGGGAGCAGCGCCTCCCTCTGTTTCCTCATTTATCAGATATTGCTGGACACCTCCTGTGTGCCAGTGAGTAATGCCCAGAGCAGACAGCACCCTCCTGGGGTGGACAGGTCATTCCAGCAGGGATGGGGCAGTGACACAGACAGAGGAGGTTGTCAGGTTTCCCTGAAGAAGGGAAACGTGCTCACATCAGTGGTTGAAGGCTCCTCCCATGGAGGCTTTTGCCAGCCCCTCCTTGGCTGCCAGACCCATCTGTGCCAGAACTGCCATACTGGGGGTGGACATTGGATGGGCTGGTCTATGGACAGGCACAGGCAGAGGGTACAAGACTGCAGCTCATTCAGGGGAGCCTTGGGAGGGCAGCATAAAGGGATAGGCCAGGCCTCTGATGCTGTTGCCCACCTGTCTCCCACAGTGCCATGTCCTCTGTCTTAAAGATCTGGCTGGAATTCTATTCCACCGATTTCCACGAGCCTCCTGAATTTCATTCTTTGAAGTTTCTTTCGGCCTATGTACATATCAGTATGAGAGGTTCAGAGGTGGAGCGTAAGGCTGATCTTCTTCTGGCGCAGCTGGAGAAGCCGGAGCACCTGGAGCCTAGTGAGGCGGAGACTGAGGGTGAGGAGGAAGAGGGTGGGTGCCTGTGCGGGTTTGGGGAGGGGCCTGGGCTGGGCCACACAGAGCAGAGTTTCCAGAAGCAGGCTGGGGACAGGGGCACTGAGTACTCAGAACAATCATACAGTGTCCTGAAGTTTGGGGAGACTTCCTGAGGCTGGGCCTCTGGACTTGGGCTTCTAGAAAGACAGTGTCATTGGATGAGACATAGAAACTCACATTGATATTTTCAATTGTTGTCTCTCCAGTTCCAGATTCCGCCCAGGCTGAACAACTGTCCCAAGAGCTGCTGCCATGTTCGGCTCGAGTTCCAGCTCCAGCTCCACCTCCACTGCCAGAGGCAGAGCGAGATCAAGATCCAGAGCCCAAGCCAGAGCAAGACGTAGAGCAGGAGCAAGAGCCAGAGCAAGAGGTAGAGCAGGAACAAGATCCAGAGCAAGAGGTAGAGCAGGAACAAGATCCAGAGCAAGTGGTAGATCAGACGCAAGATCCAGAGCAGGAGCAACAGAAAGATCAAGAGAAAGATCAGGAGAAAGAGCAAGAGAAAGAGCAGGAGAAAGATCAAGATCCAGAGGTAGAGCTAGAGCAACCTGACATAACCGTTCCTGAAACATCAGAAGAATTAGAAGAAACACCAGCACCCAGGGGAGCCCTGGCTCCAGAGCTCCCACAAACACCCTCACCAGTCCCCACTCCAGATCTGTTCTTGCCCTTCCTTGACGCTGTGCTTCTCCTCATTTTTGTCTGTGTCCTGCATCTCCTCAAATTTTTTCATCTTTTATTTTCAATAATATCCCTTGTATAAAATAAAGAGTTTTTAATATTTTCAAAATTACCATTCAGTGGCATTAAGTACATTTTTAATATGGCGCAACCCTTACCACCATCTAGTGATCGAACAGCTTCATCAACTCTGTAGTCATTAAGCTGTCACTCCCCATCCCACCTCTCCCTGTGCCTGACTACCACTCCATTTTCTGTGTGTGTGAATTTACCTATCGTGGATTGTTCCTATCAGTACAGTTATATGTTATGTGGCCTTTTGTATCTGGCCGCATAATATGAGAAAGATCTGATTAATTTTCATTTTATGTTTTTAGTAAGAGGAAAATTACAGAAAAACCAAAGACTCTATGTAGAAACATAAAGCCCTGATAGTTATTATTGCCATAATCTTGAAATAGGAACTACTGTTGAATGACCAGAGAGCCAGAAGCCACTGAGGAAAATGCTGACTTTTCCTGGACCAAACAAAAACCAGAATAATGTCAAAAGGTGAAAAGACAAACCCCAGACTGGAAAATTCTTCATGGGCAGAGAAAGGGTAGTATGCATCCTAGTTGTACAAAGAGTTCTCATTTATCCATAGGGACAAAGGACATATTCCTGCAGTTCCACAGGGAAGCAATTCACATGGCCAGTAAATGTCAGACATCCGCGGCCTCCCTACTGATTATGCACAGAAATTTGCTCACTATTCAGATAGCATTTGCCCCATCAGATGGGCAGGTCTGTATGTCTGGTGACGACCAGCTCTTGTGAGAATGAAGGAAGAAGAGGTCCCAGCAGATGCCCCAGGAGATGTGTTCATAGATACCCCTGTCGCAGGTGCCACACAGCAGCTCCTACCAAAATGCCCACGTGTGTCCATGTGCCGGGCAGCACTGATGCTAGGAAGTTACGCCACATATATATGTATTCTATCTGTGATAACCAATAGATTCAATATATCTAAACTTGAAAAATTCCAAAGAGTGATGTTTAGGGGACTTGTCAAATAACCTCAAGGTTAATATGAAAAAAAATTAAGTGCAAAAATGGCCCCCAAAATATTCAAGACATAAGAAGAACAATAATAATAAAAACAAAGAGGAAATTTACTCCGCCCAATAAAATGTATTGCAAAGGAACATACTTGAAAGTGCATGAGATTGGCAAAGAATAAGCGAATAGTTCAGTGGAGTAAAAGTTTGAATTTTAAAACAGATTCTGGTATGTGTGGAAAGGACTCAGATTACTTAGGGGAAAGCACTTCATCATTACAGGGATTGAAATATTATTTATTTGGAAATAAAATCCAGTTATGCTTTTGCTAGGTACCATTCACAAAATTAAATTTGAGATGAATTACTAACTTCAATATTTTGCAAAAGCTTTAAGCATTAGGAGAAAGAAAAACACATAATAATTTCCACAGAAGCCAAAACTACTTTTGAGAAAATGTGAGACTCATAAATATCAAAACACTAGATAAAATAAGGTTTGACCATACGTATTTGTATATCTCAAGATGGAGAAAAATGTGTTATGTGTATGTATTGTGAATTTAGAAAATCAAAAAGAATTAATTAAAAGCCTATTACAAACAAGACGACTTAATAAAATAAAATTTACATGTTGCGATTTAGAAAAATTCACATATAAAATTAATAAATGTCTTATGTAATAACAATAACTATCTAGATTACATTACACAAATCAAGATTCCATTTTCAATAGCCACAAAATTGTTAAATTATTTGGCATAAAGCTAACAAGAACTCAACAAAGCCTGTTTAACTATGCGATTTAAGCATTAGAACACTCTTAAAACATACATACACAAACGATAGAGAAATGTCAGAGATATTTTCTTGGCCAGAAAGCCACATGATCCTAAGGATTTTATTTTCTCCTAAGTTACTTTATACGTGTGTCATGATCACATTAAAAATAGACTCATTTGTTTCGACACCTAGAACAAAATAAGATGATTATAAAATGTTGATGAAACATTAATCGTTCATCAGAAAAAAATGAGGAAACAAATCAAAAGGGAGGGGTAAGTCTAGCAGAGATCGAAAATTTTTTTTTTATAAATTCTTCATTATCAAGACCATATGGAATTTGTTTATAAGTAAATATAAAACCTAATGAAAAAGAATGGAGAATTCAAAGAGATACCCAAGATTTCTAGAAATTTAGTATTTAAGAAAGATAGCATTTCAAATCACTGGTGAAAATATGCTGCTACTAATGTAGCAGCAGTTAACATGGATGGCATAGCAGCAATTAATAAAGCATAGCAAATTCAAACAAAAGGTAAATGCCACCAACTAGGTCAAAAGGACACGACAAAAAGTAATTACAAGCTATAATACTTCAACTGGGTGATCAATAATGTTTCAATTTTTAAAAAAGCAAAAAAACAAAAAACCTCTTAAACTAGGATAATATCACTAATACAATGATGTGTGAAAAAACGAGATGGAAATGACCAACAAAATGAAATAAAAATGAACAAAATATATGAACAATCTAATAACACAAAAGGAAATTTAAATTGGCATCAATACTTAATTAGGTGCTTAAAATCCCTCATGGAGAACTATGCATTTAAAATATATTGAAATACAAGACTTCACCTATTAGATTTGCAAAATTTAATTTTTTGATAACACACTTGTTAGTGAGACTGTGGGGATACAGGTATTATAATACACTGTGGTGGAATGCCAATGGTAGAGCCCATAAGGAGCAGAAACTCGCAAAATTTAGCAAAATTATACTTGTATATTTACTATTTAATACTGTAACCCAATATTCAGGAACCTATATCATATGTAACCTTGAAAAATTATAAGGTGAGGTGTCGACAAGATTGTTAATATGACAATACCTATTACTAAGGGTTGGAAACACCCCAAATTTTCATTCATAAGGTTTGCATGAATAATTAGGGTGCATTTTTACAATCATGATTTCTAAACACTGAGTGTAAAATGTTATTGAAAAAACGAACAAACTGAAGACAATGAAGAGATGTACATGTTCATAGATGAGAAAATAAGTAGGGAAAATATATCAATTCTTCCAAATAAATCTATAAATTTTGTTTATATATAAATAAAAATGGACATTTTTTACGCAATTTGATAAACTACTAATTCTATATTTCATAAGGTTGAGTACAGGCATAGAATGGACCAAACGGCTCTGGTTCTTCTCTGCAAATGGTGTTCATTTCCTTCCATCTTCAGGTAGCTTCCTAATCTAGAATATTCTGATGGCCTCCTAGATCACTTTCCTCTCTTAGAATGTCAGGCACTCGATAGCACGTCTTCTCCTCTTTCTTATCCTGGGATCATCTCCCAAGCCAGGGTGCAGCTGAATCAGCTCTTTCTCCAGCTCTCGGCACCATGCTTGGCATATGGTGGATACAAACAGAGAGAACTGAGGACACAGAGCACAAGACTCTAGAGACAGGCGTGTTACAATGACATTTAGAAAGTGACACCTTCTCACTTTTGATCCTGTATTGGTTAGAAGTGAGTCACTAAGTCCAGTCCACACTGCAGGGCAGGGGATTACGTGAGGATGTGTGCAGCAGATGGTGGGGACCACTGGGAGCCCCTGAGGAGTCGCCAACCACACAGACAGAGATGTGGCACTTGAGTCCAAACCTAAATACACACGAAGCCATTGTGAGGTTTTATGGAGGAAAGCAGTATGTGAATGCATGAAATTCCAACTGTCGCATGGTGCAGACAGGGAAAACAGACCAAGAGCAAAAGTGACATTTTCAAGATTATATGACAGGAACCCGACCTGTCGTTCGTCGTAATCCATGCTACCTTCCACACCGTCGTGGATTTTATCTCTAGTCTTGTTTATTAGCTGCATGTGACACCGGCCATAGGTTTCAGAGATGTTTTCTCACACATGCCTGATGCCATCCCTAGGAAGAAGATGCTAGAAACAGCCCCACTGTGCAAAAGGGGAGACTGGGGAGGTCTTGAGAGTGACAATGGCTTGTCCAGGGTCACATAAAGTGATAAGAAGCAGGAGCTGGGGATGAACCTACGTGTATCTCCTGCGAGCTGTGACGCTGGCTGCACCCAGGCCTTGCACAGGGGTGTGGTCAGGCAGTGTTGGTGGAAGTGTGGGCAATAGAGAGAGTTCATGGGGAAGGAGGGTCAGCAGACAGGTACCCAGAGGGGCATTTGCAGTCTTGTACACAGAGGAGGGGCTCAGGAAATGAGGTATCAGGAAGTGACTTCACTTCCTTGACGACAGACCCCAACAGAACTCGGAACTCGGTAACCTGGCACCCACATTCTATACACAGCCCCTTCCCCAGCTCACTTGGCCACAGGCAGAGTGAGATGTTGTGCTGTACCCCGAGGTCCCGGGGCCGTAGCCCCAGCAAGCCCTGTGCTGAGAGGCTTGTCCAATGCTTCCAGCGCTGGTTCAGCCCTCGCCCTCGACCCCTGTGGCCGTCTGGGAGGAGGTCCCCAAAGGTAATGTCAGGTGGCCCAGAGGAGGCTGCGCAAGGCCAGGCCAGCACTATGAGCCTCCCTGGGTGACCGCAGCCCCTCCTCCTGAGTGTGTGGGGAACGGGGACACGGGACACCCTCCCAGGGCAGGGGCAGAGGGTGGGGGGTTTATAAACCTGCTGGTCCTGGTGTGTTCACACCTCAGATCTGGCTGGAGGGTGAACGGGGACTGCCGGGGTGGCAACCACCACCCTGTACATTAATCCTGGGCCCACAGGCTGTCTTCTCATGTCCTCCCTGGGGTTAAGACTGGCCTCCAGCCCCTGCCCTCCTTGGGGTTCACGGTGCTGTCACTGTGTATCTCTCCCCTGTCCTGTCCTAGAGTGAAGACACATCTTCATTGAGCTCGGATGCCACCCACATGGTGTCTCCTGTCCCGGCACACAACCTGAAGAAGCGGGTGGAGCACCTGGTGCCTGCTGTCTTGGGTGGTTACCGATCTTATGTCCACCTGTTTCTGTCAAGCTACAAGAACTTTGCCAGTCCCCGGCATGTGCTGCACCTGCTTTTCCTCAGGTGAGCACTCGGGCCCTGGATCACACAGTGTCACTAGGCCGCCTCCCAGCTGTGAGTCTTAGGACTGTCACCACACCCCTCTGAGCCTCAGTTTCCTCCTGTGTTCAGTGGGTGGTCACAGGAACAAGCTCCAGTGGGTCCCCCATGGAAAGTGCTGCTCCTGAGTCCAGCCCTGTGGAAGGTCTGCTGGAGGGGCCACGGTCGTCCTCATTCAGGATTCCTGACACCCCCACGAGGAAGTCTCTGTCACCCCCTCACTGACCTCGTTGACTTGGGCTTCACTGTTTTCACATTTTTACAGGAAATTTGAGATTCTATCTGTAGGCTTCTGGGTGTATTCAAAGCAGGGAGACCAGAGGCGGGCAGAGCGGCTTCAGGTGCACCCAGATATCTTGGGAGGAGTTGGTTGGGGTTCATTCCTTCAACAATCATACGTGAAGCCACACTATGTGCAGTCGCTTTCTGGGCACTGACCATAATCCAATGAACCGAGGAGACTGCATTCCCTGCCCTCCTGGGCTTCCATTCTAGTCAGAGGTGAGACAGTCAGAGTAGACATGAGAAGCAAGTAGTGCCACCATATGGTAGATTTGACACACTCCTGACCTCCTCTAGGTATGGAAACATGATTTCTGATTGTGACGGGGATGGCGAATCCCTGGAGCAGCTAAAATGGTAAGTGGGGTTTAGGTGCAGAAGGAGGGGCTCCCATCTCCACACAACTGCGTGTGGTCTGCGGGGGCCTGTGGGTGGGGGGCTGGCAGAACTCTGGCTCTCACACATCTTATGATTCCTGCTACAGGGCTGAGGGCTCAAGGCTTTCCCTGCAGGGACAGGAGTCAAGACGGCTGGGGATGTGGTCTCAGGCAACATAGGGTGTGCGAGAGCCTGGAGAGCAGAGGGAGCCCAGAGAGAATCCATCCCCACGCCCTCCCACCCAGCCCTGCCCACACCCCCAGAGCCCGTGCTGAGCCAGAGCAGGAGGTGTGCAGAGCATCCCGCTCACACTCGGGGCTGGAGCCTCCATGGGGATGCTCAGCTGGTGCTGAGGGTGCAGAGTGTGGTCAGGGCCAAGAGATTGCTGTCACTGGGAAAAGGATATGCAGATTTTCATGCAGACACTTGGGCAGTACATTCACGTGTGAGCTCAAGTTTGGGCTTTTCCAAGGGCCCTGGGTAGGCCAGGGGAGCAGCGCCTCCCTCTGTTTCCTCATTTATCAGATATTGCTGGACACCTCCTGTGTGCCAGTGAGTAATGCCCAGAGCAGACAGCACCCTCCTGGGGTGGACAGGTCATTCCAGCAGGGATGGGGCAGTGACACAGACAGAGGAGGTTGTCAGGTTTCCCTGAAGAAGGGAAACGTGCTCACATCAGTGGTTGAAGGCTCCTCCCATGGAGGCTTTTGCCAGCCCCTCCTTGGCTGCCAGACCCATCTGTGCCAGAACTGCCATACTGGGGGTGGACATTGGATGGGCTGGTCTATGGACAGGCACAGGCAGAGGGTACAAGACTGCAGCTCATTCAGGGGAGCCTTGGGAGGGCAGCATAAAGGGATAGGCCAGGCCTCTGATGCTGTTGCCCACCTGTCTCCCACAGTGCCATGTCCTCTGTCTTAAAGATCTGGCTGGAATTCTATTCCACCGATTTCCACGAGCCTCCTGAATTTCATTCTTTGAAGTTTCTTTCGGCCTATGTACATATCAGTATGAGAGGTTCAGAGGTGGAGCGTAAGGCTGATCTTCTTCTGGCGCAGCTGGAGAAGCCGGAGCACCTGGAGCCTAGTGAGGCGGAGACTGAGGGTGAGGAGGAAGAGGGTGGGTGCCTGTGCGGGTTTGGGGAGGGGCCTGGGCTGGGCCACACAGAGCAGAGTTTCCAGAAGCAGGCTGGGGACAGGGGCACTGAGTACTCAGAACAATCATACAGTATCCTGAAGTTTGGGGAGACTTCCTGAGGCTGGGCCTCTGGACTTGGGCTTCTAGAAAGACAGTGTCATTGGATGAGACATAGAAACTCACATTGATATTTTCAATTGTTGTCTCTCCAGTTCCAGATTCCGCCCAGGCTGAACAACTGTCCCAAGAGCTGCTGCCATGTTCGGCTCGAGTTCCAGCTCCAGCTCCACCTCCACTGCCAGAGGCAGAGCGAGATCAAGATCCAGAGCCCAAGCCAGAGCAAGACGTAGAGCAGGAGCAAGAGCCAGAGCAAGAGGTAGAGCAGGAACAAGATCCAGAGCAAGAGGTAGAGCAGGAACAAGATCCAGAGCAAGTGGTAGATCAGACGCAAGATCCAGAGCAGGAGCAACAGAAAGATCAAGAGAAAGATCAGGAGAAAGAGCAAGAGAAAGAGCAGGAGAAAGATCAAGATCCAGAGGTAGAGCTAGAGCAACCTGACATAACCGTTCCTGAACATCAGAAGATTTGGAAGAAACACCAGCACCCAGGGGAGCCCTGGCTCCAGAGCTCCCACAAACACCCTCACCAGTCCCCACTCCAGATCTGTTTTTGCCCTTCCTTGACGCTGTGCTTCTCCTCATTTTTGTCTGTGTCCTGCATCTCCTCAAATTTTTTCATCTTTTATTTTCAATAATATCCCTTGTATAAAATAAAGAGTTTTTAATATTTTCAAAATTACCATTCAGTGGCATTAAGTACATTTTTAATATGGCGCAACCCTTACCACCATCTAGTGATCGAACAGCTTCATCAACTCTGTAGTCATTAAGCTGTCACTCCCCATCCCGCCTCTTCCTGTGCCTGACTACCACTCCATTTTCTGTGTGTGTGAATTTACCTATCGTGGATTGTTCCTATCAGTACAGTTATATGTTATGTGGCCTTTTGTATCTGGCCGCATAATATGAGAAAGATCTGATTAATTTTCATTTTATGTTTTTAGTAAGAGGAAAATTACAGAAAAACCAAAGACTCTATGTAGAAACACAAAGCCCTGATAGTTATTATTGCCATAATCTTGAAATAGGAACTACTGTTGAATGACCAGAGAGCCAGAAGCCACTGAGGAAAATGCTGACTTTTCCTGGTCCAAACAAAAACCAGAATAATGTCAAAAGGTGAAAAGACAAACCCCAGACTGGAAAATTCTTCATGGGCAGAGAAAGGGTAGTATGCATCCTAGTTGTACAAAGAGTTCTCATTTATCCATAGGGACAAAGGACATATTCCTGCAGTTCCACAGGGAAGCAATTCACATGGCCAGTAAATGTCAGACATCCGCGGCCTCCCTAATGATTATGCACAGAAATTTGCTCACTATTCAGATAGCATTTGCCCCATCAGATGGGCAGGTCTGTATGTCTGGTGACGACCAGCTCTTGTGAGAATGAAGGAAGAAGAGGTCCCAGCAGATGCCCCAGGAGATGTGTTCATAGATACCCCTGTCGCAGGAGCCACACAGCAGCTCCTACCGAAATGCCCCCGTGTGTCCATGTGCCGGGCAGCACTGATGCTAGGAAGTTACGCCACATATATATGTATTCTATCTGTGATAACCAATAGATTCAATATATCTAAACTTGAAAAATTCCAAAGAGTGATGTTTAGGGGACTTGTCAAATAACCTCAAGGTTAATATGAAAAAAAATTAAGTGCAAAAATGGCCCCCAAAATATTCAAGACATAAGAAGAACAATAATAATAAAAACAAAGAGGAAATTTACTCCGCCTAATAAAATGTATTGCAAAGGAACATACTTGAAAGTGCATGAGATTGGCAAAGAATAAGCGAATAGTTCAGTGGAGTAAAAGTTTGAATTTTGAAACAGATTCTGGTATGTGTGGAAAGGATTCAGATTACTTAGGGGAAAGCACTTCATCATTACAGGGATTGAAATATTATTTATTTGGAAATAAAATCCAGTTATGCTTTTGCTAGGTAACATTCACAAAATTAAATTTGAGATGAATTACTAACTTCAATATTTTGCAAAAGCTTTAAGCATTAGGAGAAAGAAAAACACATAATAATTTCCACAGAAGCCAAAACTACTTTTGAGAAAATGTGAGACTCATAAATATCAAAACACTAGATAAAATAAGGTTTGACCATACGTATTTGTATATCTCAAGATGGAGAAAAATGTGTTATGTGTATGTATTGTGAATTTAGAAAATCAAAAAGAATTAATTAAAAGCCTATTACAAACAAGACGACTTAATAAAATAAAATTTACATGTTGCGATTTAGAAAAATTCACATATAAAATTAATAAATGTCTTATGTAATAACAATAACTATCTAGATTACATTACACAAATCAAGATTCCATTTTCAATAGCCACAAAATTGTTAAATTATTTGGCATAAAGCTAACAAGAACTCAACAAAGCCTGTTTAACTATGCGATTTAAGCATTAGAACACTCTTAAAACATACATACACAAACGATAGAGAAATGTCAGAGATATTTTCTTGGCCAGAAAGCCACATGATCCTAAGGATTTTATTTTCTCCTAAGTTACTTTATACGTGTGTCATGATCACATTAAAAATAGACTCATTTGTTTCGACACCTAGAACAAAATAAGATGATTATAAAATGTTGATGAAACATTAATCGTTCATCAGAAAAAAATGAGGAAACAAATCAAAAGGGAGGGGTAAGTCTAGCAGAGATCGAAAATTTTTTTTTTATAAATTCTTCATTATCAAGACCATATGGAATTTGTTTATAAGTAAATATAAAACCTAATGAAAAAGAATGGAGAATTCAAAGAGATACCCAAGATTTCTAGAAATTTAGTATTTAAGAAAGATAGCATTTCAAATCACTGGTGAAAATATGCTGCTACTAATGTAGCAGCAGTTAACATGGATGGCATAGCAGCAATTAATAAAGCATAGCAAATTCAAACAAAAGGTAAATGCCACCAACTAGGTCAAAAGGACACGACAAAAAGTAATTACAAGCTGTAATACTTCAACTGGGTGATCAATAATGTTTCAATTTTTAAAAAAGCAAAAAAACAAAAAACCTCTTAAACTAGGATAATATCACTAATACAATGATGTGTGAAAAAACGAGATGGAAATGACCAACAAAATGAAATAAAAATGAACAAAATATATGAACAATCTAATAACACAAAAGGAAATTTAAATTGGCATCAATACTTAATTAGGTGCTTAAAATCCCTCATGGAGAACTATGCATTTAAAATATATTGAAATACAAGACTTCACCTATTAGATTTGCAAAATTTAATTTTTTGATAACACACTTGTTAGTGAGACTGTGGGGATACAGGTATTATAATACACTGTGGTGGAATGCCAATGGTAGAGCCCATAAGGAGCAGAAACTCGCAAAATTTAGCAAAATTATACTTGTATATTTACTATTTAATACTGTAACCCAATATTCAGGAACCTATATCATATGTAACCTTGAAAAATTATAAGGTGAGGTGTCGACAAGATTGTTAATATGACAATACCTATTACTAAGGGTTGGAAACACCCCAAATTTTCATTCATAAGGTTTGCATGAATAATTAGGGTGCATTTTTACAATCATGATTTCTAAACACTGAGTGTAAAATGTTATTGAAAAAACGAACAAACTGAAGACAATGAAGAGATGTACATGTTCATAGATGAGAAAATAAGTAGGGAAAATATATCAATTCTTCCAAATAAATCTATAAATTTTGTTTATATATAAATAAAAATGGACATTTTTTACGCAATTTGATAAACTACTAATTCTATATTTCATAAGGTTGAGTACAGGCATAGAATGGACCAAACGGCTCTGGTTCTTCTCTGCAAATGGTGTTCATTTCCTTCCATCTTCAGGTAGCTTCCTAATCTAGAATATTCTGATGGCCTCCTAGATCACTTTCCTCTCTTAGAATGTCAGGCACTCGATAGCACGTCTTCTCCTCTTTCTTATCCTGGGATCATCTCCCAAGCCAGGGTGCAGCTGAATCAGCTCTTTCTCCAGCTCTCGGCACCATGCTTGGCATATGGTGGATACAAACAGAGAGAACTGAGGACACAGAGCACAAGACTCTAGAGACAGGCGTGTTACAATGACATTTAGAAAGTGACACCTTCTCACTTTTGATCCTGTATTGGTTAGAAGTGAGTCACTAAGTCCAGTCCACACTGCAGGGCAGGGGATTACGTGAGGATGTGTGCAGCAGATGGTGGGGACCACTGGGAGCCCCTGAGGAGTCGCCAACCACACAGACAGAGATGTGGCACTTGAGTCCAAACCTAAATACACACGAAGCCATTGTGAGGTTTTATGGAGGAAAGCAGTATGTGAATGCATGAAATTCCAACTGTCGCATGGTGCAGACAGGGAAAACAGACCAAGAGCAAAAGTGACATTTTCAAGATTATATGACAGGAACCCGACCTGTCGTTCGTCGTAATCCATGCTACCTTCCACACCGTCGTGGATTTTATCTCTAGTCTTGTTTATTAGCTGCATGTGACACCGGCCATAGGTTTCAGAGATGTTTTCTCACACATGCCTGATGCCATCCCTAGGAAGAAGATGCTAGAAACAGCCCCACTGTGCAAAAGGGGAGACTGGGGAGGTCTTGAGAGTGACAATGGCTTGTCCAGGGTCACATAAAGTGATAAGAAGCAGGAGCTGGGGATGAACCTACGTGTATCTCCTGCGAGCTGTGACGCTGGCTGCACCCAGGCCTTGCACAGGGGTGTGGTCAGGCAGTGTTGGTGGAAGTGTGGGCAATAGAGAGAGTTCATGGGGAAGGAGGGTCAGCAGACAGGTACCCAGAGGGGCATTTGCAGTCTTGTACACAGAGGAGGGGCTCAGGAAATGAGGTATCAGGAAGTGACTTCACTTCCTTGACGACAGACCCCAACAGAACTCGGAACTCGGTAACCTGGCACCCACATTCTATACACAGCCCCTTCCCCAGCTCACTTGGCCACAGGCAGAGTGAGATGTTGTGCTGTACCCCGAGGTCCCGGGGCCGTAGCCCCAGCAAGCCCTGTGCTGAGAGGCTTGTCCAATGCTTCCAGCGCTGGTTCAGCCCTCGCCCTCGACCCCTGTGGCCGTCTGGGAGGAGGTCCCCAAAGGTAATGTCAGGTGGCCCAGAGGAGGCTGCGCAAGGCCAGGCCAGCACTATGAGCCTCCCTGGGTGACCGCAGCCCCTCCTCCTGAGTGTGTGGGGAACGGGGACACGGGACACCCTCCCAGGGCAGGGGCAGAGGGTGGGGGGTTTATAAACCTGCTGGTCCTGGTGTGTTCACACCTCAGATCTGGCTGGAGGGTGAACGGGGACTGCCGGGGTGGCAACCACCACCCTGTACATTAATCCTGGGCCCACAGGCTGTCTTCTCATGTCCTCCCTGGGGTTAAGACTGGCCTCCAGCCCCTGCCCTCCTTGGGGTTCACGGTGCTGTCACTGTGTATCTCTCCCCTGTCCTGTCCTAGAGTGAAGACACATCTTCATTGAGCTCGGATGCCACCCACATGGTGTCTCCTGTCCCGGCACACAACCTGAAGAAGCGGGTGGAGCACCTGGTGCCTGCTGTCTTGGGTGGTTACCGATCTTATGTCCACCTGTTTCTGTCAAGCTACAAGAACTTTGCCAGTCCCCGGCATGTGCTGCACCTGCTTTTCCTCAGGTGAGCACTCGGGCCCTGGATCACACAGTGTCACTAGGCCGCCTCCCAGCTGTGAGTCTTAGGACTGTCACCACACCCCTCTGAGCCTCAGTTTCCTCCTGTGTTCAGTGGGTGGTCACAGGAACAAGCTCCAGTGGGTCCCCCATGGAAAGTGCTGCTCCTGAGTCCAGCCCTGTGGAAGGTCTGCTGGAGGGGCCACGGTCGTCCTCATTCAGGATTCCTGACACCCCCACGAGGAAGTCTCTGTCACCCCCTCACTGACCTCGTTGACTTGGGCTTCACTGTTTTCACATTTTTACAGGAAATTTGAGATTCTATCTGTAGGCTTCTGGGTGTATTCAAAGCAGGGAGACCAGAGGCGGGCAGAGCGGCTTCAGGTGCACCCAGATATCTTGGGAGGAGTTGGTTGGGGTTCATTCCTTCAACAATCATACGTGAAGCCACACTATGTGCAGTCGCTTTCTGGGCACTGACCATAATCCAATGAACCGAGGAGACTGCATTCCCTGCCCTCCTGGGCTTCCATTCTAGTCAGAGGTGAGACAGTCAGAGTAGACATGAGAAGCAAGTAGTGCCACCATATGGTAGATTTGACACACTCCTGACCTCCTCTAGGTATGGAAACATGATTTCTGATTGTGACGGGGATGGCGAATCCCTGGAGCAGCTAAAATGGTAAGTGGGGTTTAGGTGCAGAAGGAGGGGCTCCCATCTCCACACAACTGCGTGTGGTCTGCGGGGGCCTGTGGGTGGGGGGCTGGCAGAACTCTGGCTCTCACACATCTTATGATTCCTGCTACAGGGCTGAGGGCTCAAGGCTTTCCCTGCAGGGACAGGAGTCAAGACGGCTGGGGATGTGGTCTCAGGCAACATAGGGTGTGCGAGAGCCTGGAGAGCAGAGGGAGCCCAGAGAGAATCCATCCCCACGCCCTCCCACCCAGCCCTGCCCACACCCCCAGAGCCCGTGCTGAGCCAGAGCAGGAGGTGTGCAGAGCATCCCGCTCACACTCGGGGCTGGAGCCTCCATGGGGATGCTCAGCTGGTGCTGAGGGTGCAGAGTGTGGTCAGGGCCAAGAGATTGCTGTCACTGGGAAAAGGATATGCAGATTTTCATGCAGACACTTGGGCAGTACATTCACGTGTGAGCTCAAGTTTGGGCTTTTCCAAGGGCCCTGGGTAGGCCAGGGGAGCAGCGCCTCCCTCTGTTTCCTCATTTATCAGATATTGCTGGACACCTCCTGTGTGCCAGTGAGTAATGCCCAGAGCAGACAGCACCCTCCTGGGGTGGACAGGTCATTCCAGCAGGGATGGGGCAGTGACACAGACAGAGGAGGTTGTCAGGTTTCCCTGAAGAAGGGAAACGTGCTCACATCAGTGGTTGAAGGCTCCTCCCATGGAGGCTTTTGCCAGCCCCTCCTTGGCTGCCAGACCCATCTGTGCCAGAACTGCCATACTGGGGGTGGACATTGGATGGGCTGGTCTATGGACAGGCACAGGCAGAGGGTACAAGACTGCAGCTCATTCAGGGGAGCCTTGGGAGGGCAGCATAAAGGGATAGGCCAGGCCTCTGATGCTGTTGCCCACCTGTCTCCCACAGTGCCATGTCCTCTGTCTTAAAGATCTGGCTGGAATTCTATTCCACCGATTTCCACGAGCCTCCTGAATTTCATTCTTTGAAGTTTCTTTCGGCCTATGTACATATCAGTATGAGAGGTTCAGAGGTGGAGCGTAAGGCTGATCTTCTTCTGGCGCAGCTGGAGAAGCCGGAGCACCTGGAGCCTAGTGAGGCGGAGACTGAGGGTGAGGAGGAAGAGGGTGGGTGCCTGTGCGGGTTTGGGGAGGGGCCTGGGCTGGGCCACACAGAGCAGAGTTTCCAGAAGCAGGCTGGGGACAGGGGCACTGAGTACTCAGAACAATCATACAGTATCCTGAAGTTTGGGGAGACTTCCTGAGGCTGGGCCTCTGGACTTGGGCTTCTAGAAAGACAGTGTCATTGGATGAGACATAGAAACTCACATTGATATTTTCAATTGTTGTCTCTCCAGTTCCAGATTCCGCCCAGGCTGAACAACTGTCCCAAGAGCTGCTGCCATGTTCGGCTCGAGTTCCAGCTCCAGCTCCACCTCCACTGCCAGAGGCAGAGCGAGATCAAGATCCAGAGCCCAAGCCAGAGCAAGACGTAGAGCAGGAGCAAGAGCCAGAGCAAGAGGTAGAGCAGGAACAAGATCCAGAGCAAGAGGTAGAGCAGGAACAAGATCCAGAGCAAGTGGTAGATCAGACGCAAGATCCAGAGCAGGAGCAACAGAAAGATCAAGAGAAAGATCAGGAGAAAGAGCAAGAGAAAGAGCAGGAGAAAGATCAAGATCCAGAGGTAGAGCTAGAGCAACCTGACATAACCGTTCCTGAACATCAGAAGATTTGGAAGAAACACCAGCACCCAGGGGAGCCCTGGCTCCAGAGCTCCCACAAACACCCTCACCAGTCCCCACTCCAGATCTGTTCTTGCCCTTCCTTGACGCTGTGCTTCTCCTCATTTTTGTCTGTGTCCTGCATCTCCTCAAATTTTTTCATCTTTTATTTTCAATAATATCCCTTGTATAAAATAAAGAGTTTTTAATATTTTCAAAATTACCATTCAGTGGCATTAAGTACATTTTTAATATGGCGCAACCCTTACCACCATCTAGTGATCGAACAGCTTCATCAACTCTGTAGTCATTAAGCTGTCACTCCCCATCCCGCCTCTTCCTGTGCCTGACTACCACTCCATTTTCTGTGTGTGTGAATTTACCTATCGTGGATTGTTCCTATCAGTACAGTTATATGTTATGTGGCCTTTTGTATCTGGCCGCATAATATGAGAAAGATCTGATTAATTTTCATTTTATGTTTTTAGTAAGAGGAAAATTACAGAAAAACCAAAGACTCTATGTAGAAACACAAAGCCCTGATAGTTATTATTGCCATAATCTTGAAATAGGAACTACTGTTGAATGACCAGAGAGCCAGAAGCCACTGAGGAAAATGCTGACTTTTCCTGGTCCAAACAAAAACCAGAATAATGTCAAAAGGTGAAAAGACAAACCCCAGACTGGAAAATTCTTCATGGGCAGAGAAAGGGTAGTATGCATCCTAGTTGTACAAAGAGTTCTCATTTATCCATAGGGACAAAGGACATATTCCTGCAGTTCCACAGGGAAGCAATTCACATGGCCAGTAAATGTCAGACATCCGCGGCCTCCCTAATGATTATGCACAGAAATTTGCTCACTATTCAGATAGCATTTGCCCCATCAGATGGGCAGGTCTGTATGTCTGGTGACGACCAGCTCTTGTGAGAATGAAGGAAGAAGAGGTCCCAGCAGATGCCCCAGGAGATGTGTTCATAGATACCCCTGTCGCAGGAGCCACACAGCAGCTCCTACCGAAATGCCCCCGTGTGTCCATGTGCCGGGCAGCACTGATGCTAGGAAGTTACGCCACATATATATGTATTCTATCTGTGATAACCAATAGATTCAATATATCTAAACTTGAAAAATTCCAAAGAGTGATGTTTAGGGGACTTGTCAAATAACCTCAAGGTTAATATGAAAAAAAATTAAGTGCAAAAATGGCCCCCAAAATATTCAAGACATAAGAAGAACAATAATAATAAAAACAAAGAGGAAATTTACTCCGCCTAATAAAATGTATTGCAAAGGAACATACTTGAAAGTGCATGAGATTGGCAAAGAATAAGCGAATAGTTCAGTGGAGTAAAAGTTTGAATTTTGAAACAGATTCTGGTATGTGTGGAAAGGATTCAGATTACTTAGGGGAAAGCACTTCATCATTACAGGGATTGAAATATTATTTATTTGGAAATAAAATCCAGTTATGCTTTTGCTAGGTAACATTCACAAAATTAAATTTGAGATGAATTACTAACTTCAATATTTTGCAAAAGCTTTAAGCATTAGGAGAAAGAAAAACACATAATAATTTCCACAGAAGCCAAAACTACTTTTGAGAAAATGTGAGACTCATAAATATCAAAACACTAGATAAAATAAGGTTTGACCATACGTATTTGTATATCTCAAGATGGAGAAAAATGTGTTATGTGTATGTATTGTGAATTTAGAAAATCAAAAAGAATTAATTAAAAGCCTATTACAAACAAGACGACTTAATAAAATAAAATTTACATGTTGCGATTTAGAAAAATTCACATATAAAATTAATAAATGTCTTATGTAATAACAATAACTATCTAGATTACATTACACAAATCAAGATTCCATTTTCAATAGCCACAAAATTGTTAAATTATTTGGCATAAAGCTAACAAGAACTCAACAAAGCCTGTTTAACTATGCGATTTAAGCATTAGAACACTCTTAAAACATACATACACAAACGATAGAGAAATGTCAGAGATATTTTCTTGGCCAGAAAGCCACATGATCCTAAGGATTTTATTTTCTCCTAAGTTACTTTATACGTGTGTCATGATCACATTAAAAATAGACTCATTTGTTTCGACACCTAGAACAAAATAAGATGATTATAAAATGTTGATGAAACATTAATCGTTCATCAGAAAAAAATGAGGAAACAAATCAAAAGGGAGGGGTAAGTCTAGCAGAGATCGAAAATTTTTTTTTTATAAATTCTTCATTATCAAGACCATATGGAATTTGTTTATAAGTAAATATAAAACCTAATGAAAAAGAATGGAGAATTCAAAGAGATACCCAAGATTTCTAGAAATTTAGTATTTAAGAAAGATAGCATTTCAAATCACTGGTGAAAATATGCTGCTACTAATGTAGCAGCAGTTAACATGGATGGCATAGCAGCAATTAATAAAGCATAGCAAATTCAAACAAAAGGTAAATGCCACCAACTAGGTCAAAAGGACACGACAAAAAGTAATTACAAGCTGTAATACTTCAACTGGGTGATCAATAATGTTTCAATTTTTAAAAAAGCAAAAAAACAAAAAACCTCTTAAACTAGGATAATATCACTAATACAATGATGTGTGAAAAAACGAGATGGAAATGACCAACAAAATGAAATAAAAATGAACAAAATATATGAACAATCTAATAACACAAAAGGAAATTTAAATTGGCATCAATACTTAATTAGGTGCTTAAAATCCCTCATGGAGAACTATGCATTTAAAATATATTGAAATACAAGACTTCACCTATTAGATTTGCAAAATTTAATTTTTTGATAACACACTTGTTAGTGAGACTGTGGGGATACAGGTATTATAATACACTGTGGTGGAATGCCAATGGTAGAGCCCATAAGGAGCAGAAACTCGCAAAATTTAGCAAAATTATACTTGTATATTTACTATTTAATACTGTAACCCAATATTCAGGAACCTATATCATATGTAACCTTGAAAAATTATAAGGTGAGGTGTCGACAAGATTGTTAATATGACAATACCTATTACTAAGGGTTGGAAACACCCCAAATTTTCATTCATAAGGTTTGCATGAATAATTAGGGTGCATTTTTACAATCATGATTTCTAAACACTGAGTGTAAAATGTTATTGAAAAAACGAACAAACTGAAGACAATGAAGAGATGTACATGTTCATAGATGAGAAAATAAGTAGGGAAAATATATCAATTCTTCCAAATAAATCTATAAATTTTGTTTATATATAAATAAAAATGGACATTTTTTACGCAATTTGATAAACTACTAATTCTATATTTCATAAGGTTGAGTACAGGCATAGAATGGACCAAACGGCTCTGGTTCTTCTCTGCAAATGGTGTTCATTTCCTTCCATCTTCAGGTAGCTTCCTAATCTAGAATATTCTGATGGCCTCCTAGATCACTTTCCTCTCTTAGAATGTCAGGCACTCGATAGCACGTCTTCTCCTCTTTCTTATCCTGGGATCATCTCCCAAGCCAGGGTGCAGCTGAATCAGCTCTTTCTCCAGCTCTCGGCACCATGCTTGGCATATGGTGGATACAAACAGAGAGAACTGAGGACACAGAGCACAAGACTCTAGAGACAGGCGTGTTACAATGACATTTAGAAAGTGACACCTTCTCACTTTTGATCCTGTATTGGTTAGAAGTGAGTCACTAAGTCCAGTCCACACTGCAGGGCAGGGGATTACGTGAGGATGTGTGCAGCAGATGGTGGGGACCACTGGGAGCCCCTGAGGAGTCGCCAACCACACAGACAGAGATGTGGCACTTGAGTCCAAACCTAAATACACACGAAGCCATTGTGAGGTTTTATGGAGGAAAGCAGTATGTGAATGCATGAAATTCCAACTGTCGCATGGTGCAGACAGGGAAAACAGACCAAGAGCAAAAGTGACATTTTCAAGATTATATGACAGGAACCCGACCTGTCGTTCGTCGTAATCCATGCTACCTTCCACACCGTCGTGGATTTTATCTCTAGTCTTGTTTATTAGCTGCATGTGACACCGGCCATAGGTTTCAGAGATGTTTTCTCACACATGCCTGATGCCATCCCTAGGAAGAAGATGCTAGAAACAGCCCCACTGTGCAAAAGGGGAGACTGGGGAGGTCTTGAGAGTGACAATGGCTTGTCCAGGGTCACATAAAGTGATAAGAAGCAGGAGCTGGGGATGAACCTACGTGTATCTCCTGCGAGCTGTGACGCTGGCTGCACCCAGGCCTTGCACAGGGGTGTGGTCAGGCAGTGTTGGTGGAAGTGTGGGCAATAGAGAGAGTTCATGGGGAAGGAGGGTCAGCAGACAGGTACCCAGAGGGGCATTTGCAGTCTTGTACACAGAGGAGGGGCTCAGGAAATGAGGTATCAGGAAGTGACTTCACTTCCTTGACGACAGACCCCAACAGAACTCGGAACTCGGTAACCTGGCACCCACATTCTATACACAGCCCCTTCCCCAGCTCACTTGGCCACAGGCAGAGTGAGATGTTGTGCTGTACCCCGAGGTCCCGGGGCCGTAGCCCCAGCAAGCCCTGTGCTGAGAGGCTTGTCCAATGCTTCCAGCGCTGGTTCAGCCCTCGCCCTCGACCCCTGTGGCCGTCTGGGAGGAGGTCCCCAAAGGTAATGTCAGGTGGCCCAGAGGAGGCTGCGCAAGGCCAGGCCAGCACTATGAGCCTCCCTGGGTGACCGCAGCCCCTCCTCCTGAGTGTGTGGGGAACGGGGACACGGGACACCCTCCCAGGGCAGGGGCAGAGGGTGGGGGGTTTATAAACCTGCTGGTCCTGGTGTGTTCACACCTCAGATCTGGCTGGAGGGTGAACGGGGACTGCCGGGGTGGCAACCACCACCCTGTACATTAATCCTGGGCCCACAGGCTGTCTTCTCATGTCCTCCCTGGGGTTAAGACTGGCCTCCAGCCCCTGCCCTCCTTGGGGTTCACGGTGCTGTCACTGTGTATCTCTCCCCTGTCCTGTCCTAGAGTGAAGACACATCTTCATTGAGCTCGGATGCCACCCACATGGTGTCTCCTGTCCCGGCACACAACCTGAAGAAGCGGGTGGAGCACCTGGTGCCTGCTGTCTTGGGTGGTTACCGATCTTATGTCCACCTGTTTCTGTCAAGCTACAAGAACTTTGCCAGTCCCCGGCATGTGCTGCACCTGCTTTTCCTCAGGTGAGCACTCGGGCCCTGGATCACACAGTGTCACTAGGCCGCCTCCCAGCTGTGAGTCTTAGGACTGTCACCACACCCCTCTGAGCCTCAGTTTCCTCCTGTGTTCAGTGGGTGGTCACAGGAACAAGCTCCAGTGGGTCCCCCATGGAAAGTGCTGCTCCTGAGTCCAGCCCTGTGGAAGGTCTGCTGGAGGGGCCACGGTCGTCCTCATTCAGGATTCCTGACACCCCCACGAGGAAGTCTCTGTCACCCCCTCACTGACCTCGTTGACTTGGGCTTCACTGTTTTCACATTTTTACAGGAAATTTGAGATTCTATCTGTAGGCTTCTGGGTGTATTCAAAGCAGGGAGACCAGAGGCGGGCAGAGCGGCTTCAGGTGCACCCAGATATCTTGGGAGGAGTTGGTTGGGGTTCATTCCTTCAACAATCATACGTGAAGCCACACTATGTGCAGTCGCTTTCTGGGCACTGACCATAATCCAATGAACCGAGGAGACTGCATTCCCTGCCCTCCTGGGCTTCCATTCTAGTCAGAGGTGAGACAGTCAGAGTAGACATGAGAAGCAAGTAGTGCCACCATATGGTAGATTTGACACACTCCTGACCTCCTCTAGGTATGGAAACATGATTTCTGATTGTGACGGGGATGGCGAATCCCTGGAGCAGCTAAAATGGTAAGTGGGGTTTAGGTGCAGAAGGAGGGGCTCCCATCTCCACACAACTGCGTGTGGTCTGCGGGGGCCTGTGGGTGGGGGGCTGGCAGAACTCTGGCTCTCACACATCTTATGATTCCTGCTAC
This sequence comes from Cynocephalus volans, assembly GCF_027409185.1. Lineage (NCBI taxonomy): Eukaryota > Metazoa > Chordata > Mammalia > Dermoptera > Cynocephalidae > Cynocephalus > Cynocephalus volans. Next base: position 7,475,113 of record NW_026902463.1, on the reverse strand, counting down.
AGGGCTGAGGGCTCAAGGCTTTCCCTGCAGGGACAGGAGTCAAGACGGCTGGGGATGTGGTCTCAGGCAACATAGGGTGTGCGAGAGCCTGGAGAGCAGAGGGAGCCCAGAGAGAATCCATCCCCACGCCCTCCCACCCAGCCCTGCCCACACCCCCAGAGCCCGTGCTGAGCCAGAGCAGGAGGTGTGCAGAGCATCCCGCTCACACTCGGGGCTGGAGCCTCCATGGGGATGCTCAGCTGGTGCTGAGGGTGCAGAGTGTGGTCAGGGCCAAGAGATTGCTGTCACTGGGAAAAGGATATGCAGATTTTCATGCAGACACTTGGGCAGTACATTCATGTGTGAGCTCAAGTTTGGGCTTTTCCAAGGGCCCTGGGTAGGCCAGGGGAGCAGCGCCTCCCTCTGTTTCCTCATTTATCAGATATTGCTGGACACCTCCTGTGTGCCAGTGAGTAATGCCCAGAGCAGACAGCACCCTCCTGGGGTGGACAGGTCATTCCAGCAGGGATGGGGCAGTGACACAGACAGAGGAGGTTGTCAGGTTTCCCTGAAGAAGGGAAACGTGCTCACATCAGTGGTTGAAGGCTCCTCCCATGGAGGCTTTTGCCAGCCCCTCCTTGGCTGCCAGACCCATCTGTGCCAGAACTGCCATACTGGGGGTGGACATTGGATGGGCTGGTCTATGGACAGGCACAGGCAGAGGGTACAAGACTGCAGCTCATTCAGGGGAGCCTTGGGAGGGCAGCATAAAGGGATAGGCCAGGCCTCTGATGCTGTTGCCCACCTGTCTCCCACAGTGCCATGTCCTCTGTCTTAAAGATCTGGCTGGAATTCTATTCCACCGATTTCCACGAGCCTCCTGAATTTCATTCTTTGAAGTTTCTTTCGGCCTATGTACATATCAGTATGAGAGGTTCAGAGGTGGAGCGTAAGGCTGATCTTCTTCTGGCGCAGCTGGAGAAGCCGGAGCACCTGGAGCCTAGTGAGGCGGAGACTGAGGGTGAGGAGGAAGAGGGTGGGTGCCTGTGCGGGTTTGGGGAGGGGCCTGGGCTGGGCCACACAGAGCAGAGTTTCCAGAAGCAGGCTGGGGACAGGGGCACTGAGTACTCAGAACAATCATACAGTGTCCTGAAGTTTGGGGAGACTTCCTGAGGCTGGGCCTCTGGACTTGGGCTTCTAGAAAGACAGTGTCATTGGATGAGACATAGAAACTCACATTGATATTTTCAATTGTTGTCTCTCCAGTTCCAGATTCCGCCCAGGCTGAACAACTGTCCCAAGAGCTGCTGCCATGTTCGGCTCGAGTTCCAGCTCCAGCTCCACCTCCACTGCCAGAGGCAGAGCGAGATCAAGATCCAGAGCCCAAGCCAGAGCAAGACGTAGAGCAGGAGCAAGAGCCAGAGCAAGAGGTAGAGCAGGAACAAGATCCAGAGCAAGAGGTAGAGCAGGAACAAGATCCAGAGCAAGTGGTAGATCAGACGCAAGATCCAGAGCAGGAGCAACAGAAAGATCAAGAGAAAGATCAGGAGAAAGAGCAAGAGAAAGAGCAGGAGAAAGATCAAGATCCAGAGGTAGAGCTAGAGCAACCTGACATAACCGTTCCTGAAACATCAGAAGAATTAGAAGAAACACCAGCACCCAGGGGAGCCCTGGCTCCAGAGCTCCCACAAACACCCTCACCAGTCCCCACTCCAGATCTGTTCTTGCCCTTCCTTGACGCTGTGCTTCTCCTCATTTTTGTCTGTGTCCTGCATCTCCTCAAATTTTTTCATCTTTTATTTTCAATAATATCCCTTGTATAAAATAAAGAGTTTTTAATATTTTCAAAATTACCATTCAGTGGCATTAAGTACATTTTTAATATGGCGCAACCCTTACCACCATCTAGTGATCGAACAGCTTCATCAACTCTGTAGTCATTAAGCTGTCACTCCCCATCCCACCTCTCCCTGTGCCTGACTACCACTCCATTTTCTGTGTGTGTGAATTTACCTATCGTGGATTGTTCCTATCAGTACAGTTATATGTTATGTGGCCTTTTGTATCTGGCCGCATAATATGAGAAAGATCTGATTAATTTTCATTTTATGTTTTTAGTAAGAGGAAAATTACAGAAAAACCAAAGACTCTATGTAGAAACATAAAGCCCTGATAGTTATTATTGCCATAATCTTGAAATAGGAACTACTGTTGAATGACCAGAGAGCCAGAAGCCACTGAGGAAAATGCTGACTTTTCCTGGACCAAACAAAAACCAGAATAATGTCAAAAGGTGAAAAGACAAACCCCAGACTGGAAAATTCTTCATGGGCAGAGAAAGGGTAGTATGCATCCTAGTTGTACAAAGAGTTCTCATTTATCCATAGGGACAAAGGACATATTCCTGCAGTTCCACAGGGAAGCAATTCACATGGCCAGTAAATGTCAGACATCCGCGGCCTCCCTACTGATTATGCACAGAAATTTGCTCACTATTCAGATAGCATTTGCCCCATCAGATGGGCAGGTCTGTATGTCTGGTGACGACCAGCTCTTGTGAGAATGAAGGAAGAAGAGGTCCCAGCAGATGCCCCAGGAGATGTGTTCATAGATACCCCTGTCGCAGGTGCCACACAGCAGCTCCTACCAAAATGCCCACGTGTGTCCATGTGCCGGGCAGCACTGATGCTAGGAAGTTACGCCACATATATATGTATTCTATCTGTGATAACCAATAGATTCAATATATCTAAACTTGAAAAATTCCAAAGAGTGATGTTTAGGGGACTTGTCAAATAACCTCAAGGTTAATATGAAAAAAAATTAAGTGCAAAAATGGCCCCCAAAATATTCAAGACATAAGAAGAACAATAATAATAAAAACAAAGAGGAAATTTACTCCGCCCAATAAAATGTATTGCAAAGGAACATACTTGAAAGTGCATGAGATTGGCAAAGAATAAGCGAATAGTTCAGTGGAGTAAAAGTTTGAATTTTAAAACAGATTCTGGTATGTGTGGAAAGGACTCAGATTACTTAGGGGAAAGCACTTCATCATTACAGGGATTGAAATATTATTTATTTGGAAATAAAATCCAGTTATGCTTTTGCTAGGTACCATTCACAAAATTAAATTTGAGATGAATTACTAACTTCAATATTTTGCAAAAGCTTTAAGCATTAGGAGAAAGAAAAACACATAATAATTTCCACAGAAGCCAAAACTACTTTTGAGAAAATGTGAGACTCATAAATATCAAAACACTAGATAAAATAAGGTTTGACCATACGTATTTGTATATCTCAAGATGGAGAAAAATGTGTTATGTGTATGTATTGTGAATTTAGAAAATCAAAAAGAATTAATTAAAAGCCTATTACAAACAAGACGACTTAATAAAATAAAATTTACATGTTGCGATTTAGAAAAATTCACATATAAAATTAATAAATGTCTTATGTAATAACAATAACTATCTAGATTACATTACACAAATCAAGATTCCATTTTCAATAGCCACAAAATTGTTAAATTATTTGGCATAAAGCTAACAAGAACTCAACAAAGCCTGTTTAACTATGCGATTTAAGCATTAGAACACTCTTAAAACATACATACACAAACGATAGAGAAATGTCAGAGATATTTTCTTGGCCAGAAAGCCACATGATCCTAAGGATTTTATTTTCTCCTAAGTTACTTTATACGTGTGTCATGATCACATTAAAAATAGACTCATTTGTTTCGACACCTAGAACAAAATAAGATGATTATAAAATGTTGATGAAACATTAATCGTTCATCAGAAAAAAATGAGGAAACAAATCAAAAGGGAGGGGTAAGTCTAGCAGAGATCGAAAATTTTTTTTTTATAAATTCTTCATTATCAAGACCATATGGAATTTGTTTATAAGTAAATATAAAACCTAATGAAAAAGAATGGAGAATTCAAAGAGATACCCAAGATTTCTAGAAATTTAGTATTTAAGAAAGATAGCATTTCAAATCACTGGTGAAAATATGCTGCTACTAATGTAGCAGCAGTTAACATGGATGGCATAGCAGCAATTAATAAAGCATAGCAAATTCAAACAAAAGGTAAATGCCACCAACTAGGTCAAAAGGACACGACAAAAAGTAATTACAAGCTATAATACTTCAACTGGGTGATCAATAATGTTTCAATTTTTAAAAAAGCAAAAAAACAAAAAACCTCTTAAACTAGGATAATATCACTAATACAATGATGTGTGAAAAAACGAGATGGAAATGACCAACAAAATGAAATAAAAATGAACAAAATATATGAACAATCTAATAACACAAAAGGAAATTTAAATTGGCATCAATACTTAATTAGGTGCTTAAAATCCCTCATGGAGAACTATGCATTTAAAATATATTGAAATACAAGACTTCACCTATTAGATTTGCAAAATTTAATTTTTTGATAACACACTTGTTAGTGAGACTGTGGGGATACAGGTATTATAATACACTGTGGTGGAATGCCAATGGTAGAGCCCATAAGGAGCAGAAACTCGCAAAATTTAGCAAAATTATACTTGTATATTTACTATTTAATACTGTAACCCAATATTCAGGAACCTATATCATATGTAACCTTGAAAAATTATAAGGTGAGGTGTCGACAAGATTGTTAATATGACAATACCTATTACTAAGGGTTGGAAACACCCCAAATTTTCATTCATAAGGTTTGCATGAATAATTAGGGTGCATTTTTACAATCATGATTTCTAAACACTGAGTGTAAAATGTTATTGAAAAAACGAACAAACTGAAGACAATGAAGAGATGTACATGTTCATAGATGAGAAAATAAGTAGGGAAAATATATCAATTCTTCCAAATAAATCTATAAATTTTGTTTATATATAAATAAAAATGGACATTTTTTACGCAATTTGATAAACTACTAATTCTATATTTCATAAGGTTGAGTACAGGCATAGAATGGACCAAACGGCTCTGGTTCTTCTCTGCAAATGGTGTTCATTTCCTTCCATCTTCAGGTAGCTTCCTAATCTAGAATATTCTGATGGCCTCCTAGATCACTTTCCTCTCTTAGAATGTCAGGCACTCGATAGCACGTCTTCTCCTCTTTCTTATCCTGGGATCATCTCCCAAGCCAGGGTGCAGCTGAATCAGCTCTTTCTCCAGCTCTCGGCACCATGCTTGGCATATGGTGGATACAAACAGAGAGAACTGAGGACACAGAGCACAAGACTCTAGAGACAGGCGTGTTACAATGACATTTAGAAAGTGACACCTTCTCACTTTTGATCCTGTATTGGTTAGAAGTGAGTCACTAAGTCCAGTCCACACTGCAGGGCAGGGGATTACGTGAGGATGTGTGCAGCAGATGGTGGGGACCACTGGGAGCCCCTGAGGAGTCGCCAACCACACAGACAGAGATGTGGCACTTGAGTCCAAACCTAAATACACACGAAGCCATTGTGAGGTTTTATGGAGGAAAGCAGTATGTGAATGCATGAAATTCCAACTGTCGCATGGTGCAGACAGGGAAAACAGACCAAGAGCAAAAGTGACATTTTCAAGATTATATGACAGGAACCCGACCTGTCGTTCGTCGTAATCCATGCTACCTTCCACACCGTCGTGGATTTTATCTCTAGTCTTGTTTATTAGCTGCATGTGACACCGGCCATAGGTTTCAGAGATGTTTTCTCACACATGCCTGATGCCATCCCTAGGAAGAAGATGCTAGAAACAGCCCCACTGTGCAAAAGGGGAGACTGGGGAGGTCTTGAGAGTGACAATGGCTTGTCCAGGGTCACATAAAGTGATAAGAAGCAGGAGCTGGGGATGAACCTACGTGTATCTCCTGCGAGCTGTGACGCTGGCTGCACCCAGGCCTTGCACAGGGGTGTGGTCAGGCAGTGTTGGTGGAAGTGTGGGCAATAGAGAGAGTTCATGGGGAAGGAGGGTCAGCAGACAGGTACCCAGAGGGGCATTTGCAGTCTTGTACACAGAGGAGGGGCTCAGGAAATGAGGTATCAGGAAGTGACTTCACTTCCTTGACGACAGACCCCAACAGAACTCGGAACTCGGTAACCTGGCACCCACATTCTATACACAGCCCCTTCCCCAGCTCACTTGGCCACAGGCAGAGTGAGATGTTGTGCTGTACCCCGAGGTCCCGGGGCCGTAGCCCCAGCAAGCCCTGTGCTGAGAGGCTTGTCCAATGCTTCCAGCGCTGGTTCAGCCCTCGCCCTCGACCCCTGTGGCCGTCTGGGAGGAGGTCCCCAAAGGTAATGTCAGGTGGCCCAGAGGAGGCTGCGCAAGGCCAGGCCAGCACTATGAGCCTCCCTGGGTGACCGCAGCCCCTCCTCCTGAGTGTGTGGGGAACGGGGACACGGGACACCCTCCCAGGGCAGGGGCAGAGGGTGGGGGGTTTATAAACCTGCTGGTCCTGGTGTGTTCACACCTCAGATCTGGCTGGAGGGTGAACGGGGACTGCCGGGGTGGCAACCACCACCCTGTACATTAATCCTGGGCCCACAGGCTGTCTTCTCATGTCCTCCCTGGGGTTAAGACTGGCCTCCAGCCCCTGCCCTCCTTGGGGTTCACGGTGCTGTCACTGTGTATCTCTCCCCTGTCCTGTCCTAGAGTGAAGACACATCTTCATTGAGCTCGGATGCCACCCACATGGTGTCTCCTGTCCCGGCACACAACCTGAAGAAGCGGGTGGAGCACCTGGTGCCTGCTGTCTTGGGTGGTTACCGATCTTATGTCCACCTGTTTCTGTCAAGCTACAAGAACTTTGCCAGTCCCCGGCATGTGCTGCACCTGCTTTTCCTCAGGTGAGCACTCGGGCCCTGGATCACACAGTGTCACTAGGCCGCCTCCCAGCTGTGAGTCTTAGGACTGTCACCACACCCCTCTGAGCCTCAGTTTCCTCCTGTGTTCAGTGGGTGGTCACAGGAACAAGCTCCAGTGTGTCCCCCATGGAAAGTGCTGCTCCTGAGTCCAGCCCTGTGGAAGGTCTGCTGGAGGGGCCACGGTCGTCCTCATTCAGGATTCCTGACACCCCCACGAGGAAGTCTCTGTCACCCCCTCACTGACCTCGTTGACTTGGGCTTCACTGTTTTCACATTTTTACAGGAAATTTGAGATTCTATCTGTAGGCTTCTGGGTGTATTCAAAGCAGGGAGACCAGAGGCGGGCAGAGCGGCTTCAGGTGCACCCAGATATCTTGGGAGGAGTTGGTTGGGGTTCATTCCTTCAACAATCATACGTGAAGCCACACTATGTGCAGTCGCTTTCTGGGCACTGACCATAATCCAATGAACCGAGGAGACTGCATTCCCTGCCCTCCTGGGCTTCCATTCTAGTCAGAGGTGAGACAGTCAGAGTAGACATGAGAAGCAAGTAGTGCCACCATATGGTAGATTTGACACACTCCTGACCTCCTCTAGGTATGGAAACATGATTTCTGATTGTGACGGGGATGGCGAATCCCTGGAGCAGCTAAAATGGTAAGTGGGGTTTAGGTGCAGAAGGAGGGGCTCCCATCTCCACACAACTGCGTGTGGTCTGCGGGGGCCTGTGGGTGGGGGGCTGGCAGAACTCTGGCTCTCACACATCTTATGATTCCTGCTACAGGGCTGAGGGCTCAAGGCTTTCCCTGCAGGGACAGGATTCAAGACGGCTGGGGATGTGGTCTCAGGCAACATAGGGTGTGCGAGAGCCTGGAGAGCAGAGGGAGCCCAGAGAGAATCCATCCCCACGCCCTCCCACCCAGCCCTGCCCACACCCCCAGAGCCCGTGCTGAGCCAGAGCAGGAGGTGTGCAGAGCATCCCGCTCACACTCGGGGCTGGAGCCTCCATGGGGATGCTCAGCTGGTGCTGAGGGTGCAGAGTGTGGTCAGGGCCAAGAGATTGCTGTCACTGGGAAAAGGATATGCAGATTTTCATGCAGACACTTGGGCAGTACATTCATGTGTGAGCTCAAGTTTGGGCTTTTCCAAGGGCCCTGGGTAGGCCAGGGGAGCAGCGCCTCCCTCTGTTTCCTCATTTATCAGATATTGCTGGACACCTCCTGTGTGCCAGTGAGTAATGCCCAGAGCAGACAGCACCCTCCTGGGGTGGACAGGTCATTCCAGCAGGGATGGGGCAGTGACACAGACAGAGGAGGTTGTCAGGTTTCCCTGAAGAAGGGAAACGTGCTCACATCAGTGGTTGAAGGCTCCTCCCATGGAGGCTTTTGCCAGCCCCTCCTTGGCTGCCAGACCCATCTGTGCCAGAACTGCCATACTGGGGGTGGACATTGGATGGGCTGGTCTATGGACAGGCACAGGCAGAGGGTACAAGACTGCAGCTCATTCAGGGGAGCCTTGGGAGGGCAGCATAAAGGGATAGGCCAGGCCTCTGATGCTGTTGCCCACCTGTCTCCCACAGTGCCATGTCCTCTGTCTTAAAGATCTGGCTGGAATTCTATTCCACCGATTTCCACGAGCCTCCTGAATTTCATTCTTTGAAGTTTCTTTCGGCCTATGTACATATCAGTATGAGAGGTTCAGAGGTGGAGCGTAAGGCTGATCTTCTTCTGGCGCAGCTGGAGAAGCCGGAGCACCTGGAGCCTAGTGAGGCGGAGACTGAGGGTGAGGAGGAAGAGGGTGGGTGCCTGTGCGGGTTTGGGGAGGGGCCTGGGCTGGGCCACACAGAGCAGAGTTTCCAGAAGCAGGCTGGGGACAGGGGCACTGAGTACTCAGAACAATCATACAGTGTCCTGAAGTTTGGGGAGACTTCCTGAGGCTGGGCCTCTGGACTTGGGCTTCTAGAAAGACAGTGTCATTGGATGAGACATAGAAACTCACATTGATATTTTCAATTGTTGTCTCTCCAGTTCCAGATTCCGCCCAGGCTGAACAACTGTCCCAAGAGCTGCTGCCATGTTCGGCTCGAGTTCCAGCTCCAGCTCCACCTCCACTGCCAGAGGCAGAGCGAGATCAAGATCCAGAGCCCAAGCCAGAGCAAGACGTAGAGCAGGAGCAAGATCCAGAGCAAGAGGTAGAGCAGGAACAAGATCCAGAGCAAGAGGTAGAGCAGGAACAAGATCCAGAGCAAGTGGTAGATCAGACGCAAGATCCAGAGCAGGAGCAACAGAAAGATCAAGAGAAAGATCAGGAGAAAGAGCAAGAGAAAGAGCAGGAGAAAGATCAAGATCCAGAGGTAGAGCTAGAGCAACCTGACATAACCGTTCCTGAAACATCAGAAGAATTAGAAGAAACACCAGCACCCAGGGGAGCCCTGGCTCCAGAGCTCCCACAAACACCCTCACCAGTCCCCACTCCAGATCTGTTCTTGCCCTTCCTTGACGCTGTGCTTCTCCTCATTTTTGTCTGTGTCCTGCATCTCCTCAAATTTTTTCATCTTTTATTTTCAATAATATCCCTTGTATAAAATAAAGAGTTTTTAATATTTTCAAAATTACCATTCAGTGGCATTAAGTACATTTTTAATATGGCGCAACCCTTACCACCATCTAGTGATCGAACAGCTTCATCAACTCTGTAGTCATTAAGCTGTCACTCCCCATCCCACCTCTCCCTGTGCCTGACTACCACTCCATTTTCTGTGTGTGTGAATTTACCTATCGTGGATTGTTCCTATCAGTACAGTTATATGTTATGTGGCCTTTTGTATCTGGCCGCATAATATGAGAAAGATCTGATTAATTTTCATTTTATGTTTTTAGTAAGAGGAAAATTACAGAAAAACCAAAGACTCTATGTAGAAACACAAAGCCCTGATAGTTATTATTGCCATAATCTTGAAATAGGAACTACTGTTGAATGACCAGAGAGCCAGAAGCCACTGAGGAAAATGCTGACTTTTCCTGGTCCAAACAAAAACCAGAATAATGTCAAAAGGTGAAAAGACAAACCCCAGACTGGAAAATTCTTCATGGGCAGAGAAAGGGTAGTATGCATCCTAGTTGTACAAAGAGTTCTCATTTATCCATAGGGACAAAGGACATATTCCTGCAGTTCCACAGGGAAGCAATTCACATGGCCAGTAAATGTCAGACATCCGCGGCCTCCCTACTGATTATGCACAGAAATTTGCTCACTATTCAGATAGCATTTGCCCCATCAGATGGGCAGGTCTGTATGTCTGGTGACGACCAGCTCTTGTGAGAATGAAGGAAGAAGAGGTCCCAGCAGATGCCCCAGGAGATGTGTTCATAGATACCCCTGTCGCAGGTGCCACACAGCAGCTCCTACCAAAATGCCCACGTGTGTCCATGTGCCGGGCAGCACTGATGCTAGGAAGTTACGCCACATATATATGTATTCTATCTGTGATAACCAATAGATTCAATATATCTAAACTTGAAAAATTCCAAAGAGTGATGTTTAGGGGACTTGTCAAATAACCTCAAGGTTAATATGAAAAAAAATTAAGTGCAAAAATGGCCCCCAAAATATTCAAGACATAAGAAGAACAATAATAATAAAAACAAAGAGGAAATTTACTCCGCCCAATAAAATGTATTGCAAAGGAACATACTTGAAAGTGCATGAGATTGGCAAAGAATAAGCGAATAGTTCAGTGGAGTAAAAGTTTGAATTTTGAAACAGATTCTGGTATGTGTGGAAAGGACTCAGATTACTTAGGGGAAAGCACTTCATCATTACAGGGATTGAAATATTATTTATTTGGAAATAAAATCCAGTTATGCTTTTGCTAGGTACCATTCACAAAATTAAATTTGAGATGAATTACTAACTTCAATATTTTGCAAAAGCTTTAAGCATTAGGAGAAAGAAAAACACATAATAATTTCCACAGAAGCCAAAACTACTTTTGAGAAAATGTAAGACTCATAAATATCAAAACACTAGATAAAATAAGGTTTGACCATACGTATTTGTATATCTCAAGATGGAGAAAAATGTGTTATGTGTATGTATTGTGAATTTAGAAAATCAAAAAGAATTAATTAAAAGCCTATTACAAACAAGACGACTTAATAAAATAAAATTTTCATGTTGCGATTTAGAAAAATTCACATATAAAATTAATAAATGTCTTATGTAATAACAATAACTATCTAGATTACATTACACAAATCAAGATTCCATTTTCAATAGCCACAAAATTGTTAAATTATTTGGCATAAAGCTAACAAGAACTCAACAAAGCCTGTTTAACTATGCGATTTAAGCATTAGAACACTCTTAAAACATACATACACAAACGATAGAGAAATGTCAGAGATATTTTCTTGGCCAGAAAGCCACATGATCCTAAGGATTTTATTTTCTCCTGTTACTTTATACGTGTGTCATGATCACATTAAAAATAGTCTCATTTGTTTCTTCACCTAGAACAAAATAAGATGATTATAAAATGTTGATGAAACATTAATCGTTCATCAGAAAAAAATGAGGAAACAAATCAAAAGGGAGGGGTAAGTCTACCAGAGATCGAAAATTTTTTTTTATAAATTCTTCATTATCAAGACCATATGGAATTTGTTTATAAGTAAATATAAAACCTAATGAAAAAGAATGGAGAATTCAAAGAGATACCCAAGATTTCTAGAAATTTAGTATTTAAGAAAGATAGCATTTCAAATCACTGGTGAAAATATGCTGCTACTAATGTAGCAGCAGTTAACATGGATGGCATAGCAGCAATTAATAAAGCAAAGCAAACTCAAACAAAAGGTAAATGCCACCAACTAGGTCAAAAGGACACGACAAAAAGTAATTACAAGCTATAATACTTCAAATGGGTGATCAATAATGTTTCAATTTTTAAAAAAGCAGAAAAACAAAAAACCTCTTAAACTAGGATAATATCACTAATACAATGATGTGTGAAAAAACGAGATGGAAATGACCAACAAAATGAAATAAAAATGAACAAAATATATGAACAATCTAATAACACAAAAGGAAATTTAAATTGGCATCAATACTTAATTAGGTGCTTAAAATCCCTCATAGAGAACTATGCATTTAAAATATATTGAAATACAAGACTTCACCTATTAGATTTGCAAAATTTAATTTTTTGATAACAAACTTGTTAGTGAGACTGTGGGGATACAGGTATTATAATACACTGTGGTGGAATGCCAATGGTAGAGCCCATAAGGAGCAGAAACTCGCAAAATTTAGCAAAATTATACTTGTATATTTACTATTTAATACTGTAACCCAATATTCAGGAATCTATATCATATGTAACCTTGAAAAATTATAAGGTGAGGTGTCGACAAGATTGTTAATATGACAATACCTATTACTAAGGGTTGGAAACACCCCAAATTTTCATTCATAAGGTTTGCATGAATAATTAGGGTGCATTTTTACAATCATGATTTCTAAACACTGAGTGTAAAATGTTATTGAAAAAACGAACAAACTGAAGACAATGAAGAGATGTACATGTTCATAGATGAGAAAATAAGTAGGGAAAATATATCAATTCTTCCAAATAAATCTATAAATTTTGTTTATATATAAATAAAAATGGACATTTTTTACGCAATTTGATAAACTACTAATTCTATATTTCATAAGGTTGAGTACAGGCATAGAATGGACCAAACGGCTCTGGTTCTTCTCTGCAAATGGTGTTCATTTCCTTCCATCTTCAGGTAGCTTCCTAATCTAGAATATTCTGATGGCCTCCTAGATCACTTTCCTCTCTTAGAATGTCAGGCACTCGATAGCACGTCTTCTCCTCTTTCTTATCCTGGGATCATCTCCCAAGCCAGGGTGCAGCTGAATCAGCTCTTTCTCCAGCTCTCGGCACCATGCTTGGCATATGGTGGATACAAACAGAGAGAACTGAGGACACAGAGCACAAGACTCTAGAGACAGGCGTGTTACAATGACATTTAGAAAGTGACACCTTCTCACTTTTGATCCTGTATTGGTTAGAAGTGAGTCACTAAGTCCAGTCCACACTGCAGGGCAGGGGATTACGTGAGGATGTGTGCAGCAGATGGTGGGGACCACTGGGAGCCCCTGAGGAGTCGCCAACCACACAGACAGAGATGTGGCACTTGAGTCCAAACCTAAATACACACGAAGCCATTGTGAGGTGTTATGGAGGAAAGCAGTATGTGAATGCATGAAATTCCAACTGTCGCATGGTGCAGACAGGGAAAACAGACCAAGAGCAAAAGTGACATTTTCAAGATTATATGACAGGAACCAGACCTGTCGTTCGTCGTATTCCATGCTACCTTCCACACCGTCGTGGATTTTATCTCTAGTCTTGTTTATTAGCTGCATGTGACACCGGCCATAGGTTTCAGAGATGTTTTCTCACACATGCCTGATGCCATCCCTAGGAAGAAGATGCTAGAAACAGCCCCACTGTGCAAAAGGGGAGACTGGGGAGGTCTTGAGAGTGACAATGGCTTGTCCAGGGTCACATAAAGTGATAAGAAGCAGGAGCTGGGGATGAACCTACGTGTATCTCCTGCGAGCTGTGACGCTGGCTGCACCCAGGCCTTGCACAGGGGTGTGGTCAGGCAGTGTTGGTGGAAGTGTGGGCAATAGAGAGAGTTCATGGGGAAGGAGGGTCAGCAGACAGGTACCCAGAGGGGCATTTGCAGTCTTGTACACAGAGGAGGGGCTCAGGAAATGAGGTATCAGGAAGTGACTTCACTTCCTTGACGACAGACCCCAACAGAACTCGGAACTCGGTAACCTGGCACCCACATTCTATACACAGCCCCTTCCCCAGCTCACTTGGCCACAGGCAGAGTGAGATGTTGTGCTGTACCCCGAGGTCCCGGGGCCGTAGCCCCAGCAAGCCCTGTGCTGAGAGGCTTGTCCAATGCTTCCAGCGCTGGTTCAGCCCTCGCCCTCGACCCCTGTGGCCGTCTGGGAGGAGGTCCCCAAAGGTAATGTCAGGTGGCCCAGAGGAGGCTGCGCAAGGCCAGGCCAGCACTATGAGCCTCCCTGGGTGACCGCAGCCCCTCCTCCTGAGTGTGTGGGGAACGGGGACATGGGACACCCTCCCAGGGCAGGGGCAGAGGGTGGGGGGTTTATAAACCTGCTGGTCCTGGTGTGTTCACACCTCAGGTCTGGCTGGAGGGTGAACGGGGACTGCCGGGGTGGCAACCACCACCCTGTACATTAATCCTGGGCCCACAGGCTGTCTTCTCATGTCCTCCCTGGGGTTAAGACTGGCCTCCAGCCCCTGCCCTCCTTGGGGTTCACGGTGCTGTCACTGTGTATCTCTCCCCTGTCCTGTCCTAGAGTGTAGACACATCTTCATTGAGCTCGGATGCCACCCACATGGTGTCTCCTGTCCCGGCACACAACCTGAAGAAGCGGGTGGAGCACCTGGTGCCTGCTGTCTTGGGTGGTTACCGATCTTATGTCCACCTGTTTCTGTCAAGCTACAAGAACTTTGCCAGTCCCCGGCATGTGCTGCACCTGCTTTTCCTCAGGTGAGCACTCGGGCCCTGGATCACACAGTGTCACTAGGCCGCCTCCCAGCTGTGAGTCTTAGGACTGTCACCACACCCCTCTGAGCCTCAGTTTCCTCCTGTGTTCAGTGGGTGGTCACAGGAACAAGCTCCAGTGGGTCCCCCATGGAAAGTGCTGCTCCTGAGTCCAGCCCTGTGGAAGGTCTGCTGGAGGGGCCACGGTCGTCCTCATTCAGGATTCCTGACACCCCCACGAGGAAGTCTCTGTCACCCCCTCACTGACCTCGTTGACTTGGGCTTCACTGTTTTCACATTTTTACAGGAAATTTGAGATTCTATCTGTAGGCTTCTGGGTGTATTCAAAGCAGGGAGACCAGAGGCGGGCAGAGCGGCTTCAGGTGCACCCAGATATCTTGGGAGGAGTTGGTTGGGGTTCATTCCTTCAACAATCATACGTGAAGCCACACTATGTGCAGTCGCTTTCTGGGCACTGACCATAATCCAATGAACCGAGGAGACTGCATTCCCTGCCCTCCTGGGCTTCCATTCTATTCAGAGGTGAGACAGTCAGAGTAGACATGAGAAGCAAGTAGTGCCACCATATGGTAGATTTGACACACTCCTGACCTCCTCTAGGTATGGAAACATGATTTCTGATTGTGACGGGGATGGCGAATCCCTGGAGCAGCTAAAATGGTAAGTGGGGTTTAGGTGCAGAAGGAGGGGCTCCCATCTCCACACAACTGCGTGTGGTCTGCGGGGGCCTGTGGGTGGGGGGCTGGCAGAACTCTGGCTCTCACACATCTTATGATTCCTGCTACAGGGCTGAGGGCTCAAGGCTTTCCCTGCAGGGACAGGAGTCAAGACGGCTGGGGATGTGGTCTCAGGCAACATAGGGTGTGCGAGAGCCTGGAGAGCAGAGGGAGCCCAGAGAGAATCCATCCCCACGCCCTCCCACCCAGCCCTGCCCACACCCCCAGAGCCCGTGCTGAGCCAGAGCAGGAGGTGTGCAGAGCATCCCGCTCACACTCGGGGCTGGAGCCTCCATGGGGATGCTCAGCTGGTGCTGAGGGTGCAGAGTGTGGTCAGGGCCAAGAGATTGCCGTCACTGGGAAAAGGATATGCAGATTTTCATGCAGACACTTGGGCAGTACATTCACGTGTGAGCTCAAGTTTGGGCTTTTCCAAGGGCCCTGGGTAGGCCAGGGGAGCAGCGCCTCCCTCTGTTTCCTCATTTATCAGATATTGCTGGACACCTCCTGTGTGCCAGTGAGTAATGCCCAGAGCAGACAGCACCCTCCTGGGGTGGACAGGTCATTCCAGCAGGGATGGGGCAGTGACACAGACAGAGGAGGTTGTCAGGTTTCCCTGAAGAAGGGAAACGTGCTCACATCAGTGGTTGAAGGCTCCTCCCATGGAGGCTTTTGCCAGCCCCTCCTTGGCTGCCAGACCCATCTGTGCCAGAACTGCCATACTGGGGGTGGACATTGGATGGGCTGGTCTATGGACAGGCACAGGCAGAGGGTACAAGACTGCAGCTCATTCAGGGGAGCCTTGGGAGGGCAGCATAAAGGGATAGGCCAGGCCTCTGATGCTGTTGCCCACCTGTCTCCCACAGTGCCATGTCCTCTGTCTTAAAGATCTGGCTGGAATTCTATTCCACCGATTTCCACGAGCCTCCTGAATTTCATTCTTTGAAGTTTCTTTCGGCCTATGTACATATCAGTATGAGAGGTTCAGAGGTGGAGCGTAAGGCTGATCTTCTTCTGGCGCAGCTGGAGAAGCCGGAGCACCTGGAGCCTAGTGAGGCGGAGACTGAGGGTGAGGAGGAAGAGGGTGGGTGCCTGTGCGGGTTTGGGGAGGGGCCTGGGCTGGGCCACACAGAGCAGAGTTTCCAGAAGCAGGCTGGGGACAGGGGCACTGAGTACTCAGAACAATCATACAGTGTCCTGCAGTTTGGGGAGACTTCCTGAGGCTGGGCCTCTGGACTTGGGCTTCTAGAAAGACAGTGTCATTGGATGAGACATAGAAACTCACATTGATATTTTCAATTGTTGTCTCTCCAGTTCCAGATTCCGCCCAGGCTGAACAACTGTCCCAAGAGCTGCTGCCATGTTCGGATCGAGTTCCAGCTCCAGCTCCACCTCCACTGCCAGAGGCAGAGCGAGTTCAAGATCCAGAGCCCAAGCCAGAGCAAGACGTAGAGCAGGAGCAAGAGCCAGAGCAAGAGGTAGAGCAGGAGCAAGATCCAGAGCAAGAGGTAGAGCAGGAACAAGATCCAGAGCAAGAGGTAGAGCAGGAACAAGATCCAGAGCAAGTGGTAGATCAGACGCAAGATCCAGAGCAGGAGCAACAGAAAGATCAAGAGAAAGATCAGGAGAAAGAGCAAGAGAAAGAGCAGGAGAAAGATCAAGATCCAGAGGTAGAGCTAGAGCAACCTGACATAACCGTTCCTGAAACATCAGAAGAATTAGAAGAAACACCAGCACCCAGGGGAGCCCTGGCTCCAGAGCTCCCACAAACACCCTCACCAGTCCCCACTCCAGATCTGTTCTTGCCCTTCCTTGACACTGTGCTTCTCCTCATTTTTGTCTGTGTCCTGCATCTCCTCAAATTTTTTCATCTTTTATTTTCAATAATATCCCTTGTATAAAATAAAGAGTTTTTAATATTTTCAAAATTACCATTCAGTGGCATTAAGTACATTTTTAATATGGCGCAACCCTTACCACCATCTAGTGATCGAACAGCTTCATCAACTCTGTAGTCATTAAGCTGTCACTCCCCATCCCGCCTCTCCCTGTGCCTGACTACCACTCCATTTTCTGTGTGTGTGAATTTACCTATCGTGGATTGTTCCTATCAGTACAGTTATATGTTATGTGGCCTTTTGTATCTGGCCGCATAATATGAGAAAGATCTGATTAATTTTCATTTTATGTTTTTAGTAAGAGGAAAATTACAGAAAAACCAAAGACTCTATGTAGAAACATAAAGCCCTGATAGTTATTATTGCCATAATCTTGAAATAGGAACTACTGTTGAATGACCAGAGAGCCAGAAGCCACTGAGGAAAATGCTGACTTTTCCTGGTCCAAACAAAAACCAGAATAATGTCAAAAGGTGAAAAGACAAACCCCAGACTGGAAAATTCTTCATGGGCAGAGAAAGGGTAGTATGCATCCTAGTTGTACAAAGAGTTCTCATTTATCCATAGGGACAAAGGACATATTCCTGCAGTTCCACAGGGAAGCAATTCACATGGCCAGTAAATGTCAGACATCCGCGGCCTCCCTAATGATTATGCACAGAAATTTGCTCACTATTCAGATAGCATTTGCCCCATCAGATGGGCAGGTCTGTATGTCTGGTGACGACCAGCTCTTGTGAGAATGAAGGAAGAAGAGGTCCCAGCAGATGCCCCAGGAGATGTGTTCATAGATACCCCTGTCGCAGGAGCCACACAGCAGCTCCTACCGAAATGCCCCCGTGTGTCCATGTGCCGGGCAGCACTGATGCTAGGAAGTTACGCCACATATATATGAATTCTATCTGTGATAACCAATAGATTCAATATATCTAAACTTGAAAAATTCCAAAGAGTGATGTTTAGGGGACTTGTCAAATAACCTCAAGGTTAATATGAAAAAAAATTAAGTGCAAAAATGGCCCCCAAAATATTCAAGACATAAGAAGAACAATAATAATAAAAACAAAGAGGAAATTTACTCCGCCTAATAAAATGTATTGCAAAGGAACATACTTGAAAGTGCATGAGATTGGCAAAGAATAAGCGAATAGTTCAGTGGAGTAAAAGTTTGAATTTTGAAACAGATTCTGGTATGTGTGGAAAGGATTCAGATTACTTAGGGGAAAGCACTTCATCATTACAGGGATTGAAATATTATTTATTTGGAAATAAAATCCAGTTATGCTTTTGCTAGGTACCATTCACAAAATTAAATTTGAGATGAATTACTAACTTCAATATTTTGCAAAAGCTTTAAGCATTAGGAGAAAGAAAAACACATAATAATTTCCACAGAAGCCAAAACTACTTTTGAGAAAATGTAAGACTCATAAATATCAAAACACTAGATAAAATAAGGTTTGACCATACGTATTTGTATATCTCAAGATGGAGAAAAATGTGTTATGTGTATGTATTGTGAATTTAGAAAATCAAAAAGAATTAATTAAAAGCCTATTACAAACAAGACGACTTAATAAAATAAAATTTTCATGTTGCGATTTAGAAAAATTCACATATAAAATTAATAAATGTCTTATGTAATAACAATAACTATCTAGATTACATTACACAAATCAAGATTCCATTTTCAATAGCCACAAAATTGTTAAATTATTTGGCATAAAGCTAACAAGAACTCAACAAAGCCTGTTTAACTATGCGATTTAAGCATTCGAACACTCTTAAAACATACATACACAAACGATAGAGAAATGTCAGAGATATTTTCTTGGCCAGAAAGCCACATGATCCTAAGGATTTTATTTTCTCCTAAGTTACTTTATACGTGTGTCATGATCACATTAAAAATAGTCTCATTTGTTTCTTCACCTAGAACAAAATAAGATGATTATAAAATGTTGATGAAACATTAATCGTTCATCAGAAAAAAATGAGGAAACAAATCAAAAGGGAGGGGTAAGTCTACCAGAGATCGAAATTTTTTTTTTATAAATTCTTCATTATCAAGACCATATGGAATTTGTTTATAAGTAAATATAAAACCTAATGAAAAAGAATGGAGAATTCAAAGAGATACCCAAGATTTCTAGAAATTTAGTATTTAAGAAAGATAGCATTTCAAATCACTGGTGAAAATATGCTGCTACTAATGTAGCAGCAGTTAACATGGATGGCATAGCAGCAATTAATAAAGCAAAGCAAACTCAAACAAAAGGTAAATGCCACCAACTAGGTCAAAAGGACACGACAAAAAGTAATTACAAGCTATAATACTTCAAATGGGTGATCAATAATGTTTCAATTTTTAAAAAAGCAAAAAAACAAAAAACCTCTTAAACTAGGATAATATCACTAATACAATGATGTGTGAAAAAACGAGATGGAAATGACCAACAAAATGAAATAAAAATGAACAAAATATATGAACAATCTAATAACACAAAAGGAAATTTAAATTGGCATCAATACTTAATTAGGTGCTTAAAATCCCTCATAGAGAACTATGCATTTAAAATATATTGAAATACAAGACTTCACCTATTAGATTTGCAAAATTTAATTTTTTGATAACAAACTTGTTAGTGAGACTGTGGGGATACAGGTATTATAATACACTGTGGTGGAATGCCAATGGTAGAGCCCATAAGGAGCAGAAACTCGCAAAATTTAGCAAAATTATACTTGTATATTTACTATTTAATACTGTAACCCAATATTCAGGAATCTATATCATATGTAACCTTGAAAAATTATAAGGTGAGGTGTCGACAAGATTGTTAATATGACAATACCTATTACTAAGGGTTGGAAACACCCCAAATTTTCATTCATAAGGTTTGCATGAATAATTAGGGTGCATTTTTACAATCATGATTTCTAAACACTGAGTGTAAAATGTTATTGAAAAAACGAACAAACTGAAGACAATGAAGAGATGTACATGTTCATAGATGAGAAAATAAGTAGGGAAAATATATCAATTCTTCCAAATAAATCTATAAATTTTGTTTATATATAAATAAAAATGGACATTTTTTACGCAATTTGATAAACTACTAATTCTATATTTCATAAGGTTGAGTACAGGCATAGAATGGACCAAACGGCTCTGGTTCTTCTCTGCAAATGGTGTTCATTTCCTTCCATCTTCAGGTAGCTTCCTAATCTAGAATATTCTGATGGCCTCCTAGATCACTTTCCTCTCTTAGAATGTCAGGCACTCGATAGCACGTCTTCTCCTCTTTCTTATCCTGGGATCATCTCCCAAGCCAGGGTGCAGCTGAATCAGCTCTTTCTCCAGCTCTCGGCACCATGCTTGGCATATGGTGGATACAAACAGAGAGAACTGAGGACACAGAGCACAAGACTCTAGAGACAGGCGTGTTACTATGACATTTAGAAAGTGACACCTTCTCACTTTTGATCCTGTATTGGTTAGAAGTGAGTCACTAAGTCCAGTCCACACTGCAGGGCAGGGGATTACGTGAGGATGTGTGCAGCAGATGGTGGGGACCACTGGGAGCCCCTGAGGAGTCGCCAACCACACACACAGAGATGTGGCACTTGAGTCCAAACCTAAATACACACGAAGCCATTGTGAGGTTTTATGGAGGAAAGCAGTATGTGAATGCATGAAATTCCAACTGTCGCATGGTGCAGACAGGGAAAACAGACCAAGAGCAAAAGTGACATTTTCAAGATTATATGACAGGAACCAGACCTGTCGTTCGTCGTATTCCATGCTACCTTCCACACCGTCGTGGATTTTATCTCTAGTCTTGTTTATTAGCTGCATGTGACACCGGCCATAGGTTTCAGAGATGTTTTCTCCCACATGCCTGATGCCATCCCTAGGAAGAAGATGCTAGAAACAGCCCCACTGTGCAAAAGGGGAGACTGGGGAGGTCTTGAGAGTGACAATGGCTTGTCCAGGGTCACATAAAGTGATAAGAAGCAGGAGCTGGGGATGAACCTACGTGTATCTCCTGCGAGCTGTGACGCTGGCTGCACCCAGGCCTTGCACAGGGGTGTGGTCAGGCAGTGTTGGTGGAAGTGTGGGCAATAGAGAGAGTTCATGGGGAAGGAGGGTCAGCAGACAGGTACCCAGAGGGGCATTTGCAGTCTTGTACACAGAGGAGGGGCTCAGGAAATGAGGTATCAGGAAGTGACTTCACTTCCTTGACGACAGACCCCAACAGAACTCGGAACTCGGTAACCTGGCACCCACATTCTATACACAGCCCCTTCCCCAGCTCACTTGGCCACAGGCAGAGTGAGATGTTGTGCTGTACCCCGAGGTCCCGGGGCCGTAGCCCCAGCAAGCCCTGTGCTGAGAGGCTTGTCCAATGCTTCCAGCGCTGGTACAGCCCTCGCCCTCGACCCCTGTGGCCGTCTGGGAGGAGGTCCCCAAAGGTAATGTCAGGTGGCCCAGAGGAGGCTGCGCAAGGCCAGGCCAGCACTATGAGCCTCCCTGGGTGACCGCAGCCCCTCCTCCTGAGTGTGTGGGGAACGGGGACACGGGACACCCTCCCAGGGAAGGGGCAGAGGGTGGGGGGTTTATAAACCTGCTGGTCCTGGTGTGTTCACACCTCAGGTCTGGCTGGAGGGTGAACGGGGACTGCCGGGGTGGCAACCACCACCCTGTACATTAATCCTGGGCCCACAGGCTGTCTTCTCATGTCCTCCCTGGGGTTAAGACTGGCCTCCAGCCCCTGCCCTCCTTGGGGTTCACGGTGCTGTCACTGTGTATCTCTCCCCTGTCCTGTCCTAGAGTGAAGACACATCTTCATTGAGCTCGGATGCCACCCACATGGTGTCTCCAGTCCCGGCACACAACCTGAAGAAGCGGGTGGAGCACCTGGTGCCTGCTGTCTTGGGTGGTTACCGATCTTATGTCCACCTGTTTCTGTCAAGCTACAAGAACTTTGCCAGTCCCCGGCATGTGCTGCACCTGCTTTTCCTCAGGTGAGCACTCGGGCCCTGGATCACACAGTGTCACTAGGCCGCCTCCCAGCTGTGAGTCTTAGGACTGTCACCACACCCCTCTGAGCCTCAGTTTCCTCCTGTGTTCAGTGGGTGGTCACAGGAACAAGCTCCAGTGGGTCCCCCATGGAAAGTGCTGCTCCTGAGTCCAGCCCTGTGGAAGGTCTGCTGGAGGGGCCACGGTCGTCCTCATTCAGGATTCCTGACACCCCCACGAGGAAGTCTCTGTCACCCCCTCACTGACCTCGTTGACTTGGGCTTCACTGTTTTCACATTTTTACAGGAAATTTGAGATTCTATCTGTAGGCTTCTGGGTGTATTCAAAGCAGGGAGACCAGAGGCGGGCAGAGCGGCTTCAGGTGCACCCAGATATCTTGGGAGGAGTTGGTTGGGGTTCATTCCTTCAACAATCATACGTGAAGCCACACTATGTGCAGTCGCTTTCTGGGCACTGACCATAATCCAATGAACCGAGGAGACTGCATTCCCTGCCCTCCTGGGCTTCCATTCTTTTCAGAGGTGAGACAGTCAGAGTAGACATGAGAAGCAAGTAGTGCCACCATATGGTAGATTTGACACACTCCTGACCTCCTCTAGGTATGGAAACATGATTTCTGATTGTGACGGGGATGGCGAATCCCTGGAGCAGCTAAAATGGTAAGTGGGGTTTAGGTGCAGAAGGAGGGGCTCCCATCTCCACACAACTGCGTGTGGTCTGCGGGGGCCTGTGGGTGGGGGGCTGGCAGAACTCTGGCTCTCACACATCTTATGATTCCTGCTACAGGGCTGAGGGCTCAAGGCTTTCCCTGCAG
The DNA here is from genome assembly GCF_027409185.1 of Cynocephalus volans. Taxonomy (NCBI): domain Eukaryota; kingdom Metazoa; phylum Chordata; class Mammalia; order Dermoptera; family Cynocephalidae; genus Cynocephalus; species Cynocephalus volans. The sequence goes on along the minus strand of NW_026902463.1, from coordinate 7,452,173 downwards.
GGACAGGAGTCAAGACGGCTGGGGATGTGGTCTCAGGCAACATAGGGTGTGCGAGAGCCTGGAGAGCAGAGGGAGCCCAGAGAGAATCCATCCCCACGCCCTCCCACCCAGCCCTGCCCACACCCCCAGAGCCCGTGCTGAGCCAGAGCAGGAGGTGTGCAGAGCATCCCGCTCACACTCGGGGCTGGAGCCTCCATGGGGATGCTCAGCTGGTGCTGAGGGTGCAGAGTGTGGTCAGGGCCAAGAGATTGCTGTCACTGGGAAAAGGATATGCAGATTTTCATGCAGACACTTGGGCAGTACATTCACGTGTGAGCTCAAGTTTGGGCTTTTCCAAGGGCCCTGGGTAGGCCAGGGGAGCAGCGCCTCCCTCTGTTTCCTCATTTATCAGATATTGCTAGACACCTCCTGTGTGCCAGTGAGTAATGCCCAGAGCAGACAGCACCCTCCTGGGGTGGACAGGTCATTCCAGCAGGGATGGGGCAGTGACACAGACAGAGGAGGTTGTCAGGTTTCCCTGAAGAAGGGAAACGTGCTCACATCAGTGGTTGAAGGCTCCTCCCATGGAGGCTTTTGCCAGCCCCTCCTTGGCTGCCAGACCCATCTGTGCCAGAACTGCCATACTGGGGGTGGACATTGGATGGGCTGGTCTATGGACAGGCACAGGCAGAGGGTACAAGACTGCAGCTCATTCAGGGGAGCCTTGGGAGGGCAGCATAAAGGGATAGGCCAGGCCTCTGATGCTGTTGCCCACCTGTCTCCCACAGTGCCATGTCCTCTGTCTTAAAGATCTGGCTGGAATTCTATTCCACCGATTTCCACGAGCCTCCTGAATTTCATACTTTGAAGTTTCTTTCGGCCTATGTACATATCAGTATGAGAGGTTCAGAGGTGGAGCGTAAGGCTGATCTTCTTCTGGCGCAGCTGGAGAAGCCGGAGCACCTGGAGCCTAGTGAGGCGGAGACTGAGGGTGAGGAGGAAGAGGGTGGGTGCCTGTGCGGGTTTGGGGAGGGGCCTGGGCTGGGCCACACAGAGCAGAGTTTCCAGAAGCAGGCTGGGGACAGGGGCACTGAGTACTCAGAACAATCATACAGTGTCCTGCAGTTTGGGGAGACTTCCTGAGGCTGGGACTCTGGACTTGGGCTTCTAGAAAGACAGTGTCATTGGATGAGACATAGAAACTCACATTGATATTTTCAATTGTTGTCTCTCCAGTTCCAGATTCCGCCCAGGCTGAACAACTGTCCCAAGAGCTGCTGCCATGTTCGGCTCGAGTTCCAGCTCCAGCTCCACCTCCACTGCCAGAGGCAGAGCGAGATCAAGATCCAGAGCCCAAGCCAGAGCAAGACGTAGAGCAGGAGCAAGAGCCAGAGCAAGAGGTAGAGCAGGAACAAGATCCAGAGCAAGAGGTAGAGCAGGAACAAGATCCAGAGCAAGTGGTAGATCAGACGCAAGATCCAGAGCAGGAGCAACAGAAAGATCAAGAGAAAGTTCAGGAGAAAGAGCAAGAGAAAGAGCAGGAGAAAGATCAAGATCCAGAGGTAGAGCTATAGCAACCTGACATAACCGTTCCTGAAACATCAGAAGAATTAGAAGAAACACCAGCACCCAGGGGAGCCCTGGCTCCAGAGCTCCCACAAACACCCTCACCAGTCCCCACTCCAGATCTGTTCTTGCCCTTCCTTGACGCTGTGCTTCTCCTCATTTTTGTCTGTGTCCTGCATCTCCTCAAATTTTTTCATCTTTTATTTTCAATAATATCCCTTGTAGAAAATAAAGTGTTTCTAATATTTTCAAAATTACCATTCAGTGGCATTAAGTACATTTTTAATATGGCGCAACCCTTACCACCATCTAGTGATCAAACAGCTTCATCGACTCTGTAGTCATTAAGCTGTCACTCCCCATCCCGCCTCTCCCTGTGCCTGACTACCACTCCATTTTCTGTGTGTGTGAATTTACCTATCGTGGATTGTTCCTATCAGTACAGTTATATGTTATGTGGCCTTTTGTATCTGGCCGCATAATATGAGAAAGATCTGATTAATTTTCATTTTATGTTTTTAGTAAGAGGAAAATTACAGAAAAACCAAAGACTCTATGTAGAAACACAAAGCCCTGATAGTGATTATTGCCATAATCTTGAAATAGGAACTACTGTTGAATGACCAGAGAGCCAGAAGCCACTGAGGAAAATGCTGACTTTTCCTGGTCCAATCAAAAACCAGAATAATGTCAAAAGGTGAAAAGACAAACCCCAGACTGGAAAATTCTTCAAGGGCAGAGAAAGGGTAGTATGCATCCTAGTTGTACAAAGAGTTCTCATTTATCCATAGGGACAAAGGACATATTCCTGCAGTTCCACAGGGAAGCAATTCACATGGCCAGTAAATGTCAGACATCCGCGGCCTCCCTAATGATTATGCACAGAAATTTGCTCACTATTCAGATAGCATTTGCCCCATCAGATGGGCAGGTCTGTATGTCTGGTGACGACCAGCTCTTGTGAGAATGAAGGAAGAAGAGGTCCCAGCAGATGCCCCAGGAGATGTGTTCATAGATACCCCTGTCGCAGGAGCCACAAAGCAGCTCCTACCGAAATGCCCACGTGTGTCCATGTGCTGGGCAGCAGTGATGCTAGGAAGTTACGCCACATATATATGTATTCTATCTGTGATAACCAATACATTCAATAAATCTAAACTTGAAAAATTCCAAAGAGTGATGTTTAGGGGACTTGTCAAATGACCTCAAGGTTAATATGAAAAAAAATTAAGCGCAAAAATGGCCCCCAATATATTCAAGACATAAGAAGAACAATAATAATAAAAACAAAGAGGAAATTTACTCCGCCCAATAAAATGTATTGCAAAGGAACATACTTGAAAGTGCATGAGATTGGCAAAGAATAAGCGAATAGTTCAGTGGAGTAAAAGTTTGAATTTTGAAACAGATTCTGGTATGTGTGGAAAGGATTCAGATTACTTAGGGGAAAGCACTTCATCATTACAGGGATTGAAATATTATTTATTTGGAAATAAAATCCAGTTATGCTTTTGCTAGGTACCATTCACAAAATTAAATTTGAGATGAATTACTAACTTCAATATTTTGCAAAAGCTTTAAGCATTAGGAGAAAGAAAAACACATAATAATTTCCACAGAAGCCAAAACTACTTTTGAGAAAATGTGAGACTCATAAATATCAAAACACTAGATAAAATAAGGTTTGACCATACGTATTTGTATATCTCAAGATGGAGAAAAATGTGTTATGTGTATGTATTGTGAATTTAGAAAATCAAAAAGAATTAATTAAAAGCCTATTACAAACAAGACGACTTAATAAAATAAAATTTACATGTTGCGATTTAGAAACATTCACATATAAAATTAATAAATGTCTTATGTAATAACAATAACTATCTAGATTACATTACACAAATCAAGATTCCATTTTCAATAGCCACAAAATTGTTAAATTATTTGGCATAAAGCTAACAAGAACTCAACAAAGCCTGTTTAACTATGCGATTTAAGCATTAGAACACTCTTAAAACATACATACACAAACGATAGAGAAATGTCAGAGATATTTTCTTGGCCAGAAAGCCACATGATCCTAAGGATTTTATTTTCTCCTAAGTTACTTTATACGTGTGTCATGATCACATTAAAAATAGTCTCATTTGTTTCTTCACCTAGAACAAAATAAGATGATTATAAAATGTTGATGAAACATTAATCGTTCATCAGAAAAAAATGAGGAAACAAATCAAAAGGGAGGGGTAAGTCTACCAGAGATCGAAAAATTTTTTTTTATAAATTCTTCATTATCAAGACCATATGGAATTTGTTTATAAGTAAATATAAAACCTAATGAAAAAGAATGGAGAATTCAAAGAGATACCCAAGATTTCTAGAAATTTAGTATTTAAGAAAGATAGCATTTCAAATCACTGGTGAAAATATGCTGCTACTAATGTAGCAGCAGTTAACATGGATGGCATAGCAGCAATTAATAAAGCAAAGCAAACTCAAACAAAAGGTAAATGCCACCAACTAGGTCAAAAGGACACGACAACAAGTAATTACAAGCTATAATACTTCAAATGGGTGATCAATAATGTTTCAATTTTTAAAAAAGCAAAAAAACAAAAAACCTCTTAAACTAGGATAATATCACTAATACAATGATGTGTGAAAAAATGAGATGGAAATGACCAACAAAATGAAATAAAAGTGAACAAAATATATGAACAATCTAATAACACAAAAGGAAATTTAAATTGGCATCAATACTTAATTAGGTGCTTAAAATCCCTCATAGAGAACTATGCATTTAAAATATATTGAAATACAAGACTTCACCTATTAGATTTGCAAAATTTAATTTTTTGATAACACACTTGTTAGTGAGACTGTGGGGATACAGGTATTATAATACACTGTGGTGGAATGCCAATGGTAGAGCCCGTAAGGAGCAGAAACTCGCAAAATTTAGCAAAATTATACTTGTATATTTACTATTTAATACTGTAACCCAATATTCAGGAATCTATATCATATGTAACCTTGAAAAATTATAAGGTGAGGGGTCGACAAGATTGTTAATATGACAATACCTATTACTAAGGGTTGGAAACACCCCAAATTTTCATTCATAAGGTTTGCATGAATAATTAGGGTGCATTTTTACAATCATGATTTCTAAACACTGAGTGTAAAATGTTATTGAGAAAACGAACAAACTGAAGACAATGAAGAAATGTACATGTTCATAGAGGAGAAAATAAGTAGGGAAAATATATCAATTCTTCCAAATAAATCTATAAATTTTGTTTATATATAAATAAAAATTGACATTTTTTACGCAATTTGATAAACTACTAATTCTATATTTCATAAGGTTGAGTACAGGCATAGAATGGACCAAACGGCTCTGGTTCTTCTCTGCAAATGGTGTTCATTTCCTTCCATCTTCAGGTAGCTTCCTAATCTAGAATATTCTGATGGCCTCCTAGATCACTTTCCTCTCTTAGAATGTCAGGCACTCGATAGCACGTCTTCTCCTCTTTCTTATCCTGGGATCATCTCCCAAGCCAGGGTGCAGCTGAATCAGCTCTTTCTCCAGCTCTCGGCACCATGCTTGGCATATGGTGGATACAAACAGAGAGAACTGAGGACACAGAGCACAAGACTCTAGAGACAGGCGTGTTACAATGACATTTAGAAAGTGACACCTTCTCACTTTTGATCCTGTATTGGTTAGAAGTGAGTCACTAAGTCCAGTCCACACTGCAGGGCAGGGGATTACGTGAGGATGTGTGCAGCAGATGGTGGGGACCACTGGGAGCCCCTGAGGAGTCGCCAACCACACACACAGAGATGTGGCACTTGAGTCCAAACCTAAATACACACGAAGCCATTGTGAGGTTTTATGGAGGAAAGCAGTATGTGAATGCATGAAATTCCAACTGTCGCATGGTGCAGACAGGGAAAACAGACCAAGAGCAAAAGTGACATTTTCAAGATTATATGACAGGAACCAGACCTGTCGTTCGTCGTATTCCATGCTACCTTCCACACCGTCGTGGATTTTATCTCTAGTCTTGTTTATTAGCTGCATGTGACACCGGCCATAGGTTTCAGAGATGTTTTCTCACACATGCCTGATGCCATCCCTAGGAAGAAGATGCTAGAAACAGCCCCACTGTGCAAAAGGGGAGACTGGGGAGGTCTTGAGAGTGACAATGGCTTGTCCAGGGTCACATAAAGTGATAAGAAGCAGGAGCTGGGGATGAACCTACGTGTATCTCCTGCGAGCTGTGACGCTGGCTGCACCCAGGCCTTGCACAGGGGTGTGGTCAGGCAGTGTTGGTGGAAGTGTGGGCAATAGAGAGAGTTCATGGGGAAGGAGGGTCAGCAGACAGGTACCCAGAGGGGCATTTGCAGTCTTGTACACAGAGGAGGGGCTCAGGAAATGAGGTATCAGGAAGTGACTTCACTTCCTTGACGACAGACCCCAACAGAACTCGGAACTCGGTAACCTGGCACCCACATTCTATACACAGCCCCTTCCCCAGCTCAATTGGCCACAGGCAGAGTGAGATGTTGTGCTGTACCCCGAGGTCCCGGGGCCGTAGCCCCAGGAAGCCCTGTGCTGAGAGGCTTGTCCAATGCTTCCAGCGCTGGTTCAACCCTCGCCCTCGACCCCTGTGGCCGTCTGGGAGGAGGTCCCCAAAGGTAATGTCAGGTGGCCCAGAGGAGGCTGCGCAAGGCCAGGCCAGCACTATGAGCCTCCCTGGGTGACCGCAGCCCCTCCTCCTGAGTGTGTGGGGAACGGGGACATGGGACACCCTCCCAGGGAAGGGGCAGAGGGTGGGGGGTTTATAAACCTGCTGGTCCTGGTGTGTTCACACCTCAGGTCTGGCTGGAGGGTGAACGGGGCCTGCCGGGGTGGCAACCACCACCCTGTACATTAATCCTGGGCCCTCAGGCTGTCTTCTCATGTCCTCCCTGGGGTTAAGACTGGCCTCCAGCCCCTGCCCTCCTTGGGGTTCACGGTGCTGTCACTGTGTGTCTCTCCCCTGTCCTGTCCTAGAGTGAAGACACATCTTCATTGAGCTCGGATGCCACCCACATGGTGTCTCCTGTCCCGGCACGCACCCTGAAGAAGCGGGTGGAGCACCTGGTGCCTGCTGTCTTGGGTGGTTACCGATCTTATGTCCACCTGTTTCTGTCAAGCTACAAGAACTTTGCCAGTCCCCGGCATGTGCTGCACCTGCTTTTCCTCAGGTGAGCACTCAGGCCCTGGATCACACAGTGTCACTAGGCCGCCTCCCAGCTGTGAGTCTTAGGACTGTCACCACACCCCTCTGAGCCTCAGTTTCCTCCTGTGTTCAGTGGGTGGTCACAGGAACAAGCTCCAGTGGGTCCCCCATGGAAAGTGCTGCTCCTGAGTCCAGCCCTGTGGAAGGTCTGCTGGAGGGGCCACGGTCGTCCTCATTCAGGATTCCTGACACCCCCACGAGGAAGTCTCTGTCACCCCCTCACTGACCTCATTGACTTGGGCTTCACTGTTTTCACATTTTTACAGGAAATTTGAGATTCTATCTGTAGGCTTCTGGGTGTATTCAAAGCAGGGAGACCAGAGGCGGGCTGAGCGGCTTCAGGTGCACCCAGATATCTTGGGAGGAGTTGGTTGGGGTTCATTCCTTCAACAATCATACGGGAAACCACACTATGTGCAGTCGCTTTCTGGGCACTGACCATAATCCAATGAACCGAGGAGACTGCATTCCCTGCCCTCCTGGGCTTCCATTCTAGTCAGAGGTGAGACAGTCAGAGTAGACATGAGAAGCAAGTAGTGCCACCATATGGTAGATTTGACACACTCCTGACCTCCTCTAGGTATGGAAACATGATTTCTGATTGTGACGGGGATGGCGAATCCCTGGAGCAGCTAAAATGGTAAGTGGGGTTTAGGTGCAGAAGGAGGGGCTCCCATCTCCACACAACTGCGTGTGGTCTGCGGGGGCCTGTGGGTGGGGGGCTGGCAGAACTCTGGCTCTCACACATCTTATGATTCCTGCTACAGGGCTGAGGGCTCAAGGCTTTCCCTGCAGGGACAGGAGTCAAGACGGCTGGGGATGTGGTCTCAGGCAACATAGGGTGTGCGAGAGCCTGGAGAGCAGAGGGAGCCCAGAGAGAATCCATCCCCACGCCCTCCCACCCAGCCCTGCCCACACCCCCAGAGCCCGTGCTGAGCCAGAGCAGGAGGTGTGCAGAGCATCCCGCTCACACTCGGGGCTGGAGCCTCCATGGGGATGCTCGGCTGGTGCTGAGGGTGCAGAGTGTGGTCAGGGCCAAGAGATTGCTGTCACTGGGAAAAGGATATGCAGATTTTCATGCAGACACTTGGGCAGTACATTCATGTGTGAGCTCAAGTTTGGGCTTTTCCAAGGGCCCTGGGTAGGCCAGGGGAGCAGCGCCTCCCTCTGTTTCCTCATTTATCAGATATTGCTGGACACCTCCTGTGTGCCAGTGAGTAATGCCCAGAGCAGACAGCACCCTCCTGGGGTGGACAGGTCATTCCAGCAGGGATGGGGCAGTGACACAGACAGAGGAGGTTGTCAGGTTTCCCTGAAGAAGGGAATCGTGCTCACATCAGTGGTTGAAGGCTCCTCCCATGGAGGCTTTTGCCAGCCCCTCCTTGGCTGCCAGGCCCATCAGTGCCAGAACTGCCATACTGGGGGTGGACATTGGATGGGCTGGTCTATGGACAGGCACAGGCAGAGGGTACAAGACTGCAGCTCATTCAGGGGAGCCTTGGGAGGGCAGCATAAAGGGATAGGCCAGGCCTCTGATGCTGTTGCCCACCTGTCTCCCACAGTGCCATGTCCTCTGTCTTAAAGATCTGGCTGGAATTCTATTCCACCGATTTCCACGAGCCTCCTGAATTTCATACTTTGAAGTTTCTTTCGGCCTATGTACATATCAGTATGAGAGGTTCAGAGGTGGAGCGTAAGGCTGATCTTCTTCTGGCGCAGCTGGAGAAGCCGGAGCACCTGGAGCCTAGTGAGGCGGAGACTGAGGGTGAGGAGGAAGAGGGTGGGTGCCTGTGCGGGTTTGGGGAGGGGCCTGGGCTGGGCCACACAGAGCAGAGTTTCCAGAAGCAGGCTGGGGACAGGGGCACTGAGTACTCAGAACAATCATACAGTGTCCTGCAGTTTGGGGAGACTTCCTGAGGCTGGGACTCTGGACTTGGGCTTCTAGAAAGACAGTGTCATTGGATGAGACATAGAAACTCACATTGATATTTTCAATTGTTGTCTCTCCAGTTCCAGATTCCGCCCAGGCTGAACAACTGTCCCAAGAGCTGCTGCCATGTTCGGCTCGAGTTCCAGCTCCAGCTCCACCTCCACTGCCAGAGGCAGAGCGAGATCAAGATCCAGAGCCCAAGCCAGAGCAAGACGTAGAGCAGGAGCAAGAGCCAGAGCAAGAGGTAGAGCAGGAACAAGATCCAGAGCAAGAGGTAGAGCAGGAACAAGATCCAGAGCAAGTGGTAGATCAGACGCAAGATCCAGAGCAGGAGCAACAGAAAGATCAAGAGAAAGTTCAGGAGAAAGAGCAAGAGAAAGAGCAGGAGAAAGATCAAGATCCAGAGGTAGAGCTAGAGCAACCTGACATAACCGTTCCTGAAACATCAGAAGAATTAGAAGAAACACCAGCACCCAGGGGAGCCCTGGCTCCAGAGCTCCCACAAACACCCTCACCAGTCCCCACTCCAGATCTGTTCTTGCCCTTCCTTGACGCTGTGCTTCTCCTCATTTTTGTCTGTGTCCTGCATCTCCTCAAATTTTTTCATCTTTTATTTTCAATAATATCCCTTGTAGAAAAAAAGTGTTTCTAATATTTTCAAAATTACCATTCAGTGGCATTAAGTACATTTTTAATATGGCGCAACCCTTACCACCATCTAGTGATCGAACAGCTTCATCGACTCTGTAGTCATTAAGCTGTCACTCCCCATCCCGCCTCTCCCTGTGCCTGACTACCACTCCATTTTCTGTGTGTGTGAATTTACCTATCGTGGATTGTTCCTATCAGTACAGTTATATGTTATGTGGCCTTTTGTATCTGGCCGCATAATATGAGAAAGATCTGATTAATTTTCATTTTATGTTTTTAGTAAGAGGAAAATTACAGAAAAACCAAAGACTCTATGTAGAAACACAAAGCCCTGATAGTGATTATTGCCATAATCTTGAAATAGGAACTACTGTTGAATGACCAGAGAGCCAGAAGCCACTGAGGAAAATGCTGACTTTTCCTGGTCCAAACAAAAACCAGAATAATGTCAAAAGGTGAAAAGACAAACCCCAGACTGGAAAATTCTTCATGGGCAGAGAAAGGGTAGTATGCATCCTAGTTGTACAAAGAGTTCTCATTTATCCATAGGGACAAAGGACATATTCCTGCAGTTCCACAGGGAAGCAATTCACATGGCCAGTAAATGTCAGACATCCGCGGCCTCCCTAATGATTATGCACAGAAATTTGCTCACTATTCAGATAGCATTTGCCCCATCAGATGGGCAGGTCTGTATGTCTGGTGACGACCAGCTCTTGTGAGAATGAAGGAAGAAGAGGTCCCAGCAGATGCCCCAGGAGATGTGTTCATAGATACCCCTGTCGCAGGAGCCACACAGCAGCTCCTACCAAAATGCCCACGTGTGTCCATGTGCCGGGCAGCAGTGATGCTAGGAAGTTACGCCACATATATATGTATTCTATCTATGATAACCAATAGATTCAATAAATCTAAACTTGAAAAATTCCAAAGAGTGATGTTTTGGGGACTTGTCAAATAACCTCAAGGTTAATATGAAAAAAAAATTAAGTGCAAAAATGGCCCCCAATATATTCAAGACATAAGAAGAACAATAATAATAAAAACAAAGAGGAAATTTACTCCGCCCAATAAAATGTATTGCAAAGGAACATACTTGAAAGTGCATGAGATTGGCAAAGAATAAGCGAATAGTTCAGTGGAGTAAAAGTTTGAATTTTGAAACAGATTCTGGTATGTGTGGAAAGGATTCAGATTACTTAGGGGAAAGCACTTCATCATTACAGGGATTGAAATATTATTTATTTGGAAATAAAATCCAGTTATGCTTTTGCTAGGTACCATTCACAAAATTAAATTTGAGATGAATTACTAACTTCAATATTTTGCAAAAGCTTTAAGCATTAGGAGAAAGAAAAACACATAATAATTTCCACAGAAGCCAAAACTACTTTTGAGAAAATGTGAGACTCATAAATATCAAAACACTAGATAAAATAAGGTTTGACCATACGTATTTGTATATCTCAAGATGGAGAAAAATGTGTTATGTGTATGTATTGTGAATTTAGAAAATCAAAAAGAATTAATTAAAAGCCTATTACAAACAAGACGACTTAATAAAATAAAATATACATGTTGCGATTTAGAAAAATTCACATATAAAATTAATAAATGTCTTATGTAATAACAATAACTATCTAGATTCCATTACACAAATCAAGATTCCATTTTCAATAGCCACAAAATTGTTAAATTATTTGGCATAAAGCTAACAAGAACTCAACAAAGCCTGTTTAACTATGCGACTTAAGCATTAGGACACTCTTAAAACATACATACACAAACGATAGAGAAATGTCAGAGATATTTTCTTGGCCAGAAAGCCACATGATCCTAAGGATTTTATTTTCTCCTAAGTTACTTTATACGTGTGTCATGATCACATTAAAAATAGTCTCATTTGTTTCTTCACCTAGAACAAAATAAGATGATTATAAAATGTTGATGAAACATTAATCGTTCATCAGAAAAAAATGAGGAAACAAATCAAAAGGGAGGGGTAAGTCTACCAGAGATCGAAAAATTTTTTTTAATAAATTCTTCATTATCAAGACCATATGGAATTTGTTTATAAGTAAATATAAAACCTAATGAAAAAGAATGGAGAATTCAAAGAGATACCCAAGATTCCTAGAAATTTAGTATTTAAGAAAGATAGCATTTCAAATCACTGGTGAAAATATGCTGCTACTAATGTAGCAGCAGTTAACATGGATGGCATAGCAGCAATTAATAAAGCAAAGCAAACTCAAACAAAAGGTAAATGCCACCAACTAGGTCAAAAGGACACGACAAAAAGTAATTACAAGCTATAATACTTCAAATGGGTGATCAATAATGTTTCAATTTTTAAAAAAGCAAAAAAACAAAAAACCTCTTAAACTAGGATAATATCACTAATACAATGATGTGTGAAAAAATGAGATGGAAATGACCAACAAAATGAAATAAAAGTGAACAAAATATATGAACAATCTAATAACACAAAAGGAAATTTAAATTGGCATCAATACTTAATTAGGTGCTTAAAATCCCTCATAGAGAACTATGCATTTAAAATATATTGAAATACAAGACTTCACCTATTAGATTTGCAAAATTTAATTTTTTGATAACAAACTTGTTAGTGAGACTGTGGGGATACAGGTATTATAATACACTGTGGTGGAATGCCAATGGTAGAGCCCATAAGGAGCAGAAACTCGCAAAATTTAGCAAAATTATACTTGTATATTTACTATTTAATACTGTAATCCAATATTCAGGAATCTATATCATATGTAACCTTGAAAAATTATAAGGTCGACAAGATTGTTAATATGACAATACCTATTACTAAGGGTTGGAAACACCCCAAATTTTCATTCATAAGGTTTGCATGAATAATTAGGGTGCATTTTTACAATCATGATTTCTAAACACTGAGTGTAAAATGTTATTGAAAAAACGAACAAACTGAAGACAATGAAGAGATGTACATGTTCATAGAGGAGAAAATAAGTAGGGAAAATATATCAATTCTTCCAAATAAATCTATAAATTTTGTTTATATATAAATAAAAATGGACATTTTTTACGCAATTTGATAAACTACTAATTCTATATTTCATAAGGTTGAGTACAGGCATAGAATGGACCAAACGGCTCTGGTTCTTCTCTGCAAATGGTGTTCATTTCCTTCCATCTTCAGGTAGCTTCCTAATCTAGAATATTCTGATGGCCTCCTAGATCACTTTCCTCTCTTAGAATGTCAGGCACTCGATAGCACGTCTTCTCCTCTTTCTTATCCTGGGATCATCTCCCAAGCCAGGGTGCAGCTGAATCAGCTCTTTCTCCAGCTCTCGGCACCATGCTTGGCATATGGTGGATACAAACAGAGAGAACTGAGGACACAGAGCACAAGACTCTAGAGACAGGCGTGTTACAATGACATTTAGAAAGTGACACCTTCTCACTTTTGATCCTGTATTGGTTAGAAGTGAGTCACTAAGTCCAGTCCACACTGCAGGGCAGGGGATTACGTGAGGATGTGTGCAGCAGATGGTGGGGACCACTGGGAGCCCCTGAGGAGTCGCCAACCACACAGACAGAGATGTGGCACTTGAGTCCAAACCTAAATACACACGAAGCCATTGTGAGGTGTTATGGAGGAAAGCAGTATGTGAATGCATGAAATTCCAACTGTCGCATGGTGCAGACAGGGAAAACAGACCAAGAGCAAAAGTGACATTTTCAAGATTATATGACAGGAACCAGACCTGTCGTTCGTCGTATTCCATGCTACCTTCCACACCGTCGTGGATTTTATCTCTAGTCTTGTTTATTAGCTGCATGTGACACCGGCCATAGGTTTCAGAGATGTTTTCTCACACATGCCTGATGCCATCCCTAGGAAGAAGATGCTAGAAACAGCCCCACTGTGCAAAAGGGGAGACTGGGGAGGTCTTGAGAGTGACAATGGCTTGTCCAGGGTCACATAAAGTGATAAGAAGCAGGAGCTGGGGATGAACCTACGTGTATCTCCTGCGAGCTGTGACGCTGGCTGCACCCAGGCCTTGCACAGGGGTGTGGTCAGGCAGTGTTGGTGGAAGTGTGGGCAATAGAGAGAGTTCATGGGGAAGGAGGGTCAGCAGACAGGTACCCAGAGGGGCATTTGCAGTCTTGTACACAGAGGAGGGGCTCAGGAAATGAGGTATCAGGAAGTGACTTCACTTCCTTGACGACAGACCCCAACAGAACTCGGAACTCGGTAACCTGGCACCCACATTCTATACACAGCCCCTTCCCCAGCTCACTTGGCCACAGGCAGAGTGAGATGTTGTGCTGTACCCCGAGGTCCCGGGGCCGTAGCCCCAGGAAGCCCTGTGCTGAGAGGCTTGTCCAATGCTTCCAGCGCTGGTTCAGCCCTCGCCCTCGACCCCTGTGGCCGTCTGGGAGGAGGTCCCCAAAGGTAATGTCAGGTGGCCCAGAGGAGGCTGCGCAAGGCCAGGCCAGCACTATGAGCCTCCCTGGGTGACCGCAGCCCCTCCTCCTGAGTGTGTGGGGAACGGGGACATGGGACACCCTCCCAGGGCAGGGGCAGAGGGTGGGGGGTTTATAAACCTGCTGGTCCTGGTGTGTTCACACCTCAGGTCTGGCTGGAGGGTGAACGGGGACTGCCGGGGTGGCAACCACCACCCTGTACATTAATCCTGGGCCCTCAGGCTGTCTTCTCATGTCCTCCCTGGGGTTAAGACTGGACTCCAGCCCCTGCCCTCCTTGGGGTTCACGGTGCTGTCACTGTGTGTCTCTCCCCTGTCCTGTCCTAGAGTGAAGACACATCTTCATTGAGCTCGGATGCCACCCACATGGTGTCTCCTGTCCCGGCACGCACCCTGAAGAAGCGGGTGGAGCACCTGGTGCCTGCTGTCTTGGGTGGTTACCGATCTTATGTCCACCTGTTTCTGTCAAGCTACAAGAACTTTGCCAGTCCCCGGCATGTGCTGCACCTGCTTTTCCTCAGGTGAGCACTCAGGCCCTGGATCACACAGTGTCACTAGGCCGCCTCCCAGCTGTGAGTCTTAGGACTGTCACCACACCCCTCTGAGCCTCAGTTTCCTCCTGTGTTCAGTGGGTGGTCACAGGAACAAGCTCCAGTGGGTCCCCCATGGAAAGTGCTGCTCCTGAGTCCAGCCCTGTGGAAGGTCTGCTGGAGGGGCCACGGTCGTCCTCATTCAGGATTCCTGACACCCCCACGAGGAAGTCTCTGTCACCCCCTCACTGACCTCATTGACTTGGGCTTCACTGTTTTCACATTTTTACAGGAAATTTGAGATTCTATCTGTAGGCTTCTGGGTGTATTCAAAGCAGGGAGACCAGAGGCGGGCTGAGCGGCTTCAGGTGCACCCAGATATCTTGGGAGGAGTTGGTTGGGGTTCATTCCTTCAACAATCATACGTGAAGCCACACTATGTGCAGTCGCTTTCTGGGCACTGACCATAATCCAATGAACCGAGGAGACTGCATTCCCTGCCCTCCTGGGCTTCCATTCTAGTCAGAGGTGAGACAGTCAGAGTAGACATGAGAAGCAAGTAGTGCCACCATATGGTAGATTTGACACACTCCTGACCTCCTCTAGGTATGGAAACATGATTTCTGATTGTGACGGGGATGGCGAATCCCTGGAGCAGCTAAAATGGTAAGTGGGGTTTAGGTGCAGAAGGAGGGGCTCCCATCTCCACACAACTGCGTGTGGTCTGCGGGGGCCTGTGGGTGGGGGGCTGGCAGAACTCTGGCTCTCACACATCTTATGATTCCTGCTACAGGGCTGAGGGCTCAAGGCTTTCCCTGCAGGGACAGGAGTCAAGACGGCTGGGGATGTGGTCTCAGGCAACATAGGGTGTGCGAGAGCCTGGAGAGCAGAGGGAGCCCAGAGAGAATCCATCCCCACGCCCTCCCACCCAGCCCTGCCCACACCCCCAGAGCCCGTGCTGAGCCAGAGCAGGAGGTGTGCAGAGCATCCCGCTCACACTCGGGGCTGGAGCCTCCATGGGGATGCTCAGCTGGTGCTGAGGGTGCAGAGTGTGGTCAGGGCCAAGAGATTGCTGTCACTGGGAAAAGGATATGCAGATTTTCATGCAGACACTTGGGCAGTACATTCACGTGTGAGCTCAAGTTTGGGCTTTTCCAAGGGCCCTGGGTAGGCCAGGGGAGCAGCGCCTCCCTCTGTTTCCTCATTTATCAGATATTGCTGGACACCTCCTGTGTGCCAGTGAGTAATGCCCAGAGCAGACAGCACCCTCCTGGGGTGGACAGGTCATTCCAGCAGGGATGGGGCAGTGACACAGACAGAGGAGGTTGTCAGGTTTCCCTGAAGAAGGGAAACGTGCTCACATCAGTGGTTGAAGGCTCCTCCCATGGAGGCTTTTGCCAGCCCCTCCTTGGCTGCCAGACCCATCTGTGCCAGAACTGCCATACTGGGGGTGGACATTGGATGGGCTGGTCTATGGACAGGCACAGGCAGAGGGTACAAGACTGCAGCTCATTCAGGGGAGCCTTGGGAGGGCAGCATAAAGGGATAGGCCAGGCCTCTGATGCTGTTGCCCACCTGTCTCCCACAGTGCCATGTCCTCTGTCTTAAAGATCTGGCTGGAATTCTATTCCACCGATTTCCACGAGCCTCCTGAATTTCATTCTTTGAAGTTTCTTTCGGCCTATGTACATATCAGTATGAGAGGTTCAGAGGTGGAGCGTAAGGCTGATCTTCTTCTGGCGCAGCTGGAGAAGCCGGAGCACCTGGAGCCTAGTGAGGCGGAGACTGAGGGTGAGGAGGAAGAGGGTGGGTGCCTGTGCGGGTTTGGGGAGGGGCCTGGGCTGGGCCACACAGAGCAGAGTTTCCAGAAGCAGGCTGGGGACAGGGGCACTGAGTACTCAGAACAATCATACAGTGTCCTGAAGTTTGGGGAGACTTCCTGAGGCTGGGCCTCTGGACTTGGGCTTCTAGAAAGACAGTGTCATTGGATGAGACATAGAAACTCACATTGATATTTTCAATTGTTGTCTCTCCAGTTCCAGATTCCGCCCAGGCTGAACAACTGTCCCAAGAGCTGCTGCCATGTTCGGCTCGAGTTCCAGCTCCAGCTCCACCTCCACTGCCAGAGGCAGAGCGAGATCAAGATCCAGAGCCCAAGCCAGAGCAAGACGTAGAGCAGGAGCAAGAGCCAGAGCAAGAGGTAGAGCAGGAACAAGATCCAGAGCAAGAGGTAGAGCAGGAACAAGATCCAGAGCAAGTGGTAGATCAGACGCAAGATCCAGAGCAGGAGCAACAGAAAGATCAAGAGAAAGATCAGGAGAAAGAGCAAGAGAAAGAGCAGGAGAAAGATCAAGATCCAGAGGTAGAGCTAGAGCAACCTGACATAACCGTTCCTGAAACATCAGAAGAATTAGAAGAAACACCAGCACCCAGGGGAGCCCTGGCTCCAGAGCTCCCACAAACACCCTCACCAGTCCCCACTCCAGATCTGTTCTTGCCCTTCCTTGACGCTGTGCTTCTCCTCATTTTTGTCTGTGTCCTGCATCTCCTCAAATTTTTTCATCTTTTATTTTCAATAATATCCCTTGTATAAAATAAAGAGTTTTTAATATTTTCAAAATTACCATTCAGTGGCATTAAGTACATTTTTAATATGGCGCAACCCTTACCACCATCTAGTGATCGAACAGCTTCATCAACTCTGTAGTCATTAAGCTGTCACTCCCCATCCCGCCTCTCCCTGTGCCTGACTACCACTCCATTTTCTGTGTGTGTGAATTTACCTATCGTGGATTGTTCCTATCAGTACAGTTATATGTTATGTGGCCTTTTGTATCTGGCCGCATAATATGAGAAAGATCTGATTAATTTTCATTTTATGTTTTTAGTAAGAGGAAAATTACAGAAAAACCAAAGACTCTATGTAGAAACACAAAGCCCTGATAGTTATTATTGCCATAATCTTGAAATAGGAACTACTGTTGAATGACCAGAGAGCCAGAAGCCACTGAGGAAAATGCTGACTTTTCCTGGTCCAAACAAAAACCAGAATAATGTCAAAAGGTGAAAAGACAAACCCCAGACTGGAAAATTCTTCATGGGCAGAGAAAGGGTAGTATGCATCCTAGTTGTACAAAGAGTTCTCATTTATCCATAGGGACAAAGGACATATTCCTGCAGTTCCACAGGGAAGCAATTCACATGGCCAGTAAATGTCAGACATCCGCGGCCTCCCTAATGATTATGCACAGAAATTTGCTCACTATTCAGATAGCATTTGCCCCATCAGATGGGCAGGTCTGTATGTCTGGTGACGACCAGCTCTTGTGAGAATGAAGGAAGAAGAGGTCCCAGCAGATGCCCCAGGAGATGTGTTCATAGATACCCCTGTGGCAGGAGCCACACAGCAGCTCCTACCGAAATGCCCACGTGTGTCCATGTGCCGGGCAGCACTGATGCTAGGAAGTTACGCCACATATATATGTATTCTATCTGTGATAACCAATAGATTCAATATATCTAAACTTGAAAAATTCCAAAGAGTGATGTTTAGGGGACTTGTCAAATAACCTCAAGTTTAATATGAAAAAAAATTAAGTGCAAAAATGGCCCCCAAAATATTCAAGACATAAGAAGAACAATAATAATAAAAACAAAGAGGAAATTTACTCCGCCCAATAAAATGTATTGCAAAGGAACATACTTGAAAGTGCATGAGATTGGCAAAGAATAAGCGAATAGTTCAGTGGAGTAAAAGTTTGAATTTTGAAACAGATTCTGGTATGTGTGGAAAGGATTCAGATTACTTAGGGGAAAGCACTTCATCATTACAGGGATTGAAATATTATTTATTTGGAAATAAAATCCAGTTATGCTTTTGCTAGGTACCATTCACAAAATTAAATTTGAGATGAATTACTAACTTCAATATTTTGCAAAAGCTTTAAGCATTAGGAGAAAGAAAAACACATAATAATTTCCACAGAAGCCAAAACTACTTTTGAGAAAATGTGAGACTCATAAATATCAAAACACTAGATAAAATAAGGTTTGACCATACGTATTTGTATATCTCAAGATGGAGAAAAATGTGTTATGTGTATGTATTGTGAAATTAGAAAATCAAAAAGAATTAATTAAAAGCCTATTACAAACAAGACGACTTAATAAAATAAAATTTACATGTTGCGATTTAGAAAAATTCACATATAAAATTAATAAATGTCTTATGTAATAACAATAACTATCTAGATTCCATTACACAAATCAAGATTCCATTTTCAATAGCCACAAAATTGTTAAATTATTTGGCATAAAGCTAACAAGAACTCAACAAAGCCTGTTTAACTATGCGATTTAAGCATTAGAACACTCTTAAAACATACATACACAAACGATAGAGAAATGTCAGAGATATTTTCTTGGCCAGAAAGCCACATGATCCTAAGGATTTTATTTTCTCCTAAGTTACTTTATACGTGTGTCATGATCACATTAAAAATAGTCTCATTTGTTTCTTCACCTAGAACAAAATAAGATGATTATAAAATGTTGATGAAACATTAATCGTTCATCAGAAAAAAATGAGGAAACAAATCAAAAGGGAGGGGTAAGTCTACCAGAGATCGAAAATTTTTTTTTATAAATTCTTCATTATCAAGACCATATGGAATTTGTTTATAAGTAAATATAAAACCTCATGAAAAAGAATGGAGAATTCAAAGAGATACCCAAGATTTCTAGAAATTTAGTATTTAAGAAAGATAGCATTTCAAATCACTGGTGAAAATATGCTGCTACTAATGTAGCAGCAGTTAACATGGATGGCATAGCAGCAATTAATAAAGCAAAGCAAACTCAAACAAAAGGTAAATGCCACCAACTAGGTCAAAAGGACACGACAAAAAGTAATTACAAGCTATAATACTTCAAATGGGTGATCAATAATGTTTCAATTTTTAAAAAAGCAAAAAAACAAAAAACCTCTTAAACTAGGATAATATCACTAATACAATGATGTGTGAAAAAATGAGATGGAAATGACCAACAAAATGAAATAAAAGTGAACAAAATATATGAACAATCTAATAACACAAAAGGAAATTTAAATTGGCATCAATACTTAATTAGGTGCTTAAAATCCCTCATAGAGAACTATGCATTTAAAATATATTGAAATACAAGACTTCACCTATTAGATTTGCAAAATTTAATTTTTTGATAACAAACTTGTTAGTGAGACTGTGGGGATACAGGTATTATAATACACTGTGGTGGAATGCCAATGGTAGAGCCCATAAGGAGCAGAAACTCGCAAAATTTAGCAAAATTATACTTGTATATTTACTATTTAATACTGTAACCCAATATTCAGGAATCTATATCATATGTAACCTTGAAAAATTATAAGGTGAGGTGTCGACAAGATTGTTAATATGACAATACCTATTACTAAGGGTTGGAAACACCCCAAATTTTCATTCATAAGGTTTGCATGAATAATTAGGGTGCATTTTTACAATCATGATTTCTAAACACTGAGTGTAAAATGTTATTGAAAAAACGAACAAACTGAAGACAATGAAGAGATGTACATGTTCATAGAGGAGAAAATAAGTAGGGAAAATATATCAATTCTTCCAAATAAATCTATAAATTTTGTTTATATATAAATAAAAATGGACATTTTTTACGCAATTTGATAAACTACTAATTCTATATTTCATAAGGTTGAGTACAGGCATAGAATGGACCAAACGGCTCTGGTTCTTCTCTGCAAATGGTGTTCATTTCCTTCCATCTTCAGGTAGCTTCCTAATCTAGAATATTCTCATGGCCTCCTAGATCACTTTCCTCTCTTAGAATGTCAGGCACTCGATAGCACGTCTTCTCCTCTTTCTTATCCTGGGATCATCTCCCAAGCCAGGGTGCAGCTGAATCAGCTCTTTCTCCAGCTCTCGGCACCATGCTTGGCATATGGTGGATACAAACAGAGAGAACTGAGGACACAGAGCACAAGACTCTAGAGACAGGCGTGTTACAATGACATTTAGAAAGTGACACCTTCTCACTTTTGATCCTGTATTGGTTAGAAGTGAGTCACTAAGTCCAGTCCACACTGCAGGGCAGGGGATTACGTGAGGATGTGTGCAGCAGATGGTGGGGACCACTGGGAGCCCCTGAGGAGTCGCCAACCACACAGACAGAGATGTGGCACTTGAGTCCAAACCTAAATACACACGAAGCCATTGTGAGGTGTTATGGAGGAAAGCAGTATGTGAATGCATGAAATTCCAACTGTCGCATGGTGCAGACAGGGAAAACAGACCAAGAGCAAAAGTGACATTTTCAAGATTATATGACAGGAACCAGACCTGTCGTTCGTCGTATTCCATGCTACCTTCCACACCGTCGTGGATTTTATCTCTAGTCTTGTTTATTAGCTGCATGTGACACCGGCCATAGGTTTCAGAGATGTTTTCTCACACATGCCTGATGCCATCCCTAGGAAGAAGATGCTAGAAACAGCCCCACTGTGCAAAAGGGGAGACTGGGGAGGTCTTGAGAGTGACAATGGCTTGTCCAGGGTCACATAAAGTGATAAGAAGCAGGAGCTGGGGATGAACCTACGTGTATCTCCTGCGAGCTGTGACGCTGGCTGCACCCAGGCCTTGCACAGGGGTGTGGTCAGGCAGTGTTGGTGGAAGTGTGGGCAATAGAGAGAGTTCATGGGGAAGGAGGGTCAGCAGACAGGTACCCAGAGGGGCATTTGCAGTCTTGTACACAGAGGAGGGGCTCAGGAAATGAGGTATCAGGAAGTGACTTCACTTCCTTGACGACAGACCCCAACAGAACTCGGAACTCGGTAACCTGGCACCCACATTCTATACACAGCCCCTTCCCCAGCTCACTTGGCCACAGGCAGAGTGAGATGTTGTGCTGTACCCCGAGGTCCCGGGGCCGTAGCCCCAGCAAGCCCTGTGCTGAGAGGCTTGTCCAATGCTTCCAGCGCTGGTTCAGCCCTCGCCCTCGACCCCTGTGGCCGTCTGGGAGGAGGTCCCCAAAGGTAATGTCAGGTGGCCCAGAGGAGGCTGCGCAAGGCCAGGCCAGCACTATGAGCCTCCCTGGGTGACCGCAGCCCCTCCTCCTGAGTGTGTGGGGAACGGGGACACGGGACACCCTCCCAGGGCAGGGGCAGAGGGTGGGGGGTTTATAAACCTGCTGGTCCTGGTGTGTTCACACCTCAGGTCTGGCTGGAGGGTGAACGGGGACTGCCGGGGTGGCAACCACCACCCTGTACATTAATCCTGGGCCCACAGGCTGTCTTCTCATGTCCTCCCTGGGGTTAAGACTGGCCTCCAGCCCCTGCCCTCCTTGGGGTTCACGGTGCTGTCACTGTGTATCTCTCCCCTGTCCTGTCCTAGAGTGAAGACACATCTTCATTGAGCTCGGATGCCACCCACATGGTGTCTCCTGTCCCGGCACACAACCTGAAGAAGCGGGTGGAGCACCTGGTGCCTGCTGTCTTGGGTGGTTACCGATCTTATGTCCACCTGTTTCTGTCAAGCTACAAGAACTTTGCCAGTCCCCGGCATGTGCTGCACCTGCTTTTCCTCAGGTGAGCACTCGGGCCCTGGATCACACAGTGTCACTAGGCCGCCTCCCAGCTGTGAGTCTTAGGACTGTCACCACACCCCTCTGAGCCTCAGTTTCCTCCTGTGTTCAGTGGGTGGTCACAGGAACAAGCTCCAGTGGGTCCCCCATGGAAAGTGCTGCTCCTGAGTCCAGCCCTGTGGAAGGTCTGCTGGAGGGGCCACGGTCGTCCTCATTCAGGATTCCTGACACCCCCACGAGGAAGTCTCTGTCACCCCCTCACTGACCTCGTTGACTTGGGCTTCACTGTTTTCACATTTTTACAGGAAATTTGAGATTCTATCTGTAGGCTTCTGGGTGTATTCAAAGCAGGGAGACCAGAGGCGGGCAGAGCGGCTTCAGGTGCACCCAGATATCTTGGGAGGAGTTGGTTGGGGTTCATTCCTTCAACAATCATACGTGAAGCCACACTATGTGCAGTCGCTTTCTGGGCACTGACCATAATCCAATGAACCGAGGAGACTGCATTCCCTGCCCTCCTGGGCTTCCATTCTAGTCAGAGGTGAGACAGTCAGAGTAGACATGAGAAGCAAGTAGTGCCACCATATGGTAGATTTGACACACTCCTGACCTCCTCTAGGTATGGAAACATGATTTCTGATTGTGACGGGGAAGGCGAATCCCTGGAGCAGCTAAAATGGTAAGTGGGGTTTAGGTGCAGAAGGAGGGGCTCCCATCTCCACACAACTGCGTGTGGTCTGCGGGGGCCTGTGGGTGGGGGGCTGGCAGAACTCTGGCTCTCACACATCTTATGATTCCTGCTACAGGGCTGAGGGCTCAAGGCTTTCCCTGCAGGGACAGGAGTCAAGACGGCTGGGGATGTGGTCTCAGGCAACATAGGGTGTGCGAGAGCCTGGAGAGCAGAGGGAGCCCAGAGAGAATCCATCCCCACGCCCTCCCACCCAGCCCTGCCCACACCCCCAGAGCCCGTGCTGAGCCAGAGCAGGAGGTGTGCAGAGCATCCCGCTCACACTCGGGGCTGGAGCCTCCATGGGGATGCTCAGCTGGTGCTGAGGGTGCAGAGTGTGGTCAGGGCCAAGAGATTGCTGTCACTGGGAAAAGGATATGCAGATTTTCATGCAGACACTTGGGCAGTACATTCACATGTGAGCTCAAGTTTGGGCTTTTCCAAGGGCCCTGGGTAGGCCAGGGGAGCAGCGCCTCCCTCTGTTTCCTCATTTATCAGATATTGCTGGACACCTCCTGTGTGCCAGTGAGTAATGCCCAGAGCAGACAGCACCCTCCTGGGGTGGACAGGTCATTCCAGCAGGGATGGGGCAGTGACACGGACAGAGGAGGTTGTCAGGTTTCCCTGAAGAAGGGAAACGTGCTCACATCAGTGGTTGAAGGCTCCTCCCATGGAGGCTTTTGCCAGCCCCTCCTTGGCTGCCAGACCCATCTGTGCCAGAACTGCCATACTGGGGGTGGACATTGGATGGGCTGGTCTATGGACAGGCACAGGCAGAGGGTACAAGACTGCAGCTCATTCAGGGGAGCCTTGGGAGGGCAGCATAAAGGGATAGGCCAGGCCTCTGATGCTGTTGCCCACCTGTCTCCCACAGTGCCATGTCCTCTGTCTTAAAGATCTGGCTGGAATTCTATTCCACCGATTTCCACGAGCCTCCTGAATTTCATTCTTTGAAGTTTCTTTCGGCCTATGTACATATCAGTATGAGAGGTTCAGAGGTGGAGCGTAAGGCTGATCTTCTTCTGGCGCAGCTGGAGAAGCCGGAGCACCTGGAGCCTAGTGAGGCGGAGACTGAGGGTGAGGAGTAAGAGGGTGGGTGCCTGTGCGGGTTTGGGGAGGGGCCTGGGCTGGGCCACACAGAGCAGAGTTTCCAGAAGCAGGCTGGGGACAGGGGCACTGAGTACTCAGAACAATCATACAGTGTCCTGCAGTTTGGGGAGACTTCCTGAGGCTGGGCCTCTGGACTTGGGCTTCTAGAAAGACAGTGTCATTGGATGAGACATAGAAACTCACATTGATATTTTCAATTGTTGTCTCTCCAGTTCCAGATTCCGCCCAGGCTGAACAACTGTCCCAAGAGCTGCTGCCATGTTCGGCTCGAGTTCCAGCTCCAGCTCCACCTCCACTGCCAGAGGCAGAGCGAGTTCAAGATCCAGAGCCCAAGCCAGAGCAAGACGTAGAGCAGGAGCAAGAGCCAGAGCAAGAGGTAGAGCAGGAGCAAGATCCAGAGCAAGAGGTAGAGCAGGAACAAGATCCAGAGCAAGAGGTAGAGCAGGAACAAGATCCAGAGCAAGTGGTAGATCAGACGCAAGATCCAGAGCAGGAGCAACAGAAAGATCAAGAGAAAGATCAGGAGAAAGAGCAAGAGAAAGAGCAGGAGAAAGATCAAGATCCAGAGGTAGAGCTAGAGCAACCTGACATAACCGTTCCTGAAACATCAGAAGAATTAGAAGAAACACCAGCACCCAGGGGAGCCCTGGCTCCAGAGCTCCCACAAACACCCTCACCAGTCCCCACTCCAGATCTGTTCTTGCCCTTCCTTGACGCTGTGCTTCTCCTCATTTTTGTCTGTGTCCTGCATCTCCTCAAATTTTTTCATCTTTTATTTTCAATAATATCCCTTGTAGAAAAAAAGTGTTTCTAATATTTTCAAAATTACCATTCAGTGGCATTAAGTACATTTTTAATATGGCGCAACCCTTACCACCATCTAGTGATCGAACAGCTTCATCGACTCTGTAGTCATTAAGCTGTCACTCCCCATCCCGCCTCTCCCTGTGCCTGACTACCACTCCATTTTCTGTGTGTGTGAATTTACCTATCGTGGATTGTTCCTATCAGTACAGTTATATGTTATGTGGCCTTTTGTATCTGGCCGCATAATATGAGAAAGATCTGATTAATTTTCATTTTATGTTTTTAGTAAGAGGAAAATTACAGAAAAACCAAAGACTCTATGTAGAAACACAAAGCCCTGATAGTTATTATTGCCATAATCTTGAAATAGGAACTACTGTTGAATGACCAGAGAGCCAGAAGCCACTGAGGAAAATGCTGACTTTTCCTGGTCCAAACAAAAACCAGAATAATGTCAAAAGGTGAAAAGACAAACCCCAGACTGGAAAATTCTTCATGGGCAGAGAAAGGGTAGTATGCATCCTAGTTGTACAAAGAGTTCTCATTTATCCATAGGGACAAAGGACATATTCCTGCAGTTCCACAGGGAAGCAATTCACATGGCCAGTAAATGTCAGACATCCGCGGCCTCCCTAATGATTATGCACAGAAATTTGCTCACTATTCAGATAGCATTTGCCCCATCAGATGGGCAGGTCTGTATGTCTGGTGACGACCAGCTCTTGTGAGAATGAAGGAAGAAGAGGTCCCAGCAGATGCCCCAGGAGATGTGTTCATAGATACCCCTGTCGCAGGAGCCACACAGCAGCTCCTACCGAAATGCCCCCGTGTGTCCATGTGCCGGGCAGCACTGATGCTAGGAAGTTACGCCACATATATATGAATTCTATCTGTGATAACCAATAGATTCAATATATCTAAACTTGAAAAATTCCAAAGAGTGATGTTTAGGGGACTTGTCAAATAACCTCAAGGTTAATATGAAAAAAAATTAAGTGCAAAAATGGCCCCCAAAATATTCAAGACATAAGAAGAACAATAATAATAAAAACAAAGAGGAAATTTACTCCGCCTAATAAAATGTATTGCAAAGGAACATACTTGAAAGTGCATGAGATTGGCAAAGAATAAGCGAATAGTTCAGTGGAGTAAAAGTTTGAATTTTGAAACAGATTCTGGTATGTGTGGAAAGGATTCAGATTACTTAGGGGAAAGCACTTCATCATTACAGGGATTGAAATATTATTTATTTGGAAATAAAATCCAGTTATGCTTTTGCTAGGTACCATTCACAAAATTAAATTTGAGATGAATTACTAACTTCAATATTTTGCAAAAGCTTTAAGCATTAGGAGAAAGAAAAACACATAATAATTTCCACAGAAGCCAAAACTACTTTTGAGAAAATGTAAGACTCATAAATATCAAAACACTAGATAAAATAAGGTTTGACCATACGTATTTGTATATCTCAAGATGGAGAAAAATGTGTTATGTGTATGTATTGTGAATTTAGAAAATCAAAAAGAATTAATTAAAAGCCTATTACAAACAAGACGACTTAATAAAATAAAATTTACATGTTGCGATTTAGAAAAATTCACATATAAAATTAATAAATGTCTTATGTAATAACAATAACTATCTAGATTACATTACACAAATCAAGATTCCATTTTCAATAGCCACAAAATTGTTAAATTATTTGGCATAAAGCTAACAAGAACTCAACAAAGCCTGTTTAACTATGCGATTTAAGCATTAGAACACTCTTAAAACATACATACACAAACGATAGAGAAATGTCAGAGATATTTTCTTGGCCAGAAAGCCACATGATCCTAAGGATTTTATTTTCTCCTAAGTTACTTTATACGTGTGTCATGATCACATTAAAAATAGTCTCATTTGTTTCTTCACCTAGAACAAAATAAGATGATTATAAAATGTTGATGAAACATTAATCGTTCATCAGAAAAAAATGAGGAAACAAATCAAAAGGGAGGGGTAAGTCTACCAGAGATCGAAAATTTTTTTTTATAAATTCTTCATTATCAAGATCATATGGAATTTGTTTATAAGTAAATATAAAACCTAATGAAAAAGAATGGAGAATTCAAAGAGATACCCAAGATTTCTAGAAACTTAGTATTTAAGAAAGATAGCATTTCAAATCACTGGTGAAAATATGCTGCTACTAATGTAGCAGCAGTTAACATGGATGGCATAGCAGCAATTAATAAAGCAAAGCAAACTCAAACAAAAGGTAAATGCCACCAACTAGGTCAAAAGGACACGACAAAAAGTAATTACAAGCTATAATACTTCAAATGGGTGATCAATAATGTTTCAATTTTTAAAAAAGCAAAAAAACAAAAAACCTCTTAAACTAGGATAATATCACTAATACAATGATGTGTGAAAAAATGAGATGGAAATGACCAACAAAATGAAATAAAAATGAACAAAATATATGAACAATCTAATAACACAAAAGGAAATTTAAATTGGCATCAATACTTAATTAGGTGCTTAAAATCCCTCATGGAGAACTATGCATTTAAAATATATTGAAATACAAGACTTCACCTATTAGATTTGCAAAATTTAATTTTTTGATAACACACTTGTTAGTGAGACTGTGGGGATACAGGTATTATAATACACTGTGGTGGAATGCCAATGGTAGAGCCCATAAGGAGCAGAAACTCGCAAAATTTAGCAAAATTATACTTGTATATTTACTATTTAATACTGTAACCCAATATTCAGGAATCTATATCATATGTAACCTTGAAAAATTATAAGGTGAGGTGTCGACAAGATTGTTAATATGACAATACCTATTACTAAGGGTTGGAAACACCCCAAATTTTCATTCATAAGGTTTGCATGAATAATTAGGGTGCATTTTTACAATCATGATTTCTAAACACTGAGTGTAAAATGTTATTGAAAAAACGAACAAACTGAAGACAATGAAGAGATGTACATGTTCATAGATGAGAAAATAAGTAGGGAAAATATATCAATTCTTCCAAATAAATCTATAAATTTTGTTTATATATAAATAAAAATGGACATTTTTTACGCAATTTGATAAACTACTAATTCTATATTTCATAAGGTTGAGTACAGGCATAGAATGGACCAAACGGCTCTGGTTCTTCTCTGCAAATGGTGTTCATTTCCTTCCATCTTCAGGTAGCTTCCTAATCTAGAATATTCTGATGGCCTCCTAGATCACTTTCCTCTCTTAGAATGTCAGGCACTCGATAGCACGTCTTCTCCTCTTTCTTATCCTGGGATCATCTCCCAAGCCAGGGTGCAGCTGAATCAGCTCTTTCTCCAGCTCTCGGCACCATGCTTGGCATATGGTGGATACAAACAGAGAGAACTGAGGACACAGAGCACAAGACTCTAGAGACAGGCGTGTTACAATGACATTTAGAAAGTGACACCTTCTCACTTTTGATCCTGTATTGGTTAGAAGTGAGTCACTAAGTCCAGTCCACACTGCAGGGCAGGGGATTACGTGAGGATGTGTGCAGCAGATGGTGGGGACCACTGGGAGCCCCTGAGGAGTCGCCAACCACACAGACAGAGATGTGGCACTTGAGTCCAAACCTAAATACACACGAAGCCATTGTGAGGTTTTATGGAGGAAAGCAGTATGTGAATGCATGAAATTCCAACTGTCGCATGGTGCAGACAGGGAAAACAGACCAAGAGCAAAAGTGACATTTTCAAGATTATATGACAGGAACCAGACCTGTCGTTCGTCGTATTCCATGCTACCTTCCACACCGTCGTGGATTTTATCTCTAGTCTTGTTTATTAACTGCATGTGACACCGGCCATAGGTTTCAGAGATGTTTTCTCACACATGCCTGATGCCATCCCTAGGAAGAAGATGCTAGAAACAGCCCCACTGTGCAAAAGGGGAGACTGGGGAGGTCTTGAGAGTGACCATGGCTTGTCCAGGGTCACATAAAGTGATAAGAAGCAGGAGCTGGGGATGAACCTACGTGTATCTCCTGGGAGCTGTGACGCTGGCTGCACCCAGGCCTTGCACAGGGGTGTGGTCAGGCAGTGTTGGTGGAAGTGTGGGCAATAGAGAGAGTTCATGGGGAAGGAGGGTCAGCAGACAGGTACCCAGAGGGGCATTTGCAGTCTTGTACACAGAGGAGGGGCTCAGGAAATGAGGTATCAGGAAGTGACTTCACTTCCTTGACGACAGACCCCAACAGAACTCGGAACTCGGTAACCTGGCACCCACATTCTATACACAGCCCCTTCCCCAGCTCACTTGGCCACAGGCAGAGTGAGATGTTGTGCTGTACCCCGAGGTCCCGGGGCCGTAGCCCCAGCAAGCCCTGTGCTGAGAGGCTTGTCCAATGCTTCCAGCGCTGGTTCAGCCCTCGCCCTCGACCCCTGTGGCCGTCTGGGAGGAGGTCCCCAAAGGTAATGTCAGGTGGCCCAGAGGAGGCTGCGCAAGGCCAGGCCAGCACTATGAGCCTCCCTGGGTGACCGCAGCCCCTCCTCCTGAGTGTGTGGGGAACGGGGACATGGGACACCCTCCCAGGGCAGGGGCAGAGGGTGGGGGGTTTATAAACCTGCTGGTCCTGGTGTGTTCACACCTCAGGTCTGGCTGGAGGGTGAACGGGGACTGCCGGGGTGGCAACCACCACCCTGTACATTAACCCTGGGCCCACAGGCTGTCTTCTCATGTCCTCCCTGGGGTTAAGACTGGCCTCCAGCCCCTGCCCTCCTTGGGGTTCACGGTGCTGTCACTGTGTATCTCTCCCCTGTCCTGTCCTAGAGTGAAGACACATCTTCATTGAGCTCGGATGCCACCCACATGGTGTCTCCTGTCCCGGCACACAACCTGAAGAAGCGGGTGGAGCACCTGGTGCCTGCTGTCTTGGGTGGTTACCGATCTTATGTCCACCTGTTTCTGTCAAGCTACAAGAACTTTGCCAGTCCCCGGCATGTGCTGCACCTGCTTTTCCTCAGGTGAGCACTCGGGCCCTGGATCACACAGTGTCACTAGGCCGCCTCCCAGCTGTGAGTCTTAGGACTGTCACCACACCCCTCTGAGCCTCAGTTTCCTCCTGTGTTCAGTGGGTGGTCACAGGAACAAGCTCCAGTGGGTCCCCCATGGAAAGTGCTGCTCCTGAGTCCAGCCCTGTGGAAGGTCTGCTGGAGGGGCCACGGTCGTCCTCATTCAGGATTCCTGACACCCCCACGAGGAAGTCTCTGTCACCCCCTCACTGACCTCGTTGACTTGGGCTTCACTGTTTTCACATTTTTACAGGAAATTTGAGATTCTATCTGTAGGCTTCTGGGTGTATTCAAAGCAGGGAGACCAGAGGCGGGCAGAGCGGCTTCAGGTGCACCCAGATATCTTGGGAGGAGTTGGTTGGGGTTCATTCCTTCAACAATCATACGTGAAGCCACACTATGTGCAGTCGCTTTCTGGGCACTGACCATAATCCAATGAACCGAGGAGACTGCATTCCCTGCCCTCCTGGGCTTCCATTCTATTCAGAGGTGAGACAGTCAGAGTAGACATGAGAAGCAAGTAGTGCCACCATATGGTAGATTTGACACACTCCTGACCTCCTCTAGGTATGGAAACATGATTTCTGATTGTGACGGGGATGGCGAATCCCTGGAGCAGCTAAAATGGTAAGTGGGGTTTAGGTGCAGAAGGAGGGGCTCCCATCTCCACACAACTGCGTGTGGTCTGCGGGGGCCTGTGGGTGGGGGGCTGGCAGAACTCTGGCTCTCACACATCTTATGATTCCTGCTACAGGGCTGAGGGCTCAAGGCTTTCCCTGCAGGGACAGGAGTCAAGACGGCTGGGGATGTGGTCTCAGGCAACATAGGGTGTGCGAGAGCCTGGAGAGCAGAGGGAGCCCAGAGAGAATCCATCCCCACGCCCTCCCACCCAGCCCTGCCCACACCCCCAGAGCCCGTGCTGAGCCAGAGCAGGAGGTGTGCAGAGCATCCCGCTCACACTCGGGGCTGGAGCCTCCATGGGGATGCTCAGCTGGTGCTGAGGGTGCAGAGTGTGGTCAGGGCCAAGAGATTGCTGTCACTGGGAAAAGGATATGCAGATTTTCATGCAGACACTTGGGCAGTACATTCACGTGTGAGCTCAAGTTTGGGCTTTTCCAAGGGCCCTGGGTAGGCCAGGGGAGCAGCGCCTCCCTCTGTTTCCTCATTTATCAGATATTGCTGGACACCTCCTGTGTGCCAGTGAGTAATGCCCAGAGCAGACAGCACCCTCCTGGGGTGGACAGGTCATTCCAGCAGGGATGGGGCAGTGACACAGACAGAGGAGGTTGTCAGGTTTCCCTGAAGAAGGGAAACGTGCTCACATCAGTGGTTGAAGGCTCCTCCCATGGAGGCTTTTGCCAGCCCCTCCTTGGCTGCCAGACCCATCTGTGCCAGAACTGCCATACTGGGGGTGGACATTGGATGGGCTGGTCTATGGACAGGCACAGGCAGAGGGTACAAGACTGCAGCTCATTCAGGGGAGCCTTGGGAGGGCAGCATAAAGGGATAGGCCAGGCCTCTGATGCTGTTGCCCACCTGTCTCCCACAGTGCCATGTCCTCTGTCTTAAAGATCTGGCTGGAATTCTATTCCACCGATTTCCACGAGCCTCCTGAATTTCATTCTTTGAAGTTTCTTTCGGCCTATGTACATATCAGTATGAGAGGTTCAGAGGTGGAGCGTAAGGCTGATCTTCTTCTGGCGCAGCTGGAGAAGCCGGAGCACCTGGAGCCTAGTGAGGCGGAGACTGAGGGTGAGGAGGAAGAGGGTGGGTGCCTGTGCGGGTTTGGGGAGGGGCCTGGGCTGGGCCACACAGAGCAGAGTTTCCAGAAGCAGGCTGGGGACAGGGGCACTGAGTACTCAGAACAATCATACAGTATCCTGAAGTTTGGGGAGACTTCCTGAGGCTGGGCCTCTGGACTTGGGCTTCTAGAAAGACAGTGTCATTGGATGAGACATAGAAACTCACATTGATATTTTCAATTGTTGTCTCTCCAGTTCCAGATTCCGCCCAGGCTGAACAACTGTCCCAAGAGCTGCTGCCATGTTCGGCTCGAGTTCCAGCTCCAGCTCCACCTCCACTGCCAGAGGCAGAGCGAGATCAAGATCCAGAGCCCAAGCCAGAGCAAGACGTAGAGCAGGAGCAAGAGCCAGAGCAAGAGGTAGAGCAGGAACAAGATCCAGAGCAAGAGGTAGAGCAGGAACAAGATCCAGAGCAAGTGGTAGATCAGACGCAAGATCCAGAGCAGGAGCAACAGAAAGATCAAGAGAAAGATCAGGAGAAAGAGCAAGAGAAAGAGCAGGAGAAAGATCAAGATCCAGAGGTAGAGCTAGAGCAACCTGACATAACCGTTCCTGAACATCAGAAGATTTGGAAGAAACACCAGCACCCAGGGGAGCCCTGGCTCCAGAGCTCCCACAAACACCCTCACCAGTCCCCACTCCAGATCTGTTTTTGCCCTTCCTTGACGCTGTGCTTCTCCTCATTTTTGTCTGTGTCCTGCATCTCCTCAAATTTTTTCATCTTTTATTTTCAATAATATCCCTTGTATAAAATAAAGAGTTTTTAATATTTTCAAAATTACCATTCAGTGGCATTAAGTACATTTTTAATATGGCGCAACCCTTACCACCATCTAGTGATCGAACAGCTTCATCAACTCTGTAGTCATTAAGCTGTCACTCCCCATCCCGCCTCTTCCTGTGCCTGACTACCACTCCATTTTCTGTGTGTGTGAATTTACCTATCGTGGATTGTTCCTATCAGTACAGTTATATGTTATGTGGCCTTTTGTATCTGGCCGCATAATATGAGAAAGATCTGATTAATTTTCATTTTATGTTTTTAGTAAGAGGAAAATTACAGAAAAACCAAAGACTCTATGTAGAAACACAAAGCCCTGATAGTTATTATTGCCATAATCTTGAAATAGGAACTACTGTTGAATGACCAGAGAGCCAGAAGCCACTGAGGAAAATGCTGACTTTTCCTGGTCCAAACAAAAACCAGAATAATGTCAAAAGGTGAAAAGACAAACCCCAGACTGGAAAATTCTTCATGGGCAGAGAAAGGGTAGTATGCATCCTAGTTGTACAAAGAGTTCTCATTTATCCATAGGGACAAAGGACATATTCCTGCAGTTCCACAGGGAAGCAATTCACATGGCCAGTAAATGTCAGACATCCGCGGCCTCCCTAATGATTATGCACAGAAATTTGCTCACTATTCAGATAGCATTTGCCCCATCAGATGGGCAGGTCTGTATGTCTGGTGACGACCAGCTCTTGTGAGAATGAAGGAAGAAGAGGTCCCAGCAGATGCCCCAGGAGATGTGTTCATAGATACCCCTGTCGCAGGAGCCACACAGCAGCTCCTACCGAAATGCCCCCGTGTGTCCATGTGCCGGGCAGCACTGATGCTAGGAAGTTACGCCACATATATATGTATTCTATCTGTGATAACCAATAGATTCAATATATCTAAACTTGAAAAATTCCAAAGAGTGATGTTTAGGGGACTTGTCAAATAACCTCAAGGTTAATATGAAAAAAAATTAAGTGCAAAAATGGCCCCCAAAATATTCAAGACATAAGAAGAACAATAATAATAAAAACAAAGAGGAAATTTACTCCGCCTAATAAAATGTATTGCAAAGGAACATACTTGAAAGTGCATGAGATTGGCAAAGAATAAGCGAATAGTTCAGTGGAGTAAAAGTTTGAATTTTGAAACAGATTCTGGTATGTGTGGAAAGGATTCAGATTACTTAGGGGAAAGCACTTCATCATTACAGGGATTGAAATATTATTTATTTGGAAATAAAATCCAGTTATGCTTTTGCTAGGTAACATTCACAAAATTAAATTTGAGATGAATTACTAACTTCAATATTTTGCAAAAGCTTTAAGCATTAGGAGAAAGAAAAACACATAATAATTTCCACAGAAGCCAAAACTACTTTTGAGAAAATGTGAGACTCATAAATATCAAAACACTAGATAAAATAAGGTTTGACCATACGTATTTGTATATCTCAAGATGGAGAAAAATGTGTTATGTGTATGTATTGTGAATTTAGAAAATCAAAAAGAATTAATTAAAAGCCTATTACAAACAAGACGACTTAATAAAATAAAATTTACATGTTGCGATTTAGAAAAATTCACATATAAAATTAATAAATGTCTTATGTAATAACAATAACTATCTAGATTACATTACACAAATCAAGATTCCATTTTCAATAGCCACAAAATTGTTAAATTATTTGGCATAAAGCTAACAAGAACTCAACAAAGCCTGTTTAACTATGCGATTTAAGCATTAGAACACTCTTAAAACATACATACACAAACGATAGAGAAATGTCAGAGATATTTTCTTGGCCAGAAAGCCACATGATCCTAAGGATTTTATTTTCTCCTAAGTTACTTTATACGTGTGTCATGATCACATTAAAAATAGACTCATTTGTTTCGACACCTAGAACAAAATAAGATGATTATAAAATGTTGATGAAACATTAATCGTTCATCAGAAAAAAATGAGGAAACAAATCAAAAGGGAGGGGTAAGTCTAGCAGAGATCGAAAATTTTTTTTTTATAAATTCTTCATTATCAAGACCATATGGAATTTGTTTATAAGTAAATATAAAACCTAATGAAAAAGAATGGAGAATTCAAAGAGATACCCAAGATTTCTAGAAATTTAGTATTTAAGAAAGATAGCATTTCAAATCACTGGTGAAAATATGCTGCTACTAATGTAGCAGCAGTTAACATGGATGGCATAGCAGCAATTAATAAAGCATAGCAAATTCAAACAAAAGGTAAATGCCACCAACTAGGTCAAAAGGACACGACAAAAAGTAATTACAAGCTGTAATACTTCAACTGGGTGATCAATAATGTTTCAATTTTTAAAAAAGCAAAAAAACAAAAAACCTCTTAAACTAGGATAATATCACTAATACAATGATGTGTGAAAAAACGAGATGGAAATGACCAACAAAATGAAATAAAAATGAACAAAATATATGAACAATCTAATAACACAAAAGGAAATTTAAATTGGCATCAATACTTAATTAGGTGCTTAAAATCCCTCATGGAGAACTATGCATTTAAAATATATTGAAATACAAGACTTCACCTATTAGATTTGCAAAATTTAATTTTTTGATAACACACTTGTTAGTGAGACTGTGGGGATACAGGTATTATAATACACTGTGGTGGAATGCCAATGGTAGAGCCCATAAGGAGCAGAAACTCGCAAAATTTAGCAAAATTATACTTGTATATTTACTATTTAATACTGTAACCCAATATTCAGGAACCTATATCATATGTAACCTTGAAAAATTATAAGGTGAGGTGTCGACAAGATTGTTAATATGACAATACCTATTACTAAGGGTTGGAAACACCCCAAATTTTCATTCATAAGGTTTGCATGAATAATTAGGGTGCATTTTTACAATCATGATTTCTAAACACTGAGTGTAAAATGTTATTGAAAAAACGAACAAACTGAAGACAATGAAGAGATGTACATGTTCATAGATGAGAAAATAAGTAGGGAAAATATATCAATTCTTCCAAATAAATCTATAAATTTTGTTTATATATAAATAAAAATGGACATTTTTTACGCAATTTGATAAACTACTAATTCTATATTTCATAAGGTTGAGTACAGGCATAGAATGGACCAAACGGCTCTGGTTCTTCTCTGCAAATGGTGTTCATTTCCTTCCATCTTCAGGTAGCTTCCTAATCTAGAATATTCTGATGGCCTCCTAGATCACTTTCCTCTCTTAGAATGTCAGGCACTCGATAGCACGTCTTCTCCTCTTTCTTATCCTGGGATCATCTCCCAAGCCAGGGTGCAGCTGAATCAGCTCTTTCTCCAGCTCTCGGCACCATGCTTGGCATATGGTGGATACAAACAGAGAGAACTGAGGACACAGAGCACAAGACTCTAGAGACAGGCGTGTTACAATGACATTTAGAAAGTGACACCTTCTCACTTTTGATCCTGTATTGGTTAGAAGTGAGTCACTAAGTCCAGTCCACACTGCAGGGCAGGGGATTACGTGAGGATGTGTGCAGCAGATGGTGGGGACCACTGGGAGCCCCTGAGGAGTCGCCAACCACACAGACAGAGATGTGGCACTTGAGTCCAAACCTAAATACACACGAAGCCATTGTGAGGTTTTATGGAGGAAAGCAGTATGTGAATGCATGAAATTCCAACTGTCGCATGGTGCAGACAGGGAAAACAGACCAAGAGCAAAAGTGACATTTTCAAGATTATATGACAGGAACCCGACCTGTCGTTCGTCGTAATCCATGCTACCTTCCACACCGTCGTGGATTTTATCTCTAGTCTTGTTTATTAGCTGCATGTGACACCGGCCATAGGTTTCAGAGATGTTTTCTCACACATGCCTGATGCCATCCCTAGGAAGAAGATGCTAGAAACAGCCCCACTGTGCAAAAGGGGAGACTGGGGAGGTCTTGAGAGTGACAATGGCTTGTCCAGGGTCACATAAAGTGATAAGAAGCAGGAGCTGGGGATGAACCTACGTGTATCTCCTGCGAGCTGTGACGCTGGCTGCACCCAGGCCTTGCACAGGGGTGTGGTCAGGCAGTGTTGGTGGAAGTGTGGGCAATAGAGAGAGTTCATGGGGAAGGAGGGTCAGCAGACAGGTACCCAGAGGGGCATTTGCAGTCTTGTACACAGAGGAGGGGCTCAGGAAATGAGGTATCAGGAAGTGACTTCACTTCCTTGACGACAGACCCCAACAGAACTCGGAACTCGGTAACCTGGCACCCACATTCTATACACAGCCCCTTCCCCAGCTCACTTGGCCACAGGCAGAGTGAGATGTTGTGCTGTACCCCGAGGTCCCGGGGCCGTAGCCCCAGCAAGCCCTGTGCTGAGAGGCTTGTCCAATGCTTCCAGCGCTGGTTCAGCCCTCGCCCTCGACCCCTGTGGCCGTCTGGGAGGAGGTCCCCAAAGGTAATGTCAGGTGGCCCAGAGGAGGCTGCGCAAGGCCAGGCCAGCACTATGAGCCTCCCTGGGTGACCGCAGCCCCTCCTCCTGAGTGTGTGGGGAACGGGGACACGGGACACCCTCCCAGGGCAGGGGCAGAGGGTGGGGGGTTTATAAACCTGCTGGTCCTGGTGTGTTCACACCTCAGGTCTGGCTGGAGGGTGAACGGGGACTGCCGGGGTGGCAACCACCACCCTGTACATTAATCCTGGGCCCACAGGCTGTCTTCTCATGTCCTCCCTGGGGTTAAGACTGGCCTCCAGCCCCTGCCCTCCTTGGGGTTCACGGTGCTGTCACTGTGTATCTCTCCCCTGTCCTGTCCTAGAGTGAAGACACATCTTCATTGAGCTCGGATGCCACCCACATGGTGTCTCCTGTCCCGGCACACAACCTGAAGAAGCGGGTGGAGCACCTGGTGCCTGCTGTCTTGGGTGGTTACCGATCTTATGTCCACCTGTTTCTGTCAAGCTACAAGAACTTTGCCAGTCCCCGGCATGTGCTGCACCTGCTTTTCCTCAGGTGAGCACTCGGGCCCTGGATCACACAGTGTCACTAGGCCGCCTCCCAGCTGTGAGTCTTAGGACTGTCACCACACCCCTCTGAGCCTCAGTTTCCTCCTGTGTTCAGTGGGTGGTCACAGGAACAAGCTCCAGTGGGTCCCCCATGGAAAGTGCTGCTCCTGAGTCCAGCCCTGTGGAAGGTCTGCTGGAGGGGCCACGGTCGTCCTCATTCAGGATTCCTGACACCCCCACGAGGAAGTCTCTGTCACCCCCTCACTGACCTCGTTGACTTGGGCTTCACTGTTTTCACATTTTTACAGGAAATTTGAGATTCTATCTGTAGGCTTCTGGGTGTATTCAAAGCAGGGAGACCAGAGGCGGGCAGAGCGGCTTCAGGTGCACCCAGATATCTTGGGAGGAGTTGGTTGGGGTTCATTCCTTCAACAATCATACGTGAAGCCACACTATGTGCAGTCGCTTTCTGGGCACTGACCATAATCCAATGAACCGAGGAGACTGCATTCCCTGCCCTCCTGGGCTTCCATTCTATTCAGAGGTGAGACAGTCAGAGTAGACATGAGAAGCAAGTAGTGCCACCATATGGTAGATTTGACACACTCCTGACCTCCTCTAGGTATGGAAACATGATTTCTGATTGTGACGGGGATGGCGAATCCCTGGAGCAGCTAAAATGGTAAGTGGGGTTTAGGTGCAGAAGGAGGGGCTCCCATCTCCACACAACTGCGTGTGGTCTGCGGGGGCCTGTGGGTGGGGGGCTGGCAGAACTCTGGCTCTCACACATCTTATGATTCCTGCTACAGGGCTGAGGGCTCAAGGCTTTCCCTGCAGGGACAGGAGTCAAGACGGCTGGGGATGTGGTCTCAGGCAACATAGGGTGTGCGAGAGCCTGGAGAGCAGAGGGAGCCCAGAGAGAATCCATCCCCACGCCCTCCCACCCAGCCCTGCCCACACCCCCAGAGCCCGTGCTGAGCCAGAGCAGGAGGTGTGCAGAGCATCCCGCTCACACTCGGGGCTGGAGCCTCCATGGGGATGCTCAGCTGGTGCTGAGGGTGCAGAGTGTGGTCAGGGCCAAGAGATTGCTGTCACTGGGAAAAGGATATGCAGATTTTCATGCAGACACTTGGGCAGTACATTCATGTGTGAGCTCAAGTTTGGGCTTTTCCAAGGGCCCTGGGTAGGCCAGGGGAGCAGCGCCTCCCTCTGTTTCCTCATTTATCAGATATTGCTGGACACCTCCTGTGTGCCAGTGAGTAATGCCCAGAGCAGACAGCACCCTCCTGGGGTGGACAGGTCATTCCAGCAGGGATGGGGCAGTGACACAGACAGAGGAGGTTGTCAGGTTTCCCTGAAGAAGGGAAACGTGCTCACATCAGTGGTTGAAGGCTCCTCCCATGGAGGCTTTTGCCAGCCCCTCCTTGGCTGCCAGACCCATCTGTGCCAGAACTGCCATACTGGGGGTGGACATTGGATGGGCTGGTCTATGGACAGGCACAGGCAGAGGGTACAAGACTGCAGCTCATTCAGGGGAGCCTTGGGAGGGCAGCATAAAGGGATAGGCCAGGCCTCTGATGCTGTTGCCCACCTGTCTCCCACAGTGCCATGTCCTCTGTCTTAAAGATCTGGCTGGAATTCTATTCCACCGATTTCCACGAGCCTCCTGAATTTCATTCTTTGAAGTTTCTTTCGGCCTATGTACATATCAGTATGAGAGGTTCAGAGGTGGAGCGTAAGGCTGATCTTCTTCTGGCGCAGCTGGAGAAGCCGGAGCACCTGGAGCCTAGTGAGGCGGAGACTGAGGGTGAGGAGGAAGAGGGTGGGTGCCTGTGCGGGTTTGGGGAGGGGCCTGGGCTGGGCCACACAGAGCAGAGTTTCCAGAAGCAGGCTGGGGACAGGGGCACTGAGTACTCAGAACAATCATACAGTGTCCTGAAGTTTGGGGAGACTTCCTGAGGCTGGGCCTCTGGACTTGGGCTTCTAGAAAGACAGTGTCATTGGATGAGACATAGAAACTCACATTGATATTTTCAATTGTTGTCTCTCCAGTTCCAGATTCCGCCCAGGCTGAACAACTGTCCCAAGAGCTGCTGCCATGTTCGGCTCGAGTTCCAGCTCCAGCTCCACCTCCACTGCCAGAGGCAGAGCGAGATCAAGATCCAGAGCCCAAGCCAGAGCAAGACGTAGAGCAGGAGCAAGAGCCAGAGCAAGAGGTAGAGCAGGAACAAGATCCAGAGCAAGAGGTAGAGCAGGAACAAGATCCAGAGCAAGTGGTAGATCAGACGCAAGATCCAGAGCAGGAGCAACAGAAAGATCAAGAGAAAGATCAGGAGAAAGAGCAAGAGAAAGAGCAGGAGAAAGATCAAGATCCAGAGGTAGAGCTAGAGCAACCTGACATAACCGTTCCTGAAACATCAGAAGAATTAGAAGAAACACCAGCACCCAGGGGAGCCCTGGCTCCAGAGCTCCCACAAACACCCTCACCAGTCCCCACTCCAGATCTGTTCTTGCCCTTCCTTGACGCTGTGCTTCTCCTCATTTTTGTCTGTGTCCTGCATCTCCTCAAATTTTTTCATCTTTTATTTTCAATAATATCCCTTGTATAAAATAAAGAGTTTTTAATATTTTCAAAATTACCATTCAGTGGCATTAAGTACATTTTTAATATGGCGCAACCCTTACCACCATCTAGTGATCGAACAGCTTCATCAACTCTGTAGTCATTAAGCTGTCACTCCCCATCCCACCTCTCCCTGTGCCTGACTACCACTCCATTTTCTGTGTGTGTGAATTTACCTATCGTGGATTGTTCCTATCAGTACAGTTATATGTTATGTGGCCTTTTGTATCTGGCCGCATAATATGAGAAAGATCTGATTAATTTTCATTTTATGTTTTTAGTAAGAGGAAAATTACAGAAAAACCAAAGACTCTATGTAGAAACATAAAGCCCTGATAGTTATTATTGCCATAATCTTGAAATAGGAACTACTGTTGAATGACCAGAGAGCCAGAAGCCACTGAGGAAAATGCTGACTTTTCCTGGACCAAACAAAAACCAGAATAATGTCAAAAGGTGAAAAGACAAACCCCAGACTGGAAAATTCTTCATGGGCAGAGAAAGGGTAGTATGCATCCTAGTTGTACAAAGAGTTCTCATTTATCCATAGGGACAAAGGACATATTCCTGCAGTTCCACAGGGAAGCAATTCACATGGCCAGTAAATGTCAGACATCCGCGGCCTCCCTACTGATTATGCACAGAAATTTGCTCACTATTCAGATAGCATTTGCCCCATCAGATGGGCAGGTCTGTATGTCTGGTGACGACCAGCTCTTGTGAGAATGAAGGAAGAAGAGGTCCCAGCAGATGCCCCAGGAGATGTGTTCATAGATACCCCTGTCGCAGGTGCCACACAGCAGCTCCTACCAAAATGCCCACGTGTGTCCATGTGCCGGGCAGCACTGATGCTAGGAAGTTACGCCACATATATATGTATTCTATCTGTGATAACCAATAGATTCAATATATCTAAACTTGAAAAATTCCAAAGAGTGATGTTTAGGGGACTTGTCAAATAACCTCAAGGTTAATATGAAAAAAAATTAAGTGCAAAAATGGCCCCCAAAATATTCAAGACATAAGAAGAACAATAATAATAAAAACAAAGAGGAAATTTACTCCGCCCAATAAAATGTATTGCAAAGGAACATACTTGAAAGTGCATGAGATTGGCAAAGAATAAGCGAATAGTTCAGTGGAGTAAAAGTTTGAATTTTAAAACAGATTCTGGTATGTGTGGAAAGGACTCAGATTACTTAGGGGAAAGCACTTCATCATTACAGGGATTGAAATATTATTTATTTGGAAATAAAATCCAGTTATGCTTTTGCTAGGTACCATTCACAAAATTAAATTTGAGATGAATTACTAACTTCAATATTTTGCAAAAGCTTTAAGCATTAGGAGAAAGAAAAACACATAATAATTTCCACAGAAGCCAAAACTACTTTTGAGAAAATGTGAGACTCATAAATATCAAAACACTAGATAAAATAAGGTTTGACCATACGTATTTGTATATCTCAAGATGGAGAAAAATGTGTTATGTGTATGTATTGTGAATTTAGAAAATCAAAAAGAATTAATTAAAAGCCTATTACAAACAAGACGACTTAATAAAATAAAATTTACATGTTGCGATTTAGAAAAATTCACATATAAAATTAATAAATGTCTTATGTAATAACAATAACTATCTAGATTACATTACACAAATCAAGATTCCATTTTCAATAGCCACAAAATTGTTAAATTATTTGGCATAAAGCTAACAAGAACTCAACAAAGCCTGTTTAACTATGCGATTTAAGCATTAGAACACTCTTAAAACATACATACACAAACGATAGAGAAATGTCAGAGATATTTTCTTGGCCAGAAAGCCACATGATCCTAAGGATTTTATTTTCTCCTAAGTTACTTTATACGTGTGTCATGATCACATTAAAAATAGACTCATTTGTTTCGACACCTAGAACAAAATAAGATGATTATAAAATGTTGATGAAACATTAATCGTTCATCAGAAAAAAATGAGGAAACAAATCAAAAGGGAGGGGTAAGTCTAGCAGAGATCGAAAA
This sequence comes from Cynocephalus volans, assembly GCF_027409185.1. Classification (NCBI taxonomy): domain Eukaryota; kingdom Metazoa; phylum Chordata; class Mammalia; order Dermoptera; family Cynocephalidae; genus Cynocephalus; species Cynocephalus volans. Next base: position 7,410,203 of record NW_026902463.1, on the reverse strand, counting down.
TTTTTTTTTTATAAATTCTTCATTATCAAGACCATATGGAATTTGTTTATAAGTAAATATAAAACCTAATGAAAAAGAATGGAGAATTCAAAGAGATACCCAAGATTTCTAGAAATTTAGTATTTAAGAAAGATAGCATTTCAAATCACTGGTGAAAATATGCTGCTACTAATGTAGCAGCAGTTAACATGGATGGCATAGCAGCAATTAATAAAGCATAGCAAATTCAAACAAAAGGTAAATGCCACCAACTAGGTCAAAAGGACACGACAAAAAGTAATTACAAGCTATAATACTTCAACTGGGTGATCAATAATGTTTCAATTTTTAAAAAAGCAAAAAAACAAAAAACCTCTTAAACTAGGATAATATCACTAATACAATGATGTGTGAAAAAACGAGATGGAAATGACCAACAAAATGAAATAAAAATGAACAAAATATATGAACAATCTAATAACACAAAAGGAAATTTAAATTGGCATCAATACTTAATTAGGTGCTTAAAATCCCTCATGGAGAACTATGCATTTAAAATATATTGAAATACAAGACTTCACCTATTAGATTTGCAAAATTTAATTTTTTGATAACACACTTGTTAGTGAGACTGTGGGGATACAGGTATTATAATACACTGTGGTGGAATGCCAATGGTAGAGCCCATAAGGAGCAGAAACTCGCAAAATTTAGCAAAATTATACTTGTATATTTACTATTTAATACTGTAACCCAATATTCAGGAACCTATATCATATGTAACCTTGAAAAATTATAAGGTGAGGTGTCGACAAGATTGTTAATATGACAATACCTATTACTAAGGGTTGGAAACACCCCAAATTTTCATTCATAAGGTTTGCATGAATAATTAGGGTGCATTTTTACAATCATGATTTCTAAACACTGAGTGTAAAATGTTATTGAAAAAACGAACAAACTGAAGACAATGAAGAGATGTACATGTTCATAGATGAGAAAATAAGTAGGGAAAATATATCAATTCTTCCAAATAAATCTATAAATTTTGTTTATATATAAATAAAAATGGACATTTTTTACGCAATTTGATAAACTACTAATTCTATATTTCATAAGGTTGAGTACAGGCATAGAATGGACCAAACGGCTCTGGTTCTTCTCTGCAAATGGTGTTCATTTCCTTCCATCTTCAGGTAGCTTCCTAATCTAGAATATTCTGATGGCCTCCTAGATCACTTTCCTCTCTTAGAATGTCAGGCACTCGATAGCACGTCTTCTCCTCTTTCTTATCCTGGGATCATCTCCCAAGCCAGGGTGCAGCTGAATCAGCTCTTTCTCCAGCTCTCGGCACCATGCTTGGCATATGGTGGATACAAACAGAGAGAACTGAGGACACAGAGCACAAGACTCTAGAGACAGGCGTGTTACAATGACATTTAGAAAGTGACACCTTCTCACTTTTGATCCTGTATTGGTTAGAAGTGAGTCACTAAGTCCAGTCCACACTGCAGGGCAGGGGATTACGTGAGGATGTGTGCAGCAGATGGTGGGGACCACTGGGAGCCCCTGAGGAGTCGCCAACCACACAGACAGAGATGTGGCACTTGAGTCCAAACCTAAATACACACGAAGCCATTGTGAGGTTTTATGGAGGAAAGCAGTATGTGAATGCATGAAATTCCAACTGTCGCATGGTGCAGACAGGGAAAACAGACCAAGAGCAAAAGTGACATTTTCAAGATTATATGACAGGAACCCGACCTGTCGTTCGTCGTAATCCATGCTACCTTCCACACCGTCGTGGATTTTATCTCTAGTCTTGTTTATTAGCTGCATGTGACACCGGCCATAGGTTTCAGAGATGTTTTCTCACACATGCCTGATGCCATCCCTAGGAAGAAGATGCTAGAAACAGCCCCACTGTGCAAAAGGGGAGACTGGGGAGGTCTTGAGAGTGACAATGGCTTGTCCAGGGTCACATAAAGTGATAAGAAGCAGGAGCTGGGGATGAACCTACGTGTATCTCCTGCGAGCTGTGACGCTGGCTGCACCCAGGCCTTGCACAGGGGTGTGGTCAGGCAGTGTTGGTGGAAGTGTGGGCAATAGAGAGAGTTCATGGGGAAGGAGGGTCAGCAGACAGGTACCCAGAGGGGCATTTGCAGTCTTGTACACAGAGGAGGGGCTCAGGAAATGAGGTATCAGGAAGTGACTTCACTTCCTTGACGACAGACCCCAACAGAACTCGGAACTCGGTAACCTGGCACCCACATTCTATACACAGCCCCTTCCCCAGCTCACTTGGCCACAGGCAGAGTGAGATGTTGTGCTGTACCCCGAGGTCCCGGGGCCGTAGCCCCAGCAAGCCCTGTGCTGAGAGGCTTGTCCAATGCTTCCAGCGCTGGTTCAGCCCTCGCCCTCGACCCCTGTGGCCGTCTGGGAGGAGGTCCCCAAAGGTAATGTCAGGTGGCCCAGAGGAGGCTGCGCAAGGCCAGGCCAGCACTATGAGCCTCCCTGGGTGACCGCAGCCCCTCCTCCTGAGTGTGTGGGGAACGGGGACACGGGACACCCTCCCAGGGCAGGGGCAGAGGGTGGGGGGTTTATAAACCTGCTGGTCCTGGTGTGTTCACACCTCAGATCTGGCTGGAGGGTGAACGGGGACTGCCGGGGTGGCAACCACCACCCTGTACATTAATCCTGGGCCCACAGGCTGTCTTCTCATGTCCTCCCTGGGGTTAAGACTGGCCTCCAGCCCCTGCCCTCCTTGGGGTTCACGGTGCTGTCACTGTGTATCTCTCCCCTGTCCTGTCCTAGAGTGAAGACACATCTTCATTGAGCTCGGATGCCACCCACATGGTGTCTCCTGTCCCGGCACACAACCTGAAGAAGCGGGTGGAGCACCTGGTGCCTGCTGTCTTGGGTGGTTACCGATCTTATGTCCACCTGTTTCTGTCAAGCTACAAGAACTTTGCCAGTCCCCGGCATGTGCTGCACCTGCTTTTCCTCAGGTGAGCACTCGGGCCCTGGATCACACAGTGTCACTAGGCCGCCTCCCAGCTGTGAGTCTTAGGACTGTCACCACACCCCTCTGAGCCTCAGTTTCCTCCTGTGTTCAGTGGGTGGTCACAGGAACAAGCTCCAGTGGGTCCCCCATGGAAAGTGCTGCTCCTGAGTCCAGCCCTGTGGAAGGTCTGCTGGAGGGGCCACGGTCGTCCTCATTCAGGATTCCTGACACCCCCACGAGGAAGTCTCTGTCACCCCCTCACTGACCTCGTTGACTTGGGCTTCACTGTTTTCACATTTTTACAGGAAATTTGAGATTCTATCTGTAGGCTTCTGGGTGTATTCAAAGCAGGGAGACCAGAGGCGGGCAGAGCGGCTTCAGGTGCACCCAGATATCTTGGGAGGAGTTGGTTGGGGTTCATTCCTTCAACAATCATACGTGAAGCCACACTATGTGCAGTCGCTTTCTGGGCACTGACCATAATCCAATGAACCGAGGAGACTGCATTCCCTGCCCTCCTGGGCTTCCATTCTAGTCAGAGGTGAGACAGTCAGAGTAGACATGAGAAGCAAGTAGTGCCACCATATGGTAGATTTGACACACTCCTGACCTCCTCTAGGTATGGAAACATGATTTCTGATTGTGACGGGGATGGCGAATCCCTGGAGCAGCTAAAATGGTAAGTGGGGTTTAGGTGCAGAAGGAGGGGCTCCCATCTCCACACAACTGCGTGTGGTCTGCGGGGGCCTGTGGGTGGGGGGCTGGCAGAACTCTGGCTCTCACACATCTTATGATTCCTGCTACAGGGCTGAGGGCTCAAGGCTTTCCCTGCAGGGACAGGAGTCAAGACGGCTGGGGATGTGGTCTCAGGCAACATAGGGTGTGCGAGAGCCTGGAGAGCAGAGGGAGCCCAGAGAGAATCCATCCCCACGCCCTCCCACCCAGCCCTGCCCACACCCCCAGAGCCCGTGCTGAGCCAGAGCAGGAGGTGTGCAGAGCATCCCGCTCACACTCGGGGCTGGAGCCTCCATGGGGATGCTCAGCTGGTGCTGAGGGTGCAGAGTGTGGTCAGGGCCAAGAGATTGCTGTCACTGGGAAAAGGATATGCAGATTTTCATGCAGACACTTGGGCAGTACATTCACGTGTGAGCTCAAGTTTGGGCTTTTCCAAGGGCCCTGGGTAGGCCAGGGGAGCAGCGCCTCCCTCTGTTTCCTCATTTATCAGATATTGCTGGACACCTCCTGTGTGCCAGTGAGTAATGCCCAGAGCAGACAGCACCCTCCTGGGGTGGACAGGTCATTCCAGCAGGGATGGGGCAGTGACACAGACAGAGGAGGTTGTCAGGTTTCCCTGAAGAAGGGAAACGTGCTCACATCAGTGGTTGAAGGCTCCTCCCATGGAGGCTTTTGCCAGCCCCTCCTTGGCTGCCAGACCCATCTGTGCCAGAACTGCCATACTGGGGGTGGACATTGGATGGGCTGGTCTATGGACAGGCACAGGCAGAGGGTACAAGACTGCAGCTCATTCAGGGGAGCCTTGGGAGGGCAGCATAAAGGGATAGGCCAGGCCTCTGATGCTGTTGCCCACCTGTCTCCCACAGTGCCATGTCCTCTGTCTTAAAGATCTGGCTGGAATTCTATTCCACCGATTTCCACGAGCCTCCTGAATTTCATTCTTTGAAGTTTCTTTCGGCCTATGTACATATCAGTATGAGAGGTTCAGAGGTGGAGCGTAAGGCTGATCTTCTTCTGGCGCAGCTGGAGAAGCCGGAGCACCTGGAGCCTAGTGAGGCGGAGACTGAGGGTGAGGAGGAAGAGGGTGGGTGCCTGTGCGGGTTTGGGGAGGGGCCTGGGCTGGGCCACACAGAGCAGAGTTTCCAGAAGCAGGCTGGGGACAGGGGCACTGAGTACTCAGAACAATCATACAGTATCCTGAAGTTTGGGGAGACTTCCTGAGGCTGGGCCTCTGGACTTGGGCTTCTAGAAAGACAGTGTCATTGGATGAGACATAGAAACTCACATTGATATTTTCAATTGTTGTCTCTCCAGTTCCAGATTCCGCCCAGGCTGAACAACTGTCCCAAGAGCTGCTGCCATGTTCGGCTCGAGTTCCAGCTCCAGCTCCACCTCCACTGCCAGAGGCAGAGCGAGATCAAGATCCAGAGCCCAAGCCAGAGCAAGACGTAGAGCAGGAGCAAGAGCCAGAGCAAGAGGTAGAGCAGGAACAAGATCCAGAGCAAGAGGTAGAGCAGGAACAAGATCCAGAGCAAGTGGTAGATCAGACGCAAGATCCAGAGCAGGAGCAACAGAAAGATCAAGAGAAAGATCAGGAGAAAGAGCAAGAGAAAGAGCAGGAGAAAGATCAAGATCCAGAGGTAGAGCTAGAGCAACCTGACATAACCGTTCCTGAACATCAGAAGATTTGGAAGAAACACCAGCACCCAGGGGAGCCCTGGCTCCAGAGCTCCCACAAACACCCTCACCAGTCCCCACTCCAGATCTGTTTTTGCCCTTCCTTGACGCTGTGCTTCTCCTCATTTTTGTCTGTGTCCTGCATCTCCTCAAATTTTTTCATCTTTTATTTTCAATAATATCCCTTGTATAAAATAAAGAGTTTTTAATATTTTCAAAATTACCATTCAGTGGCATTAAGTACATTTTTAATATGGCGCAACCCTTACCACCATCTAGTGATCGAACAGCTTCATCAACTCTGTAGTCATTAAGCTGTCACTCCCCATCCCGCCTCTTCCTGTGCCTGACTACCACTCCATTTTCTGTGTGTGTGAATTTACCTATCGTGGATTGTTCCTATCAGTACAGTTATATGTTATGTGGCCTTTTGTATCTGGCCGCATAATATGAGAAAGATCTGATTAATTTTCATTTTATGTTTTTAGTAAGAGGAAAATTACAGAAAAACCAAAGACTCTATGTAGAAACACAAAGCCCTGATAGTTATTATTGCCATAATCTTGAAATAGGAACTACTGTTGAATGACCAGAGAGCCAGAAGCCACTGAGGAAAATGCTGACTTTTCCTGGTCCAAACAAAAACCAGAATAATGTCAAAAGGTGAAAAGACAAACCCCAGACTGGAAAATTCTTCATGGGCAGAGAAAGGGTAGTATGCATCCTAGTTGTACAAAGAGTTCTCATTTATCCATAGGGACAAAGGACATATTCCTGCAGTTCCACAGGGAAGCAATTCACATGGCCAGTAAATGTCAGACATCCGCGGCCTCCCTAATGATTATGCACAGAAATTTGCTCACTATTCAGATAGCATTTGCCCCATCAGATGGGCAGGTCTGTATGTCTGGTGACGACCAGCTCTTGTGAGAATGAAGGAAGAAGAGGTCCCAGCAGATGCCCCAGGAGATGTGTTCATAGATACCCCTGTCGCAGGAGCCACACAGCAGCTCCTACCGAAATGCCCCCGTGTGTCCATGTGCCGGGCAGCACTGATGCTAGGAAGTTACGCCACATATATATGTATTCTATCTGTGATAACCAATAGATTCAATATATCTAAACTTGAAAAATTCCAAAGAGTGATGTTTAGGGGACTTGTCAAATAACCTCAAGGTTAATATGAAAAAAAATTAAGTGCAAAAATGGCCCCCAAAATATTCAAGACATAAGAAGAACAATAATAATAAAAACAAAGAGGAAATTTACTCCGCCTAATAAAATGTATTGCAAAGGAACATACTTGAAAGTGCATGAGATTGGCAAAGAATAAGCGAATAGTTCAGTGGAGTAAAAGTTTGAATTTTGAAACAGATTCTGGTATGTGTGGAAAGGATTCAGATTACTTAGGGGAAAGCACTTCATCATTACAGGGATTGAAATATTATTTATTTGGAAATAAAATCCAGTTATGCTTTTGCTAGGTAACATTCACAAAATTAAATTTGAGATGAATTACTAACTTCAATATTTTGCAAAAGCTTTAAGCATTAGGAGAAAAAAAACACATAATAATTTCCACAGAAGCCAAAACTACTTTTGAGAAAATGTGAGACTCATAAATATCAAAACACTAGATAAAATAAGGTTTGACCATACGTATTTGTATATCTCAAGATGGAGAAAAATGTGTTATGTGTATGTATTGTGAATTTAGAAAATCAAAAAGAATTAATTAAAAGCCTATTACAAACAAGACGACTTAATAAAATAAAATTTACATGTTGCGATTTAGAAAAATTCACATATAAAATTAATAAATGTCTTATGTAATAACAATAACTATCTAGATTACATTACACAAATCAAGATTCCATTTTCAATAGCCACAAAATTGTTAAATTATTTGGCATAAAGCTAACAAGAACTCAACAAAGCCTGTTTAACTATGCGATTTAAGCATTAGAACACTCTTAAAACATACATACACAAACGATAGAGAAATGTCAGAGATATTTTCTTGGCCAGAAAGCCACATGATCCTAAGGATTTTATTTTCTCCTAAGTTACTTTATACGTGTGTCATGATCACATTAAAAATAGACTCATTTGTTTCGACACCTAGAACAAAATAAGATGATTATAAAATGTTGATGAAACATTAATCGTTCATCAGAAAAAAATGAGGAAACAAATCAAAAGGGAGGGGTAAGTCTAGCAGAGATCGAAAATTTTTTTTTTATAAATTCTTCATTATCAAGACCATATGGAATTTGTTTATAAGTAAATATAAAACCTAATGAAAAAGAATGGAGAATTCAAAGAGATACCCAAGATTTCTAGAAATTTAGTATTTAAGAAAGATAGCATTTCAAATCACTGGTGAAAATATGCTGCTACTAATGTAGCAGCAGTTAACATGGATGGCATAGCAGCAATTAATAAAGCATAGCAAATTCAAACAAAAGGTAAATGCCACCAACTAGGTCAAAAGGACACGACAAAAAGTAATTACAAGCTGTAATACTTCAACTGGGTGATCAATAATGTTTCAATTTTTAAAAAAGCAAAAAAACAAAAAACCTCTTAAACTAGGATAATATCACTAATACAATGATGTGTGAAAAAACGAGATGGAAATGACCAACAAAATGAAATAAAAATGAACAAAATATATGAACAATCTAATAACACAAAAGGAAATTTAAATTGGCATCAATACTTAATTAGGTGCTTAAAATCCCTCATGGAGAACTATGCATTTAAAATATATTGAAATACAAGACTTCACCTATTAGATTTGCAAAATTTAATTTTTTGATAACACACTTGTTAGTGAGACTGTGGGGATACAGGTATTATAATACACTGTGGTGGAATGCCAATGGTAGAGCCCATAAGGAGCAGAAACTCGCAAAATTTAGCAAAATTATACTTGTATATTTACTATTTAATACTGTAACCCAATATTCAGGAACCTATATCATATGTAACCTTGAAAAATTATAAGGTGAGGTGTCGACAAGATTGTTAATATGACAATACCTATTACTAAGGGTTGGAAACACCCCAAATTTTCATTCATAAGGTTTGCATGAATAATTAGGGTGCATTTTTACAATCATGATTTCTAAACACTGAGTGTAAAATGTTATTGAAAAAACGAACAAACTGAAGACAATGAAGAGATGTACATGTTCATAGATGAGAAAATAAGTAGGGAAAATATATCAATTCTTCCAAATAAATCTATAAATTTTGTTTATATATAAATAAAAATGGACATTTTTTACGCAATTTGATAAACTACTAATTCTATATTTCATAAGGTTGAGTACAGGCATAGAATGGACCAAACGGCTCTGGTTCTTCTCTGCAAATGGTGTTCATTTCCTTCCATCTTCAGGTAGCTTCCTAATCTAGAATATTCTGATGGCCTCCTAGATCACTTTCCTCTCTTAGAATGTCAGGCACTCGATAGCACGTCTTCTCCTCTTTCTTATCCTGGGATCATCTCCCAAGCCAGGGTGCAGCTGAATCAGCTCTTTCTCCAGCTCTCGGCACCATGCTTGGCATATGGTGGATACAAACAGAGAGAACTGAGGACACAGAGCACAAGACTCTAGAGACAGGCGTGTTACAATGACATTTAGAAAGTGACACCTTCTCACTTTTGATCCTGTATTGGTTAGAAGTGAGTCACTAAGTCCAGTCCACACTGCAGGGCAGGGGATTACGTGAGGATGTGTGCAGCAGATGGTGGGGACCACTGGGAGCCCCTGAGGAGTCGCCAACCACACAGACAGAGATGTGGCACTTGAGTCCAAACCTAAATACACACGAAGCCATTGTGAGGTTTTATGGAGGAAAGCAGTATGTGAATGCATGAAATTCCAACTGTCGCATGGTGCAGACAGGGAAAACAGACCAAGAGCAAAAGTGACATTTTCAAGATTATATGACAGGAACCCGACCTGTCGTTCGTCGTAATCCATGCTACCTTCCACACCGTCGTGGATTTTATCTCTAGTCTTGTTTATTAGCTGCATGTGACACCGGCCATAGGTTTCAGAGATGTTTTCTCACACATGCCTGATGCCATCCCTAGGAAGAAGATGCTAGAAACAGCCCCACTGTGCAAAAGGGGAGACTGGGGAGGTCTTGAGAGTGACAATGGCTTGTCCAGGGTCACATAAAGTGATAAGAAGCAGGAGCTGGGGATGAACCTACGTGTATCTCCTGCGAGCTGTGACGCTGGCTGCACCCAGGCCTTGCACAGGGGTGTGGTCAGGCAGTGTTGGTGGAAGTGTGGGCAATAGAGAGAGTTCATGGGGAAGGAGGGTCAGCAGACAGGTACCCAGAGGGGCATTTGCAGTCTTGTACACAGAGGAGGGGCTCAGGAAATGAGGTATCAGGAAGTGACTTCACTTCCTTGACGACAGACCCCAACAGAACTCGGAACTCGGTAACCTGGCACCCACATTCTATACACAGCCCCTTCCCCAGCTCACTTGGCCACAGGCAGAGTGAGATGTTGTGCTGTACCCCGAGGTCCCGGGGCCGTAGCCCCAGCAAGCCCTGTGCTGAGAGGCTTGTCCAATGCTTCCAGCGCTGGTTCAGCCCTCGCCCTCGACCCCTGTGGCCGTCTGGGAGGAGGTCCCCAAAGGTAATGTCAGGTGGCCCAGAGGAGGCTGCGCAAGGCCAGGCCAGCACTATGAGCCTCCCTGGGTGACCGCAGCCCCTCCTCCTGAGTGTGTGGGGAACGGGGACACGGGACACCCTCCCAGGGCAGGGGCAGAGGGTGGGGGGTTTATAAACCTGCTGGTCCTGGTGTGTTCACACCTCAGATCTGGCTGGAGGGTGAACGGGGACTGCCGGGGTGGCAACCACCACCCTGTACATTAATCCTGGGCCCACAGGCTGTCTTCTCATGTCCTCCCTGGGGTTAAGACTGGCCTCCAGCCCCTGCCCTCCTTGGGGTTCACGGTGCTGTCACTGTGTATCTCTCCCCTGTCCTGTCCTAGAGTGAAGACACATCTTCATTGAGCTCGGATGCCACCCACATGGTGTCTCCTGTCCCGGCACACAACCTGAAGAAGCGGGTGGAGCACCTGGTGCCTGCTGTCTTGGGTGGTTACCGATCTTATGTCCACCTGTTTCTGTCAAGCTACAAGAACTTTGCCAGTCCCCGGCATGTGCTGCACCTGCTTTTCCTCAGGTGAGCACTCGGGCCCTGGATCACACAGTGTCACTAGGCCGCCTCCCAGCTGTGAGTCTTAGGACTGTCACCACACCCCTCTGAGCCTCAGTTTCCTCCTGTGTTCAGTGGGTGGTCACAGGAACAAGCTCCAGTGTGTCCCCCATGGAAAGTGCTGCTCCTGAGTCCAGCCCTGTGGAAGGTCTGCTGGAGGGGCCACGGTCGTCCTCATTCAGGATTCCTGACACCCCCACGAGGAAGTCTCTGTCACCCCCTCACTGACCTCGTTGACTTGGGCTTCACTGTTTTCACATTTTTACAGGAAATTTGAGATTCTATCTGTAGGCTTCTGGGTGTATTCAAAGCAGGGAGACCAGAGGCGGGCAGAGCGGCTTCAGGTGCACCCAGATATCTTGGGAGGAGTTGGTTGGGGTTCATTCCTTCAACAATCATACGTGAAGCCACACTATGTGCAGTCGCTTTCTGGGCACTGACCATAATCCAATGAACCGAGGAGACTGCATTCCCTGCCCTCCTGGGCTTCCATTCTAGTCAGAGGTGAGACAGTCAGAGTAGACATGAGAAGCAAGTAGTGCCACCATATGGTAGATTTGACACACTCCTGACCTCCTCTAGGTATGGAAACATGATTTCTGATTGTGACGGGGATGGCGAATCCCTGGAGCAGCTAAAATGGTAAGTGGGGTTTAGGTGCAGAAGGAGGGGCTCCCATCTCCACACAACTGCGTGTGGTCTGCGGGGGCCTGTGGGTGGGGGGCTGGCAGAACTCTGGCTCTCACACATCTTATGATTCCTGCTACAGGGCTGAGGGCTCAAGGCTTTCCCTGCAGGGACAGGATTCAAGACGGCTGGGGATGTGGTCTCAGGCAACATAGGGTGTGCGAGAGCCTGGAGAGCAGAGGGAGCCCAGAGAGAATCCATCCCCACGCCCTCCCACCCAGCCCTGCCCACACCCCCAGAGCCCGTGCTGAGCCAGAGCAGGAGGTGTGCAGAGCATCCCGCTCACACTCGGGGCTGGAGCCTCCATGGGGATGCTCAGCTGGTGCTGAGGGTGCAGAGTGTGGTCAGGGCCAAGAGATTGCTGTCACTGGGAAAAGGATATGCAGATTTTCATGCAGACACTTGGGCAGTACATTCATGTGTGAGCTCAAGTTTGGGCTTTTCCAAGGGCCCTGGGTAGGCCAGGGGAGCAGCGCCTCCCTCTGTTTCCTCATTTATCAGATATTGCTGGACACCTCCTGTGTGCCAGTGAGTAATGCCCAGAGCAGACAGCACCCTCCTGGGGTGGACAGGTCATTCCAGCAGGGATGGGGCAGTGACACAGACAGAGGAGGTTGTCAGGTTTCCCTGAAGAAGGGAAACGTGCTCACATCAGTGGTTGAAGGCTCCTCCCATGGAGGCTTTTGCCAGCCCCTCCTTGGCTGCCAGACCCATCTGTGCCAGAACTGCCATACTGGGGGTGGACATTGGATGGGCTGGTCTATGGACAGGCACAGGCAGAGGGTACAAGACTGCAGCTCATTCAGGGGAGCCTTGGGAGGGCAGCATAAAGGGATAGGCCAGGCCTCTGATGCTGTTGCCCACCTGTCTCCCACAGTGCCATGTCCTCTGTCTTAAAGATCTGGCTGGAATTCTATTCCACCGATTTCCACGAGCCTCCTGAATTTCATTCTTTGAAGTTTCTTTCGGCCTATGTACATATCAGTATGAGAGGTTCAGAGGTGGAGCGTAAGGCTGATCTTCTTCTGGCGCAGCTGGAGAAGCCGGAGCACCTGGAGCCTAGTGAGGCGGAGACTGAGGGTGAGGAGGAAGAGGGTGGGTGCCTGTGCGGGTTTGGGGAGGGGCCTGGGCTGGGCCACACAGAGCAGAGTTTCCAGAAGCAGGCTGGGGACAGGGGCACTGAGTACTCAGAACAATCATACAGTGTCCTGAAGTTTGGGGAGACTTCCTGAGGCTGGGCCTCTGGACTTGGGCTTCTAGAAAGACAGTGTCATTGGATGAGACATAGAAACTCACATTGATATTTTCAATTGTTGTCTCTCCAGTTCCAGATTCCGCCCAGGCTGAACAACTGTCCCAAGAGCTGCTGCCATGTTCGGCTCGAGTTCCAGCTCCAGCTCCACCTCCACTGCCAGAGGCAGAGCGAGATCAAGATCCAGAGCCCAAGCCAGAGCAAGACGTAGAGCAGGAGCAAGATCCAGAGCAAGAGGTAGAGCAGGAACAAGATCCAGAGCAAGAGGTAGAGCAGGAACAAGATCCAGAGCAAGTGGTAGATCAGACGCAAGATCCAGAGCAGGAGCAACAGAAAGATCAAGAGAAAGATCAGGAGAAAGAGCAAGAGAAAGAGCAGGAGAAAGATCAAGATCCAGAGGTAGAGCTAGAGCAACCTGACATAACCGTTCCTGAAACATCAGAAGAATTAGAAGAAACACCAGCACCCAGGGGAGCCCTGGCTCCAGAGCTCCCACAAACACCCTCACCAGTCCCCACTCCAGATCTGTTCTTGCCCTTCCTTGACGCTGTGCTTCTCCTCATTTTTGTCTGTGTCCTGCATCTCCTCAAATTTTTTCATCTTTTATTTTCAATAATATCCCTTGTATAAAATAAAGAGTTTTTAATATTTTCAAAATTACCATTCAGTGGCATTAAGTACATTTTTAATATGGCGCAACCCTTACCACCATCTAGTGATCGAACAGCTTCATCAACTCTGTAGTCATTAAGCTGTCACTCCCCATCCCACCTCTCCCTGTGCCTGACTACCACTCCATTTTCTGTGTGTGTGAATTTACCTATCGTGGATTGTTCCTATCAGTACAGTTATATGTTATGTGGCCTTTTGTATCTGGCCGCATAATATGAGAAAGATCTGATTAATTTTCATTTTATGTTTTTAGTAAGAGGAAAATTACAGAAAAACCAAAGACTCTATGTAGAAACACAAAGCCCTGATAGTTATTATTGCCATAATCTTGAAATAGGAACTACTGTTGAATGACCAGAGAGCCAGAAGCCACTGAGGAAAATGCTGACTTTTCCTGGTCCAAACAAAAACCAGAATAATGTCAAAAGGTGAAAAGACAAACCCCAGACTGGAAAATTCTTCATGGGCAGAGAAAGGGTAGTATGCATCCTAGTTGTACAAAGAGTTCTCATTTATCCATAGGGACAAAGGACATATTCCTGCAGTTCCACAGGGAAGCAATTCACATGGCCAGTAAATGTCAGACATCCGCGGCCTCCCTACTGATTATGCACAGAAATTTGCTCACTATTCAGATAGCATTTGCCCCATCAGATGGGCAGGTCTGTATGTCTGGTGACGACCAGCTCTTGTGAGAATGAAGGAAGAAGAGGTCCCAGCAGATGCCCCAGGAGATGTGTTCATAGATACCCCTGTCGCAGGTGCCACACAGCAGCTCCTACCAAAATGCCCACGTGTGTCCATGTGCCGGGCAGCACTGATGCTAGGAAGTTACGCCACATATATATGTATTCTATCTGTGATAACCAATAGATTCAATATATCTAAACTTGAAAAATTCCAAAGAGTGATGTTTAGGGGACTTGTCAAATAACCTCAAGGTTAATATGAAAAAAAATTAAGTGCAAAAATGGCCCCCAAAATATTCAAGACATAAGAAGAACAATAATAATAAAAACAAAGAGGAAATTTACTCCGCCCAATAAAATGTATTGCAAAGGAACATACTTGAAAGTGCATGAGATTGGCAAAGAATAAGCGAATAGTTCAGTGGAGTAAAAGTTTGAATTTTGAAACAGATTCTGGTATGTGTGGAAAGGACTCAGATTACTTAGGGGAAAGCACTTCATCATTACAGGGATTGAAATATTATTTATTTGGAAATAAAATCCAGTTATGCTTTTGCTAGGTACCATTCACAAAATTAAATTTGAGATGAATTACTAACTTCAATATTTTGCAAAAGCTTTAAGCATTAGGAGAAAGAAAAACACATAATAATTTCCACAGAAGCCAAAACTACTTTTGAGAAAATGTAAGACTCATAAATATCAAAACACTAGATAAAATAAGGTTTGACCATACGTATTTGTATATCTCAAGATGGAGAAAAATGTGTTATGTGTATGTATTGTGAATTTAGAAAATCAAAAAGAATTAATTAAAAGCCTATTACAAACAAGACGACTTAATAAAATAAAATTTTCATGTTGCGATTTAGAAAAATTCACATATAAAATTAATAAATGTCTTATGTAATAACAATAACTATCTAGATTACATTACACAAATCAAGATTCCATTTTCAATAGCCACAAAATTGTTAAATTATTTGGCATAAAGCTAACAAGAACTCAACAAAGCCTGTTTAACTATGCGATTTAAGCATTAGAACACTCTTAAAACATACATACACAAACGATAGAGAAATGTCAGAGATATTTTCTTGGCCAGAAAGCCACATGATCCTAAGGATTTTATTTTCTCCTAAGTTACTTTATACGTGTGTCATGATCACATTAAAAATAGTCTCATTTGTTTCTTCACCTAGAACAAAATAAGATGATTATAAAATGTTGATGAAACATTAATCGTTCAT
Source organism: Cynocephalus volans (assembly GCF_027409185.1). NCBI lineage: Eukaryota > Metazoa > Chordata > Mammalia > Dermoptera > Cynocephalidae > Cynocephalus > Cynocephalus volans. The sequence goes on along the minus strand of NW_026902463.1, from coordinate 7,395,007 downwards.
CAGAAAAAAATGAGGAAACAAATCAAAAGGGAGGGGTAAGTCTACCAGAGATCGAAAATTTTTTTTTATAAATTCTTCATTATCAAGACCATATGGAATTTGTTTATAAGTAAATATAAAACCTAATGAAAAAGAATGGAGAATTCAAAGAGATACCCAAGATTTCTAGAAATTTAGTATTTAAGAAAGATAGCATTTCAAATCACTGGTGAAAATATGCTGCTACTAATGTAGCAGCAGTTAACATGGATGGCATAGCAGCAATTAATAAAGCAAAGCAAACTCAAACAAAAGGTAAATGCCACCAACTAGGTCAAAAGGACACGACAAAAAGTAATTACAAGCTATAATACTTCAAATGGGTGATCAATAATGTTTCAATTTTTAAAAAAGCAGAAAAACAAAAAACCTCTTAAACTAGGATAATATCACTAATACAATGATGTGTGAAAAAACGAGATGGAAATGACCAACAAAATGAAATAAAAATGAACAAAATATATGAACAATCTAATAACACAAAAGGAAATTTAAATTGGCATCAATACTTAATTAGGTGCTTAAAATCCCTCATAGAGAACTATGCATTTAAAATATATTGAAATACAAGACTTCACCTATTAGATTTGCAAAATTTAATTTTTTGATAACAAACTTGTTAGTGAGACTGTGGGGATACAGGTATTATAATACACTGTGGTGGAATGCCAATGGTAGAGCCCATAAGGAGCAGAAACTCGCAAAATTTAGCAAAATTATACTTGTATATTTACTATTTAATACTGTAACCCAATATTCAGGAATCTATATCATATGTAACCTTGAAAAATTATAAGGTGAGGTGTCGACAAGATTGTTAATATGACAATACCTATTACTAAGGGTTGGAAACACCCCAAATTTTCATTCATAAGGTTTGCATGAATAATTAGGGTGCATTTTTACAATCATGATTTCTAAACACTGAGTGTAAAATGTTATTGAAAAAACGAACAAACTGAAGACAATGAAGAGATGTACATGTTCATAGATGAGAAAATAAGTAGGGAAAATATATCAATTCTTCCAAATAAATCTATAAATTTTGTTTATATATAAATAAAAATGGACATTTTTTACGCAATTTGATAAACTACTAATTCTATATTTCATAAGGTTGAGTACAGGCATAGAATGGACCAAACGGCTCTGGTTCTTCTCTGCAAATGGTGTTCATTTCCTTCCATCTTCAGGTAGCTTCCTAATCTAGAATATTCTGATGGCCTCCTAGATCACTTTCCTCTCTTAGAATGTCAGGCACTCGATAGCACGTCTTCTCCTCTTTCTTATCCTGGGATCATCTCCCAAGCCAGGGTGCAGCTGAATCAGCTCTTTCTCCAGCTCTCGGCACCATGCTTGGCATATGGTGGATACAAACAGAGAGAACTGAGGACACAGAGCACAAGACTCTAGAGACAGGCGTGTTACAATGACATTTAGAAAGTGACACCTTCTCACTTTTGATCCTGTATTGGTTAGAAGTGAGTCACTAAGTCCAGTCCACACTGCAGGGCAGGGGATTACGTGAGGATGTGTGCAGCAGATGGTGGGGACCACTGGGAGCCCCTGAGGAGTCGCCAACCACACAGACAGAGATGTGGCACTTGAGTCCAAACCTAAATACACACGAAGCCATTGTGAGGTGTTATGGAGGAAAGCAGTATGTGAATGCATGAAATTCCAACTGTCGCATGGTGCAGACAGGGAAAACAGACCAAGAGCAAAAGTGACATTTTCAAGATTATATGACAGGAACCAGACCTGTCGTTCGTCGTATTCCATGCTACCTTCCACACCGTCGTGGATTTTATCTCTAGTCTTGTTTATTAGCTGCATGTGACACCGGCCATAGGTTTCAGAGATGTTTTCTCACACATGCCTGATGCCATCCCTAGGAAGAAGATGCTAGAAACAGCCCCACTGTGCAAAAGGGGAGACTGGGGAGGTCTTGAGAGTGACAATGGCTTGTCCAGGGTCACATAAAGTGATAAGAAGCAGGAGCTGGGGATGAACCTACGTGTATCTCCTGCGAGCTGTGACGCTGGCTGCACCCAGGCCTTGCACAGGGGTGTGGTCAGGCAGTGTTGGTGGAAGTGTGGGCAATAGAGAGAGTTCATGGGGAAGGAGGGTCAGCAGACAGGTACCCAGAGGGGCATTTGCAGTCTTGTACACAGAGGAGGGGCTCAGGAAATGAGGTATCAGGAAGTGACTTCACTTCCTTGACGACAGACCCCAACAGAACTCGGAACTCGGTAACCTGGCACCCACATTCTATACACAGCCCCTTCCCCAGCTCACTTGGCCACAGGCAGAGTGAGATGTTGTGCTGTACCCCGAGGTCCCGGGGCCGTAGCCCCAGCAAGCCCTGTGCTGAGAGGCTTGTCCAATGCTTCCAGCGCTGGTTCAGCCCTCGCCCTCGACCCCTGTGGCCGTCTGGGAGGAGGTCCCCAAAGGTAATGTCAGGTGGCCCAGAGGAGGCTGCGCAAGGCCAGGCCAGCACTATGAGCCTCCCTGGGTGACCGCAGCCCCTCCTCCTGAGTGTGTGGGGAACGGGGACATGGGACACCCTCCCAGGGCAGGGGCAGAGGGTGGGGGGTTTATAAACCTGCTGGTCCTGGTGTGTTCACACCTCAGGTCTGGCTGGAGGGTGAACGGGGACTGCCGGGGTGGCAACCACCACCCTGTACATTAATCCTGGGCCCACAGGCTGTCTTCTCATGTCCTCCCTGGGGTTAAGACTGGCCTCCAGCCCCTGCCCTCCTTGGGGTTCACGGTGCTGTCACTGTGTATCTCTCCCCTGTCCTGTCCTAGAGTGTAGACACATCTTCATTGAGCTCGGATGCCACCCACATGGTGTCTCCTGTCCCGGCACACAACCTGAAGAAGCGGGTGGAGCACCTGGTGCCTGCTGTCTTGGGTGGTTACCGATCTTATGTCCACCTGTTTCTGTCAAGCTACAAGAACTTTGCCAGTCCCCGGCATGTGCTGCACCTGCTTTTCCTCAGGTGAGCACTCGGGCCCTGGATCACACAGTGTCACTAGGCCGCCTCCCAGCTGTGAGTCTTAGGACTGTCACCACACCCCTCTGAGCCTCAGTTTCCTCCTGTGTTCAGTGGGTGGTCACAGGAACAAGCTCCAGTGGGTCCCCCATGGAAAGTGCTGCTCCTGAGTCCAGCCCTGTGGAAGGTCTGCTGGAGGGGCCACGGTCGTCCTCATTCAGGATTCCTGACACCCCCACGAGGAAGTCTCTGTCACCCCCTCACTGACCTCGTTGACTTGGGCTTCACTGTTTTCACATTTTTACAGGAAATTTGAGATTCTATCTGTAGGCTTCTGGGTGTATTCAAAGCAGGGAGACCAGAGGCGGGCAGAGCGGCTTCAGGTGCACCCAGATATCTTGGGAGGAGTTGGTTGGGGTTCATTCCTTCAACAATCATACGTGAAGCCACACTATGTGCAGTCGCTTTCTGGGCACTGACCATAATCCAATGAACCGAGGAGACTGCATTCCCTGCCCTCCTGGGCTTCCATTCTATTCAGAGGTGAGACAGTCAGAGTAGACATGAGAAGCAAGTAGTGCCACCATATGGTAGATTTGACACACTCCTGACCTCCTCTAGGTATGGAAACATGATTTCTGATTGTGACGGGGATGGCGAATCCCTGGAGCAGCTAAAATGGTAAGTGGGGTTTAGGTGCAGAAGGAGGGGCTCCCATCTCCACACAACTGCGTGTGGTCTGCGGGGGCCTGTGGGTGGGGGGCTGGCAGAACTCTGGCTCTCACACATCTTATGATTCCTGCTACAGGGCTGAGGGCTCAAGGCTTTCCCTGCAGGGACAGGAGTCAAGACGGCTGGGGATGTGGTCTCAGGCAACATAGGGTGTGCGAGAGCCTGGAGAGCAGAGGGAGCCCAGAGAGAATCCATCCCCACGCCCTCCCACCCAGCCCTGCCCACACCCCCAGAGCCCGTGCTGAGCCAGAGCAGGAGGTGTGCAGAGCATCCCGCTCACACTCGGGGCTGGAGCCTCCATGGGGATGCTCAGCTGGTGCTGAGGGTGCAGAGTGTGGTCAGGGCCAAGAGATTGCCGTCACTGGGAAAAGGATATGCAGATTTTCATGCAGACACTTGGGCAGTACATTCACGTGTGAGCTCAAGTTTGGGCTTTTCCAAGGGCCCTGGGTAGGCCAGGGGAGCAGCGCCTCCCTCTGTTTCCTCATTTATCAGATATTGCTGGACACCTCCTGTGTGCCAGTGAGTAATGCCCAGAGCAGACAGCACCCTCCTGGGGTGGACAGGTCATTCCAGCAGGGATGGGGCAGTGACACAGACAGAGGAGGTTGTCAGGTTTCCCTGAAGAAGGGAAACGTGCTCACATCAGTGGTTGAAGGCTCCTCCCATGGAGGCTTTTGCCAGCCCCTCCTTGGCTGCCAGACCCATCTGTGCCAGAACTGCCATACTGGGGGTGGACATTGGATGGGCTGGTCTATGGACAGGCACAGGCAGAGGGTACAAGACTGCAGCTCATTCAGGGGAGCCTTGGGAGGGCAGCATAAAGGGATAGGCCAGGCCTCTGATGCTGTTGCCCACCTGTCTCCCACAGTGCCATGTCCTCTGTCTTAAAGATCTGGCTGGAATTCTATTCCACCGATTTCCACGAGCCTCCTGAATTTCATTCTTTGAAGTTTCTTTCGGCCTATGTACATATCAGTATGAGAGGTTCAGAGGTGGAGCGTAAGGCTGATCTTCTTCTGGCGCAGCTGGAGAAGCCGGAGCACCTGGAGCCTAGTGAGGCGGAGACTGAGGGTGAGGAGGAAGAGGGTGGGTGCCTGTGCGGGTTTGGGGAGGGGCCTGGGCTGGGCCACACAGAGCAGAGTTTCCAGAAGCAGGCTGGGGACAGGGGCACTGAGTACTCAGAACAATCATACAGTGTCCTGCAGTTTGGGGAGACTTCCTGAGGCTGGGCCTCTGGACTTGGGCTTCTAGAAAGACAGTGTCATTGGATGAGACATAGAAACTCACATTGATATTTTCAATTGTTGTCTCTCCAGTTCCAGATTCCGCCCAGGCTGAACAACTGTCCCAAGAGCTGCTGCCATGTTCGGATCGAGTTCCAGCTCCAGCTCCACCTCCACTGCCAGAGGCAGAGCGAGTTCAAGATCCAGAGCCCAAGCCAGAGCAAGACGTAGAGCAGGAGCAAGAGCCAGAGCAAGAGGTAGAGCAGGAGCAAGATCCAGAGCAAGAGGTAGAGCAGGAACAAGATCCAGAGCAAGAGGTAGAGCAGGAACAAGATCCAGAGCAAGTGGTAGATCAGACGCAAGATCCAGAGCAGGAGCAACAGAAAGATCAAGAGAAAGATCAGGAGAAAGAGCAAGAGAAAGAGCAGGAGAAAGATCAAGATCCAGAGGTAGAGCTAGAGCAACCTGACATAACCGTTCCTGAAACATCAGAAGAATTAGAAGAAACACCAGCACCCAGGGGAGCCCTGGCTCCAGAGCTCCCACAAACACCCTCACCAGTCCCCACTCCAGATCTGTTCTTGCCCTTCCTTGACGCTGTGCTTCTCCTCATTTTTGTCTGTGTCCTGCATCTCCTCAAATTTTTTCATCTTTTATTTTCAATAATATCCCTTGTATAAAATAAAGAGTTTTTAATATTTTCAAAATTACCATTCAGTGGCATTAAGTACATTTTTAATATGGCGCAACCCTTACCACCATCTAGTGATCGAACAGCTTCATCAACTCTGTAGTCATTAAGCTGTCACTCCCCATCCCGCCTCTCCCTGTGCCTGACTACCACTCCATTTTCTGTGTGTGTGAATTTACCTATCGTGGATTGTTCCTATCAGTACAGTTATATGTTATGTGGCCTTTTGTATCTGGCCGCATAATATGAGAAAGATCTGATTAATTTTCATTTTATGTTTTTAGTAAGAGGAAAATTACAGAAAAACCAAAGACTCTATGTAGAAACATAAAGCCCTGATAGTTATTATTGCCATAATCTTGAAATAGGAACTACTGTTGAATGACCAGAGAGCCAGAAGCCACTGAGGAAAATGCTGACTTTTCCTGGTCCAAACAAAAACCAGAATAATGTCAAAAGGTGAAAAGACAAACCCCAGACTGGAAAATTCTTCATGGGCAGAGAAAGGGTAGTATGCATCCTAGTTGTACAAAGAGTTCTCATTTATCCATAGGGACAAAGGACATATTCCTGCAGTTCCACAGGGAAGCAATTCACATGGCCAGTAAATGTCAGACATCCGCGGCCTCCCTAATGATTATGCACAGAAATTTGCTCACTATTCAGATAGCATTTGCCCCATCAGATGGGCAGGTCTGTATGTCTGGTGACGACCAGCTCTTGTGAGAATGAAGGAAGAAGAGGTCCCAGCAGATGCCCCAGGAGATGTGTTCATAGATACCCCTGTCGCAGGAGCCACACAGCAGCTCCTACCGAAATGCCCCCGTGTGTCCATGTGCCGGGCAGCACTGATGCTAGGAAGTTACGCCACATATATATGAATTCTATCTGTGATAACCAATAGATTCAATATATCTAAACTTGAAAAATTCCAAAGAGTGATGTTTAGGGGACTTGTCAAATAACCTCAAGGTTAATATGAAAAAAAATTAAGTGCAAAAATGGCCCCCAAAATATTCAAGACATAAGAAGAACAATAATAATAAAAACAAAGAGGAAATTTACTCCGCCTAATAAAATGTATTGCAAAGGAACATACTTGAAAGTGCATGAGATTGGCAAAGAATAAGCGAATAGTTCAGTGGAGTAAAAGTTTGAATTTTGAAACAGATTCTGGTATGTGTGGAAAGGATTCAGATTACTTAGGGGAAAGCACTTCATCATTACAGGGATTGAAATATTATTTATTTGGAAATAAAATCCAGTTATCCTTTTGCTAGGTACCATTCACAAAATTAAATTTGAGATGAATTACTAACTTCAATATTTTGCAAAAGCTTTAAGCATTAGGAGAAAGAAAAACACATAATAATTTCCACAGAAGCCAAAACTACTTTTGAGAAAATGTAAGACTCATAAATATCAAAACACTAGATAAAATAAGGTTTGACCATACGTATTTGTATATCTCAAGATGGAGAAAAATGTGTTATGTGTATGTATTGTGAATTTAGAAAATCAAAAAGAATTAATTAAAAGCCTATTACAAACAAGACGACTTAATAAAATAAAATTTTCATGTTGCGATTTAGAAAAATTCACATATAAAATTAATAAATGTCTTATGTAATAACAATAACTATCTAGATTACATTACACAAATCAAGATTCCATTTTCAATAGCCACAAAATTGTTAAATTATTTGGCATAAAGCTAACAAGAACTCAACAAAGCCTGTTTAACTATGCGATTTAAGCATTCGAACACTCTTAAAACATACATACACAAACGATAGAGAAATGTCAGAGATATTTTCTTGGCCAGAAAGCCACATGATCCTAAGGATTTTATTTTCTCCTAAGTTACTTTATACGTGTGTCATGATCACATTAAAAATAGTCTCATTTGTTTCTTCACCTAGAACAAAATAAGATGATTATAAAATGTTGATGAAACATTAATCGTTCATCAGAAAAAAATGAGGAAACAAATCAAAAGGGAGGGGTAAGTCTACCAGAGATCGAAATTTTTTTTTTATAAATTCTTCATTATCAAGACCATATGGAATTTGTTTATAAGTAAATATAAAACCTAATGAAAAAGAATGGAGAATTCAAAGAGATACCCAAGATTTCTAGAAATTTAGTATTTAAGAAAGATAGCATTTCAAATCACTGGTGAAAATATGCTGCTACTAATGTAGCAGCAGTTAACATGGATGGCATAGCAGCAATTAATAAAGCAAAGCAAACTCAAACAAAAGGTAAATGCCACCAACTAGGTCAAAAGGACACGACAAAAAGTAATTACAAGCTATAATACTTCAAATGGGTGATCAATAATGTTTCAATTTTTAAAAAAGCAAAAAAACAAAAAACCTCTTAAACTAGGATAATATCACTAATACAATGATGTGTGAAAAAACGAGATGGAAATGACCAACAAAATGAAATAAAAATGAACAAAATATATGAACAATCTAATAACACAAAAGGAAATTTAAATTGGCATCAATACTTAATTAGGTGCTTAAAATCCCTCATAGAGAACTATGCATTTAAAATATATTGAAATACAAGACTTCACCTATTAGATTTGCAAAATTTAATTTTTTGATAACAAACTTGTTAGTGAGACTGTGGGGATACAGGTATTATAATACACTGTGGTGGAATGCCAATGGTAGAGCCCATAAGGAGCAGAAACTCGCAAAATTTAGCAAAATTATACTTGTATATTTACTATTTAATACTGTAACCCAATATTCAGGAATCTATATCATATGTAACCTTGAAAAATTATAAGGTGAGGTGTCGACAAGATTGTTAATATGACAATACCTATTACTAAGGGTTGGAAACACCCCAAATTTTCATTCATAAGGTTTGCATGAATAATTAGGGTGCATTTTTACAATCATGATTTCTAAACACTGAGTGTAAAATGTTATTGAAAAAACGAACAAACTGAAGACAATGAAGAGATGTACATGTTCATAGATGAGAAAATAAGTAGGGAAAATATATCAATTCTTCCAAATAAATCTATAAATTTTGTTTATATATAAATAAAAATGGACATTTTTTACGCAATTTGATAAACTACTAATTCTATATTTCATAAGGTTGAGTACAGGCATAGAATGGACCAAACGGCTCTGGTTCTTCTCTGCAAATGGTGTTCATTTCCTTCCATCTTCAGGTAGCTTCCTAATCTAGAATATTCTGATGGCCTCCTAGATCACTTTCCTCTCTTAGAATGTCAGGCACTCGATAGCACGTCTTCTCCTCTTTCTTATCCTGGGATCATCTCCCAAGCCAGGGTGCAGCTGAATCAGCTCTTTCTCCAGCTCTCGGCACCATGCTTGGCATATGGTGGATACAAACAGAGAGAACTGAGGACACAGAGCACAAGACTCTAGAGACAGGCGTGTTACTATGACATTTAGAAAGTGACACCTTCTCACTTTTGATCCTGTATTGGTTAGAAGTGAGTCACTAAGTCCAGTCCACACTGCAGGGCAGGGGATTACGTGAGGATGTGTGCAGCAGATGGTGGGGACCACTGGGAGCCCCTGAGGAGTCGCCAACCACACACACAGAGATGTGGCACTTGAGTCCAAACCTAAATACACACGAAGCCATTGTGAGGTTTTATGGAGGAAAGCAGTATGTGAATGCATGAAATTCCAACTGTCGCATGGTGCAGACAGGGAAAACAGACCAAGAGCAAAAGTGACATTTTCAAGATTATATGACAGGAACCAGACCTGTCGTTCGTCGTATTCCATGCTACCTTCCACACCGTCGTGGATTTTATCTCTAGTCTTGTTTATTAGCTGCATGTGACACCGGCCATAGGTTTCAGAGATGTTTTCTCCCACATGCCTGATGCCATCCCTAGGAAGAAGATGCTAGAAACAGCCCCACTGTGCAAAAGGGGAGACTGGGGAGGTCTTGAGAGTGACAATGGCTTGTCCAGGGTCACATAAAGTGATAAGAAGCAGGAGCTGGGGATGAACCTACGTGTATCTCCTGCGAGCTGTGACGCTGGCTGCACCCAGGCCTTGCACAGGGGTGTGGTCAGGCAGTGTTGGTGGAAGTGTGGGCAATAGAGAGAGTTCATGGGGAAGGAGGGTCAGCAGACAGGTACCCAGAGGGGCATTTGCAGTCTTGTACACAGAGGAGGGGCTCAGGAAATGAGGTATCAGGAAGTGACTTCACTTCCTTGACGACAGACCCCAACAGAACTCGGAACTCGGTAACCTGGCACCCACATTCTATACACAGCCCCTTCCCCAGCTCACTTGGCCACAGGCAGAGTGAGATGTTGTGCTGTACCCCGAGGTCCCGGGGCCGTAGCCCCAGCAAGCCCTGTGCTGAGAGGCTTGTCCAATGCTTCCAGCGCTGGTACAGCCCTCGCCCTCGACCCCTGTGGCCGTCTGGGAGGAGGTCCCCAAAGGTAATGTCAGGTGGCCCAGAGGAGGCTGCGCAAGGCCAGGCCAGCACTATGAGCCTCCCTGGGTGACCGCAGCCCCTCCTCCTGAGTGTGTGGGGAACGGGGACACGGGACACCCTCCCAGGGAAGGGGCAGAGGGTGGGGGGTTTATAAACCTGCTGGTCCTGGTGTGTTCACACCTCAGGTCTGGCTGGAGGGTGAACGGGGACTGCCGGGGTGGCAACCACCACCCTGTACATTAATCCTGGGCCCACAGGCTGTCTTCTCATGTCCTCCCTGGGGTTAAGACTGGCCTCCAGCCCCTGCCCTCCTTGGGGTTCACGGTGCTGTCACTGTGTATCTCTCCCCTGTCCTGTCCTAGAGTGAAGACACATCTTCATTGAGCTCGGATGCCACCCACATGGTGTCTCCAGTCCCGGCACACAACCTGAAGAAGCGGGTGGAGCACCTGGTGCCTGCTGTCTTGGGTGGTTACCGATCTTATGTCCACCTGTTTCTGTCAAGCTACAAGAACTTTGCCAGTCCCCGGCATGTGCTGCACCTGCTTTTCCTCAGGTGAGCACTCGGGCCCTGGATCACACAGTGTCACTAGGCCGCCTCCCAGCTGTGAGTCTTAGGACTGTCACCACACCCCTCTGAGCCTCAGTTTCCTCCTGTGTTCAGTGGGTGGTCACAGGAACAAGCTCCAGTGGGTCCCCCATGGAAAGTGCTGCTCCTGAGTCCAGCCCTGTGGAAGGTCTGCTGGAGGGGCCACGGTCGTCCTCATTCAGGATTCCTGACACCCCCACGAGGAAGTCTCTGTCACCCCCTCACTGACCTCGTTGACTTGGGCTTCACTGTTTTCACATTTTTACAGGAAATTTGAGATTCTATCTGTAGGCTTCTGGGTGTATTCAAAGCAGGGAGACCAGAGGCGGGCAGAGCGGCTTCAGGTGCACCCAGATATCTTGGGAGGAGTTGGTTGGGGTTCATTCCTTCAACAATCATACGTGAAGCCACACTATGTGCAGTCGCTTTCTGGGCACTGACCATAATCCAATGAACCGAGGAGACTGCATTCCCTGCCCTCCTGGGCTTCCATTCTTTTCAGAGGTGAGACAGTCAGAGTAGACATGAGAAGCAAGTAGTGCCACCATATGGTAGATTTGACACACTCCTGACCTCCTCTAGGTATGGAAACATGATTTCTGATTGTGACGGGGATGGCGAATCCCTGGAGCAGCTAAAATGGTAAGTGGGGTTTAGGTGCAGAAGGAGGGGCTCCCATCTCCACACAACTGCGTGTGGTCTGCGGGGGCCTGTGGGTGGGGGGCTGGCAGAACTCTGGCTCTCACACATCTTATGATTCCTGCTACAGGGCTGAGGGCTCAAGGCTTTCCCTGCAGGGACAGGAGTCAAGACGGCTGGGGATGTGGTCTCAGGCAACATAGGGTGTGCGAGAGCCTGGAGAGCAGAGGGAGCCCAGAGAGAATCCATCCCCACGCCCTCCCACCCAGCCCTGCCCACACCCCCAGAGCCCGTGCTGAGCCAGAGCAGGAGGTGTGCAGAGCATCCCGCTCACACTCGGGGCTGGAGCCTCCATGGGGATGCTCAGCTGGTGCTGAGGGTGCAGAGTGTGGTCAGGGCCAAGAGATTGCTGTCACTGGGAAAAGGATATGCAGATTTTCATGCAGACACTTGGGCAGTACATTCACGTGTGAGCTCAAGTTTGGGCTTTTCCAAGGGCCCTGGGTAGGCCAGGGGAGCAGCGCCTCCCTCTGTTTCCTCATTTATCAGATATTGCTAGACACCTCCTGTGTGCCAGTGAGTAATGCCCAGAGCAGACAGCACCCTCCTGGGGTGGACAGGTCATTCCAGCAGGGATGGGGCAGTGACACAGACAGAGGAGGTTGTCAGGTTTCCCTGAAGAAGGGAAACGTGCTCACATCAGTGGTTGAAGGCTCCTCCCATGGAGGCTTTTGCCAGCCCCTCCTTGGCTGCCAGACCCATCTGTGCCAGAACTGCCATACTGGGGGTGGACATTGGATGGGCTGGTCTATGGACAGGCACAGGCAGAGGGTACAAGACTGCAGCTCATTCAGGGGAGCCTTGGGAGGGCAGCATAAAGGGATAGGCCAGGCCTCTGATGCTGTTGCCCACCTGTCTCCCACAGTGCCATGTCCTCTGTCTTAAAGATCTGGCTGGAATTCTATTCCACCGATTTCCACGAGCCTCCTGAATTTCATACTTTGAAGTTTCTTTCGGCCTATGTACATATCAGTATGAGAGGTTCAGAGGTGGAGCGTAAGGCTGATCTTCTTCTGGCGCAGCTGGAGAAGCCGGAGCACCTGGAGCCTAGTGAGGCGGAGACTGAGGGTGAGGAGGAAGAGGGTGGGTGCCTGTGCGGGTTTGGGGAGGGGCCTGGGCTGGGCCACACAGAGCAGAGTTTCCAGAAGCAGGCTGGGGACAGGGGCACTGAGTACTCAGAACAATCATACAGTGTCCTGCAGTTTGGGGAGACTTCCTGAGGCTGGGACTCTGGACTTGGGCTTCTAGAAAGACAGTGTCATTGGATGAGACATAGAAACTCACATTGATATTTTCAATTGTTGTCTCTCCAGTTCCAGATTCCGCCCAGGCTGAACAACTGTCCCAAGAGCTGCTGCCATGTTCGGCTCGAGTTCCAGCTCCAGCTCCACCTCCACTGCCAGAGGCAGAGCGAGATCAAGATCCAGAGCCCAAGCCAGAGCAAGACGTAGAGCAGGAGCAAGAGCCAGAGCAAGAGGTAGAGCAGGAACAAGATCCAGAGCAAGAGGTAGAGCAGGAACAAGATCCAGAGCAAGTGGTAGATCAGACGCAAGATCCAGAGCAGGAGCAACAGAAAGATCAAGAGAAAGTTCAGGAGAAAGAGCAAGAGAAAGAGCAGGAGAAAGATCAAGATCCAGAGGTAGAGCTATAGCAACCTGACATAACCGTTCCTGAAACATCAGAAGAATTAGAAGAAACACCAGCACCCAGGGGAGCCCTGGCTCCAGAGCTCCCACAAACACCCTCACCAGTCCCCACTCCAGATCTGTTCTTGCCCTTCCTTGACGCTGTGCTTCTCCTCATTTTTGTCTGTGTCCTGCATCTCCTCAAATTTTTTCATCTTTTATTTTCAATAATATCCCTTGTAGAAAATAAAGTGTTTCTAATATTTTCAAAATTACCATTCAGTGGCATTAAGTACATTTTTAATATGGCGCAACCCTTACCACCATCTAGTGATCAAACAGCTTCATCGACTCTGTAGTCATTAAGCTGTCACTCCCCATCCCGCCTCTCCCTGTGCCTGACTACCACTCCATTTTCTGTGTGTGTGAATTTACCTATCGTGGATTGTTCCTATCAGTACAGTTATATGTTATGTGGCCTTTTGTATCTGGCCGCATAATATGAGAAAGATCTGATTAATTTTCATTTTATGTTTTTAGTAAGAGGAAAATTACAGAAAAACCAAAGACTCTATGTAGAAACACAAAGCCCTGATAGTGATTATTGCCATAATCTTGAAATAGGAACTACTGTTGAATGACCAGAGAGCCAGAAGCCACTGAGGAAAATGCTGACTTTTCCTGGTCCAATCAAAAACCAGAATAATGTCAAAAGGTGAAAAGACAAACCCCAGACTGGAAAATTCTTCAAGGGCAGAGAAAGGGTAGTATGCATCCTAGTTGTACAAAGAGTTCTCATTTATCCATAGGGACAAAGGACATATTCCTGCAGTTCCACAGGGAAGCAATTCACATGGCCAGTAAATGTCAGACATCCGCGGCCTCCCTAATGATTATGCACAGAAATTTGCTCACTATTCAGATAGCATTTGCCCCATCAGATGGGCAGGTCTGTATGTCTGGTGACGACCAGCTCTTGTGAGAATGAAGGAAGAAGAGGTCCCAGCAGATGCCCCAGGAGATGTGTTCATAGATACCCCTGTCGCAGGAGCCACAAAGCAGCTCCTACCGAAATGCCCACGTGTGTCCATGTGCTGGGCAGCAGTGATGCTAGGAAGTTACGCCACATATATATGTATTCTATCTGTGATAACCAATACATTCAATAAATCTAAACTTGAAAAATTCCAAAGAGTGATGTTTAGGGGACTTGTCAAATGACCTCAAGGTTAATATGAAAAAAAATTAAGCGCAAAAATGGCCCCCAATATATTCAAGACATAAGAAGAACAATAATAATAAAAACAAAGAGGAAATTTACTCCGCCCAATAAAATGTATTGCAAAGGAACATACTTGAAAGTGCATGAGATTGGCAAAGAATAAGCGAATAGTTCAGTGGAGTAAAAGTTTGAATTTTGAAACAGATTCTGGTATGTGTGGAAAGGATTCAGATTACTTAGGGGAAAGCACTTCATCATTACAGGGATTGAAATATTATTTATTTGGAAATAAAATCCAGTTATGCTTTTGCTAGGTACCATTCACAAAATTAAATTTGAGATGAATTACTAACTTCAATATTTTGCAAAAGCTTTAAGCATTAGGAGAAAGAAAAACACATAATAATTTCCACAGAAGCCAAAACTACTTTTGAGAAAATGTGAGACTCATAAATATCAAAACACTAGATAAAATAAGGTTTGACCATACGTATTTGTATATCTCAAGATGGAGAAAAATGTGTTATGTGTATGTATTGTGAATTTAGAAAATCAAAAAGAATTAATTAAAAGCCTATTACAAACAAGACGACTTAATAAAATAAAATTTACATGTTGCGATTTAGAAACATTCACATATAAAATTAATAAATGTCTTATGTAATAACAATAACTATCTAGATTACATTACACAAATCAAGATTCCATTTTCAATAGCCACAAAATTGTTAAATTATTTGGCATAAAGCTAACAAGAACTCAACAAAGCCTGTTTAACTATGCGATTTAAGCATTAGAACACTCTTAAAACATACATACACAAACGATAGAGAAATGTCAGAGATATTTTCTTGGCCAGAAAGCCACATGATCCTAAGGATTTTATTTTCTCCTAAGTTACTTTATACGTGTGTCATGATCACATTAAAAATAGTCTCATTTGTTTCTTCACCTAGAACAAAATAAGATGATTATAAAATGTTGATGAAACATTAATCGTTCATCAGAAAAAAATGAGGAAACAAATCAAAAGGGAGGGGTAAGTCTACCAGAGATCGAAAAATTTTTTTTTATAAATTCTTCATTATCAAGACCATATGGAATTTGTTTATAAGTAAATATAAAACCTAATGAAAAAGAATGGAGAATTCAAAGAGATACCCAAGATTCCTAGAAATTTAGTATTTAAGAAAGATAGCATTTCAAATCACTGGTGAAAATATGCTGCAACTAATGTAGCAGCAGTTAACATGGATGGCATAGCAGCAATTAATAAAGCAAAGCAAACTCAAACAAAAGGTAAATGCCACCAACTAGGTCAAAAGGACACGACAAAAAGTAATTACAAGCTATAATACTTCAAATGGGTGATCAATAATGTTTCAATTTTTAAAAAAGCAAAAAAACAAAAAACCTCTTAAACTAGGATAATATCACTAATACAATGATGTGTGAAAAAATGAGATGGAAATGACCAACAAAATGAAATAAATATGAACAAAATATATGAACAATCTAATAACACAAAAGGAAATTTAAATTGGCATCAATACTTAATTAGGTGCTTAAAATCCCTCATGGAGAACTATGCATTTAAAATATATTGAAATAGAAGACTTCACCTATTAGATTTGCAAAATTTAATTTTTTGATAACACACTTGTTAGTGAGACTGTGGGGATACAGGTATTATAATACACTGTGGTGGAATGCCAATGGTAGAGCCGGTAAGGAGCAGAAACTCGCAAAATTTAGCAAAATTATACTTGTATATTTACTATTTAATACTGTAACCCAATATTCAGGAATCTATATCATATGTAACCTTGAAAAATTATAAGGTGAGGTGTCGACAAGATTGTTAATATGACAATACCTATTACTAAGGGTTGGAAACACCCCAAATTTTCATTCATAAGGTTTGCATGAATAATTAGGGTGCATTTTTACAATCATGATTTCTAAACACTGAGTGTAAAATGTTATTGAAAAAACGAACAAACTGAAGACAATGAAGAGATGTACATGTTCATAGAGGAGAAAATAAGTAGGGAAAATATATCAATTCTTCCAAATAAATCTATAAATTTTGTTTATATATAAATAAAAATGGACATTTTTTACGCAATTTGATAAACTACTAATTCTATATTTCATAAGGTTGAGTACAGGCATAGAATGGACCAAACGGCTCTGGTTCTTCTCTGCAAATGGTGTTCATTTCCTTCCATCTTCAGGTAGCTTCCTAATCTAGAATATTCTGATGGCCTCCTAGATCACTTTCCTCTCTTAGAATGTCAGGCACTCGATAGCACGTCTTCTCCTCTTTCTTATCCTGGGATCATCTCCCAAGCCAGGGTGCAGCTGAATCAGCTCTTTCTCCAGCTCTCGGCACCATGCTTGGCATATGGTGGATACAAACAGAGAGAACTGAGGACACAGAGCACAAGACTCTAGAGACAGGCGTGTTACAATGACATTTAGAAAGTGACACCTTCTCACTTTTGATCCTGTATTGGTTAGAAGTGAGTCACTAAGTCCAGTCCACACTGCAGGGCAGGGGATTACGTGAGGATGTGTGCAGCAGATGGTGGGGACCACTGGGAGCCCCTGAGGAGTCGCCAACCACACACACAGAGATGTGGCACTTGAGTCCAAACCTAAATACACACGAAGCCATTGTGAGGTTTTATGGAGGAAAGCAGTATGTGAATGCATGAAATTCCAACTGTCGCATGGTGCAGACAGGGAAAACAGACCAAGAGCAAAAGTGACATTTTCAAGATTATATGACAGGAACCAGACCTGTCGTTCGTCGTATTCCATGCTACCTTCCACACCGTCGTGGATTTTATCTCTAGTCTTGTTTATTAGCTGCATGTGACACCGGCCATAGGTTTCAGAGATGTTTTCTCACACATGCCTGATGCCATCCCTAGGAAGAAGATGCTAGAAACAGCCCCACTGTGCAAAAGGGGAGACTGGGGAGGTCTTGAGAGTGACAATGGCTTGTCCAGGGTCACATAAAGTGATAAGAAGCAGGAGCTGGGGATGAACCTACGTGTATCTCCTGCGAGCTGTGACGCTGGCTGCACCCAGGCCTTGCACAGGGGTGTGGTCAGGCAGTGTTGGTGGAAGTGTGGGCAATAGAGAGAGTTCATGGGGAAGGAGGGTCAGCAGACAGGTACCCAGAGGGGCATTTGCAGTCTTGTACACAGAGGAGGGGCTCAGGAAATGAGGTATCAGGAAGTGACTTCACTTCCTTGACGACAGACCCCAACAGAACTCGGAACTCGGTAACCTGGCACCCACATTCTATACACAGCCCCTTCCCCAGCTCACTTGGCCACAGGCAGAGTGAGATGTTGTGCTGTACCCCGAGGTCCCGGGGCCGTAGCCCCAGGAAGCCCTGTGCTGAGAGGCTTGTCCAATGCTTCCAGCGCTGGTTCAACCCTCGCCCTCGACCCCTGTGGCCGTCTGGGAGGAGGTCCCCAAAGGTAATGTCAGGTGGCCCAGAGGAGGCTGCGCAAGGCCAGGCCAGCACTATGAGCCTCCCTGGGTGACCGCAGCCCCTCCTCCTGAGTGTGTGGGGAACGGGGACATGGGACACCCTCCCAGGGAAGGGGCAGAGGGTGGGGGGTTTATAAACCTGCTGGTCCTGGTGTGTTCACACCTCAGGTCTGGCTGGAGGGTGAACGGGGCCTGCCGGGGTGGCAACCACCACCCTGTACATTAATCCTGGGCCCTCAGGCTGTCTTCTCATGTCCTCCCTGGGGTTAAGACTGGCCTCCAGCCCCTGCCCTCCTTGGGGTTCACGGTGCTGTCACTGTGTGTCTCTCCCCTGTCCTGTCCTAGAGTGAAGACACATCTTCATTGAGCTCGGATGCCACCCACATGGTGTCTCCTGTCCCGGCACGCACCCTGAAGAAGCGGGTGGAGCACCTGGTGCCTGCTGTCTTGGGTGGTTACCGATCTTATGTCCACCTGTTTCTGTCAAGCTACAAGAACTTTGCCAGTCCCCGGCATGTGCTGCACCTGCTTTTCCTCAGGTGAGCACTCAGGCCCTGGATCACACAGTGTCACTAGGCCGCCTCCCAGCTGTGAGTCTTAGGACTGTCACCACACCCCTCTGAGCCTCAGTTTCCTCCTGTGTTCAGTGGGTGGTCACAGGAACAAGCTCCAGTGGGTCCCCCATGGAAAGTGCTGCTCCTGAGTCCAGCCCTGTGGAAGGTCTGCTGGAGGGGCCACGGTCGTCCTCATTCAGGATTCCTGACACCCCCACGAGGAAGTCTCTGTCACCCCCTCACTGACCTCATTGACTTGGGCTTCACTGTTTTCACATTTTTACAGGAAATTTGAGATTCTATCTGTAGGCTTCTGGGTGTATTCAAAGCAGGGAGACCAGAGGCGGGCTGAGCGGCTTCAGGTGCACCCAGATATCTTGGGAGGAGTTGGTTGGGGTTCATTCCTTCAACAATCATACGGGAAACCACACTATGTGCAGTCGCTTTCTGGGCACTGACCATAATCCAATGAACCGAGGAGACTGCATTCCCTGCCCTCCTGGGCTTCCATTCTAGTCAGAGGTGAGACAGTCAGAGTAGACATGAGAAGAAAGTAGTGCCACCATATGGTAGATTTGACACACTCCTGACCTCCTCTAGGTATGGAAACATGATTTCTGATTGTGACGGGGATGGCGAATCCCTGGAGCAGCTAAAATGGTAAGTGGGGTTTAGGTGCAGAAGGAGGGGCTCCCATCTCCACACAACTGCGTGTGGTCTGCGGGGGCCTGTGGGTGGGGGGCTGGCAGAACTCTGGCTCTCACACATCTTATGATTCCTGCTACAGGGCTGAGGGCTCAAGGCTTTCCCTGCAGGGACAGGAGTCAAGACGGCTGGGGATGTGGTCTCAGGCAACATAGGGTGTGCGAGAGCCTGGAGAGCAGAGGGAGCCCAGAGAGAATCCATCCCCACGCCCTCCCACCCAGCCCTGCCCACACCCCCAGAGCCCGTGCTGAGCCAGAGCAGGAGGTGTGCAGAGCATCCCGCTCACACTCGGGGCTGGAGCCTCCATGGGGATGCTCGGCTGGTGCTGAGGGTGCAGAGTGTGGTCAGGGCCAAGAGATTGCTGTCACTGGGAAAAGGATATGCAGATTTTCATGCAGACACTTGGGCAGTACATTCATGTGTGAGCTCAAGTTTGGGCTTTTCCAAGGGCCCTGGGTAGGCCAGGGGAGCAGCGCCTCCCTCTGTTTCCTCATTTATCAGATATTGCTGGACACCTCCTGTGTGCCAGTGAGTAATGCCCAGAGCAGACAGCACCCTCCTGGGGTGGACAGGTCATTCCAGCAGGGATGGGGCAGTGACACAGACAGAGGAGGTTGTCAGGTTTCCCTGAAGAAGGGAATCGTGCTCACATCAGTGGTTGAAGGCTCCTCCCATGGAGGCTTTTGCCAGCCCCTCCTTGGCTGCCAGGCCCATCAGTGCCAGAACTGCCATACTGGGGGTGGACATTGGATGGGCTGGTCTATGGACAGGCACAGGCAGAGGGTACAAGACTGCAGCTCATTCAGGGGAGCCTTGGGAGGGCAGCATAAAGGGATAGGCCAGGCCTCTGATGCTGTTGCCCACCTGTCTCCCACAGTGCCATGTCCTCTGTCTTAAAGATCTGGCTGGAATTCTATTCCACCGATTTCCACGAGCCTCCTGAATTTCATACTTTGAAGTTTCTTTCGGCCTATGTACATATCAGTATGAGAGGTTCAGAGGTGGAGCGTAAGGCTGATCTTCTTCTGGCGCAGCTGGAGAAGCCGGAGCACCTGGAGCCTAGTGAGGCGGAGACTGAGGGTGAGGAGGAAGAGGGTGGGTGCCTGTGCGGGTTTGGGGAGGGGCCTGGGCTGGGCCACACAGAGCAGAGTTTCCAGAAGCAGGCTGGGGACAGGGGCACTGAGTACTCAGAACAATCATACAGTGTCCTGCAGTTTGGGGAGACTTCCTGAGGCTGGGACTCTGGACTTGGGCTTCTAGAAAGACAGTGTCATTGGATGAGACATAGAAACTCACATTGATATTTTCAATTGTTGTCTCTCCAGTTCCAGATTCCGCCCAGGCTGAACAACTGTCCCAAGAGCTGCTGCCATGTTCGGCTCGAGTTCCAGCTCCAGCTCCACCTCCACTGCCAGAGGCAGAGCGAGATCAAGATCCAGAGCCCAAGCCAGAGCAAGACGTAGAGCAGGAGCAAGAGCCAGAGCAAGAGGTAGAGCAGGAACAAGATCCAGAGCAAGAGGTAGAGCAGGAACAAGATCCAGAGCAAGTGGTAGATCAGACGCAAGATCCAGAGCAGGAGCAACAGAAAGATCAAGAGAAAGTTCAGGAGAAAGAGCAAGAGAAAGAGCAGGAGAAAGATCAAGATCCAGAGGTAGAGCTAGAGCAACCTGACATAACCGTTCCTGAAACATCAGAAGAATTAGAAGAAACACCAGCACCCAGGGGAGCCCTGGCTCCAGAGCTCCCACAAACACCCTCACCAGTCCCCACTCCAGATCTGTTCTTGCCCTTCCTTGACGCTGTGCTTCTCCTCATTTTTGTCTGTGTCCTGCATCTCCTCAAATTTTTTCATCTTTTATTTTCAATAATATCCCTTGTAGAAAAAAAGTGTTTCTAATATTTTCAAAATTACCATTCAGTGGCATTAAGTACATTTTTAATATGGCGCAACCCTTACCACCATCTAGTGATCGAACAGCTTCATCGACTCTGTAGTCATTAAGCTGTCACTCCCCATCCCGCCTCTCCCTGTGCCTGACTACCACTCCATTTTCTGTGTGTGTGAATTTACCTATCGTGGATTGTTTCTATCAGTACAGTTATATGTTATGTGGCCTTTTGTATCTGGCCGCATAATATGAGAAAGATCTGATTAATTTTCATTTTATGTTTTTAGTAAGAGGAAAATTACAGAAAAACCAAAGACTCTATGTAGAAACACAAAGCCCTGATAGTTATTATTGCCATAATCTTGAAATAGGAACTACTGTTGAATGTCCAGAGAGCCAGAAGCCACTGAGGAAAATGCTGACTTTTCCTGGTCCAAACAAAAACCAGAATAATGTCAAAAGGTGAAAAGACAAACCCCAGACTGGAAAATTCTTCAAGGGCAGAGAAAGGGTAGTATGCATCCTAGTTGTACAAAGAGTTCTCATTTATCCATAGGGACAAAGGACATATTCCTGCAGTTCCACAGGGAAGCAATTCACATGGCCAGTAAATGTCAGACATCCGCGGCCTCCCTAATGATTATGCACAGAAATTTGCTCACTATTCAGATAGCATTTGCCCCATCAGATGGGCAGGTCTGTATGTCTGGTGACGACCAGCTCTTGTGAGAATGAAGGAAGAAGAGGTCCCAGCAGATGCCCCAGGAGATGTGTTCATAGATACCCCTGTCGCAGGAGCCACAAAGCAGCTCCTACCGAAATGCCCACGTGTGTCCATGTGCCGGGCAGCAGTGATGCTAGGAAGTTACGCCACATATATATGTATTCTATCTATGATAACCAATAGATTCAATAAATCTAAACTTGAAAAATTCCAAAGAGTGATGTTTAGGGGACTTGTCAAATGACCTCAAGGTTAATATGAAAAAAAATTAAGTGCAAAAATGGCACCCAATATATTCAAGACATAAGAAGAACAATAATAATAAAAACAAAGAGGAAATTTACTCCGCCCAATAAAATGTATTGCAAAGGAACATACTTGAAAGTGCATGAGATTGGCAAAGAATAAGCGAATAGTTCAGTGGAGTAAAAGTTTGAATTTTGAAACAGATTCTGGTATGTGTGGAAAGGATTCAGATTACTTAGGGGAAAGCACTTCATCATTACAGGGATTGAAATATTATTTATTTGGAAATAAAATCCAGTTATGCTTTTGCTAGGTACCATTCACAAAATTAAATTTGAGATGAATTACTAACTTCAATATTTTGCAAAAGCTTTAAGCATTAGGAGAAAGAAAAACACATAATAATTTCCACAGAAGCCAAAACTACTTTTGAGAAAATGTGAGACTCATAAATATCAAAACACTATATAAAATAAGGTTTGACCATACGTATTTGTATATCTCAAGATGGAGAAAAATGTGTTATGTGTATGTATTGTGAATTTAGAAAATCAAAAAGAATTAATTAAAAGCCTATTACAAACAAGACGACTTAATAAAATAAAATTTACATGTTGCGATTTAGAAACATTCACATATAAAATTAATAAATGTCTTATGTAATAACAATAACTATCTAGATTACATTACACAAATCAAGATTCCATTTTCAATAGCCACAAAATTGTTAAATTATTTGGCATAAAGCTAACAAGAACTCAACAAAGCCTGTTTAACTATGCGATTTAAGAATTAGAACACTCTTAAAACATACATACACAAACGATAGAGAAATGTCAGAGATATTTTCTTGGCCAGAAAGCCACATGATCCTAAGGATTTTATTTTCTCCTAAGTTACTTTATACGTGTGTCATGATCACATTAAAAATAGTCTCATTTGTTTCTTCACCTAGAACAAAATAAGATGATTATAAAATGTTGATGAAACATTAATCGTTCATCAGAAAAAAATGAGGAAACAAATCAAAAGGGAGGGGTAAGTCTACCAGAGATCGAAAAATTTTTTTTTATAAATTCTTCATTATCAAGACCATATGGAATTTGTTTATAAGTAAATATAAAACCTAATGAAAAAGAATGGAGAATTCAAAGAGATACCCAAGATTCCTAGAAATTTAGTATTTAAGAAAGATAGCATTTCAAATCACTGGTGAAAATATGCTGCTACTAATGTAGCAGCAGTTAACATGGATGGCATAGCAGCAATTAATAAAGCAAAGCAAACTCAAACAAAAGGTAAATGCCACCAACTAGGTCAAAAGGACACGACAAAAAGTAATTACAAGCTATAATACTTCAAATGGGTGATCAATAATGTTTCAATTTTTAAAAAAGCAAAAAAACAAAAAACCTCTTAAACTAGGATAATATCACTAATACAATGATGTGTGAAAAAATGAGATGGAAATGACCAACAAAATGAAATAAATATGAACAAAATATATGAACAATCTAATAACACAAAAGGAAATTTAAATTGGCATCAATACTTAATTAGGTGCTTAAAATCCCTCATGGAGAACTATGCATTTAAAATATATTGAAATAGAAGACTTCACCTATTAGATTTGCAAAATTTAATTTTTTGATAACACACTTGTTAGTGAGACTGTGGGGATACAGGTATTATAATACACTGTGGTGGAATGCCAATGGTAGAGCCGGTAAGGAGCAGAAACTCGCAAAATTTAGCAAAATTATACTTGTATATTTACTATTTAATACTGTAACCCAATATTCAGGAATCTATATCATATGTAACCTTGAAAAATTATAAGGTGAGGTGTCGACAAGATTGTTAATATGACAATACCTATTACTAAGGGTTGGAAACACCCCAAATTTTCATTCATAAGGTTTGCATGAATAATTAGGGTGCATTTTTACAATCATGATTTCTAAACACTGAGTGTAAAATGTTATTGAAAAAACGAACAAACTGAAGACAATGAAGAGATGTACATGTTCATAGAGGAGAAAATAAGTAGGGAAAATATATCAATTCTTCCAAATAAATCTATAAATTTTGTTTATATATAAATAAAAATGGACATTTTTTACGCAATTTGATAAACTACTAATTCTATATTTCATAAGGTTGAGTACAGGCATAGAATGGACCAAACGGCTCTGGTTCTTCTCTGCAAATGGTGTTCATTTCCTTCCATCTTCAGGTAGCTTCCTAATCTAGAATATTCTGATGGCCTTCTAGATCACTTTCCTCTCTTAGAATGTCAGGCACTCGATAGCACGTCTTCTCCTCTTTCTTATCCTGGGATCATCTCCCAAGCCAGGGTGCAGCTGAATCAGCTCTTTCTCCAGCTCTCGGCACCATGCTTGGCATATGGTGGATACAAACAGAGAGAACTGAGGACACAGAGCACAAGACTCTAGAGACAGGCGTGTTACAATGACATTTAGAAAGTGACACCTTCTCACTTTTGATCCTGTATTGGTTAGAAGTGAGTCACTAAGTCCAGTCCACACTGCAGGGCAGGGGATTACGTGAGGATGTGTGCAGCAGATGGTGGGGACCACTGGGAGCCCCTGAGGAGTCGCCAACCACACACACAGAGATGTGGCACTTGAGTCCAAACCTAAATACACACGAAGCCATTGTGAGGTTTTATGGAGGAAAGCAGTATGTGAATGCATGAAATTCCAACTGTCGCATGGTGCAGACAGGGAAAACAGACCAAGAGCAAAAGTGACATTTTCAAGATTATATGACAGGAACCAGACCTGTCGTTCGTCGTATTCCATGCTACCTTCCACACCGTCGTGGATTTTATCTCTAGTCTTGTTTATTAGCTGCATGTGACACCGGCCATAGGTTTCAGAGATGTTTTCTCCCACATGCCTGATGCCATCCCTAGGAAGAAGATGCTAGAAACAGCCCCACTGTGCAAAAGGGGAGACTGGGGAGGTCTTGAGAGTGACAATGGCTTGTCCAGGGTCACATAAAGTGATAAGAAGCAGGAGCTGGGGATGAACCTACGTGTATCTCCTGCGAGCTGTGACGCTGGCTGCACCCAGGCCTTGCACAGGGGTGTGGTCAGGCAGTGTTGGTGGAAGTGTGGGCAATAGAGAGAGTTCATGGGGAAGGAGGGTCAGCAGACAGGTACCCAGAGGGGCATTTGCAGTCTTGTACACAGAGGAGGGGCTCAGGAAATGAGGTATCAGGAAGTGACTTCACTTCCTTGACGACAGACCCCAACAGAACTCGGAACTCGGTAACCTGGCACCCACATTCTATACACAGCCCCTTCCCCAGCTCACTTGGCCACAGGCAGAGTGAGATGTTGTGCTGTACCCCGAGGTCCCGGGGCCGTAGCCCCAGCAAGCCCTGTGCTGAGAGGCTTGTCCAATGCTTCCAGCGCTGGTACAGCCCTCGCCCTCGACCCCTGTGGCCGTCTGGGAGGAGGTCCCCAAAGGTAATGTCAGGTGGCCCAGAGGAGGCTGCGCAAGGCCAGGCCAGCACTATGAGCCTCCCTGGGTGACCGCAGCCCCTCCTCCTGAGTGTGTGGGGAACGGGGACATGGGACACCCTCCCAGGGCAGGGGCAGAGGGTGGGGGGTTTATAAACCTGCTGGTCCTGGTGTGTTCACACCTCAGGTCTGGCTGGAGGGTGAACGGGGCCTGCCGGGGTGGCAACCACCACCCTGTACATTAATCCTGGGCCCTCAGGCTGTCTTCTCATGTCCTCCCTGGGGTTAAGACTGGCCTCCAGCCCCTGCCCTCCTTGGGGTTCACGGTGCTGTCACTGTGTGTCTCTCCCCTGTCCTGTCCTAGAGTGAAGACACATCTTCATTGAGCTCGGATGCCACCCACATGGTGTCTCCTGTCCCGGCACGCACCCTGAAGAAGCGGGTGGAGCACCTGGTGCCTGCTGTCTTGGGTGGTTACCGATCTTATGTCCACCTGTTTCTGTCAAGCTACAAGAACTTTGCCAGTCCCCGGCATGTGCTGCACCTGCTTTTCCTCAGGTGAGCACTCAGGCCCTGGATCACACAGTGTCACTAGGCCGCCTCCCAGCTGTGAGTCTTAGGACTGTCACCACACCCCTCTGAGCCTCAGTTTCCTCCTGTGTTCAGTGGGTGGTCACAGGAACAAGCTCCAGTGGGTCCCCCATGGAAAGTGCTGCTCCTGAGTCCAGCCCTGTGGAAGGTCTGTGGAGGGGCCACGGTCGTCCTCATTCAGGATTCCTGACACCCCCACGAGGAAGTCTCTGTCACCCCCTCACTGACCTCATTGACTTGGGCTTCACTGTTTTCACATTTTTACAGGAAATTTGAGATTCTATCTGTAGGCTTCTGGGTGTATTCAAAGCAGGGAGACCAGAGGCGGGCTGAGCGGCTTCAGGTGCACCCAGATATCTTGGGAGGAGTTGGTTGGGGTTCATTCCTTCAACAATCATACGGGAAACCACACTATGTGCAGTCGCTTTCTGGGCACTGACCATAATCCAATGAACCGAGGAGACTGCATTCCCTGCCCTCCTGGGCTTCCATTCTAGTCAGAGGTGAGACAGTCAGAGTAGACATGAGAAGAAAGTAGTGCCACCATATGGTAGATTTGACACACTCCTGACCTCCTCTAGGTATGGAAACATGATTTCTGATTGTGACGGGGATGGCGAATCCCTGGAGCAGCTAAAATGGTAAGTGGGGTTTAGGTGCAGAAGGAGGGGCTCCCATCTCCACACAACTGCGTGTGGTCTGCGGGGGCCTGTGGGTGGGGGGCTGGCAGAACTCTGGCTCTCACACATCTTATGATTCCTGCTACAGGGCTGAGGGCTCAAGGCTTTCCCTGCAGGGACAGGAGTCAAGACGGCTGGGGATGTGGTCTCAGGCAACATAGGGTGTGCGAGAGCCTGGAGAGCAGAGGGAGCCCAGAGAGAATCCATCCCCACGCCCTCCCACCCAGCCCTGCCCACACCCCCAGAGCCCGTGCTGAGCCAGAGCAGGAGGTGTGCAGAGCATCCCGCTCACACTCGGGGCTGGAGCCTCCATGGGGATGCTAGGCTGGTGCTGAGGGTGCAGAGTGTGGTCAGGGCCAAGAGATTGCTGTCACTGGGAAAAGGATATGCAGATTTTCATGCAGACACTTGGGCAGCACATTCACGTGTGAGCTCAAGTTTGGGCTTTTCCAAGGGCCCTGGGTAGGCCAGGGGAGCAGCGCCTCCCTCTGTTTCCTCATTTATCAGATATTGCTGGACACCTCCTGTGTGCCAGTGAGTAATGCCCAGAGCAGACAGCACCCTCCTGGGGTGGACAGGTCATTCCAGCAGGGATGGGGCAGTGACACAGACAGAGGAGGTTGTCAGGTTTCCCTGAAGAAGGGAAACGTGCTCACATCAGTGGTTGAAGGCTCCTCCCATGGAGGCTTTTGCCAGCCCCTCCTTGGCTGCCAGGCCCATCTGTGCCAGAACTGCCATACTGGGGGTGGACATTGGATGGGCTGGTCTATGGACAGGCACAGGCAGAGGGTACAAGACTGCAGCTCATTCAGGGGAGCCTTGGGAGGGCAGCATAAAGGGATAGGCCAGGCCTCTGATGCTGTTGCCCACCTGTCTCCCACAGTGCCATGTCCTCTGTCTTAAAGATCTGGCTGGAATTCTATTCCACCGATTTCCACGAGCCTCCTGAATTTCATACTTTGAAGTTTCTTTCGGCCTATGTACATATCAGTATGAGAGGTTCAGAGGTGGAGCGTAAGGCTGATCTTCTTCTGGCGCAGCTGGAGAAGCCGGAGCACCTGGAGCCTAGTGAGGCGGAGACTGAGGGTGAGGAGGAAGAGGGTGGGTGCCTGTGCGGGTTTGGGGAGGGGCCTGGGCTGGGCCACACAGAGCAGAGTTTCCAGAAGCAGGCTGGGGACAGGGGCACTGAGTACTCAGAACAATCATACAGTGTCCTGCAGTTTGGGGAGACTTCCTGAGGCTGGGACTCTGGACTTGGGCTTCTAGAAAGACAGTGTCATTGGATGAGACATAGAAACTCACATTGATATTTTCAATTGTTGTCTCTCCAGTTCCAGATTCCGCCCAGGCTGAACAACTGTCCCAAGAGCTGCTGCCATGTTCGGCTCGAGTTCCAGCTCCAGCTCCAACTCCACTGCCAGAGGCAGAGCGAGATCAAGATCCAGAGCCCAAGCCAGAGCAAGACGTAGAGCAGGAGCAAGAGCCAGAGCAAGAGGTAGAGCAGGAACAAGATCCAGAGCAAGAGGTAGAGCAGGAACAAGATCCAGAGCAAGTGGTAGATCAGACGCAAGATCCAGAGCAGGAGCAACAGAAAGATCAAGAGAAAGTTCAGGAGAAAGAGCAAGAGAAAGAGCAGGAGAAAGATCAAGATCCAGAGGTAGAGCTAGAGCAACCTGACATAACCGTTCCTGAAACATCAGAAGAATTAGAAGAAACACCAGCACCCAGGGGAGCCCTGGCTCCAGAGCTCCCACAAACACCCTCACCAGTCCCCACTCCAGATCTGTTCTTGCCCTTCCTTGACGCTGTGCTTCTCCTCATTTTTGTCTGTGTCCTGCATCTCCTCAAATTTTTTCATCTTTTATTTTCAATAATATCCCTTGTAGAAAAAAAGTGTTTCTAATATTTTCAAAATTACCATTCAGTGGCATTAAGTACATTTTTAATATGGCGCAACCCTTACCACCATCTAGTGATCGAACAGCTTCATCGACTCTGTAGTCATTAAGCTGTCACTCCCCATCCCGCCTCTCCCTGTGCCTGACTACCACTCCATTTTCTGTGTGTGTGAATTTACCTATCGTGGATTGTTCCTATCAGTACAGTTATATGTTATGTGGCCTTTTGTATCTGGCCGCATAATATGAGAAAGATCTGATTAATTTTCATTTTATGTTTTTAGTAAGAGGAAAATTACAGAAAAACCAAAGACTCTATGTAGAAACACAAAGCCCTGATAGTTATTATTGCCATAATCTTGAAATAGGAACTACTGTTGAATGACCAGAGAGCCAGAAGCCACTGAGGAAAATGCTGACTTTTCCTGGTCCAAACAAAAACCAGAATAATGTCAAAAGGTGAAAAGACAAACCCCAGACTGGAAAATTCTTCATGGGCAGAGAAAGGGTAGTATGCATCCTAGTTGTACAAAGAGTTCTCATTTATCCATAGGGACAAAGGACATATTCCTGCAGTTCCACAGGGAAGCAATTCACATGGCCAGTAAATGTCAGACATCCGCGGCCTCCCTACTGATTATGCACAGAAATTTGCTCACTATTCAGATAGCATTTGCCCCATCAGATGGGCAGGTCTGTATGTCTGGTGACGACCAGCTCTTGTGAGAATGAAGGAAGAAGAGGTCCCAGCAGATGCCCCAGGAGATGTGTTCATAGATACCCCTGTCGCAGGTGCCACACAGCAGCTCCTACCAAAATGCCCACGTGTGTCCATGTGCCGGGCAGCAGTGATGCTAGGAAGTTACGCCACATATATATGTATTCTATCTGTGATAACCAATAGATTCAATATATCTAAACTTGAAAAATTCCAAAGAGTGATGTTTAGGGGACTTGTCAAATAACCTCAAGGTTAATATGAAAAAAAATTATGTGCAAAAATGGCCCCCAAAATATTCAAGACATAAGAAGAACAATAATAATAAAAACAAAGAGGAAATTTACTCCGCCCAATAAAATGTATTGCAAAGGAACATACTTGAAAGTGCATGAGATTGGCAAAGAATAAGCGAATAGTTCAGTGGAGTAAAAGTTTGAATTTTGAAACAGATTCTGGTATGTGTGGAAAGGATTCAGATTACTTAGGGGAAAGCACTTCATCATTACAGGGATTGAAATATTATTTATTTGGAAATAAAATCCAGTTATGCTTTTGCTAGGTACCATTCACAAAATTAAATTTGAGATGAATTACTAACTTCAATATTTTGCAAAAGCTTTAAGCATTAGGAGAAAGAAAAACACATAATAATTTCCACAGAAGCCAAAACTACTTTTGAGAAAATGTAAGACTCATAAATATCAAAACACTAGATAAAATAAGGTTTGACCATACGTATTTGTATATCTCAAGATGGAGAAAAATGTGTTATGTGTATGTATTGTGAATTTAGAAAATCAAAAAGAATTAATTAAAAGCCTATTACAAACAAGACGACTTAATAAAATAAAATTTTCATGTTGCGATTTAGAAAAATTCACATATAAAATTAATAAATGTCTTATGTAATAACAATAACTATCTAGATTACATTACACAAATCAAGATTCCATTTTCAATAGCCACAAAATTGTTAAATTATTTGGCATAAAGCTAACAAGAACTCAACAAAGCCTGTTTAACTATGCGATTTAAGCATTAGAACACTCTTAAAACATACATACACAAACGATAGAGAAATGTCAGAGATATTTTCTTGGCCAGAAAGCCACATGATCCTAAGGATTTTATTTTCTCCTAAGTTACTTTATACGTGTGTCATGATCACATTAAAAATAGTCTCATTTGTTTCTTCACCTAGAACAAAATAAGATGATTATAAAATGTTGATGAAACATTAATCGTTCATCAGAAAAAAATGAGGAAACAAATCAAAAGGGAGGGGTAAGTCTACCAGAGATCGAAAATTTTTTTTTATAAATTCTTCATTATCAAGACCATATGGAATTTGTTTATAAGTAAATATAAAACCTAATGAAAAAGAATGGAGAATTCAAAGAGATACCCAAGATTTCTAGAAATTTAGTATTTAAGAAAGATAGCATTTCAAATCACTGGTGAAAATATGCTGCTACTAATGTAGCAGCAGTTAACATGGATGACATAGCAGCAATTAATAAAGCAAAGCAAACTCAAACAAAAGGTAAATGCCACCAACTAGGTCAAAAGGACACGACAAAAAGTAATTACAAGCTATAATACTTCAAATGGGTGATCAATAATGTTTCAATTTTTAAAAAAGCAAAAAAACAAAAAACCTCTTAAACTAGGATAATATCACTAATACAATGATGTGTGAAAAAACGAGATGGAAATGACCAACAAAATGAAATAAAAATGAACAAAATATATGAACAATCTAATAACACAAAAGGAAATTTAAATTGGCATCAATACTTAATTAGGTGCTTAAAATCCCTCATAGAGAACTATGCATTTAAAATATATTGAAATACAAGACTTCACCTATTAGATTTGCAAAATTTAATTTTTTGATAACAAACTTGTTAGTGAGACTGTGGGGATACAGGTATTATAATACACTGTGGTGGAATGCCAATGGTAGAGCCCATAAGGAGCAGAAACTCGCAAAATTTAGCAAAATTATACTTGTATATTTACTATTTAATACTGTAACCCAATATTCAGGAATCTATATCATATGTAACCTTGAAAAATTATAAGGTGAGTTGTCGACAAGATTGTTAATATGACAATACCTATTACTAAGGGTTGGAAACACCCCAAATTTTCATTCATAAGGTTTGCATGAATAATTAGGGTGCATTTTTACAATCATGATTTCTAAACACTGAGTGTAAAATGTTATTGAAAAAACGAACAAACTGAAGACAATGAAGAGATGTACATGTTCATAGATGAGAAAATAAGTAGGGAAAATATATCAATTCTTCCAAATAAATCTATAAATTTTGTTTATATATAAATAAAAATGGACATTTTTTACGCAATTTGATAAACTACTAATTCTATATTTCATAAGGTTGAGTACAGGCATAGAATGGACCAAACGGCTCTGGTTCTTCTCTGCAAATGGTGTTCATTTCCTTCCATCTTCAGGTAGCTTCCTAATCTAGAATATTCTGATGGCCTCCTAGATCACTTTCCTCTCTTAGAATGTCAGGCACTCGATAGCACGTCTTCTCCTCTTTCTTATCCTGGGATCATCTCCCAAGCCAGGGTGCAGCTGAATCAGCTCTTTCTCCAGCTCTCGGCACCATGCTTGGCATATGGTGGATACAAACAGAGAGAACTGAGGACACAGAGCACAAGACTCTAGAGACAGGCGTGTTACAATGACATTTAGAAAGTGACACCTTCTCACTTTTGATCCTGTATTGGTTAGAAGTGAGTCACTAAGTCCAGTCCACACTGCAGGGCAGGGGATTACGTGAGGATGTGTGCAGCAGATGGTGGGGACCACTGGGAGCCCCTGAGGAGTCGCCAACCACACACACAGAGATGTGGCACTTGAGTCCAAACCTAAATACACACGAAGCCATTGTGAGGTTTTATGGAGGAAAGCAGTATGTGAATGCATGAAATTCCAACTGTCGCATGGTGCAGACAGGGAAAACAGACCAAGAGCAAAAGTGACATTTTCAAGATTATATGACAGGAACCAGACCTGTCGTTCGTCGTATTCCATGCTACCTTCCACACCGTCGTGGATTTTATCTCTAGTCTTGTTTATTAGCTGCATGTGACACCGGCCATAGGTTTCAGAGATGTTTTCTCCCACATGCCTGATGCCATCCCTAGGAAGAAGATGCTAGAAACAGCCCCACTGTGCAAAAGGGGAGACTGGGGAGGTCTTGAGAGTGACAATGGCTTGTCCAGGGTCACATAAAGTGATAAGAAGCAGGAGCTGGGGATGAACCTACGTGTATCTCCTGCGAGCTGTGACGCTGGCTGCACCCAGGCCTTGCACAGGGGTGTGGTCAGGCAGTGTTGGTGGAAGTGTGGGCAATAGAGAGAGTTCATGGGGAAGGAGGGTCAGCAGACAGGTACCCAGAGGGGCATTTGCAGTCTTGTACACAGAGGAGGGGCTCAGGAAATGAGGTATCAGGAAGTGACTTCACTTCCTTGACGACAGACCCCAACAGAACTCGGAACTCGGTAACCTGGCACCCACATTCTATACACAGCCCCTTCCCCAGCTCACTTGGCCACAGGCAGAGTGAGATGTTGTGCTGTACCCCGAGGTCCCGGGGCCGTAGCCCCAGCAAGCCCTGTGCTGAGAGGCTTGTCCAATGCTTCCAGCGCTGGTACAGCCCTCGCCCTCGACCCCTGTGGCCGTCTGGGAGGAGGTCCCCAAAGGTAATGTCAGGTGGCCCAGAGGAGGCTGCGCAAGGCCAGGCCAGCACTATGAGCCTCCCTGGGTGACCGCAGCCCCTCCTCCTGAGTGTGTGGGGAACGGGGACATGGGACACCCTCCCAGGGCAGGGGCAGAGGGTGGGGGGTTTATAAACCTGCTGGTCCTGGTGTGTTCACACCTCAGGTCTGGCTGGAGGGTGAACGGGGCCTGCCGGGGTGGCAACCACCACCCTGTACATTAATCCTGGGCCCTCAGGCTGTCTTCTCATGTCCTCCCTGGGGTTAAGACTGGCCTCCAGCCCCTGCCCTCCTTGGGGTTCACGGTGCTGTCACTGTGTGTCTCTCCCCTGTCCTGTCCTAGAGTGAAGACACATCTTCATTGAGCTCGGATGCCACCCACATGGTGTCTCCTGTCCCGGCACGCACCCTGAAGAAGCGGGTGGAGCACCTGGTGCCTGCTGTCTTGGGTGGTTACCGATCTTATGTCCACCTGTTTCTGTCAAGCTACAAGAACTTTGCCAGTCCCCGGCATGTGCTGCACCTGCTTTTCCTCAGGTGAGCACTCAGGCCCTGGATCACACAGTGTCACTAGGCCGCCTCCCAGCTGTGAGTCTTAGGACTGTCACCACACCCCTCTGAGCCTCAGTTTCCTCCTGTGTTCAGTGGGTGGTCACAGGAACAAGCTCCAGTGGGTCCCCCATGGAAAGTGCTGCTCCTGAGTCCAGCCCTGTGGAAGGTCTGTGGAGGGGCCACGGTCGTCCTCATTCAGGATTCCTGACACCCCCACGAGGAAGTCTCTGTCACCCCCTCACTGACCTCATTGACTTGGGCTTCACTGTTTTCACATTTTTACAGGAAATTTGAGATTCTATCTGTAGGCTTCTGGGTGTATTCAAAGCAGGGAGACCAGAGGCGGGCTGAGCGGCTTCAGGTGCACCCAGATATCTTGGGAGGAGTTGGTTGGGGTTCATTCCTTCAACAATCATACGGGAAACCACACTATGTGCAGTCGCTTTCTGGGCACTGACCATAATCCAATGAACCGAGGAGACTGCATTCCCTGCCCTCCTGGGCTTCCATTCTAGTCAGAGGTGAGACAGTCAGAGTAGACATGAGAAGAAAGTAGTGCCACCATATGGTAGATTTGACACACTCCTGACCTCCTCTAGGTATGGAAACATGATTTCTGATTGTGACGGGGATGGCGAATCCCTGGAGCAGCTAAAATGGTAAGTGGGGTTTAGGTGCAGAAGGAGGGGCTCCCATCTCCACACAACTGCGTGTGGTCTGCGGGGGCCTGTGGGTGGGGGGCTGGCAGAACTCTGGCTCTCACACATCTTATGATTCCTGCTACAGGGCTGAGGGCTCAAGGCTTTCCCTGCAGGGACAGGAGTCAAGACGGCTGGGGATGTGGTCTCAGGCAACATAGGGTGTGCGAGAGCCTGGAGAGCAGAGGGAGCCCAGAGAGAATCCATCCCCACGCCCTCCCACCCAGCCCTGCCCACACCCCCAGAGCCCGTGCTGAGCCAGAGCAGGAGGTGTGCAGAGCATCCCGCTCACACTCGGGGCTGGAGCCTCCATGGGGATGCTCGGCTGGTGCTGAGGGTGCAGAGTGTGGTCAGGGCCAAGAGATTGCTGTCACTGGGAAAAGGATATGCAGATTTTCATGCAGACACTTGGGCAGTACATTCATGTGTGAGCTCAAGTTTGGGCTTTTCCAAGGGCCCTGGGTAGGCCAGGGGAGCAGCGCCTCCCTCTGTTTCCTCATTTATCAGATATTGCTGGACACCTCCTGTGTGCCAGTGAGTAATGCCCAGAGCAGACAGCACCCTCCTGGGGTGGACAGGTCATTCCAGCAGGGATGGGGCAGTGACACAGACAGAGGAGGTTGTCAGGTTTCCCTGAAGAAGGGAAACGTGCTCACATCAGTGGTTGAAGGCTCCTCCCATGGAGGCTTTTGCCAGCCCCTCCTTGGCTGCCAGGCCCATCTGTGCCAGAACTGCCATACTGGGGGTGGACATTGGATGGGCTGGTCTATGGACAGGCACAGGCAGAGGGTACAAGACTGCAGCTCATTCAGGGGAGCCTTGGGAGGGCAGCATAAAGGGATAGGCCAGGCCTCTGATGCTGTTGCCCACCTGTCTCCCACAGTGCCATGTCCTCTGTCTTAAAGATCTGGCTGGAATTCTATTCCACCGATTTCCACGAGCCTCCTGAATTTCATACTTTGAAGTTTCTTTCGGCCTATGTACATATCAGTATGAGAGGTTCAGAGGTGGAGCGTAAGGCTGATCTTCTTCTGGCGCAGCTGGAGAAGCCGGAGCACCTGGAGCCTAGTGAGGCGGAGACTGAGGGTGAGGAGGAAGAGGGTGGGTGCCTGTGCGGGTTTGGGGAGGGGCCTGGGCTGGGCCACACAGAGCAGAGTTTCCAGAAGCAGGCTGGGGACAGGGGCACTGAGTACTCAGAACAATCATACAGTGTCCTGCAGTTTGGGGAGACTTCCTGAGGCTGGGACTCTGGACTTGGGCTTCTAGAAAGACAGTGTCATTGGATGAGACATAGAAACTCACATTGATATTTTCAATTGTTGTCTCTCCAGTTCCAGATTCCGCCCAGGCTGAACAACTGTCCCAAGAGCTGCTGCCATGTTCGGCTCGAGTTCCAGCTCCAGCTCCACCTCCACTGCCAGAGGCAGAGCGAGATCAAGATCCAGAGCCCAAGCCAGAGCAAGACGTAGAGCAGGAGCAAGAGCCAGAGCAAGAGGTAGAGCAGGAACAAGATCCAGAGCAAGAGGTAGAGCAGGAACAAGATCCAGAGCAAGTGGTAGATCAGACGCAAGATCCAGAGCAGGAGCAACAGAAAGATCAAGAGAAAGTTCAGGAGAAAGAGCAAGAGAAAGAGCAGGAGAAAGATCAAGATCCAGAGGTAGAGCTAGAGCAACCTGACATAACCGTTCCTGAAACATCAGAAGAATTAGAAGAAACACCAGCACCCAGGGGAGCCCTGGCTCCAGAGCTCCCACAAACACCCTCACCAGTCCCCACTCCAGATCTGTTCTTGCCCTTCCTTGACGCTGTGCTTCTCCTCATTTTTGTCTGTGTCCTGCATCTCCTCAAATTTTTTCATCTTTTATTTTCAATAATATCCCTTGTAGAAAAAAAGTGTTTCTAATATTTTCAAAATTACCATTCAGTGGCATTAAGTACATTTTTAATATGGCGCAACCCTTACCACCATCTAGTGATCGAACAGCTTCATCGACTCTGTAGTCATTAAGCTGTCACTCCCCATCCCGCCTCTCCCTGTGCCTGACTACCACTCCATTTTCTGTGTGTGTGAATTTACCTATCGTGGATTGTTCCTATCAGTACAGTTATATGTTATGTGGCCTTTTGTATCTGGCCGCATAATATGAGAAAGATCTGATTAATTTTCATTTTATGTTTTTAGTAAGAGGAAAATTACAGAAAAACCAAAGACTCTATGTAGAAACACAAAGCCCTGATAGTTATTATTGCCATAATCTTGAAATAGGAACTACTGTTGAATGACCAGAGAGCCAGAAGCCACTGAGGAAAATGCTGACTTTTCCTGGTCCAAACAAAAACCAGAATAATGTCAAAAGGTGAAAAGACAAACCCCAGACTGGAAAATTCTTCATGGGCAGAGAAAGGGTAGTATGCATCCTAGTTGTACAAAGAGTTCTCATTTATCCATAGGGACAAAGGACATATTCCTGCAGTTCCACAGGGAAGCAATTCACATGGCCAGTAAATGTCAGACATCCGCGGCCTCCCTACTGATTATGCACAGAAATTTGCTCACTATTCAGATAGCATTTGCCCCATCAGATGGGCAGGTCTGTATGTCTGGTGACGACCAGCTCTTGTGAGAATGAAGGAAGAAGAGGTCCCAGCAGATGCCCCAGGAGATGTGTTCATAGATACCCCTGTCGCAGGTGCCACACAGCAGCTCCTACCAAAATGCCCACGTGTGTCCATGTGCCGGGCAGCAGTGATGCTAGGAAGTTACGCCACATATATATGTATTCTATCTGTGATAACCAATAGATTCAATATATCTAAACTTGAAAAATTCCAAAGAGTGATGTTTAGGGGACTTGTCAAATAACCTCAAGGTTAATATGAAAAAAAATTATGTGCAAAAATGGCCCCCAAAATATTCAAGACATAAGAAGAACAATAATAATAAAAACAAAGAGGAAATTTACTCCGCCCAATAAAATGTATTGCAAAGGAACATACTTGAAAGTGCATGAGATTGGCAAAGAATAAGCGAATAGTTCAGTGGAGTAAAAGTTTGAATTTTGAAACAGATTCTGGTATGTGTGGAAAGGATTCAGATTACTTAGGGGAAAGCACTTCATCATTACAGGGATTGAAATATTATTTATTTGGAAATAAAATCCAGTTATGCTTTTGCTAGGTACCATTCACAAAATTAAATTTGAGATGAATTACTAACTTCAATATTTTGCAAAAGCTTTAAGCATTAGGAGAAAGAAAAACACATAATAATTTCCACAGAAGCCAAAACTACTTTTGAGAAAATGTAAGACTCATAAATATCAAAACACTAGATAAAATAAGGTTTGACCATACGTATTTGTATATCTCAAGATGGAGAAAAATGTGTTATGTGTATGTATTGTGAATTTAGAAAATCAAAAAGAATTAATTAAAAGCCTATTACAAACAAGACGACTTAATAAAATAAAATTTTCATGTTGCGATTTAGAAAAATTCACATATAAAATTAATAAATGTCTTATGTAATAACAATAACTATCTAGATTACATTACACAAATCAAGATTCCATTTTCAATAGCCACAAAATTGTTAAATTATTTGGCATAAAGCTAACAAGAACTCAACAAAGCCTGTTTAACTATGCGATTTAAGCATTAGAACACTCTTAAAACATACATACACAAACGATAGAGAAATGTCAGAGATATTTTCTTGGCCAGAAAGCCACATGATCCTAAGGATTTTATTTTCTCCTAAGTTACTTTATACGTGTGTCATGATCACATTAAAAATAGTCTCATTTGTTTCTTCACCTAGAACAAAATAAGATGATTATAAAATGTTGATGAAACATTAATCGTTCATCAGAAAAAAATGAGGAAACAAATCAAAAGGGAGGGGTAAGTCTACCAGAGATCGAAAATTTTTTTTTATAAATTCTTCATTATCAAGACCATATGGAATTTGTTTATAAGTAAATATAAAACCTAATGAAAAA
Source organism: Cynocephalus volans (assembly GCF_027409185.1). Lineage (NCBI taxonomy): Eukaryota > Metazoa > Chordata > Mammalia > Dermoptera > Cynocephalidae > Cynocephalus > Cynocephalus volans. Next base: position 7,356,712 of record NW_026902463.1, on the reverse strand, counting down.
GAATGGAGAATTCAAAGAGATACCCAAGATTTCTAGAAATTTAGTATTTAAGAAAGATAGCATTTCAAATCACTGGTGAAAATATGCTGCTACTAATGTAGCAGCAGTTAACATGGATGACATAGCAGCAATTAATAAAGCAAAGCAAACTCAAACAAAAGGTAAATGCCACCAACTAGGTCAAAAGGACACGACAAAAAGTAATTACAAGCTATAATACTTCAAATGGGTGATCAATAATGTTTCAATTTTTAAAAAAGCAAAAAAACAAAAAACCTCTTAAACTAGGATAATATCACTAATACAATGATGTGTGAAAAAACGAGATGGAAATGACCAACAAAATGAAATAAAAATGAACAAAATATATGAACAATCTAATAACACAAAAGGAAATTTAAATTGGCATCAATACTTAATTAGGTGCTTAAAATCCCTCATAGAGAACTATGCATTTAAAATATATTGAAATACAAGACTTCACCTATTAGATTTGCAAAATTTAATTTTTTGATAACAAACTTGTTAGTGAGACTGTGGGGATACAGGTATTATAATACACTGTGGTGGAATGCCAATGGTAGAGCCCATAAGGAGCAGAAACTCGCAAAATTTAGCAAAATTATACTTGTATATTTACTATTTAATACTGTAACCCAATATTCAGGAATCTATATCATATGTAACCTTGAAAAATTATAAGGTGAGTTGTCGACAAGATTGTTAATATGACAATACCTATTACTAAGGGTTGGAAACACCCCAAATTTTCATTCATAAGGTTTGCATGAATAATTAGGGTGCATTTTTACAATCATGATTTCTAAACACTGAGTGTAAAATGTTATTGAAAAAACGAACAAACTGAAGACAATGAAGAGATGTACATGTTCATAGATGAGAAAATAAGTAGGGAAAATATATCAATTCTTCCAAATAAATCTATAAATTTTGTTTATATATAAATAAAAATGGACATTTTTTACGCAATTTGATAAACTACTAATTCTATATTTCATAAGGTTGAGTACAGGCATAGAATGGACCAAACGGCTCTGGTTCTTCTCTGCAAATGGTGTTCATTTCCTTCCATCTTCAGGTAGCTTCCTAATCTAGAATATTCTGATGGCCTCCTAGATCACTTTCCTCTCTTAGAATGTCAGGCACTCGATAGCACGTCTTCTCCTCTTTCTTATCCTGGGATCATCTCCCAAGCCAGGGTGCAGCTGAATCAGCTCTTTCTCCAGCTCTCGGCACCATGCTTGGCATATGGTGGATACAAACAGAGAGAACTGAGGACACAGAGCACAAGACTCTAGAGACAGGCGTGTTACAATGACATTTAGAAAGTGACACCTTCTCACTTTTGATCCTGTATTGGTTAGAAGTGAGTCACTAAGTCCAGTCCACACTGCAGGGCAGGGGATTACGTGAGGATGTGTGCAGCAGATGGTGGGGACCACTGGGAGCCCCTGAGGAGTCGCCAACCACACACACAGAGATGTGGCACTTGAGTCCAAACCTAAATACACACGAAGCCATTGTGAGGTTTTATGGAGGAAAGCAGTATGTGAATGCATGAAATTCCAACTGTCGCATGGTGCAGACAGGGAAAACAGACCAAGAGCAAAAGTGACATTTTCAAGATTATATGACAGGAACCAGACCTGTCGTTCGTCGTATTCGATGCTACCTTCCACACCGTCGTGGATTTTATCTCTAGTCTTGTTTATTAGCTGCATGTGACACCGGCCATAGGTTTCAGAGATGTTTTCTCCCACATGCCTGATGCCATCCCTAGGAAGAAGATGCTAGAAACAGCCCCACTGTGCAAAAGGGGAGACTGGGGAGGTCTTGAGAGTGACAATGGCTTGTCCAGGGTCACATAAAGTGATAAGAAGCAGGAGCTGGGGATGAACCTACGTGTATCTCCTGCGAGCTGTGACGCTGGCTGCACCCAGGCCTTGCACAGGGGTGTGGTCAGGCAGTGTTGGTGGAAGTGTGGGCAATAGAGAGAGTTCATGGGGAAGGAGGGTCAGCAGACAGGTACCCAGAGGGGCATTTGCAGTCTTGTACACAGAGGAGGGGCTCAGGAAATGAGGTATCAGGAAGTGACTTCACTTCCTTGACGACAGACCCCAACAGAACTCGGAACTCGGTAACCTGGCACCCACATTCTATACACAGCCCCTTCCCCAGCTCACTTGGCCACAGGCAGAGTGAGATGTTGTGCTGTACCCCGAGGTCCCGGGGCCGTAGCCCCAGCAAGCCCTGTGCTGAGAGGCTTGTCCAATGCTTCCAGCGCTGGTTCAGCCCTCGCCCTCGACCCCTGTGGCCGTCTGGGAGGAGGTCCCCAAAGGTAATGTCAGGTGGCCCAGAGGAGGCTGCGCAAGGCCAGGCCAGCACTATGAGCCTCCCTGGGTGACCGCAGCCCCTCCTCCTGAGTGTGTGGGGAACGGGGACACGGGACACCCTCCCAGGGCAGGGGCAGAGGGTGGGGGGTTTATAAACCTGCTGGTCCTGGTGTGTTCACACCTCAGGTCTGGCTGGAGGGTGAACGGGGACTGCCGGGGTGGCAACCACCACCCTGTACATTAATCCTGGGCCCACAGGCTGTCTTCTCATGTCCTCCCTGGGGTTAAGACTGGCCTCCAGCCCCTGCCCTCCTTGGGGTTCACGGTGCTGTCACTGTGTATCTCTCCCCTGTCCTGTCCTAGAGTGTAGACACATCTTCATTGAGCTCGGATGCCACCCACATGGTGTCTCCTGTCGCGGCACACAACCTGAAGAAGCGGGTGGAGCACCTGGTGCCTGCTGTCTTGGGTGGTTACCGATCTTATGTCCACCTGTTTCTGTCAAGCTACAAGAACTTTGCCAGTCCCCGGCATGTGCTGCACCTGCTTTTCCTCAGGTGAGCACTCGGGCCCTGGATCACACAGTGTCACTAGGCCGCCTCCCAGCTGTGAGTCTTAGGACTGTCACCACACCCCTCTGAGCCTCAGTTTCCTCCTGTGTTCAGTGGGTGGTCACAGGAACAAGCTCCAGTGGGTCCCCCATGGAAAGTGCTGCTCCTGAGTCCAGCCCTGTGGAAGGTCTGCTGGAGGGGCCACGGTCGTCCTCATTCAGGATTCCTGACACCCCCACGAGGAAGTCTCTGTCACCCCCTCACTGACCTCGTTGACTTGGGCTTCACTGTTTTCACATTTTTACAGGAAATTTGAGATTCTATCTGTAGGCTTCTGGGTGTATTCAAAGCAGGGAGACCAGAGGCGGGCAGAGCGGCTTCAGGTGCACCCAGATATCTTGGGAGGAGTTGGTTGGGGTTCATTCCTTCAACAATCATACGTGAAGCCACACTATGTGCAGTCGCTTTCTGGGCACTGACCATAATCCAATGAACCGAGGAGACTGCATTCCCTGCCCTCCTGGGCTTCCATTCTATTCAGAGGTGAGACAGTCAGAGTAGACATGAGAAGCAAGTAGTGCCACCATATGGTAGATTTGACACACTCCTGACCTCCTCTAGGTATGGAAACATGATTTCTGATTGTGACGGGGATGGCGAATCCCTGGAGCAGCTAAAATGGTAAGTGGGGTTTAGGTGCAGAAGGAGGGGCTCCCATCTCCACACAACTGCGTGTGGTCTGCGGGGGCCTGTGGGTGGGGGGCTGGCAGAACTCTGGCTCTCACACATCTTATGATTCCTGCTACAGGGCTGAGGGCTCAAGGCTTTCCCTGCAGGGACAGGAGTCAAGACGGCTGGGGATGTGGTCTCAGGCAACATAGGGTGTGCGAGAGCCTGGAGAGCAGAGGGAGCCCAGAGAGAATCCATCCCCACGCCCTCCCACCCAGCCCTGCCCACACCCCCAGAGCCCGTGCTGAGCCAGAGCAGGAGGTGTGCAGAGCATCCCGCTCACACTCGGGGCTGGAGCCTCCATGGGGATGCTCAGCTGGTGCTGAGGGTGCAGAGTGTGGTCAGGGCCAAGAGATTGCTGTCACTGGGAAAAGGATATGCAGATTTTCATGCAGACACTTGGGCAGTACATTCATGTGTGAGCTCAAGTTTGGGCTTTTCCAAGGGCCCTGGGTAGGCCAGGGGAGCAGCGCCTCCCTCTGTTTCCTCATTTATCAGATATTGCTGGACACCTCCTGTGTGCCAGTGAGTAATGCCCAGAGCAGACAGCACCCTCCTGGGGTGGACAGGTCATTCCAGCAGGGATGGGGCAGTGACACAGACAGAGGAGGTTGTCAGGTTTCCCTGAAGAAGGGAAACGTGCTCACATCAGTGGTTGAAGGCTCCTCCCATGGAGGCTTTTGCCAGCCCCTCCTTGGCTGCCAGACCCATCTGTGCCAGAACTGCCATACTGGGGGTGGACATTGGATGGGCTGGTCTATGGACAGGCACAGGCAGAGGGTACAAGACTGCAGCTCATTCAGGGGAGCCTTGGGAGGGCAGCATAAAGGGATAGGCCAGGCCTCTGATGCTGTTGCCCACCTGTCTCCCACAGTGCCATGTCCTCTGTCTTAAAGATCTGGCTGGAATTCTATTCCACCGATTTCCACGAGCCTCCTGAATTTCATTCTTTGACGTTTCTTTCGGCCTATGTACATATCAGTATGAGAGGTTCAGAGGTGGAGCGTAAGGCTGATCTTCTTCTGGCGCAGCTGGAGAAGCCGGAGCACCTGGAGCCTAGTGAGGCGGAGACTGAGGGTGAGGAGTAAGAGGGTGGGTGCCTGTGCGGGTTTGGGGAGGGTCCTGGGCTGGGCCACACAGAGCAGAGTTTCCAGAAGCAGGCTGGGGACAGGGGCACTGAGTACTCAGAACAATCATACAGTGTCCTGCAGTTTGGGGAGACTTCCTGAGGCTGGGCCTCTGGACTTGGGCTTCTAGAAAGACAGTGTCATTGGATGAGACATAGAAACTCACATTGATATTTTCAATTGTTGTCTCTCCAGTTCCAGATTCCGCCCAGGCTGAACAACTGTCCAAGAGCTGCTGCCATGTTCGGCTCGAGTTCCAGCTCCAGCTCCACCTCCACTGCCAGAGGCAGAGCGAGTTCAAGATCCAGAGCCCAAGCCAGAGCAAGACGTAGAGCAGGAGCAAGAGCCAGAGCAAGAGGTAGAGCAGGAGCAAGATCCAGAGCAAGAGGTAGAGCAGGAACAAGATCCAGAGCAAGAGGTAGAGCAGGAACAAGATCCAGAGCAAGTGGTAGATCAGACGCAAGATCCAGAGCAGGAGCAACAGAAAGATCAAGAGAAAGATCAGGAGAAAGAGCAAGAGAAAGAGCAGGAGAAAGATCAAGATCCAGAGGTAGAGCTAGAGCAACCTGACATAACCGTTCCTGAAACATCAGAAGAATTAGAAGAAACACCAGCACCCAGGGGAGCCCTGGCTCCAGAGCTCCCACAAACACCCTCACCAGTCCCCACTCCAGATCTGTTCTTGCCCTTCCTTGACGCTGTGCTTCTCCTCATTTTTGTCTGTGTCCTGCATCTCCTCAAATTTTTTCATCTTTTATTTTCAATAATATCCCTTGTATAAAATAAAGAGTTTTTAATATTTTCAAAATTACCATTCAGTGGCATTAAGTACATTTTTAATATGGCGCAACCCTTACCACCATCTAGTGATCGAACAGCTTCATCAACTCTGTAGTCATTAAGCTGTCACTCCCCATCCCGCCTCTCCCTGTGCCTGACTACCACTCCATTTTCTGTGTGTGTGAATTTACCTATCGTGGATTGTTCCTATCAGTACAGTTATATGTTATGTGGCCTTTTGTATCTGGCCGCATAATATGAGAAAGATCTGATTAATTTTCATTTTATGTTTTTAGTAAGAGGAAAATTACAGAAAAACCAAAGACTCTATGTAGAAACACAAAGCCCTGATAGTTATTATTGCCATAATCTTGAAATAGGAACTACTGTTGAATGACCAGAGAGCCAGAAGCCACTGAGGAAAATGCTGACTTTTCCTGGTCCAAACAAAAACCAGAATAATGTCAAAAGGTGAAAAGACAAACCCCAGACTGGAAAATTCTTCATGGGCAGAGAAAGGGTAGTATGCATCCTAGTTGTACAAAGAGTTCTCATTTATCCATAGGGACAAAGGACATATTCCTGCAGTTCCACAGGGAAGCAATTCACATGGCCAGTAAATGTCAGACATCCGCGGCCTCCCTACTGATTATGCACAGAAATTTGCTCACTATTCAGATAGCATTTGCCCCATCAGATGGGCAGGTCTGTATGTCTGGTGACGACCAGCTCTTGTGAGAATGAAGGAAGAAGAGGTCCCAGCAGATGCCCCAGGAGATGTGTTCATAGATACCCCTGTCGCAGGTGCCACACAGCAGCTCCTACCAAAATGCCCACGTGTGTCCATGTGCCGGGCAGCAGTGATGCTAGGAAGTTACGCCACATATATATGTATTCTATCTGTGATAACCAATAGATTCAATATATCTAAACTTGAAAAATTCCAAAGAGTGATGTTTAGGGGACTTGTCAAATAACCTCAAGGTTAATATGAAAAAAAATTATGTGCAAAAATGGCCCCCAAAATATTCAAGACATAAGAAGAACAATAATAATAAAAACAAAGAGGAAATTTACTCCGCCCAATAAAATGTATTGCAAAGGAACATACTTGAAAGTGCATGAGATTGGCAAAGAATAAGCGAATAGTTCAGTGGAGTAAAAGTTTGAATTTTGAAACAGATTCTGGTATGTGTGGAAAGGATTCAGATTACTTAGGGGAAAGCACTTCATCATTACAGGGATTGAAATATTATTTATTTGGAAATAAAATCCAGTTATGCTTTTGCTAGGTACCATTCACAAAATTAAATTTGAGATGAATTACTAACTTCAATATTTTGCAAAAGCTTTAAGCATTAGGAGAAAGAAAAACACATAATAATTTCCACAGAAGCCAAAACTACTTTTGAGAAAATGTAAGACTCATAAATATCAAAACACTAGATAAAATAAGGTTTGACCATACGTATTTGTATATCTCAAGATGGAGAAAAATGTGTTATGTGTATGTATTGTGAATTTAGAAAATCAAAAAGAATTAATTAAAAGCCTATTACAAACAAGACGACTTAATAAAATAAAATTTTCATGTTGCGATTTAGAAAAATTCACATATAAAATTAATAAATGTCTTATGTAATAACAATAACTATCTAGATTACATTACACAAATCAAGATTCCATTTTCAATAGCCACAAAATTGTTAAATTATTTGGCATAAAGCTAACAAGAACTCAACAAAGCCTGTTTAACTATGCGATTTAAGCATTAGAACACTCTTAAAACATACATACACAAACGATAGAGAAATGTCAGAGATATTTTCTTGGCCAGAAAGCCACATGATCCTAAGGATTTTATTTTCTCCTAAGTTACTTTATACGTGTGTCATGATCACATTAAAAATAGTCTCATTTGTTTCTTCACCTAGAACAAAATAAGATGATTATAAAATGTTGATGAAACATTAATCGTTCATCAGAAAAAAATGAGGAAACAAATCAAAAGGGAGGGGTAAGTCTACCAGAGATCGAAAATTTTTTTTTATAAATTCTTCATTATCAAGACCATATGGAATTTGTTTATAAGTAAATATAAAACCTAATGAAAAAGAATGGAGAATTCAAAGAGATACCCAAGATTTCTAGAAATTTAGTATTTAAGAAAGATAGCATTTCAAATCACTGGTGAAAATATGCTGCTACTAATGTAGCAGCAGTTAACATGGATGACATAGCAGCAATTAATAAAGCAAAGCAAACTCAAACAAAAGGTAAATGCCACCAACTAGGTCAAAAGGACACGACAAAAAGTAATTACAAGCTATAATACTTCAAATGGGTGATCAATAATGTTTCAATTTTTAAAAAAGCAAAAAAACAAAAAACCTCTTAAACTAGGATAATATCACTAATACAATGATGTGTGAAAAAACGAGATGGAAATGACCAACAAAATGAAATAAAAATGAACAAAATATATGAACAATCTAATAACACAAAAGGAAATTTAAATTGGCATCAATACTTAATTAGGTGCTTAAAATCCCTCATAGAGAACTATGCATTTAAAATATATTGAAATACAAGACTTCACCTATTAGATTTGCAAAATTTAATTTTTTGATAACAAACTTGTTAGTGAGACTGTGGGGATACAGGTATTATAATACACTGTGGTGGAATGCCAATGGTAGAGCCCATAAGGAGCAGAAACTCGCAAAATTTAGCAAAATTATACTTGTATATTTACTATTTAATACTGTAACCCAATATTCAGGAATCTATATCATATGTAACCTTGAAAAATTATAAGGTGAGTTGTCGACAAGATTGTTAATATGACAATACCTATTACTAAGGGTTGGAAACACCCCAAATTTTCATTCATAAGGTTTGCATGAATAATTAGGGTGCATTTTTACAATCATGATTTCTAAACACTGAGTGTAAAATGTTATTGAAAAAACGAACAAACTGAAGACAATGAAGAGATGTACATGTTCATAGATGAGAAAATAAGTAGGGAAAATATATCAATTCTTCCAAATAAATCTATAAATTTTGTTTATATATAAATAAAAATGGACATTTTTTACGCAATTTGATAAACTACTAATTCTATATTTCATAAGGTTGAGTACAGGCATAGAATGGACCAAACGGCTCTGGTTCTTCTCTGCAAATGGTGTTCATTTCCTTCCATCTTCAGGTAGCTTCCTAATCTAGAATATTCTGATGGCCTCCTAGATCACTTTCCTCTCTTAGAATGTCAGGCACTCGATAGCACGTCTTCTCCTCTTTCTTATCCTGGGATCATCTCCCAAGCCAGGGTGCAGCTGAATCAGCTCTTTCTCCAGCTCTCGGCACCATGCTTGGCATATGGTGGATACAAACAGAGAGAACTGAGGACACAGAGCACAAGACTCTAGAGACAGGCGTGTTACAATGACATTTAGAAAGTGACACCTTCTCACTTTTGATCCTGTATTGGTTAGAAGTGAGTCACTAAGTCCAGTCCACACTGCAGGGCAGGGGATTACGTGAGGATGTGTGCAGCAGATGGTGGGGACCACTGGGAGCCCCTGAGGAGTCGCCAACCACACACACAGAGATGTGGCACTTGAGTCCAAACCTAAATACACACGAAGCCATTGTGAGGTTTTATGGAGGAAAGCAGTATGTGAATGCATGAAATTCCAACTGTCGCATGGTGCAGACAGGGAAAACAGACCAAGAGCAAAAGTGACATTTTCAAGATTATATGACAGGAACCAGACCTGTCGTTCGTCGTATTCGATGCTACCTTCCACACCGTCGTGGATTTTATCTCTAGTCTTGTTTATTAGCTGCATGTGACACCGGCCATAGGTTTCAGAGATGTTTTCTCCCACATGCCTGATGCCATCCCTAGGAAGAAGATGCTAGAAACAGCCCCACTGTGCAAAAGGGGAGACTGGGGAGGTCTTGAGAGTGACAATGGCTTGTCCAGGGTCACATAAAGTGATAAGAAGCAGGAGCTGGGGATGAACCTACGTGTATCTCCTGCGAGCTGTGACGCTGGCTGCACCCAGGCCTTGCACAGGGGTGTGGTCAGGCAGTGTTGGTGGAAGTGTGGGCAATAGAGAGAGTTCATGGGGAAGGAGGGTCAGCAGACAGGTACCCAGAGGGGCATTTGCAGTCTTGTACACAGAGGAGGGGCTCAGGAAATGAGGTATCAGGAAGTGACTTCACTTCCTTGACGACAGACCCCAACAGAACTCGGAACTCGGTAACCTGGCACCCACATTCTATACACAGCCCCTTCCCCAGCTCACTTGGCCACAGGCAGAGTGAGATGTTGTGCTGTACCCCGAGGTCCCGGGGCCGTAGCCCCAGCAAGCCCTGTGCTGAGAGGCTTGTCCAATGCTTCCAGCGCTGGTTCAGCCCTCGCCCTCGACCCCTGTGGCCGTCTGGGAGGAGGTCCCCAAAGGTAATGTCAGGTGGCCCAGAGGAGGCTGCGCAAGGCCAGGCCAGCACTATGAGCCTCCCTGGGTGACCGCAGCCCCTCCTCCTGAGTGTGTGGGGAACGGGGACACGGGACACCCTCCCAGGGCAGGGGCAGAGGGTGGGGGGTTTATAAACCTGCTGGTCCTGGTGTGTTCACACCTCAGGTCTGGCTGGAGGGTGAACGGGGACTGCCGGGGTGGCAACCACCACCCTGTACATTAATCCTGGGCCCACAGGCTGTCTTCTCATGTCCTCCCTGGGGTTAAGACTGGCCTCCAGCCCCTGCCCTCCTTGGGGTTCACGGTGCTGTCACTGTGTATCTCTCCCCTGTCCTGTCCTAGAGTGTAGACACATCTTCATTGAGCTCGGATGCCACCCACATGGTGTCTCCTGTCGCGGCACACAACCTGAAGAAGCGGGTGGAGCACCTGGTGCCTGCTGTCTTGGGTGGTTACCGATCTTATGTCCACCTGTTTCTGTCAAGCTACAAGAACTTTGCCAGTCCCCGGCATGTGCTGCACCTGCTTTTCCTCAGGTGAGCACTCGGGCCCTGGATCACACAGTGTCACTAGGCCGCCTCCCAGCTGTGAGTCTTAGGACTGTCACCACACCCCTCTGAGCCTCAGTTTCCTCCTGTGTTCAGTGGGTGGTCACAGGAACAAGCTCCAGTGGGTCCCCCATGGAAAGTGCTGCTCCTGAGTCCAGCCCTGTGGAAGGTCTGCTGGAGGGGCCACGGTCGTCCTCATTCAGGATTCCTGACACCCCCACGAGGAAGTCTCTGTCACCCCCTCACTGACCTCGTTGACTTGGGCTTCACTGTTTTCACATTTTTACAGGAAATTTGAGATTCTATCTGTAGGCTTCTGGGTGTATTCAAAGCAGGGAGACCAGAGGCGGGCAGAGCGGCTTCAGGTGCACCCAGATATCTTGGGAGGAGTTGGTTGGGGTTCATTCCTTCAACAATCATACGTGAAGCCACACTATGTGCAGTCGCTTTCTGGGCACTGACCATAATCCAATGAACCGAGGAGACTGCATTCCCTGCCCTCCTGGGCTTCCATTCTATTCAGAGGTGAGACAGTCAGAGTAGACATGAGAAGCAAATAGTGCCACCATATGGTAGATTTGACACACTCCTGACCTCCTCTAGGTATGGAAACATGATTTCTGATTGTGACGGGGATGGCGAATCCCTGGAGCAGCTAAAATGGTAAGTGGGGTTTAGGTGCAGAAGGAGGGGCTCCCATCTCCACACAACTGCGTGTGGTCTGCGGGGGCCTGTGGGTGGGGGGCTGGCAGAACTCTGGCTCTCACACATCTTATGATTCCTGCTACAGGGCTGAGGGCTCAAGGCTTTCCCTGCAGGGACAGGAGTCAAGACGGCTGGGGATGTGGTCTCAGGCAACATAGGGTGTGCGAGAGCCTGGAGAGCAGAGGGAGCCCAGAGAGAATCCATCCCCACGCCCTCCCACCCAGCCCTGCCCACACCCCCAGAGCCCGTGCTGAGCCAGAGCAGGAGGTGTGCAGAGCATCCCGCTCACACTCGGGGCTGGAGCCTCCATGGGGATGCTCAGCTGGTGCTGAGGGTGCAGAGTGTGGTCAGGGCCAAGAGATTGCTGTCACTGGGAAAAGGATATGCAGATTTTCATGCAGACACTTGGGCAGTACATTCATGTGTGAGCTCAAGTTTGGGCTTTTCCAAGGGCCCTGGGTAGGCCAGGGGAGCAGCGCCTCCCTCTGTTTCCTCATTTATCAGATATTGCTGGACACCTCCTGTGTGCCAGTGAGTAATGCCCAGAGCAGACAGCACCCTCCTGGGGTGGACAGGTCATTCCAGCAGGGATGGGGCAGTGACACAGACAGAGGAGGTTGTCAGGTTTCCCTGAAGAAGGGAAACGTGCTCACATCAGTGGTTGAAGGCTCCTCCCATGGAGGCTTTTGCCAGCCCCTCCTTGGCTGCCAGACCCATCTGTGCCAGAACTGCCATACTGGGGGTGGACATTGGATGGGCTGGTCTATGGACAGGCACAGGCAGAGGGTACAAGACTGCAGCTCATTCAGGGGAGCCTTGGGAGGGCAGCATAAAGGGATAGGCCAGGCCTCTGATGCTGTTGCCCACCTGTCTCCCACAGTGCCATGTCCTCTGTCTTAAAGATCTGGCTGGAATTCTATTCCACCGATTTCCACGAGCCTCCTGAATTTCATTCTTTGACGTTTCTTTCGGCCTATGTACATATCAGTATGAGAGGTTCAGAGGTGGAGCGTAAGGCTGATCTTCTTCTGGCGCAGCTGGAGAAGCCGGAGCACCTGGAGCCTAGTGAGGCGGAGACTGAGGGTGAGGAGTAAGAGGGTGGGTGCCTGTGCGGGTTTGGGGAGGGTCCTGGGCTGGGCCACACAGAGCAGAGTTTCCAGAAGCAGGCTGGGGACAGGGGCACTGAGTACTCAGAACAATCATACAGTGTCCTGCAGTTTGGGGAGACTTCCTGAGGCTGGGCCTCTGGACTTGGGCTTCTAGAAAGACAGTGTCATTGGATGAGACATAGAAACTCACATTGATATTTTCAATTGTTGTCTCTCCAGTTCCAGATTCCGCCCAGGCTGAACAACTGTCCAAGAGCTGCTGCCATGTTCGGCTCGAGTTCCAGCTCCAGCTCCACCTCCACTGCCAGAGGCAGAGCGAGTTCAAGATCCAGAGCCCAAGCCAGAGCAAGACGTAGAGCAGGAGCAAGAGCCAGAGCAAGAGGTAGAGCAGGAGCAAGATCCAGAGCAAGAGGTAGAGCAGGAACAAGATCCAGAGCAAGAGGTAGAGCAGGAACAAGATCCAGAGCAAGTGGTAGATCAGACGCAAGATCCAGAGCAGGAGCAACAGAAAGATCAAGAGAAAGATCAGGAGAAAGAGCAAGAGAAAGAGCAGGAGAAAGATCAAGATCCAGAGGTAGAGCTAGAGCAACCTGACATAACCGTTCCTGAAACATCAGAAGAATTAGAAGAAACACCAGCACCCAGGGGAGCCCTGGCTCCAGAGCTCCCACAAACACCCTCACCAGTCCCCACTCCAGATCTGTTCTTGCCCTTCCTTGACGCTGTGCTTCTCCTCATTTTTGTCTGTGTCCTGCATCTCCTCAAATTTTTTCATCTTTTATTTTCAATAATATCCCTTGTATAAAATAAAGAGTTTTTAATATTTTCAAAATTACCATTCAGTGGCATTAAGTACATTTTTAATATGGCGCAACCCTTACCACCATCTAGTGATCGAACAGCTTCATCAACTCTGTAGTCATTAAGCTGTCACTCCCCATCCCGCCTCTCCCTGTGCCTGACTACCACTCCATTTTCTGTGTGTGTGAATTTACCTATCGTGGATTGTTCCTATCAGTACAGTTATATGTTATGTGGCCTTTTGTATCTGGCCGCATAATATGAGAAAGATCTGATTAATTTTCATTTTATGTTTTTAGTAAGAGGAAAATTACAGAAAAACCAAAGACTCTATGTAGAAACACAAAGCCCTGATAGTTATTATTGCCATAATCTTGAAATAGGAACTACTGTTGAATGACCAGAGAGCCAGAAGCCACTGAGGAAAATGCTGACTTTTCCTGGTCCAAACAAAAACCAGAATAATGTCAAAAGGTGAAAAGACAAACCCCAGACTGGAAAATTCTTCATGGGCAGAGAAAGGGTAGTATGCATCCTAGTTGTACAAAGAGTTCTCATTTATCCATAGGGACAAAGGACATATTCCTGCAGTTCCACAGGGAAGCAATTCACATGGCCAGTAAATGTCAGACATCCGCGGCCTCCCTACTGATTATGCACAGAAATTTGCTCACTATTCAGATAGCATTTGCCCCATCAGATGGGCAGGTCTGTATGTCTGGTGACGACCAGCTCTTGTGAGAATGAAGGAAGAAGAGGTCCCAGCAGATGCCCCAGGAGATGTGTTCATAGATACCCCTGTCGCAGGAGCCACACAGCAGCTCCTACCAAAATGCCCACGTGTGTCCATGTGCCGGGCAGCACTGATGCTAGGAAGTTACGCCACATATATATGTATTCTATCTGTGATAACCAATAGATTCAATATATCTAAACTTGAAAAATTCCAAAGAGTGATGTTTAGGGGACTTGTCAAATAACCTCAAGGTTAATATGAAAAAAAATTAAGTGCAAAAATGGCCCCCAAAATATTCAAGACATAAGAAGAACAATAATAATAAAAACAAAGAGGAAATTTACTCCGCCCAATAAAATGTATTGCAAAGGAACATACTTGAAAGTGCATGAGATTGGCAAAGAATAAGCGAATAGTTCAGTGGAGTAAAAGTTTGAATTTTGAAACAGATTCTGGTATGTGTGGAAAGGATTCAGATTACTTAGGGGAAAGCACTTCATCATTACAGGGATTGAAATATTATTTATTTGGAAATAAAATCCAGTTATGCTTTTGCTAGGTACCATTCACAAAATTAAATTTGAGATGAATTACTAACTTCAATATTTTGCAAAAGCTTTAAGCATTAGGAGAAAGAAAAACACATAATAATTTCCACAGAAGCCAAAACTACTTTTGAGAAAATGTGAGACTCATAAATATCAAAACACTAGATAAAATAAGGTTTGACCATACGTATTTGTATATCTCAAGATGGAGAAAAATGTGTTATGTGTATGTATTGTGAATTTAGAAAATCAAAAAGAATTAATTAAAAGCCTATTACAAACAAGACGACTTAATAAAATAAAATTTACATGTTGCGATTTAGAAAAATTCACATATAAAATTAATAAATGTCTTATGTAATAACAATAACTATCTAGATTACATTACAGAAATCAAGATTCCATTTTCAATAGCCACAAAATTGTTAAATTATTTGGCATAAAGCTAACAAGAACTCAACAAAGCCTGTTTAACTATGCGATTTAAGCATTAGAACACTCTTAAAACATACATACACAAACGATAGAGAAATGTCAGAGATATTTTCTTGGCCAGAAAGCCACATGATCCTAAGGATTTTATTTTCTCCTAAGTTACTTTATACGTGTGCCATGATCACATTAAAAATAGACTCATTTGTTTCTTCACCTAGAACAAAATAAGATGATTATAAAATGTTGATGAAACATTAATCGTTCATCAGAAAAAAATGAGGAAACAAATCAAAAGGGAGGGGTAAGTCTAGCAGAGATCGAAAATTTTTTTTTTATAAATTCTTCATTATCAAGACCATATGGAATTTGTTTATAAGTAAATATAAAACCTAATGAAAAAGAATGGAGAATTCAAAGAGATACCCAAGATTTCTAGAAATTTAGTATTTAAGAAAGATAGCATTTCAAATCACTGGTGAAAATATGCTGCTACTAATGTAGCAGCAGTTAACATGGATGGCATAGCAGCAATTAATAAAGCAAAGCAAACTCAAACAAAAGGTAAATGCCACCAACTAGGTCAAAAGGACACGACAAAAAGTAATTACAAGCTATAATACTTCAAATGGGTGATCAATAATGTTTCAATTTTTAAAAAAGCAAAAAAACAAAAAACCTCTTAAACTAGGATAATATCACTAATACAATGATGTGTGAAAAAACGAGATGGAAATGACCAACAAAATGAAATAAAAATGAACAAAATATATGAACAATCTAATAACACAAAAGGAAATTTAAATTGGCATCAATACTTAATTAGGTGCTTAAAATCCCTCATAGAGAACTATGCATTTAAAATATATTGAAATACAAGACTTCACCTATTAGATTTGCAAAATTTAATTTTTTGATAACAAACTTGTTAGTGAGACTGTGGGGATACAGGTATTATAATACACTGTGGTGGAATGCCAATGGTAGAGCCCATAAGGAGCAGAAACTCGCAAAATTTAGCAAAATTATACTTGTATATTTACTATTTAATACTGTAACCCAATATTCAGGAATCTATATCATATGTAACCTTGAAAAATTATAAGGTGAGGTGTCGACAAGATTGTTAATATGACAATACCTATTACTAAGGGTTGGAAACACCCCAAATTTTCATTCATAAGGTTTGCATGAATAATTAGGGTGCATTTTTACAATCATGATTTCTAAACACTGAGTGTAAAATGTTATTGAAAAAACGAACAAACTGAAGACAATGAAGAGATGTACATGTTCATAGAGGAGAAAATAAGTAGGGAAAATATATCAATTCTTCCAAATAAATCTATAAATTTTGTTTATATATAAATAAAAATGGACATTTTTTACGCAATTTGATAAACTACTAATTCTATATTTCATAAGGTTGAGTACAGGCATAGAATGGACCAAACGGCTCTGGTTCTTCTCTGCAAATGGTGTTCATTTCCTTCCATCTTCAGGTAGCTTCCTAATCTAGAATATTCTGATGGCCTCCTAGATCACTTTCCTCTCTTAGAATGTCAGGCACTCGATAGCACGTCTTCTCCTCTTTCTTATCCTGGGATCATCTCCCAAGCCAGGGTGCAGCTGAATCAGCTCTTTCTCCAGCTCTCGGCACCATGCTTGGCATATGGTGGATACAAACAGAGAGAACTGAGGACACAGAGCACAAGACTCTAGAGACAGGCGTGTTACAATGACATTTAGAAAGTGACACCTTCTCACTTTTGATCCTGTATTGGTTAGAAGTGAGTCACTAAGTCCAGTCCACACTGCAGGGCAGGGGATTACGTGAGGATGTGTGCAGCAGATGGTGGGGACCACTGGGAGCCCCTGAGGAGTCGCCAACCACACAGACAGAGATGTGGCACTTGAGTCCAAACCTAAATACACACGAAGCCATTGTGAGGTTTTATGGAGGAAAGCAGTATGTGAATGCATGAAATTCCAACTGTCGCATGGTGCAGACAGGGAAAACAGACCAAGAGCAAAAGTGACATTTTCAAGATTATATGACAGGAACCAGACCTGTCGTTCGTCGTATTCCATGCTACCTTCCACACCGTCGTGGATTTTATCTCTAGTCTTGTTTATTAGCTGCATGTGACACCGGCCATAGGTTTCAGAGATGTTTTCTCACACATGCCTGATGCCATCCCTAGGAAGAAGATGCTAGAAACAGCCCCACTGTGCAAAAGGGGAGACTGGGGAGGTCTTGAGAGTGACAATGGCTTGTCCAGGGTCACATAAAGTGATAAGAAGCAGGAGCTGGGGATGAACCTACGTGTATCTCCTGCGAGCTGTGACGCTGGCTGCACCCAGGCCTTGCACAGGGGTGTGGTCAGGCAGTGTTGGTGGAAGTGTGGGCAATAGAGAGAGTTCATGGGGAAGGAGGGTCAGCAGACAGGTACCCAGAGGGGCATTTGCAGTCTTGTACACAGAGGAGGGGCTCAGGAAATGAGGTATCAGGAAGTGACTTCACTTCCTTGACGACAGACCCCAACAGAACTCGGAACTCGGTAACCTGGCACCCACATTCTATACACAGCCCCTTCCCCAGCTCACTTGGCCACAGGCAGAGTGAGATGTTGTGCTGTACCCCGAGGTCCCGGGGCCGTAGCCCCAGGAAGCCCTGTGCTGAGAGGCTTGTCCAATGCTTCCAGCGCTGGTTCAGCCCTCGCCCTCGACCCCTGTGGCCGTCTGGGAGGAGGTCCCCAAAGGTAATGTCAGGTGGCCCAGAGGAGGCTGCGCAAGGCCAGGCCAGCACTATGAGCCTCCCTGGGTGACCGCAGCCCCTCCTCCTGAGTGTGTGGGGAACGGGGACATGGGACACCCTCCCAGGGCAGGGGCAGAGGGTGGGGGGTTTATAAACCTGCTGGTCCTGGTGTGTTCACACCTCAGGTCTGGCTGGAGGGTGAACGGGGACTGCCGGGGTGGCAACCACCACCCTGTACATTAATCCTGGGCCCTCAGGCTGTCTTCTCATGTCCTCCCTGGGGTTAAGACTGGCCTCCAGCCCCTGCCCTCCTTGGGGTTCACGGTGCTGTCACTGTGTGTCTCTCCCCTGTCCTGTCCTAGAGTGAAGACACATCTTCATTGAGCTCGGATGCCACCCACATGGTTTCTCCTGTCCCGGCACGCACCCTGAAGAAGCGGGTGGAGCACCTGGTGCCTGCTGTCTTGGGTGGTTACCGATCTTATGTCCACCTGTTTCTGTCAAGCTACAAGAACTTTGCCAGTCCCCGGCATGTGCTGCACCTGCTTTTCCTCAGGTGAGCACTCAGGCCCTGGATCACACAGTGTCACTAGGCCGCCTCCCAGCTGTGAGTCTTAGGACTGTCACCACACCCCTCTGAGCCTCAGTTTCCTCCTGTGTTCAGTGGGTGGTCACAGGAACAAGCTCCAGTGGGTCCCCCATGGAAAGTGCTGCTCATGAGTCCAGCCCTGTGGAAGGTCTGCTGGAGGGGCCACGGTCGTCCTCATTCAGGATTCCTGACACCCCCACGAGGAAGTCTCTGTCACCCCCTCACTGACCTCATTGACTTGGGCTTCACTGTTTTCACATTTTTACAGGAAATTTGAGATTCTATCTGTAGGCTTCTGGGTGTATTCAAAGCAGGGAGACCAGAGGCGGGCTGAGCGGCTTCAGGTGCACCCAGATATCTTGGGAGGAGTTGGTTGGGGTTCATTCCTTCAACAATCATACGGGAAACCACACTATGTGCAGTCGCTTTCTGGGCACTGACCATAATCCAATGAACCGAGGAGACTGCATTCCCTGCCCTCCTGGGCTTCCATTCTATTCAGAGGTGAGACAGTCAGAGTAGACATGAGAAGAAAGTAGTGCCACCATATGGTAGATTTGACACACTCCTGACCTCCTCTAGGTATGGAAACATGATTTCTGATTGTGACGGGGATGGCGAATCCCTGGAGCAGCTAAAATGGTAAGTGGGGTTTAGGTGCAGAAGGAGGGGCTCCCATCTCCACACAACTGCGTGTGGTCTGCGGGGGCCTGTGGGTGGGGGGCTGGCAGAACTCTGGCTCTCACACATCTTATGATTCCTGCTACAGGGCTGAGGGCTCAAGGCTTTCCCTGCAGGGACAGGAGTCAAGACGGCTGGGGATGTGGTCTCAGGCAACATAGGGTGTGCGAGAGCCTGGAGAGCAGAGGGAGCCCAGAGAGAATCCATCCCCACGCCCTCCCACCCAGCCCTGCCCACACCCCCAGAGCCCGTGCTGAGCCAGAGCAGGAGGTGTGCAGAGCATCCCGCTCACACTCGGGGCTGGAGCCTCCATGGGGATGCTCAGCTGGTGCTGAGGGTGCAGAGTGTGATCAGGGCCAAGAGATTGCTGTCACTGGGAAAAGGATATGCAGATTTTCATGCAGACACTTGGGCAGTACATTCATGTGTGAGCTCAAGTTTGGGCTTTTCCAAGGGCCCTGGGTAGGCCAGGGGAGCAGCGCCTCCCTCTGTTTCCTCATTTATCAGATATTGCTGGACACCTCCTGTGTGCCAGTGAGTAATGCCCAGAGCAGACAGCACCCTCCTGGGGTGGACAGGTCATTCCAGCAGGGATGGGGCAGTGACACAGACAGAGGAGGTTGTCAGGTTTCCCTGAAGAAGGGAATCGTGCTCACATCAGTGGTTGAAGGCTCCTCCCATGGAGGCTTTTGCCAGCCCCTCCTTGGCTGCCAGACCCATCTGTGCCAGAACTGCCATACTGGGGGTGGACATTGGATGGGCTGGTCTATGGACAGGCACAGGCAGAGGGTACAAGACTGCAGCTCATTCAGGGGAGCCTTGGGAGGGCAGCATAAAGGGATAGGCCAGGCCTCTGATGCTGTTGCCCACCTGTCTCCCACAGTGCCATGTCCTCTGTCTTAAAGATCTGGCTGGAATTCTATTCCACCGATTTCCACGAGCCTCCTGAATTTCATACTTTGAAGTTTCTTTCGGCCTATGTACATATCAGTATGAGAGGTTCAGAGGTGGAGCGTAAGGCTGATCTTCTTCTGGCGCAGCTGGAGAAGCCGGAGCACCTGGAGCCTAGTGAGGCGGAGACTGAGGGTGAGGAGGAAGAGGGTGGGTGCCTGTGCGGGTTTGGGGAGGGGCCTGGGCTGGGCCACACAGAGCAGAGTTTCCAGAAGCAGGCTGGGGACAGGGGCACTGAGTACTCAGAACAATCATACAGTGTCCTGCAGTTTGGGGAGACTTCCTGAGGCTGGGACTCTGGACTTGGGCTTCTAGAAAGACAGTGTCATTGGATGAGACATAGAAACTCACATTGATATTTTCAATTGTTGTCTCTCCAGTTCCAGATTCCGCCCAGGCTGAACAACTGTCCCAAGAGCTGCTGCCATGTTCGGCTCGAGTTCCAGCTCCAGCTCCACCTCCACTGCCAGAGGCAGAGCGAGATCAAGATCCAGAGCCCAAGCCAGAGCAAGACGTAGAGCAGGAGCAAGAGCCAGAGCAAGAGGTAGAGCAGGAACAAGATCCAGAGCAAGAGGTAGAGCAGGAACAAGATCCAGAGCAAGTGGTAGATCAGACGCAAGATCCAGAGCAGGAGCAACAGAAAGATCAAGAGAAAGTTCAGGAGAAAGAGCAAGAGAAAGAGCAGGAGAAAGATCAAGATCCAGAGGTAGAGCTAGAGCAACCTGACATAACCGTTCCTGAAACATCAGAAGAATTAGAAGAAACACCAGCACCCAGGGGAGCCCTGGCTCCAGAGCTCCCACAAACACCCTCACCAGTCCCCACTCCAGATCTGTTCTTGCCCTTCCTTGACGCTGTGCTTCTCCTCATTTTTGTCTGTGTCCTGCATCTCCTCAAATTTTTTCATCTTTTATTTTCAATAATATCCCTTGTATAAAATAAAGAGTCTCTAATATTTTCAAAATTACCATTCAGTGGCATTAAGTACATTTTTAATATGGCGCAACCCTTACCACCATCTAGTGATCAAACAGCTTCATCGACTCTGTAGTCATTAAGCTGTCACTCCCCATCCCGCCTCTCCCTGTGCCTGACTACCACTCCATTTTCTGTGTGTGTGAATTTACCTATCGTGGATTGTTCCTATCAGTACAGTTATATGTTATGTGGCCTTTTGTATCTGGCCGCATAATATGAGAAAGATCTGATTAATTTTCATTTTATGTTTTTAGTAAGAGGAAAATTACAGAAAAACCAAAGACTCTATGTAGAAACACAAAGCCCTGATAGTGATTATTGCCAAAATCTTGAAATAGGAACTACTGTTGAATGACCAGAGAGCCAGAAGCCACTGAGGAAAATGCTGACTTTTCCTGGTCCAATCAAAAACCAGAATAATGTCAAAAGGTGAAAAGACAAACCCCAGACTGGAAAATTCTTCAAGGGCAGAGAAAGGGTAGTATGCATCCTAGTTGTACAAAGAGTTCTCATTTATCCATAGGGACAAAGGACATATTCCTGCAGTTCCACAGGGAAGCAATTCACATGGCCAGTAAATGTCAGACATCCGCGGCCTCCCTAATGATTATGCACAGAAATTTGCTCACTATTCAGATAGCATTTGCCCCATCAGATGGGCAGGTCTGTATGTCTGGTGACGACCAGCTCTTGTGAGAATGAAGGAAGAAGAGGTCCCAGCAGATGCCCCAGGAGATGTGTTCATAGATACCCCTGTCGCAGGAGCCACAAAGCAGCTCCTACCGAAATGCCCACGTGTGTCCATGTGCCGGGCAGCAGTGATGCTAGGAAGTTACGCCACATATAAATGTATTCTATCTGTGATAACCAATACATTCAGTAAATCTAAACTTGAAAAATTCCAAAGAGTGATGTTTAGGGGACTTGTCAAATGACCTCAAGGTTAATATGAAAAAAAATTAAGCGCAAAAATGGCCCCCAATATATTCAAGACATAAGAAGAACAATAATAATAAAAACAAAGAGGAAATTTACTCCGCCCAATAAAATGTATTGCAAAGGAACATACTTGAAAGTGCATGAGATTGGCAAAGAATAAGCGAATAGTTCAGTGGAGTAAAAGTTTGAATTTTGAAACAGATTCTGGTATGTGTGGAAAGGATTCAGATTACTTAGGGGAAAGCACTTCATCATTACAGGGATTGAAATATTATTTATTTGGAAATAAAATCCAGTTATGCTTTTGCTAGGTAACATTCACAAAATTAAATTTGAGATGAATTACTAACTTCAATATTTTGCAAAAGCTTTAAGCATTAGGAGAAAGAAAAACACATAATAATTTCCACAGAAGCCAAAACTACTTTTGAGAAAATGTGAGACTCATAAATATCAAAACACTAGATAAAATAAGGTTTGACCATACGTATTTGTATATCTCAAGATGGAGAAAAATGTGTTATGTGTATGTATTGTGAATTTAGAAAATCAAAAAGAATTAATTAAAAGCCTATTACAAACAAGACGACTTAATAAAATAAAATTTACATGTTGCGATTTAGAAACATTCACATATAAAATTAATAAATGTCTTATGTAATAACAATAACTATCTAGATTACATTACACAAATCAAGATTCCATTTTCAATAGCCACAAAATTGTTAAATTATTTGGCATAAAGCTAACAAGAACTCAACAAAGCCTGTTTAACTATGCGATTTAAGCATTAGAACACTCTTAAAACATACATACACAAACGATAGAGAAATGTCAGAGATATTTTCTTGGCCAGAAAGTCACATGATCCTAAGGATTTTATTTTCTCCTAAGTTACTTTATACGTGTGTCATGATCACATTAAAAATAGTCTCATTTGTTTCTTCACCTAGAACAAAATAAGATGATTATAAAATGTTGATGAAACATTAATCGTTCATCAGAAAAAAATGAGGAAACAAATCAAAAGGGAGGGGTAAGTCTACCAGAGATCGAAAAAATTTTTTTTATAAATTCTTCATTATCAAGACCATATGGAATTTGTTTATAAGTAAATATAAAACCTAATGAAAAAGAATGGAGAATTCAAAGAGATACCCAAGATTCCTAGAAATTTAGTATTTAAGAAAGATAGCATTTCAAATCACTGGTGAAAATATGCTGCTACTAATGTAGCAGCAGTTAACATGGATGGCATAGCAGCAATTAATAAAGCAAAGCAAACTCAAACAAAAGGTAAATGCCACCAACTAGGTCAAAAGGACACGACAAAAAGTAATTACAAGCTATAATACTTCAAATGGGTGATCAATAATGTTTCAATTTTTAAAAAAGCAAAAAAACAAAAAACCTCTTAAACTAGGATAATATCACTAATACAATGATGTGTGAAAAAATGAGGTGGAAATGACCAACAAAATGAAATAAATATGAACAAAATATATGAACAATCTAATAACACAAAAGGAAATTTAAATTGGCATCAATACTTAATTAGGTGCTTAAAATCCCTCATGGAGAACTATGCATTTAAAATATATTGAAATACAAGACTTCACCTATTAGATTTGCAAAATTTAATTTTTTGATAACACACTTGTTAGTGAGACTGTGGGGATACATGTATTATAATACACTGTGGTGGAATGCCAATGGTAGAGCCCGTAAGGAGCAGAAACTCGCAAAATTTAGCAAAATTATACTTGTATATTTACTATTTAATACTGTAACCCAATATTCAGGAATCTATATCATATGTAACCTTGAAAAATTATAAGGTGAGGTGTCGACAAGATTGTTAATATGACAATACCTATTACTAAGGGTTGGAAACACCCCAAATTTTCATTCATAAGGTTTGCATGAATAATTAGGGTGCATTTTTACAATCATGATTTCTAAACACTGAGTGTAAAATGTTATTGAAAAAACGAACAAACTGAAGACAATGAAGAGATGTACATGTTCATAGAGGAGAAAATAAGTAGGGAAAATATATCAATTCTTCCAAATAAATCTATAAATTTTGTTTATATATAAATAAAAATGGACATTTTTTACGCAATTTGATAAACTACTAATTCTATATTTCATAAGGTTGAGTACAGGCATAGAATGGACCAAACGGCTCTGGTTCTTCTCTGCAAATGGTGTTCATTTCCTTCCATCTTCAGGTAGCTTCCTAATCTAGAATATTCTGATGGCCTTCTAGATCACTTTCCTCTCTTAGAATGTCAGGCACTCGATAGCACGTCTTCTCCTCTTTCTTATCCTGGGATCATCTCCCAAGCCAGGGTGCAGCTGAATCAGCTCTTTCTCCAGCTCTCGGCACCATGCTTGGCATATGGTGGATACAAACAGAGAGAACTGAGGACACAGAGCACAAGACTCTAGAGACAGGCGTGTTACAATGACATTTAGAAAGTGACACCTTCTCACTTTTGATCCTGTATTGGTTAGAAGTGAGTCACTAAGTCCAGTCCACACTGCAGGGCAGGGGATTACGTGAGGATGTGTGCAGCAGATGGTGGGGACCACTGGGAGCCCCTGAGGAGTCGCCAACCACACACACAGAGATGTGGCACTTGAGTCCAAACCTAAATACACACGAAGCCATTGTGAGGTTTTATGGAGGAAAGCAGTATGTGAATGCATGAAATTCCAACTGTCGCATGGTGCAGACAGGGAAAACAGACCAAGAGCAAAAGTGACATTTTCAAGATTATATGACAGGAACCAGACCTGTCGTTCGTCGTATTCCATGCTACCTTCCACACCGTCGTGGATTTTATCTCTAGTCTTGTTTATTAGCTGCATGTGACACCGGCCATAGGTTTCAGAGATGTTTTCTCACACATGCCTGATGCCATCCCTAGGAAGAAGATGCTAGAAACAGCCCCACTGTGCAAAAGGGGAGACTGGGGAGGTCTTGAGAGTGACAATGGCTTGTCCAGGGTCACATAAAGTGATAAGAAGCAGGAGCTGGGGATGAACCTACGTGTATCTCCTGCGAGCTGTGACGCTGGCTGCACCCAGGCCTTGCACAGGGGTGTGGTCAGGCAGTGTTGGTGGAAGTGTGGGCAATAGAGAGAGTTCATGGGGAAGGAGGGTCAGCAGACAGGTACCCAGAGGGGCATTTGCAGTCTTGTACACAGAGGAGGGGCTCAGGAAATGAGGTATCAGGAAGTGACTTCACTTCCTTGACGACAGACCCCAACAGAACTCGGAACTCGGTAACCTGGCACCCACATTCTATACACAGCCCCTTCCCCAGCTCACTTGGCCACAGGCAGAGTGAGATGTTGTGCTGTACCCCGAGGTCCCGGGGCCGTAGCCCCAGCAAGCCCTGTGCTGAGAGGCTTGTCCAATGCTTCCAGCGCTGGTACAGCCCTCGCCCTCGACCCCTGTGGCCGTCTGGGAGGAGGTCCCCAAAGGTAATGTCAGGTGGCCCAGAGGAGGCTGCGCAAGGCCAGGCCAGCACTATGAGCCTCCCTGGGTGACCGCAGCCCCTCCTCCTGAGTGTGTGGGGAACGGGGACATGGGACACCCTCCCAGGGCAGGGGCAGAGGGTGGGGGGTTTATAAACCTGCTGGTCCTGGTGTGTTCACACCTCAGGTCTGGCTGGAGGGTGAACGGGGCCTGCCGGGGTGGCAACCACCACCCTGTACATTAATCCTGGGCCCTCAGGCTGTCTTCTCATGTCCTCCCTGGGGTTAAGACTGGCCTCCAGCCCCTGCCCTCCTTGGGGTTCACGGTGCTGTCACTGTGTGTCTCTCCCCTGTCCTGTCCTAGAGTGAAGACACATCTTCATTGAGCTCGGATGCCACCCACATGGTGTCTCCTGTCCCGGCACGCACCCTGAAGAAGCGGGTGGAGCACCTGGTGCCTGCTGTCTTGGGTGGTTACCGATCTTATGTCCACCTGTTTCTGTCAAGCTACAAGAACTTTGCCAGTCCCCGGCATGTGCTGCACCTGCTTTTCCTCAGGTGAGCACTCAGGCCCTGGATCACACAGTGTCACTAGGCCGCCTCCCAGCTGTGAGTCTTAGGACTGTCACCACACCCCTCTGAGCCTCAGTTTCCTCCTGTGTTCAGTGGGTGGTCACAGGAACAAGCTCCAGTGGGTCCCCCATGGAAAGTGCTGCTCCTGAGTCCAGCCCTGTGGAAGGTCTGTGGAGGGGCCACGGTCGTCCTCATTCAGGATTCCTGACACCCCCACGAGGAAGTCTCTGTCACCCCCTCACTGACCTCATTGACTTGGGCTTCACTGTTTTCACATTTTTACAGGAAATTTGAGATTCTATCTGTAGGCTTCTGGGTGTATTCAAAGCAGGGAGACCAGAGGCGGGCTGAGCGGCTTCAGGTGCACCCAGATATCTTGGGAGGAGTTGGTTGGGGTTCATTCCTTCAACAATCATACGGGAAACCACACTATGTGCAGTCGCTTTCTGGGCACTGACCATAATCCAATGAACCGAGGAGACTGCATTCCCTGCCCTCCTGGGCTTCCATTCTAGTCAGAGGTGAGACAGTCAGAGTAGACATGAGAAGAAAGTAGTGCCACCATATGGTAGATTTGACACACTCCTGACCTCCTCTAGGTATGGAAACATGATTTCTGATTGTGACGGGGATGGCGAATCCCTGGAGCAGCTAAAATGGTAAGTGGGGTTTAGGTGCAGAAGGAGGGGCTCCCATCTCCACACAACTGCGTGTGGTCTGCGGGGGCCTGTGGGTGGGGGGCTGGCAGAACTCTGGCTCTCACACATCTTATGATTCCTGCTACAGGGCTGAGGGCTCAAGGCTTTCCCTGCAGGGACAGGAGTCAAGACGGCTGGGGATGTGGTCTCAGGCAACATAGGGTGTGCGAGAGCCTGGAGAGCAGAGGGAGCCCAGAGAGAATCCATCCCCACGCCCTCCCACCCAGCCCTGCCCACACCCCCAGAGCCCGTGCTGAGCCAGAGCAGGAGGTGTGCAGAGCATCCCGCTCACACTCGGGGCTGGAGCCTCCATGGGGATGCTCAGCTGGTGCTGAGGGTGCAGAGTGTGATCAGGGCCAAGAGATTGCTGTCACTGGGAAAAGGATATGCAGATTTTCATGCAGACACTTGGGCAGTACATTCATGTGTGAGCTCAAGTTTGGGCTTTTCCAAGGGCCCTGGGTAGGCCAGGGGAGCAGCGCCTCCCTCTGTTTCCTCATTTATCAGATATTGCTGGACACCTCCTGTGTGCCAGTGAGTAATGCCCAGAGCAGACAGCACCCTCCTGGGGTGGACAGGTCATTCCAGCAGGGATGGGGCAGTGACACAGACAGAGGAGGTTGTCAGGTTTCCCTGAAGAAGGGAATCGTGCTCACATCAGTGGTTGAAGGCTCCTCCCATGGAGGCTTTTGCCAGCCCCTCCTTGGCTGCCAGACCCATCTGTGCCAGAACTGCCATACTGGGGGTGGACATTGGATGGGCTGGTCTATGGACAGGCACAGGCAGAGGGTACAAGACTGCAGCTCATTCAGGGGAGCCTTGGGAGGGCAGCATAAAGGGATAGGCCAGGCCTCTGATGCTGTTGCCCACCTGTCTCCCACAGTGCCATGTCCTCTGTCTTAAAGATCTGGCTGGAATTCTATTCCACCGATTTCCACGAGCCTCCTGAATTTCATACTTTGAAGTTTCTTTCGGCCTATGTACATATCAGTATGAGAGGTTCAGAGGTGGAGCGTAAGGCTGATCTTCTTCTGGCGCAGCTGGAGAAGCCGGAGCACCTGGAGCCTAGTGAGGCGGAGACTGAGGGTGAGGAGGAAGAGGGTGGGTGCCTGTGCGGGTTTGGGGAGGGGCCTGGGCTGGGCCACACAGAGCAGAGTTTCCAGAAGCAGGCTGGGGACAGGGGCACTGAGTACTCAGAACAATCATACAGTGTCCTGCAGTTTGGGGAGACTTCCTGAGGCTGGGACTCTGGACTTGGGCTTCTAGAAAGACAGTGTCATTGGATGAGACATAGAAACTCACATTGATATTTTCAATTGTTGTCTCTCCAGTTCCAGATTCCGCCCAGGCTGAACAACTGTCCCAAGAGCTGCTGCCATGTTCGGCTCGAGTTCCAGCTCCAGCTCCACCTCCACTGCCAGAGGCAGAGCGAGATCAAGATCCAGAGCCCAAGCCAGAGCAAGACGTAGAGCAGGAGCAAGAGCCAGAGCAAGAGGTAGAGCAGGAACAAGATCCAGAGCAAGAGGTAGAGCAGGAACAAGATCCAGAGCAAGTGGTAGATCAGACGCAAGATCCAGAGCAGGAGCAACAGAAAGATCAAGAGAAAGTTCAGGAGAAAGAGCAAGAGAAAGAGCAGGAGAAAGATCAAGATCCAGAGGTAGAGCTAGAGCAACCTGACATAACCGTTCCTGAAACATCAGAAGAATTAGAAGAAACACCAGCACCCAGGGGAGCCCTGGCTCCAGAGCTCCCACAAACACCCTCACCAGTCCCCACTCCAGATCTGTTCTTGCCCTTCCTTGACGCTGTGCTTCTCCTCATTTTTGTCTGTGTCCTGCATCTCCTCAAATTTTTTCATCTTTTATTTTCAATAATATCCCTTGTAGAAAAAAAGTGTTTCTAATATTTTCAAAATTACCATTCAGTGGCATTAAGTACATTTTTAATATGGCGCAACCCTTACCACCATCTAGTGATCGAACAGCTTCATCGACTCTGTAGTCATTAAGCTGTCACTCCCCATCCCGCCTCTCCCTGTGCCTGACTACCACTCCATTTTCTGTGTGTGTGAATTTACCTATCGTGGATTGTTCCTATCAGTACAGTTATATGTTATGTGGCCTTTTGTATCTGGCCGCATAATATGAGAAAGATCTGATTAATTTTCATTTTATGTTTTTAGTAAGAGGAAAATTACAGAAAAACCAAAGACTCTATGTAGAAACACAAAGCCCTGATAGTTATTATTGCCATAATCTTGAAATAGGAACTACTGTTGAATGACCAGAGAGCCAGAAGCCACTGAGGAAAATGCTGACTTTTCCTGGTCCAAACAAAAACCAGAATAATGTCAAAAGGTGAAAAGACAAACCCCAGACTGGAAAATTCTTCATGGGCAGAGAAAGGGTAGTATGCATCCTAGTTGTACAAAGAGTTCTCATTTATCCATAGGGACAAAGGACATATTCCTGCAGTTCCACAGGGAAGCAATTCACATGGCCAGTAAATGTCAGACATCCGCGGCCTCCCTACTGATTATGCACAGAAATTTGCTCACTATTCAGATAGCATTTGCCCCATCAGATGGGCAGGTCTGTATGTCTGGTGACGACCAGCTCTTGTGAGAATGAAGGAAGAAGAGGTCCCAGCAGATGCCCCAGGAGATGTGTTCATAGATACCCCTGTCGCAGGTGCCACACAGCAGCTCCTACCAAAATGCCCACGTGTGTCCATGTGCCGGGCAGCAGTGATGCTAGGAAGTTACGCCACATATATATGTATTCTATCTGTGATAACCAATAGATTCAATATATCTAAACTTGAAAAATTCCAAAGAGTGATGTTTAGGGGACTTGTCAAATAACCTCAAGGTTAATATGAAAAAAAATTATGTGCAAAAATGGCCCCCAAAATATTCAAGACATAAGAAGAACAATAATAATAAAAACAAAGAGGAAATTTACTCCGCCCAATAAAATGTATTGCAAAGGAACATACTTGAAAGTGCATGAGATTGGCAAAGAATAAGCGAATAGTTCAGTGGAGTAAAAGTTTGAATTTTGAAACAGATTCTGGTATGTGTGGAAAGGATTCAGATTACTTAGGGGAAAGCACTTCATCATTACAGGGATTGAAATATTATTTATTTGGAAATAAAATCCAGTTATGCTTTTGCTAGGTACCATTCACAAAATTAAATTTGAGATGAATTACTAACTTCAATATTTTGCAAAAGCTTTAAGCATTAGGAGAAAGAAAAACACATAATAATTTCCACAGAAGCCAAAACTACTTTTGAGAAAATGTAAGACTCATAAATATCAAAACACTAGATAAAATAAGGTTTGACCATACGTATTTGTATATCTCAAGATGGAGAAAAATGTGTTATGTGTATGTATTGTGAATTTAGAAAATCAAAAAGAATTAATTAAAAGCCTATTACAAACAAGACGACTTAATAAAATAAAATTTTCATGTTGCGATTTAGAAAAATTCACATATAAAATTAATAAATGTCTTATGTAATAACAATAACTATCTAGATTACATTACACAAATCAAGATTCCATTTTCAATAGCCACAAAATTGTTAAATTATTTGGCATAAAGCTAACAAGAACTCAACAAAGCCTGTTTAACTATGCGATTTAAGCATTAGAACACTCTTAAAACATACATACACAAACGATAGAGAAATGTCAGAGATATTTTCTTGGCCAGAAAGCCACATGATCCTAAGGATTTTATTTTCTCCTAAGTTACTTTATACGTGTGTCATGATCACATTAAAAATAGTCTCATTTGTTTCTTCACCTAGAACAAAATAAGATGATTATAAAATGTTGATGAAACATTAATCGTTCATCAGAAAAAAATGAGGAAACAAATCAAAAGGGAGGGGTAAGTCTACCAGAGATCGAAAATTTTTTTTTATAAATTCTTCATTATCAAGACCATATGGAATTTGTTTATAAGTAAATATAAAACCTAATGAAAAAGAATGGAGAATTCAAAGAGATACCCAAGATTTCTAGAAATTTAGTATTTAAGAAAGATAGCATTTCAAATCACTGGTGAAAATATGCTGCTACTAATGTAGCAGCAGTTAACATGGATGACATAGCAGCAATTAATAAAGCAAAGCAAACTCAAACAAGGTAAATGCCACCAACTAGGTCAAAAGGACACGACAAAAAGTAATTACAAGCTATAATACTTCAAATGGGTGATCAATAATGTTTCAATTTTTAAAAAAGCAAAAAAACAAAAAACCTCTTAAACTAGGATAATATCACTAATACAATGATGTGTGAAAAAACGAGATGGAAATGACCAACAAAATGAAATAAAAATGAACAAAATATATGAACAATCTAATAACACAAAAGGAAATTTAAATTGGCATCAATACTTAATTAGGTGCTTAAAATCCCTCATAGAGAACTATGCATTTAAAATATATTGAAATACAAGACTTCACCTATTAGATTTGCAAAATTTAATTTTTTGATAACAAACTTGTTAGTGAGACTGTGGGGATACAGGTATTATAATACACTGTGGTGGAATGCCAATGGTAGAGCCCATAAGGAGCAGAAACTCGCAAAATTTAGCAAAATTATACTTGTATATTTACTATTTAATACTGTAACCCAATATTCAGGAATCTATATCATATGTAACCTTGAAAAATTATAAGGTGAGGTGTCGACAAGATTGTTAATATGACAATACCTATTACTATGGGTTGGAAACACCCCAAATTTTCATTCATAAGGTTTGCATGAATAATTAGGGTGCATTTTTACAATCATGATTTCTAAACACTGAGTGTAAAATGTTATTGAAAAAACGAACAAACTGAAGACAATGAAGAGATGTACATGTTCATAGATGAGAAAATAAGTAGGGAAAATATATCAATTCTTCCAAATAAATCTATAAATTTTGTTTATATATAAATAAAAATGGACATTTTTTACGCAATTTGATAAACTACTAATTCTATATTTCATAAGGTTGAGTACAGGCATAGAATGGACCAAACGGCTCTGGTTCTTCTCTGCAAATGGTGTTCATTTCCTTCCATCTTCAGGTAGCTTCCTAATCTAGAATATTCTGATGGCCTCCTAGATCACTTTCCTCTCTTAGAATGTCAGGCACTCGATAGCACGTCTTCTCCTCTTTCTTATCCTGGGATCATCTCCCAAGCCAGGGTGCAGCTGAATCAGCTCTTTCTCCAGCTCTCGGCACCATGCTTGGCATATGGTGGATACAAACAGAGAGAACTGAGGACACAGAGCACAAGACTCTAGAGACAGGCGTGTTACAATGACATTTAGAAAGTGACACCTTCTCACTTTTGATCCTGTATTGGTTAGAAGTGAGTCACTAAGTCCAGTCCACACTGCAGGGCAGGGGATTACGTGAGGATGTGTGCAGCAGATGGTGGGGACCACTGGGAGCCCCTGAGGAGTCGCCAACCAAACAGACAGAGATGTGGCACTTGAGTCCAAACCTAAATACACACGAAGCCATTGTGAGGTTTTATGGAGGAAAGCAGTATGTGAATGCATGAAATTCCAACTGTCGCATGGTGCAGACAGGGAAAACAGACCAAGAGCAAAAGTGACATTTTCAAGATTATATGACAGGAACCAGACCTGTCGTTCGTCGTATTCGATGCTACCTTCCACACCGTCGTGGATTTTATCTCTAGTCTTGTTTATTAGCTGCATGTGACACCGGCCATAGGTTTCAGAGATGTTTTCTCCCACATGCCTGATGCCATCCCTAGGAAGAAGATGCTAGAAACAGCCCCACTGTGCAAAAGGGGAGACTGGGGAGGTCTTGAGAGTGACAATGGCTTGTCCAGGGTCACATAAAGTGATAAGAAGCAGGAGCTGGGGATGAACCTACGTGTATCTCCTGCGAGCTGTGACGCTGGCTGCACCCAGGCCTTGCACAGGGGTGTGGTCAGGCAATGTTGGTGGAAGTGTGGGCAATAGAGAGAGTTCATGGGGAAGGAGGGTCAGCAGACAGGTACCCAGAGGGGCATTTGCAGTCTTGTACACAGAGGAGGGGCTCAGGAAATGAGGTATCAGGAAGTGACTTCACTTCCTTGACGACAGACCCCAACAGAACTCGGAACTCGGTAACCTGGCACCCACATTCTATACACAGCCCCTTCCCCAGCTCACTTGGCCACAGGCAGAGTGAGATGTTGTGCTGTACCCCGAGGTCCCGGGGCCGTAGCCCCAGCAAGCCCTGTGCTGAGAGGCTTGTCCAATGCTTCCAGCGCTGGTTCAGCCCTCGCCCTCGACCCCTGTGGCCGTCTGGGAGGAGGTCCCCAAAGGTAATGTCAGGTGGCCCAGAGGAGGCTGCGCAAGGCCAGGCCAGCACTATGAGCCTCCCTGGGTGACCGCAGCCTCTCCTCCTGAGTGTGTGGGGAACGGGGACACGGGACACCCTCCCAGGGCAGGGGCAGAGGGTGGGGGGTTTATAAACCTGCTGGTCCTGGTGTGTTCACACCTCAGGTCTGGCTGGAGGGTGAACGGGGCCTGCCGGGGTGGCAACCACCACCCTGTACATTAATCCTGGGCCCACAGGCTGTCTTCTCATGTCCTCCCTGGGGTTAAGACTGGCCTCCAGCCCCTGCCCTCCTTGGGGTTCACGGTGCTGTCACTGTGTATCTCTCCCCTGTCCTGTCCTAGAGTGAAGACACATCTTCATTGAGCTCGGATGCCACCCACATGGTGTCTCCTGTCCCGGCACACAACCTGAAGAAGCGGGTGGAGCACCTGGTGCCTGCTGTCTTGGGTGGTTACCGATCTTATGTCCACCTGTTTCTGTCAAGCTACAAGAACTTTGCCAGTCCCCGGCATGTGCTGCACCTGCTTTTCCTCAGGTGAGCACTCGGGCCCTGGATCACACAGTGTCACTAGGCCGCCTCCCAGCTGTGAGTCTTAGGACTGTCACCACACCCCTCTGAGCCTCAGTTTCCTCCTGTGTTCAGTGGGTGGTCACAGGAACAAGCTCCAGTGGGTCCCCCATGGAAAGTGCTGCTCCTGAGTCCAGCCCTGTGGAAGGTCTGCTGGAGGGGCCACGGTCGTCCTCATTCAGGATTCCTGACACCCCCACGAGGAAGTCTCTGTCACCCCCTCACTGACCTCGTTGACTTGGGCTTCACTGTTTTCACATTTTTACAGGAAATTTGAGATTCTATCTGTAGGCTTCTGGGTGTATTCAAAGCAGGGAGACCAGAGGCGGGCAGAGCGGCTTCAGGTGCACCCAGATATCTTGGGAGGAGTTGGTTGGGGTTCATTCCTTCAACAATCATACGTGAAGCCACACTATGTGCAGTCGCTTTCTGGGCACTGACCATAATCCAATGAACCGAGGAGACTGCATTCCCTGCCCTCCTGGGCTTCCATTCTATTCAGAGGTGAGACAGTCAGAGTAGACATGAGAAGAAAGTAGTGCCACCATATGGTAGATTTGACACACTCCTGACCTCCTCTAGGTATGGAAACATGATTTCTGATTGTGACGGGGATGGCGAATCCCTGGAGCAGCTAAAATGGTAAGTGGGGTTTAGGTGCAGAAGGAGGGGCTCCCATCTCCACACAACTGCGTGTGGTCTGCGGGGGCCTGTGGGTGGGGGGCTGGCAGAACTCTGGCTCTCACACATCTTATGATTCCTGCTACAGGGCTGAGGGCTCAAGGCTTTCCCTGCAGGGACAGGAGTCAAGACGGCTGGGGATGTGGTCTCAGGCAACATAGGGTGTGCGAGAGCCTGGAGAGCAGAGGGAGCCCAGAGAGAATCCATCCCCACGCCCTCCCACCCAGCCCTGCCCACACCCCCAGAGCCCGTGCTGAGCCAGAGCAGGAGGTGTGCAGAGCATCCCGCTCACACTCGGGGCTGGAGCCTCCATGGGGATGCTCAGCTGGTGCTGAGGGTGCAGAGTGTGGTCAGGGCCAAGAGATTGCTGTCACTGGGAAAAGGATATGCAGATTTTCATGCAGACACTTGGGCAGTACATTCACGTGTGAGCTCAAGTTTGGGCTTTTCCAAGGGCCCTGGGTAGGCCAGGGGAGCAGCGCCTCCCTCTGTTTCCTCATTTATCAGATATTGCTGGACACCTCCTGTGTGCCAGTGAGTAATGCCCAGAGCAGACAGCACCCTCCTGGGGTGGACAGGTCATTCCAGCAGGGATGGGGCAGTGACACAGACAGAGGAGGTTGTCAGGTTTCCCTGAAGAAGGGAAACGTGCTCACATCAGTGGTTGAAGGCTCCTCCCATGGAGGCTTTTGCCAGCCCCTCCTTGGCTGCCAGACCCATCTGTGCCAGAACTGCCATACTGGGGGTGGACATTGGATGGGCTGGTCTATGGACAGGCACAGGCAGAGGGTACAAGACTGCAGCTCATTCAGGGGAGCCTTGGGAGGGCAGCATAAAGGGATAGGCCAGGCCTCTGATGCTGTTGCCCACCTGTCTCCCACAGTGCCATGTCCTCTGTCTTAAAGATCTGGCTGGAATTCTATTCCACCGATTTCCACGAGCCTCCTGAATTTCATTCTTTGACGTTTCTTTCGGCCTATGTACATATCAGTATGAGAGGTTCAGAGGTGGAGCGTAAGGCTGATCTTCTTCTGGCGCAGCTGGAGAAGCCGGAGCACCTGGAGCCTAGTGAGGCGGAGACTGAGGGTGAGGAGTAAGAGGGTGGGTGCCTGTGCGGGTTTGGGGAGGGTCCTGGGCTGGGCCACACAGAGCAGAGTTTCCAGAAGCAGGCTGGGGACAGGGGCACTGAGTACTCAGAACAATCATACAGTGTCCTGCAGTTTGGGGAGACTTCCTGAGGCTGGGCCTCTGGACTTGGGCTTCTAGAAAGACAGTGTCATTGGATGAGACATAGAAACTCACATTGATATTTTCAATTGTTGTCTCTCCAGTTCCAGATTCCGCCCAGGCTGAACAACTCTCCAAGAGCTGCTGCCATGTTCGGCTCGAGTTCCAGCTCCAGCTCCACCTCCACTGCCAGAGGCAGAGCGAGTTCAAGATCCAGAGCCCAAGCCAGAGCAAGACGTAGAGCAGGAGCAAGAGCCAGAGCAAGAGGTAGAGCAGGAGCAAGATCCAGAGCAAGAGGTAGAGCAGGAACAAGATCCAGAGCAAGAGGTAGAGCAGGAACAAGATCCAGAGCAAGTGGTAGATCAGACGCAAGATCCAGAGCAGGAGCAACAGAAAGATCAAGAGAAAGATCAGGAGAAAGAGCAAGAGAAAGAGCAGGAGAAAGATCAAGATCCAGAGGTAGAGCTAGAGCAACCTGACATAACCGTTCCTGAAACATCAGAAGAATTAGAAGAAACACCAGCACCCAGGGGAGCCCTGGCTCCAGAGCTCCCACAAACACCCTCACCAGTCCCCACTCCAGATCTGTTCTTGCCCTTCCTTGACGCTGTGCTTCTCCTCATTTTTGTCTGTGTCCTGCATCTCCTCAAATTTTTTCATCTTTTATTTTCAATAATATCCCTTGTATAAAATAAAGAGTTTTTAATATTTTCAAAATTACCATTCAGTGGCATTAAGTACATTTTTAATATGGCGCAACCCTTACCACCATCTAGTGATCGAACAGCTTCATCAACTCTGTAGTCATTAAGCTGTCACTCCCCATCCCGCCTCTCCCTGTGCCTGACTACCACTCCATTTTCTGTGTGTGTGAATTTACCTATCGTGGATTGTTCCTATCAGTACAGTTATATGTTATGTGGCCTTTTGTATCTGGCCGCATAATATGAGAAAGATCTGATTAATTTTCATTTTATGTTTTTAGTAAGAGGAAAATTACAGAAAAACCAAAGACTCTATGTAGAAACACAAAGCCCTGATAGTTATTATTGCCATAATCTTGAAATAGGAACTACTGTTGAATGACCAGAGAGCCAGAAGCCACTGAGGAAAATGCTGACTTTTCCTGGTCCAAACAAAAACCAGAATAATGTCAAAAGGTGAAAAGACAAACCCCAGACTGGAAAATTCTTCATGGGCAGAGAAAGGGTAGTATGCATCCTAGTTGTACAAAGAGTTCTCATTTATCCATAGGGACAAAGGACATATTCCTGCAGTTCCACAGGGAAGCAATTCACATGGCCAGTAAATGTCAGACATCCGCGGCCTCCCTACTGATTATGCACAGAAATTTGCTCACTATTCAGATAGCATTTGCCCCATCAGATGGGCAGGTCTGTATGTCTGGTGACGACCAGCTCTTGTGAGAATGAAGGAAGAAGAGGTCCCAGCAGATGCCCCAGGAGATGTGTTCATAGATACCCCTGTCGCAGGAGCCACACAGCAGCTCCTACCAAAATGCCCACGTGTGTCCATGTGCCGGGCAGCACTGATGCTAGGAAGTTACGCCACATATATATGTATTCTATCTGTGATAACCAATAGATTCAATATATCTAAACTTGAAAAATTCCAAAGAGTGATGTTTAGGGGACTTGTCAAATAACCTCAAGGTTAATATGAAAAAAAATTAAGTGCAAAAATGGCCCCCAAAATATTCAAGACATAAGAAGAACAATAATAATAAAAACAAAGAGGAAATTTACTCCGCCCAATAAAATGTATTGCAAAGGAACATACTTGAAAGTGCATGAGATTGGCAAAGAATAAGCGAATAGTTCAGTGGAGTAAAAGTTTGAATTTTGAAACAGATTCTGGTATGTGTGGAAAGGATTCAGATTACTTAGGGGAAAGCACTTCATCATTACAGGGATTGAAATATTATTTATTTGGAAATAAAATCCAGTTATGCTTTTGCTAGGTACCATTCACAAAATTAAATTTGAGATGAATTACTAACTTCAATATTTTGCAAAAGCTTTAAGCATTAGGAGAAAGAAAAACACATAATAATTTCCACAGAAGCCAAAACTACTTTTGAGAAAATGTGAGACTCATAAATATCAAAACACTAGATAAAATAAGGTTTGACCATACGTATTTGTATATCTCAAGATGGAGAAAAATGTGTTATGTGTATGTATTGTGAATTTAGAAAATCAAAAAGAATTAATTAAAAGCCTATTACAAACAAGACGACTTAATAAAATAAAATTTACATGTTGCGATTTAGAAACATTCACATATAAAATTAATAAATGTCTTATGTAATAACAATAACTATCTAGATTCCATTACACAAATCAAGATTCCATTTTCAATAGCCACAAAATTGTTAAATTATTTGGCATAAAGCTAACAAGAACTCAACAAAGCCTGTTTAACTATGCGATTTAAGCATTAGAACACTCTTAAAACATACATACACAAACGATAGAGAAATGTCAGAGATATTTTCTTGGCCAGAAAGCCACATGATCCTAAGGATTTTATTTTCTCCTAAGTTACTTTATACGTGTGTCATGATCACATTAAAAATAGTCTCATTTGTTTCTTCACCTAGAACAAAATAAGATGATTATAAAATGTTGATGAAACATTAATCGTTCATCAGAAAAAAATGAGGAAACAAATCAAAAGGGAGGGGTAAGTCTACCAGAGATCGAAAAATTTTTTTTTATAAATTCTTCATTATCAAGACCATATGGAATTTGTTTATAAGTAAATATAAAACCTAATGAAAAAGAATGGAGAATTCAAAGAGATACCCAAGATTCCTAGAAATTTAGTATTTAAGAAAGATAGCATTTCAAATCACTGGTGAAAATATGCTGCTACTAATGTAGCAGCAGTTAACATGGATGGCATAGCAGCAATTAATAAAGCAAAGCAAACTCAAACAAAAGGTAAATGCCACCAACTAGGTCAAAAGGACACGACAAAAAGTAATTACAAGCTATAATACTTCAAATGGGTGATCAATAATGTTTCAATTTTTAAAAAAGCAAAAAAACAAAAAACCTCTTAAACTAGGATAATATCACTAATACAATGATGTGTGAAAAAATGAGATGGAAATGACCAACAAAATGAAATAAATATGAACAAAATATATGAACAATCTAATAACACAAAAGGAAATTTAAATTGGCATCAATACTTAATTAGGTGCTTAAAATCCCTCATGGAGAACTATGCATTTAAAATATATTGAAATACAAGACTTCACCTATTAGATTTGCAAAATTTAATTTTTTGATAACACACTTGTTAGTGAGACTGTGGGGATACATGTATTATAATACACTGTGGTGGAATGCCAATGGTAGAGCCCGTAAGGAGCAGAAACTCGCAAAATTTAGCAAAATTATACTTGTATATTTACTATTTAATACTGTAACCCAATATTCAGGAATCTATATCATATGTAACCTTGAAAAATTATAAGGTGAGGTGTCGACAAGATTGTTAATATGACAATACCTATTACTAAGGGTTGGAAACACCCCAAATTTTCATTCATAAGGTTTGCATGAATAATTAGGGTGCATTTTTACAATCATGATTTCTAAACACTGAGTGTAAAATGTTATTGAAAAAACGAACAAACTGAAGACAATGAAGAGATGTACATGTTCATAGAGGAGAAAATAAGTAGGGAAAATATATCAATTCTTCCAAATAAATCTATAAATTTTGTTTATATATAAATAAAAATGGACATTTTTTACGCAATTTGATAAACTACTAATTCTATATTTCATAAGGTTGAGTACAGGCATAGAATGGACCAAACGGCTCTGGTTCTTCTCTGCAAATGGTGTTCATTTCCTTCCATCTTCAGGTAGCTTCCTAATCTAGAATATTCTGATGGCCTCCTAGATCACTTTCCTCTCTTAGAATGTCAGGCACTCGATAGCACGTCTTCTCCTCTTTCTTATCCTGGGATCATCTCCCAAGCCAGGGTGCAGCTGAATCAGCTCTTTCTCCAGCTCTCGGCACCATGCTTGGCATATGGTGGATACAAACAGAGAGAACTGAGGACACAGAGCACAAGACTCTAGAGACAGGCGTGTTACAATGACATTTAGAAAGTGACACCTTCTCACTTTTGATCCTGTATTGGTTAGAAGTGAGTCACTAAGTCCAGTCCACACTGCAGGGCAGGGGATTACGTGAGGATGTGTGCAGCAGATGGTGGGGACCACTGGGAGCCCCTGAGGAGTCGCCAACCACACAGACAGAGATGTGGCACTTGAGTCCAAACCTAAATACACACGAAGCCATTGTGAGGTGTTATGGAGGAAAGCAGTATGTGAATGCATGAAATTCCAACTGTCGCATGGTGCAGACAGGGAAAACAGACCAAGAGCAAAAGTGACATTTTCAAGATTATATGACAGGAACCAGACCTGTCGTTCGTCGTATTCCATGCTACCTTCCACACCGTCGTGGATTTTATCTCTAGTCTTGTTTATTAGCTGCATGTGACACCGGCCATAGGTTTCAGAGATGTTTTCTCACACATGCCTGATGCCATCCCTAGGAAGAAGATGCTAGAAACAGCCCCACTGTGCAAAAGGGGAGACTGGGGAGGTCTTGAGAGTGACAATGGCTTGTCCAGGGTCACATAAAGTGATAAGAAGCAGGAGCTGGGGATGAACCTACGTGTATCTCCTGCGAGCTGTGACGCTGGCTGCACCCAGGCCTTGCACAGGGGTGTGGTCAGGCAGTGTTGGTGGAAGTGTGGGCAATAGAGAGAGTTCATGGGGAAGGAGGGTCAGCAGACAGGTACCCAGAGGGGCATTTGCAGTCTTGTACACAGAGGAGGGGCTCAGGAAATGAGGTATCAGGAAGTGACTTCACTTCCTTGACGACAGACCCCAACAGAACTCGGAACTCGGTAACCTGGCACCCACATTCTATACACAGCCCCTTCCCCAGCTCACTTGGCCACAGGCAGAGTGAGATGTTGTGCTGTACCCCGAGGTCCCGGGGCCGTAGCCCCAGGAAGCCCTGTGCTGAGAGGCTTGTCCAATGCTTCCAGCGCTGGTTCAGCCCTCGCCCTCGAACCCTGTGGCCGTCTGGGAGGAGGTCCCCAAAGGTAATGTCAGGTGGCCCAGAGGAGGCTGCGCAAGGCCAGGCCAGCACTATGAGCCTCCCTGGGTGACCGCAGCCCCTCCTCCTGAGTGTGTGGGGAACGGGGACATGGGACACCCTCCCAGGGCAGGGGCAGAGGGTGGGGGGTTTATAAACCTGCTGGTCCTGGTGTGTTCACACCTCAGGTCTGGCTGGAGGGTGAACGGGGCCTGCCGGGGTGGCAACCACCACCCTGTACATTAATCCTGGGCCCTCAGGCTGTCTTCTCATGTCCTCCCTGGGGTTAAGACTGGCCTCCAGCCCCGGCCCTCCTTGGGGTTCACGGTGCTGTCACTGTGTATCTCTCCCCTGTCCTGTCCTAGAGTGAAGACACATCTTCATTGAGCTCGGATGCCACCCACATGGTGTCTCCTGTCCCGGCACGCACCCTGAAGAAGCGGGTGGAGCACCTGGTGCCTGCTGTCTTGGGTGGTTACCGATCTTATGTCCACCTGTTTCTGTCAAGCTACAAGAACTTTGCCAGTCCCCGGCATGTGCTGCACCTGCTTTTCCTCAGGTGAGCACTCAGGCCCTGGATCACACAGTGTCACTAGGCCGCCTCCCAGCTGTGAGTCTTAGGACTGTCACCACACCCCTCTGAGCCTCAGTTTCCTCCTGTGTTCAGTGGGTGGTCACAGGAACAAGCTCCAGTGGGTCCCCCATGGAAAGTGCTGCTCATGAGTCCAGCCCTGTGGAAGGTCTGCTGGAGGGGCCACGGTCGTCCTCATTCAGGATTCCTGACACCCCCACGAGGAAGTCTCTGTCACCCCCTCACTGACCTCATTGACTTGGGCTTCACTGTTTTCACATTTTTACAGGAAATTTGAGATTCTATCTGTAGGCTTCTGGGTGTATTCAAAGCAGGGAGACCAGAGGCGGGCTGAGCGGCTTCAGGTGCACCCAGATATCTTGGGAGGAGTTGGTTGGGGTTCATTCCTTCAACAATCATACGGGAAACCACACTATGTGCAGTCGCTTTCTGGGCACTAACCATAATCCAATGAACCGAGGAGACTGCATTCCCTGCCCTCCTGGGCTTCCATTCTATTCAGAGGTGAGACAGTCAGAGTAGACATGAGAAGAAAGTAGTGCCACCATATGGTAGATTTGACACACTCCTGACCTCCTCTAGGTATGGAAACATGATTTCTGATTGTGACGGGGATGGCGAATCCCTGGAGCAGCTAAAATGGTAAGTGGGGTTTAGGTGCAGAAGGAGGGGCTCCCATCTCCACACAACTGCGTGTGGTCTGCGGGGGCCTGTGGGTGGGGGGCTGGCAGAACTCTGGCTCTCACACATCTTATGATTCCTGCTACAGGGCTGAGGGCTCAAGGCTTTCCCTGCAGGGACAGGAGTCAAGACGGCTGGGGATGTGGTCTCAGGCAACATAGGGTGTGCGAGAGCCTGGAGAGCAGAGGGAGCCCAGAGAGAATCCATCCCCACGCCCTCCCACCCAGCCCTGCCCACACCCCCAGAGCCCGTGCTGAGCCAGAGCAGGAGGTGTGCAGAGCATCCCGCTCACACTCGGGGCTGGAGCCTCCATGGGGATGCTCAGCTGGTGCTGAGGGTGCAGAGTGTGATCAGGGCCAAGAGATTGCTGTCACTGGGAAAAGGATATGCAGATTTTCATGCAGACACTTGGGCAGTACATTCATGTGTGAGCTCAAGTTTGGGCTTTTCCAAGGGCCCTGGGTAGGCCAGGGGAGCAGCGCCTCCCTCTGTTTCCTCATTTATCAGATATTGCTGGACACCTCCTGTGTGCCAGTGAGTAATGCCCAGAGCAGACAGCACCCTCCTGGGGTGGACAGGTCATTCCAGCAGGGATGGGGCAGTGACACAGACAGAGGAGGTTGTCAGGTTTCCCTGAAGAAGGGAATCGTGCTCACATCAGTGGTTGAAGGCTCCTCCCATGGAGGCTTTTGCCAGCCCCTCCTTGGCTGCCAGACCCATCTGTGCCAGAACTGCCATACTGGGGGTGGACATTGGATGGGCTGGTCTATGGACAGGCACAGGCAGAGGGTACAAGACTGCAGCTCATTCAGGGGAGCCTTGGGAGGGCAGCATAAAGGGATAGGCCAGGCCTCTGATGCTGTTGCCCACCTGTCTCCCACAGTGCCATGTCCTCTGTCTTAAAGATCTGGCTGGAATTCTATTCCACCGATTTCCACGAGCCTCCTGAATTTCATACTTTGAAGTTTCTTTCGGCCTATGTACATATCAGTATGAGAGGTTCAGAGGTGGAGCGTAAGGCTGATCTTCTTCTGGCGCAGCTGGAGAAGCCGGAGCACCTGGAGCCTAGTGAGGCGGAGACTGAGGGTGAGGAGGAAGAGGGTGGGTGCCTGTGCGGGTTTGGGGAGGGGCCTGGGCTGGGCCACACAGAGCAGAGTTTCCAGAAGCAGGCTGGGGACAGGGGCACTGAGTACTCAGAACAATCATACAGTGTCCTGCAGTTTGGGGAGACTTCCTGAGGCTGGGACTCTGGACTTGGGCTTCTAGAAAGACAGTGTCATTGGATGAGACATAGAAACTCACATTGATATTTTCAATTGTTGTCTCTCCAGTTCCAGATTCCGCCCAGGCTGAACAACTGTCCCAAGAGCTGCTGCCATGTTCGGCTCGAGTTCCAGCTCCAGCTCCACCTCCACTGCCAGAGGCAGAGCGAGATCAAGATCCAGAGCCCAAGCCAGAGCAAGACGTAGAGCAGGAGCAAGAGCCAGAGCAAGAGGTAGAGCAGGAACAAGATCCAGAGCAAGAGGTAGAGCAGGAACAAGATCCAGAGCAAGTGGTAGATCAGACGCAAGATCCAGAGCAGGAGCAACAGAAAGATCAAGAGAAAGTTCAGGAGAAAGAGCAAGAGAAAGAGCAGGAGAAAGATCAAGATCCAGAGGTAGAGCTAGAGCAACCTGACATAACCGTTCCTGAAACATCAGAAGAATTAGAAGAAACACCAGCACCCAGGGGAGCCCTGGCTCCAGAGCTCCCACAAACACCCTCACCAGTCCCCACTCCAGATCTGTTCTTGCCCTTCCTTGACGCTGTGCTTCTCCTCATTTTTGTCTGTGTCCTGCATCTCCTCAAATTTTTTCATCTTTTATTTTCAATAATATCCCTTGTAGAAAAAAAGTGTTTCTAATATTTTCAAAATTACCATTCAGTGGCATTAAGTACATTTTTAATATGGCGCAACCCTTACCACCATCTAGTGATCGAACAGCTTCATCGACTCTGTAGTCATTAAGCTGTCACTCCCCATCCCGCCTCTCCCTGTGCCTGACTACCACTCCATTTTCTGTGTGTGTGAATTTACCTATCGTGGATTGTTCCTATCAGTACAGTTATATGTTATGTGGCCTTTTGTATCTGGCCGCATAATATGAGAAAGATCTGATTAATT
Source organism: Cynocephalus volans (assembly GCF_027409185.1). Taxonomy (NCBI): domain Eukaryota; kingdom Metazoa; phylum Chordata; class Mammalia; order Dermoptera; family Cynocephalidae; genus Cynocephalus; species Cynocephalus volans. Next base: position 7,312,702 of record NW_026902463.1, on the reverse strand, counting down.
TTCATTTTATGTTTTTAGTAAGAGGAAAATTACAGAAAAACCAAAGACTCTATGTAGAAACACAAAGCCCTGATAGTTATTATTGCCATAATCTTGAAATAGGAACTACTGTTGAATGACCAGAGAGCCAGAAGCCACTGAGGAAAATGCTGACTTTTCCTGGTCCAAACAAAAACCAGAATAATGTCAAAAGGTGAAAAGACAAACCCCAGACTGGAAAATTCTTCAAGGGCAGAGAAAGGGTAGTATGCATCCTAGTTGTACAAAGAGTTCTCATTTATCCATAGGGACAAAGGACATATTCCTGCAGTTCCACAGGGAAGCAATTCACATGGCCAGTAAATGTCAGACATCCGCGGCCTCCCTAATGATTATGCACAGAAATTTGCTCACTATTCAGATAGCATTTGCCCCATCAGATGGGCAGGTCTGTATGTCTGGTGACGACCAGCTCTTGTGAGAATGAAGGAAGAAGAGGTCCCAGCAGATGCCCCAGGAGATGTGTTCATAGATACCCCTGTCGCAGGAGCCACAAAGCAGCTCCTACCGAAATGCCCACGTGTGTCCATGTGCCGGGCAGCAGTGATGCTAGGAAGTTACGCCACATATATATGTATTCTATCTGTGATAACCAATAGATTCAATAAATCTAAACTTGAAAAATTCCAAAGAGTGATGTTTAGGGGACTTGTCAAATGACCTCAAGGTTAATATGAAAAAAAATTAAGTGCAAAAATGGCCCCCAATATATTCAAGACATAAGAAGAACAATAATAATAAAAACAAAGAGGAAATTTACTCCGCCCAATAAAATGTATTGCAAAGGAACATACTTGA